>NC_067398.1:393223259-393856176 GCF_016432865.1 Antechinus flavipes
AAGCATTGTTTTGTCTGTTGGCAGAAATTGAAGAAAAAAGAAAGACAGGCACTGAACTTACTGAGGAGAGAAAGCATTCCAAAGATTATTAGAAAATGCCTACCAGATTTATGATTGTATAATACATATGAAGTGAGTGAATATTTATTATATGAAACAAGTAAATTTCAAAAGGGTACTGAATTACAGTAGTGAGGGGAAATGTAGAACTGACAGTATTCCAATTCCTTGGTGAGATAGCTATATATGGTGTGTCTAATTATTTCACAATTTCACCATTTATTCACAATATACCATTGTGATAGTCTAAATATATCCTATCCTTCAGCATAATACATTAAATACATTTTCATTTTTTAGTCTATGATTTCTAATTTTAATGTGATATTTCCTTATGGTCATTATGAGAAGTTTTTTTTTTTTTTTGTTTGTTTGTTTGTTTGTTTTTTGTTTGTTTTTTTTTTCAAAACTGATTTATGAGACTATGATCTGCACCACTCCTTTACCATTCTGATTGGAATAGTCACTATGGAATTTGATTTTCAGATTCATTTGTGCTCTCCAACAATGCTGATGGATGTTGTGATATTAATTGCATAAATAAATTGTTACACAAAACTGTTGTTTTGATATGTTATTACATAAGCAGCATATTATAGTTCCTGTAAAGTAAAATATTCTTGGAAGAATTCAAAAGTGTAGTTCTAGATATGGTAGTGATAGAAATGTCACAATTGCAGTTAAAATAAACATCAATTTTAGTTGAATAAAAACATATCACACAAGGAACTCTGTTAGTAAATCTAATAAAGTTAGAGGGTTCCAAATAATGCTTCATAATATTGGCCAGTTGACATTTGGTTTCTTTGTGCCTTAGTTTATGGTTGATGTTCTATTCAATGATATTGTACTCTGATCATTTTTCTGCAGTGTCCCATCACAACTGTGAAAAAGAAACTAAATGGATAAACATTAGTCAAGAAGAGATAAAATTGTATCTATTTGTTTATAAGATGGTTTATTTAGATAACAAAATATTTATACTCTCAAAAGAAATAATGATAGGGAAATAATGTAAGGGGACTAGTATTTCCAGACTTCATACTATATTATGATTATATATTATGTCCTTATTAAATAATAAAACATCAACAGCAGAGATATTAAAGAATTAAAAAAATAGAATTCAATGAATCAATATTATTTAAACTTAACAACAAAAATTACTTGGAGAAAATATCCTCATGAAAGAAACTTGGGAAATTAAAAAGCAATTTGTCAGAAATTAGGTTTAGATTAATATCTTATAGCATATAACAATAAAAATGTTCATATGCAACATTAATATGAAAGGCCATGTCATAAAAATGTACTTATAATAAATTTATAGTGAATAAAATATTCATATTTTGACCCACAGATCCTATTGCTATTCATATTCCCTAACGAGTTCAAAAGCTGAGAAAGAAAAGCCCCATTAACATCAAATTAATCATTGGATTGCTTGTGACAACAATAAACCCAAGTAAATATCTATTAGTTGGACCATATAAAAAGAAATTCTGGCACAAAAATATAATTTAATACCATGGCACATAGGAAATAATGAATATTATGAATTCAGAGAAGCACAGTAAGATATCTGAACTACTATAGGGTCTTAAAAAGAAATAGGAAAATAATACACATAGTGACTACCATCATATAAATAGAAAGAGCAAAAAAAAAAAGTCAGGATTGAAAGCCATGTAATTTATTATATATATTTATATATTTTAAAGGATGTAGTGCATAATAAATTTGCAGTTTCATATATAATCTTTTTTCTATTCTTCTGTGTTATGAAAAAGCTTATTTTATTTCTCAAGATCAGAATAAAATAAATGATTTTAAAAGAACTGAAAGGCATGTAATTTTAACAATCAAAAATTTTGGACCTATAAGAGAGATGAGAAAATGTACTTATCTTTGTTGATTGGGAATATGAGGGTTGATTTATAGAAATATTTCCCACCTTTTAGATTGGATAATATTATAGAAAAGGAAAATGATAGTGTTGGAGGGGATGTGGAAAAAAAAATTTGAATACTAATAAATTGTTGATAGAGTTCTGGACTGATCGAACAATTCTGGAGATCAATTTGGAACTATGTCCAAAGAGTTATAAAGTTGTACATACTATTTAATCCAGCAATATCATGACTAGATCTATGTCCCAAAAAGATCAAAGGAAAAGGACCTATATATACAAAAAATATTCATAGCAGTTCTTTTGGTTGAAAAAAAAAGAAATGGAAGGGATATTCGTCAATTGAGAAATAGCTAAACAAATTGTGCTATATACTTATAATGGTACACTATTGTGCTATAAGAAATAATGAGGGAGATGATTTCAGGGGAAAAAAAGAAAAGATTTATATGAACTGATGCAAAATGAAGTGAGCAGAACAAGGAGAACATTCTGAATAATAACAGCAATTCTATAATAATGATATACTATGAAAACCTTAGTTATTCTGAATAATACAATGACCTAAAACATTCTAAAGCACTTAACCATAAGAAATGCCATTTGAAAGTTGGGCAATTGAAGTTTGGTTTCTTTGTGCCTTAGTTTATAATTGATGTACTATAAAATATTGTACTCTGATCATCTTTCTGCAGTGTCTCATCACAACTGTGAAAAAGAAACTAAATAGATAAACATTAGTCAAGAAGAGATAAAATTATCTTTCTTTGTTTATACGATGGTTTATTTAGATAACAAAATATTTATATTCTCAGGAGAAATAACGAGAGGAAAATAATGAAAGGGGACTAGTTGATAAAGTCTGAATGAAAATTGGAGCATATTTTTTTCAATTTGTTTTTTTCTTTTATTTTTGTTACAACATGCCTAAATGGAAATATATTTTTCATGACTTCAATGTTTAAGTGATGTCACTTAATAATAAAAGAAAAGGAGAAAATTTGGAACTCAATCTTTTTAAAAATGACAACATTCTTGCCTTAACAATGAGAGAAAAGGAGAAAATTCAGAACTTATTTTTTTAAATGAATGTGTATATATATATGTATATGTGTGTGTATGTATATGTATGTATGTATATCAGTATCTTAAAAATTAAAAAGGACAGAATTAGAAAAGTCTTCTACCTCCATTTTGGAAAGTGTATTTTTATCTAGTATTTTCTAAGCATGACCCCTTATCCAACACTGATATTTGATTTTATCAAAACTGAATTTGAGGTTAGAAAAAAAGAGGTTATTTCTGTGGGAAAATAACATAAATGGACAATTAGCCAGATAGCATTTGAATTAGAATTTGTTTCTTTATGATGGTATTCCATTCTAACACATTAATGATATAGACAAAACTGGACCTATGATTTCATTGGTATAGGGAACTCTTAATGAAGATTCTCTACCAATGCAGATCTGCACCCTCCCCAAAATTTATTGTCTTGGCTATATGCCTAAAGCACTGAAAGTTTAAAATCCATACCTTTACTTTAATGGTGTTAATGCAAAATAACATTAGGACAAGATTATTATATTTTTAATTTGGGAAATGACTAAATTAGATGTCAAGCTGGAGTTTCTTATCTGACATGAACTCTAGGGTCAGATAAACATTAGAGTAGTTCTAATTAATTAATTGCTTGCTCACCTCTATAAACAAATCTTTTGAGAAGACAAAGTAATGTGCATCTTTGTGCAGACTCTTTTTTGGTAGGACCTATAGATATTCTGGAATTTAAATATCCAATTGTCATTGTTACTGTTGCTCTTGCTATTGTTGTTGCTCTTGATTGAAGGAAACTTGTTTTAAATTTAATTTAGGATAGCATCTTTTGACAATTAACTCCAGGACTGAACATATCAGAGAAGCAGTAGGGATGTACAAAAAGACCAAACTTCTGGAAATTATATTTGTAAGCAAAGTAGCATTTTTCATTGGCCCAGTTTTTCTTCAGTATTTTTGTGGATTATATTTACTCACTTTAAAAAAAAATTATTATGATACTCCACTTAGCTTTTTCTACCTAGATTTGGTTTAATATTGCTCCTTCTTTGTTTTCATTGTTGACATTCAGGTGTCATTGTGAATATTACCTTTGGAAGTTGAACGCCTTGGGATTCCTTACTGAAGGCACTCTTGAAATATTTGGCACATTACTTTTGAAGCTCAATTAGTATTGCATAAATTTGTGATTGAATTCACATCTGTATTCCTTAAAAGTAGCCACACAAACCCTACTCTGTTTTGCCTAGGAAACTTTGGGCCTGGTTATTTATTTTTAATGCATCTAAAGAAAAGAATGAAAGTGGAACAAAGCCTGAATAGAACAAGACTACAGGGACACTGGTGGAGCTAGTTGCTTCTCAGCAAATTCTTGCCTGTGCAAGTATACATTTGATTGAAGAAAATTTAGACTGAGAATGAAAAGAACTTTAGGGCTCAGCTGATAAAACTCCTTCATTTTCTAATTGAGGATACTGAGAGAGGTCATATAAGCTGCCAGAGCTTACAAAGCAGTAAACATTCAAGCCAGAACTTGATTTTGAGTGCTCTATTCCAAAGTCAATATATTTTCTACCATACCATTTGCCTTTTTATATTTGCCTATACATGTGCACACACACACACACACACACACACACACACACACTTGGAGTCAAGAAAACCTGAGTTCAAATTCACCCTGAGATACTTCCTAGCTGTATGACCCTGAGCAAATCATTTAATCGTTTGCCACAGCTTCCTCATCTGTGGACCATAACACACCAATACTGTCTTTGGAATTTTCTTGGCAAAAATAATAGAATGGTTTGCCATTTCCTTCCCCAATGCATTAAGTCAAAAAGAGGCTAACTGATTTGTCGAAATTCATACAGCTAGAAAGTGGCTAATGTCAAATTTGAACTCAGGTCTTACTGACTCCAGGCCTACCATTCTATCCACTGGGCCACCTATCTTTGTCTAACATATATGCATATATGCACTGCAGACTGAATATATAAAAAAGGACATTGTTTTAAATGTAGCCATAATAGTATTTAACCTAGTAAACTCTTCACCTCTTCTCCAGTTATTTACAAGTGGAAAAGGATGAACTAAATAGGGTCTAAAAGCTTTTGCTCTAATGTGATTTATTGTTAAGCTATAAATTTTAAATAACTTCCATACAAAACCAAATGTTTAAACTAGGAAAGGAAAATGTCACTTTTAATCTCTTACTGACTTTTCCTTTTCTAAAAACACTAACCACTGTTTAAAGTGATGAAGGTATGTGTACTGCTGAGAGATAAGGCCAGCAACTAACATCTTTAGACTGTGTGTTCTCCCTTTTGTTGCACTTGCTTCTCTTGATACTCATGTTTTTATTAACTTCATAAATGTCTTCTGTAATTTCATTCAGAGACTTTAGTGGGATATAGACAGAGAATTTTAATCTTAATACTTAGTGACAGAAAGATTACTTTACTTCTATATCTGATGCCTCATCTTGTAAAAGAGGACAAGAGTTTATCTTTCACAAAGTTGTTCTAATCAATAACTAAGAAAAAGTGTTTCTTACTGGAGGAAATTAGGTACTATATTTTTATTCATCATTTCTTCCATACCTGGCACACTGCCTGGCATAAAGTAAGTAGGTGTTTAATAAATATTTGTTTTTGGAATTAAATCAAAGTTGAATTGTTTAGGAAACAAGATACAGTCAATCTCTGGGTTCCAATATAGGAAAGATGATTCTTTCCCTCTTGAGACTTCATAGAGAACTTCTTGTGTGCCATGTTTTATATTCTAATTATATGTTCTTCTGCATTATAGTTCTTTTGCTTTGCTTTTTGTTCATTTTTGTGTGCCTGTAATCTCTCTTCTATTTAAAAGTAGCCACACAAACCCTACTCTGTTTTGCCTAGGAAACTTTGGGCCTGGTTATTTATTTTTAATGCATCTAAAGAAAAGAATGAAAGTGGAACAAAGCCTGAATAGAACAAGACTACAGGGACACTGGTGGAGCTAGTTGCTTCTCAGCAAATTCTTGCCTGTGCAAGTATACATTTGATTGAAGAAAATTTAGACTGAGAATGAAAAGAACTTTAGGGCTCAGCTGATAAAACTCCTTCATTTTCTAGTTGAGGATACTGAGAGAGGTCATATAAGCTGCCAGAGCTTACAAAGCAGTAAACATTCAAGCCAGAACTTGATTTTGAGTGCTCTATTCCAAAGTCAATATATTTTCTACCATACCATTTGCCTTTTTATATTTGCCTATACATGTGCACACACACACACACACACACACACACACACACACTTGGAGTCAAGAAAACCTGAGTTCAAATTCACCCTGAGATACTTCCTAGCTGTATGACCCTGAGCAAATCATTTAATCGTTTGCCACAGCTTCCTCATCTGTGGACCATAACACACCAATACTGTCTTTGGAATTTTCTTGGCAAAAATAATAGAATGGTTTGCCATTTCCTTCCCCAATGCATTAAGTCAAAAAGAGGCTAACTGATTTGTCGAAATTCATACAGCTAGAAAGTGGCTAATGTCAAATTTGAACTCAGGTCTTACTGACTCCAGGCCTACCATTCTATCCACTGGGCCACCTATCTTTGTCTAACATATATGCATATATGCACTGCAGACTGAATATATAAAAAAGGACATTGTTTTAAATGTAGCCATAATAGTATTTAACCTAGTAAACTCTTCACCTCTTCTCCAGTTATTTACAAGTGGAAAAGGATGAACTAAATAGGGTCTAAAAGCTTTTGCTCTAATGTGATTTATTGTTAAGCTATAAATTTTAAATAACTTCCATACAAAACCAAATGTTTAAACTAGGAAAGGAAAATGTCACTTTTAATCTCTTACTGACTTTTCCTTTTCTAAAAACACTAACCACTGTTTAAAGTGATGAAGGTATGTGTACTGCTGAGAGATAAGGCCAGCAACTAACATCTTTAGACTGTGTGTTCTCCCTTTTGTTGCACTTGCTTCTCTTGATACTCATGTTTTTATTAACTTCATAAATGTCTTCTGTAATTTCATTCAGAGACTTTAGTGGGATATAGACAGAGAATTTTAATCTTAATACTTAGTGACAGAAAGATTACTTTACTTCTATATCTGATGCCTCATCTTGTAAAAGAGGACAAGAGTTTATCTTTCACAAAGTTGTTCTAATCAATAACTAAGAAAAAGTGTTTCTTACTGGAGGAAATTAGGTACTATATTTTTATTCATCATTTCTTCCATACCTGGCACACTGCCTGGCATAAAGTAAGTAGGTGTTTAATAAATATTTGTTTTTGGAATTAAATCAAAGTTGAATTGTTTAGGAAACAAGATACAGTCAATCTCTGGGTTCCAATATAGGAAAGATGATTCTTTCCCTCTTGAGACTTCATAGAGAACTTCTTGTGTGCCATGTTTTATATTCTAATTATATGTTCTTCTGCATTATAGTTCTTTTGCTTTGCTTTTTGTTCATTTTTGTGTGCCTGTAATCTCTCTTCTATTTAAAAGGTCTTTAGGACAGGTCAAACTTCTATTCATTTTCTCCAAGGCACCTCCCTTAACATAGATTCTGACATTGTTTAATGAATATTTCTTGAATGGAATGAAATTGAATCCCAGTTCTTCCAATATCTATTTGATTCTGGAGAAGAAAATTACCAGAACTTTCTTTTCTCACTTATAGATTTACAGGATTGAATAAGGATATTTTTAAAGTTCTTCCTGGATCTGATTTTGTTTCTGATTCTATATTTGATAAATAATAATAATATAACTATTAACTTAACTCTTGTAAATTTGGACTTTTTTACTAGCGGATGAGTAGCTAGAAGACATCACTGGACATCACTTACACTATGCTAAAACTGTAAATGGTTATCCAAACCAAGTTATTAGTGCCATGTAAAGAAAATAATGAAATTTCTTTAACTGAATTAATTTTTTCCATTTTCATTCTAATATTTTGGCATCTTGTAGTCTGTTGTTATATAATAATTTATCTAAACACCATAGTTCTAATATGCAATCTTATGTCCTATTCATAACTTTAGTTAATATTTCTATCATTTTCCCTTCAAAGCTCAACTCTATTTTCCAGCTAGTTGTATGAGTCATTAATAACCTCCCCCTTCTTGCCTCACACCTTTCAGTCAGATCTCTAAAAATCCACAGATCACTCTAGTTTTAAATAATTTTACTCCTCAGATGTTGTTTATTTACATTTTAAAACTGCATTATTTCATTCTTCTGTGATTCAGTCATCTCACTTCTGTCCAACTCTTTGTTACCCCATTTGGGGTTATCTTGGCAAAGATACTGGAGTGGTTTGTCATCCTTTTCTAGCACATTTTAGCTATGAGGAAACTGTGAGTGATTTACCCAGAGTTACATAGTTAATATGTTTCTGATACCTTATTTGCAGTAGTTTTCCTCACTCCAACCTGGATATTCTATCCTGTGTACCACCTAGCTGCCTACTTTGTTCTCCTAGATCTATATTAACTGTTGGGTAGAATGATATGCTTTAAGTCAAATGCTTTAAAATTTAACTAGTCATAGTAAATATTCCATAGCTTTAAATTGTTACAGTTCTTCTATTTTACTTTCTACTCACTTGAAGAATGTCAAAAATCAACCTTTTTGAAAGAATGAAAGCATTTCTACAAAAGATAAGTATCTTCCCTAAGCAGGAATTCAGAATCTCTTGCCGGTATCTGAGAAAGCATATCTCTATTCTCAAGATATGTTTGATTATGCTTTTTGCTACTTATTTTGTTTTCTTCTTTCCTTATTGAATTCATACCCTTCCTATAAAATCCCAAATCAATTGGTAAATTTTTCACCTTGCCCCATATAACTTTTGTTTTGGACTTCCTGAATGCATACATCATATCATGTTGCATATCATGATGAGCTGTGTTTGCATCTTACTTTTTATATAAGGACCTTTGTATTACTCTGAGTGAAAGAACTATGTATTACCCATGTTTCAAAAACTATTACATATTGAATGAAATAAAAAAATTAGTGACATTAAAGGACAAATAAACTCAACTTTCAAATTCATTTTTCAAAAATAATTTTCTCTCTTTTAGAAAGTCCAGATCATAGCTATAAAAATGGGCTTGTATTGGATATAGTTCCAGTGCATACAATCTACCATGCCAATATATACTTTGAAAAAAAGTAACTCGATGATTTCTAGCTCCTGAAAAAGAGCACCCTCTATCAACGTACTATGCAACTATAAGTTGAAGAGTATCTTTTAAAGTTAAATTTTATTTATTGTGCTCATTCATTAAATTGAGATGATTGCCTATATGTAACAAATAAATATATTGGAAGACAAATAAACTGGGGAGAGAGAATGTATGTAAACCTGCAATTTCATCCATGAAGAGAATTCCCATGCAAACATTCCTTTTTATGATGGCCCCAGCAACCATTTGTAACTTAGAATGTTAAAGCATTACTTAAGACATTGAGATCCTGATATTTGTCTAGAGTCATGTTTCCAGTGTGAGTTAATACACTGATTAAAGTTCATAATTCTGATCTAGATCTTCCTAATTTTTCCAGATTGTGTCAAGCATTGATTTTTTTTTCTTCCTCTCTCTTTCTATATCTTTTTCTCCCACCTTTCTTTCCCCTCCCCAAATCAAAAATACCTTGTAAAAAGGCCAATATTTCATGATTTTGTTGTGGATTTTAATAGAAATTTCTGATTGAAAAATAAACTTGAAAGTAAAGTTGGCTACTTCTTTTGAACTCCTTTAGATTTTTTCTTTAAATTTTCAACTTTTTTGAACATTTAGCATATATTGATAATATTTTAGTGTGTGTATATATAGAACACATGTGCAAACCTTTCAAATCAGAGTACTTAATTAGTTTTCATTACACACCAACATCATCCTTCTAATAAAGAAACAAAAACTAAGACCAAATAACTGAACCCAAGAGGCTTACATGATTAATTCCAGTAAATATCAATCATATAAAGAAAATTAAAGCATACTGATATAAATGTAAATACTGGAATCAGTTCTGACAGAAGCAAAGTTGGTCACTTTTTCCCAGTGAGCTGAAAGAAAATGGATTTTTTCATAGACCACTTTTCTTATAACCTCTATATATTTACATTCCAACATATCCATTAACCCTGAGAAGCTATCAATAAAACTGTAAAATTTTCCTTCACTCAGACCTACTCAACTACTGGTTTTTAATATCATACTTTCTCAATGCAGCCTTTCACACTGCCTTTGGCAGTGTGTCTTCCCTCCCATCAGTCGATAGGTTTTTCTTCTTTTCCTCTGTATATCTTAAAACAAAATGTTGTTCTTCTCTCATCCCTTTGCATCCTCCCATCCCCATGACTGCTTTGGGAGATTCAGTCCATAAATTTTTGGATTTCATATAAATATAAATTGAGCTTTATTATTTATATTTGAAGGATTCTCAAATTCAATCCCTTCATTTTGATGAAGAAATTAAGTATCTTCCTAAACTCACAGAGTCTACTTAGGGCCAGCTTTTGTCTGCTGATTCTAAGCTATATTCTCCTACTGCACAGTTGTCTGAGAAATTTAGAAAAATACAAATATGGAGCTAAAACATACATATATCAAAGTTTGATATGGATATACTTTATATGTGAGAATTCCTTAAGGAGGCAGTACTTCATTTATTGCCTAACCAGAATAGCTGCATCATCTGTAGAGAAGAGCTATTCATCAAGTTCACATTTTTTAGATTCATTTATTTTAACCTTTTAACAGAGGAAAGAGGAGAGGGAGGGAGGGGGAGAGAGAGAGAGAGAGAGAGAGAGAGAGAGAGAGAGAGAGAGAGAGAGAAAGAGAGAAGGAGAGAGAGAGAGAGAGAGAGAGAGAGAGAGAGAGAGAGAGAGAGAAAGAGAGAAGGAGAAAGAGGAATAGCATAGAATTAATGCTAGATTACTCACTAACACATGTACTTTTCTTAGATCAAATTTTAAGCCAATCTGGGCATCTAGTAATTTTCTCTTGATTTTATTTGATGTCATATTATTAGATGTAGAAAAAGAGGAAGTAAAACATTTCAAATAAAAACATATGTGTGGATTAGTTCTTGTCAAATTAGTGCTTATAGTCATAGCCACAATTTACTTTTGATCCTCAATTGACAATTTAAGATCTGTCTTGTGAAATATTAACTATCTTTTAAAAAGCCACCTTTAAAGTAGCAAGACTTTAAAAAAAAAAAAAACTATGTGCATTTTTTTTCTTCATCTGTCCATGATAATGACAGACAATAATAGTGTGTCTGTTTTAAATAGGAGGGGGAAAAAAAGAAAATAATAAATAACAGTTATTTTTAACCTGCTCTCTCTCTTTTCCCAAAGATATTTTAATGTTTAACTACTTTCAAATAGTCTTTGATTTCTGAAGTGATTAATAAATAATAGCTTGGCATTTTTGTTTTGTTTTGTTTTGTTTTGTTTTGAGAAGAGGTTTAGACCTGTTATATTACTGCTTTGTGGAAACTCCCTCCACTAGCAATAGATAATCTGCAGAGTGTAGAGCCATTGAGAAGTTAAGCATCTAGCTTACTGTCACGTTTATTGCTGTCCAACTCTTCATCACCCAATTTGGGGTTTTTTGACTGGGATATTGCAGTGGTTTGCCTTTTCCTTCAACTAATTTTATAGATGAGGAAACTGAGGCAATCAAGATCTGTCCAGGGTCACACAGGTAGTAAGTATTTGAGGCCAGATTTGAGCTCACAAAGAGGAATCTTCAACCGAGCTACCCCTTGTTACATAGGTATTATCAAAGATAAGACTTGAACCCATATGTTCTTTTCCTCAAAGATCCAGTACTCTCCACTGCTCTATGAAGTTTGGGGCAATAGGAGTTTACTTCAGAATATGAATGTAGCATGGTAGAATGGTGGCACTTAGCCTGAGAGCCAGATGACTTGGATTCTAGACTAGACTACAGGACAAACTGGCCTTGCATAATCTAAGTTCTAATTTCTTCATGTAAAAAGAGGAAATTGAACTTGATGATTTTTAAGGTCCTTCAGCCTCCCAAACTCTAGGATTCTGTGAAAATCTCCTTTAATTATGAGCTACTGAATGCAAGGAAAGCAATTAGACAGTTTTGACAATTGCCAGCTAGCAGCCTGGTGCTATATAGATAGCTGTTCTATCCCCTACACTCACTATTCCCCAATTCACTCCCCTTAAATCTTTTGCCACTGGAAAATGCTGCTTTGGACCTCCTCTTTTGAAAGGACCTTTTGAAAGCCTGGCTTTATTTTTTTATCACTGATGGAAATCTAAGAAATATCAAAAGAACTTTAGAGATTATTTAGATCTGTGTTTCTTACATTTTTTGTGTCCTAGACCTTTTTCCAGGATAGTGAAGTTTCTGGACTTATTCACAAAATAAAGTTTTTAAATGCATAAAATAAAGTTCATTAGATTAAATACACACACACACACACACACACACACACACACACACACATCCAGTCCAACATAATCATTTTAAAAATGAAGAAACTGGAGGGTCACATAGTTTAAATAAATTGCCCAGTAGCATACACTGCAAAGTCAAGAACTTAAATACAATATCTTTTATTCCAAATATAGTATTCTTTTCACTATACCACAGTACCATAAATATCTCAAAGTCAAAGTCTTCACTAAGATTTTGCTGATCTTCCCTTTCTGAAGATGTCCCACTATGGAATTCCTATAGCACTTACTACTTGCATGATCATGTCAGTATTTATCATTTACTAACTGTTATTATTTTTTTCATTATTATCTTTTATTATGCCAGGTGTCTAATTCATCCAAATAGACTGTAAGTTCCTTGAAAGTAAACATCTATTCATATATTTTTTCTTATGGCTTCACTAGTTACTGCCTTATAAATTATTGATTATAAAATTATTATAGAATTATATATAAAATATCTAATTATAAATTACCTAAATTAAAACATGTGATTTTTGGTGTTATTCAGTTCAATAGCCACACATATTTATACTTCAGATGTTCAGGACTGCTATCTGTGATGTTAGCTTTCAAAGGTTGTAAAATAAGAAAAAAGTTCTGTCAGCAAAAAGGAAGAGAAGAAAATGAGTATAAAGAATACATAAGTAAATTGGACAAATATGCATGCACTCATTGTCTGTCATAAAATTAAAAGACAATAAGAAAGATGATCCCTTGAAGCATTATGCACAAATATGTTGGTTTATAATTACTGTGCATTTTTTAATAATAAAGAATTTAGGTTATTGAACAGATCAGTAATATTTGGTATTCAAAAGCTCATTCACCAGGTTAGTCTTTGGCTTTAGCAAAGCAAGGCCCCTGAAGACAGAACAGATTAAGAAATTGGAGCTACTTTAATTTTGCTGTTTACTATAAAGGAGGAAGGTCCTATAAAATCAGTTTCCCCATCAAGCAATTCAAGAAATCCATTCAGTCTTAAATGCAAACTCATTTTCAACCCAATTCTCAGTTCTGTCGAGGTTTTAGTAGAGAACATAAAACCTCGATGATTTATGGGCCTTTTACCTCAATTCAAATGTGTGGCTATTCTGCAGAATTGCCAGGAGCCCTGGAGGATTGAAGGAAGATACTACATCTCTGCATTATTCCAACACCTTTCAATAGATTTATAGAAGAAATTATGTCAAACAAAGCTCAAGTCTTTTTCAAGTAGTTGTTGTTGCTCCTTTTTCATTTGACTCTTCTCAGGTACCTAGAAGAATAGTAATGAAAGGCCAAAACCAAAATAAAGTATGCTTGGACAAAAAAAGCTTGGGGTGGGGAGAAGAAAGAAAATAAAAAGGATTTTTTCCTTCTTCTTTTCTTTCTTTCCTGTCTTTTTTTATTTTTTCAATTATGTTCACAGCAATTAATTGCTTGCAGGAAAAAGTCTAACAATGCTAACAGTTGACAGAGGTATGAGGCTGTAGTGTGGTTTCTAGAGTCCCCAAGTTGAGGTGACAAAATGTACTGTTGCTTTATAGAGCCACCATGCTACGGTGGCAAAATATACCATCTGGACTAGCTCTCTGGAGGACCTCAGTACCAACCCAAGTCCTTGGTCTTTGTGGAGGAGTGATGAAGAGGCAGGAGACATCACCACAGCATACTTACATAAATTCATGTATGTTTGTATGTATGTATGTATATGAAATATGTGGTTATATTTATATCTATATATACACACAGTGTATGTGTGTGCATGCACATATGCATGTACATATGTATGTATGCATATGTATATATGTGTGTATAAGCAACGTTTATATGCATTTATGTTTCTGTTTATGTGTATATGTGAACATATATGAATAGAAAAATAGATAAATAGATAGAGATAGAGATATGCACTCAGTAAATCTGCTGGGCTTAGAGTCAGGAATACCTGAATTCAAATCTAGTTTCAAACACTTAGTAATTGGGTAACTATGTGCAAATTATTTAATTTCAGTTTGCCTTAGTCCACTGAAAGAGGAAATGGCAAACTATTGCCAAGAAACCTTATCAATATCATTAGCATTCTATATTTCAAGGGGTCATGAAGAGTCACACACTATTGAACACAAAAATAGAGGCAGAGGTGAACTTTCCAATCTGAAGGCCCATTTATATCTATTCTCAGATGCTAAGTTTGGTTATAATCACCAGGATACCCAAATTAACCTCTCCAACCAAGACTGGCTAACCTAAAAAGATCAAAACTGGCTAAACTGCACCTGCACAAGTCTTAGAGTTTGATTCCCTTTGATGAGCCAGCTTAACTCAGCAGTAGAAAGTCATCCAATCTCATAGTGAGAACCCTGCCAAAAAGAAAATATCCTAAAGTCCTCTTAAGGAAGGCCAGTATTAAGGATTTCTGAATTACTGATGATTACACATCCCTGCAACATATCCCATACACCTACTTCATATGTTATCTGTTTCCATTCTCCTCGCCATGGATCAATCTATGTATATTTGCCCTAGTTTTATGAGAATTTAAAAAAATATTTGATAAAATGCATGTATTAAATATTTGACTCCACTAGCTAATCTTTAAGGATAAGCGCATTGGTAGAGTTTGTGAATTATATGTTAGATGGGTATCCACCCACAACTAGGCTGGAGCAGAGGATAAAGCATTAGTTCTAAAAATTAAGAAGATGAGTTCAACTTTGGGTTCAGAAACTGACTAGCTGTCTGAGCAAGTCACTCAACCTCTCTTTGTGTTAATTCTCTTCACTGTAAAATTGGGATAATATGGGGTTTTGTGAAGATCAAATGAGATAATATTTGTAAAATGCTTTAGCACAATACCTGGCACATCATAATTGCTTAAAAGAATGACAAGGTATACCACTCTTTAAAAATCTTTTTGTTGTATCACCCCATCATGAGTTGAATTTCTCAATCTAAACTGGCAGATTATTTTGTCTAGAAAACCTGATGTTACCACATTTCTTTTGAGTTGGTACTGTAGAAAGGGGGGGGGGAAGAATAAATATTTATTAAATATATGCAATACATCAGGCATTATGCTAAATACTTTCAGGACAGTTAGATGATCTACATCAATGAGCCATATCAAGAGGCATACCTCTTTTATTTTAAATCACCCAACACATTTGGTTCCAAACTGTTAGAAAAAACATCTTACTTTCCATATTACATAACCATAGATTTCACTTTTCATTAACTCTATAGGAAGCTGAGTTTAAAACAGTTAATGGACTAGAAATTGTGGTACCATTAAGTCTAATGCAATAATTAATATGTTAAGGTTACATTTAGATAGGCTTCTCAT
The DNA here is from genome assembly GCF_016432865.1 of Antechinus flavipes. NCBI lineage: Eukaryota > Metazoa > Chordata > Mammalia > Dasyuromorphia > Dasyuridae > Antechinus > Antechinus flavipes. The sequence continues at coordinate 393,239,133 of NC_067398.1, forward strand.
TGTTATAGTCAAGTGTTTTAAATTCCTTACTTTCTCAATAAATATAAAATGGCATTTTATTACTTTTGTTGTTGCTATTGCCACTGTTGGCAGTGATGATGCATATACTGTTTGGATCTGTTGTCCTTATTCACAAAGGTCAATCTGTCATCATCCTAGATATATTACAAAATCCAACATTCTACAGGTCCTGTTTCCCATGGTCACCCTGATAACTCCACAACACTAAAAGCTTTCATCACTGCTCCAGAATTATCTAAAGGGTAGGAAAAGGTGATAGTAGTGATGATAGAGCAGAGAAAAGTCTTCCAATCCTCAAAGTATCTTGGTCTTCTGCTTTTCATTAGACCCACTGTTCCATTACTCTAATTATGGAAATAAGCTCTAGGACTTTTGTTTTAGAACCTCTCGTTCAGTCACTTGACTGCCTTTTTCCAAACTACCCTCTTACCCGTTTCTTGGTCTTTTTGAATGATGTCTACAATTATTAACTAATCAAAGATTACAAAGCATTCCTTTTCCTTTCCCATATTCATTTATTATTTCATTTATATGGCTGCTTTTATAATAGTCTGGTTCTTTTAAAACTGAAGTTGACTCAATAAATCTAAAGGATTTTTTTTTTTACTTAGTTCCTTCTCTCAACTGTTCTCCTTTTTTCTATATTTACTTCATTACCAACTTCTGAATTAAGTAGGGAGATGATATGAAATGCAAATCAGCACATTTTACTCCTGATTATATTTAGCCATCTCTTATTTAAAAATGTCTATGAAAGTATATATATATATATATATATATATGTATATGTATATATATACATATATATGCATATATATGTATGTATGTATAGATGCAAACACATAACATATATGTGAATGTATATAGAGAAAAATTGCACAGAATGAGAGTATTTTGGGGTACTTATGCCTTAGACTAAGAACCACATTGAAGGGATCATAGATACATGAAATAAATTCATAAGGTAAATCAAATTTGGGAACTAAAAATAGAAAATGAATTCATATTATTCTTCTATGTTAGCACTGTTAAAAGAAGTTTGGCCATAAAATTATAAAATCTTACAGAATTGGAAATTAGCACTATAAAACATTTACTGTGTTATATTTAATTAAATCTCTTCCCCAAATATAAATTTAACAGTCACTTAATTATTTTTCTCAAAAAAAAAAAAGGTTATCCAAACTTTTATTTCAATGATAAATTCCCAATCAAATCAATGCAAATTAATGAAGCCAGATCTAAAGGTTTTAAAATATAAAAACTGTGTTTTGTCTTAAAAAGAATCATTTATTTGGACTTCTTTAGCAGGTAAATGACTATGTTGTAAACAACATAGTCAGACCTGTGCCTTAGAAATAAGTTATTGTTACTATTATTCATTTTGATGGTGACATGTTATGATTGGAAGATGTAATATCAGAGAGGACTGAAGTTTAAATCAAACATTTTTGATGATAGTGATCATTAGCTTGAAATACATAAACCACAAAGCTAGATTGTTGATGTCCGATTTAAATTTAGGCATTGCAAATATATCCTAAGACTTGAGATTATAGAGTTTAAATGTAATGATTTGGATTTTTTTTTTTTGATTCAAGCATTTTTGCTACTTAAGAGGAACACAATTCTTGACATGACAAAGTGGAAAGGCTGATTGGATTCTTCTTTGTACTTTTACAAGCAAAGATAAGCCATAGCTCTTGCATAACTGAGGAACAGAGTGTATCTAAGCAAAAAAGAAAAAGAAAAAGGCTGAATTTTAGCTCTTGCAACTTGCTAACTGCTCTTTAGCAAGCAATTTAATCTCTTTAAGTCTATTTTGCTTCCTTATAAAATGAAGTGTTTGGACTAGATGATTTCTCTAGAACCCCTCCCAAGCCTAATTTATTTGCTTCCATGTCCCTAATTATATCAAATGAGAAGGTATGATGGGCTGTAGTTTACCAAAGGAAAGAATGTGCATATCAATGATATTGAGAAAAATTATTATTTTTCTATTATATTAATAGCAATTATTAATTAGGATCCAAGGTGCCTATTTCCTCATTTAAGACTCAGCCCCTGTAGACAGTCAATCTCTGAAAGACATGTCTCATAAATTACCCAAATCTTCAACTGTGTACTCTCCAATTTTAGACCAAACCTAGCACAATTAGGAGACCTAATTTTTGTTTAAAGTATAAATAGAATCCTGTTCGTTGGAGTTCTTGCCCTAAGGAAATATACCTCCATTCCTGTAGTCTTCCAACTAAACTTAAGGGCAACCCAGTTCATGAACAAGAATATCAACCAAAGTGGTCTGGATGCAGATGAATTCCCTTTTCCAGGCTTCTGGAGACAGCTGGGTCTTATGATCAAGTCATATTCTCAGCAGGAAGAGCTGAAGATTCCTAGCCCACCTCCTCATTAAATGTTCACCAATAGGGGTTGGTTTCACATATAGGGGGCATCCCCTTTTCCAAAGATATTTAAAGCAGTCCATGCCTCTATTATGAATCTTTGTGTTTTGTTTTGTTTTGGTTTGGTTTGGTTTGGAGGGGAAGGAGAAGACACTGACCATCAATTTATTAATTACTAATTTAATTATAATTGCCCAGAAACCATATCTCCAGGCTTTTCATTTATCATAAGATCATGAATCTATTTGCTGATGGGATTACAAAGTCTGTTAAAATCTTTTTTGTTGTTGTTACTGGTGTAGAAACTTTCTTTCTCTTATGAAGGTAATACTGTTTGTGATATCTCTGTGCTTATTTTTAACTATTAGTCCTTTGGCGCAATGTCAAATCTGATACTCTAATCAGTAGCAAGAATTTATAATCAGTAACAAAAATCCGTGACATTGGCATGATGGGAATATTATATAAGAACTGATATAAAATGAAATAGGTAGAACTTGGAGATAAATATACGCAATAATATGAATCACAATGTCTGTCAAATATAAGCACTTAATAAATACTTGTTGACTATCTACAGGAGTGTAAATTGTCCCATTAAAACTTAAAGTCCCTGGAGAAATGGATTAATTTTGTTTTATTTTGTTTTTTAACTTTTCAGTTACATAACAATGTATAGCACACAACATATATTTGCTTAAGTAATGATTTTTGATTGGTAGAAACATCAGCAACAACAAAAAAGTCAACCTTTAAAAAAGAGAAATTTAACAACCAGGCTTTGTCCCAAAGAAGAGATAGGAGAATGTACTTCTCCTACTCTGGAGATGGAAGATTGGGAGGTTGTAAGATTTTTTAATGTGTTTGTTGGTTCGTTTTAGTGATTCTTTTCATTCTATAATATATCCTTTCTGGGATGTGTTGGAAAATGTGATATAAAAACAAAAGATATCAATAATATTTTATTTTTAAAAGAAAATGTAAATAAATATAACAAGTCCATTTGCCAGTTTTGTGTAAGCTACAAATGTGAGAAAAACACAAGCATCATGGTAGCTTTGGTAGCTTCTTTTTACACTTATATAAGTGACCAACTTCTCTAAGAAAGGGTCATACTTAGTTATTGCAGGAATAGTTATGTAAGCAAAAAAAAAAAAAAATTCTAGAAAAAAATTGCCTAAAAATAAAGTTCCTCTAATTAATTTTTCCAGCAGAATTTGTAATCATTTTTGAGCAATAAATGTAAAATAACTTTTCATGACAAACTCCCAAAAAGGTATTAAGCCTCATAATTGGAATTAGTTTCCCATTATAAAAATATGGACTTATGCTACAGAAATCAGTTATTACATTTTCTTGATTAAGCTTATCACTTATGAAAGTACTTGATTAGAATCATTTTAAGCATTTTTCATTCATATGAGGGAAGCAGAATTTTTTTTAGTATTTTCAAAGCACAGATATCCAAAATACTTCCTTATATCCAGATGTTTGGCAATGGATAAAGCAAATGAGCTTTTACCTGCTAGAAACTGTAGTAGAAGAGAGATGATATTGATTGTAAAATTCATTTTAAGACATATAATGGTAAAATAGGTAAATGACTTTTTTTCTGATGTCCCATTATTCGTGATGAGTGCAAAGAGAAGATAAAGCCTAATTTTGAGAAGTAATCAGTTTTTCTATTTGGTTGGAAAAGTCTTCCTTAAGAGAAGTAAGCCTTCCACAATATGAATTTCTGTTTTATATACTCCTTAACAAATATATTTCCATATTTAAGATAAAATGTCTTTTTATTTTTGACTGAAAAATCTATAAATCAGCAGGATTTTAATTTGTCCATTTCAGGAATTCAGTGATATCTTTGTGAGAACAGAGAGTGTCTCAACAGCTGTAATGGCGGAGAAACTAAGGCAGGAGAGAGATTAAAGAGTTTTTAATATTTTATTAATGGGAGAGTAAGATTGACTAGACAGGACTCTCATCTCAAATTATCCAGTCAGACAGAGATAAGTATTCTGGGACCAAGGAATCCATGTTGGTCCCAGGGCTGGAGGAGACTGTCATCCCAAAGAATCCAGCGTCCAGCATCCAGCATCCAGCCACCAGCCACCAGGCACCAGCCTCCAGCCATGAATGGAGGAACCACAACTTCTTAAATACCTTTTCTCTGAACAAAGGAAGGGGTGAGAAGCACGGGAAACCTGTCAGGATGGAAGAGGCCATAAACCCAAAAAAACCTCAGAGACAGGATGTCTGAATACACAGAGCTAAAGATGTCAGTGAAATATCTTGGAATATTTTAGAGGGATATTGTAAATTCTTGAGGACAGAAAAGAGTCAGGAGGTTTACTCTTTTGTTTATCTTGCTTGGGCTAACAATTTATAACCTTAGAGTAATTGGTCCTCAGTAATGGACCAGAGAGGGAGTTTTACAACTTAGGGGATTAACACAGAACAGTTAAAGAAACTGAGACAAGGGAAACTAGTGCAGGGAAATTGAGTCAGGACAGTTAAAGAGAACAGTGGCATAACACAGCATTGAAAGCCATATATGTACACAAACATACATACCTGATTTTTTAAAATAAAATTCAATTCTTAAGCATAAACTAAGATTTTATACATTTGATAAGCATCATTTCTGAATGGAAAGATTATTGCCAATAAAGTAAATCTATTTTTAATTATTGATCAGTTACCAATTTTAATTTATAATAATACAAGATATAGATAATTTTTAATAAGGAACTGTTCTCTACAAAATGAAGATGAATTAAGAAGCCTCTTGATGAAGATGAAAGAAGAAAATGCAAAAGTTGGCTTGAAACTTAAAAAAAAATTAAGATTTGGTAACTGGTCCCATCACTTCCTGGTGAATAGAGGAAGAAGAAATGGAACAGTGTCAGATTTTATATTCTTGGGCTCAAAGATCACTGCAAATAGTGACTGCAGCCATGAAATTAAAAGATGTTTCCTCTTTGGAAAGAAAACTAGGGAAAATCTAAAGAGCATACAAAAAAGCAGAAAAACCACTTTGGTGACAGAGGCTCATATAGCCAAAGCTATGATTTTTCCAATAGTAATTTGTGACTGTGAGAGTTAGACTATAGGGAAAACTGAGCACCAAAGATCAATGCTTTCAAATTGTGATGATGAAGAAGACTTCAGCGAATCCCTTGGACAGCAAATAAATCACATCAGTACATATTAAAATAAATTAATTCAGGATATTCACTGATCAAAGATCAAATATTGAAGCTGAAGGTTAAATACTTTGACCACATGATGAGAAGATGAGATTCATTGGAAAGTACTCTAATTTTAGGAAAGACTAGAGACAAAAGAAAAAAAAAACAGTAGAGAATGAGATAGATATCATGATAGAAACAATGAACATGAACTTGTTTAGACTTTGAGAGCTAGTAGAAGATAGAAGGCTTGGTGTGCTGTAGACCAAACTCAACACAACCTTCCACATGACAGACTAACCCATCTGAAAGCTATTTAACATATCTATTTAAATAAAATTTGTAGGAGTTTCAGAAATTCATGTTGTATATTCTCATGAATACAATACTGCATAGGTCATTAGTCACATTTTTAAAATTTTATTGGCTATTTTTTCCTCTTAACTTAAAACATTCTTTTTTCACTTGAGGTATGATTGTTGTGAATTTAAGATAAAAGAATATAGTGCTTTATATGACTTTTTTTTCCTTTTTCCCTCTGCCTGGAGAAAATGAATAGATAATTGTTTAGTGTTATTAGGTAAGCTTAATGCTCTTTAATTTCAGACAAGTTGTTTTGTAAACTTTGTTTGTCACTGATTTTACTACATTAAAATTAGTTTTTGAGACTGGAAAGACATCTGAATGTATGTGTCTTAACATTGAATCTGATGATTATTTATATTTTATTTATTTGAACAGATACAATTAGCCATAAAATTAGCCTTAACCAAGAGTTTCTTAAAATTGATGATAGAGAAAATAAGTAGATTGAGGAAAAGTCACACCATGTTCAGCAAAATGGGAGGGGGAAAACAAATTACCTTTAAAAGGTAGATTACCCTAAAACCAAGTGTTGCAAGGCCCCAAGTTATGAGAACATCTTAGCCTGTCCATTTATTATTTTCTAAAACCAGATACACTTTATTTTTCTTCACTAAACAAACAAGCAACAAGGAAGTGCTGTTACACTTGATATTTTCTTTATTTGGATTTGGGATAGGTTTTAGACATCTAATTATTGCAAAGAGTATTGCTGTGTATAAAAATAGTGTATTTGCTTCTCTCTCTCTCTCTCTCTCTCTCTCTCTCTCTCTCTCTCTCTCTCTCTTTCTCTCTCTCTCTCTTCCTCCAACCACCATCACCCCCACCCCTGCCATCATTGAAACAGAGCCCAAAATGGTTTCATTCTGACCTATCCTGCTGTACATAAAAGTTCCCAGGAGACTAGCAGGCTGGTGACTAACAGTCAGCAATGCTACCTTGAGAGTATGTGTAATGCATACTTTAAATCCACAGCCTCAATTCATTCAGCTTTGGAGAAGGATTAAGTGGTAGACAGGGGCCGGTGTGACTCAGCTCAAAATGTAAAATCAAACCTTTATGATCTATATGGTAAATATTGTATCTTCCTTTGGATTTAGAATCTTCAGAATATTAATTGAAGTTATCAAAGCTCTTAAATCATTTAGAGGCTTATATTAATATAGGAATGTTTCATATCTTATCTTATTTAATCATCATAATGCAATTTTATGAGGTCAATAACTTAGTTAGTATTTACAGGATTTTACAGATAAGAAAACAGATTTTGGAACAATTAAATGACTTGTCACACAGTCCCTAGGTAGCAGAGCTAGATGTGAAACCTGGGGGTTTCTTTATAAAACAGAATAAAGATAGCATTCCCACCTATCTCCCAGAGCTTTGCCTTTGTACAAGATGTCTGGGATGGCCACAGTTTCCCTTTCAGTGCACCTTTGATTCTTAAAATACTTTTGTATCCTTTAAGGAATATCACAAAGGGAGGATCTCTCATAGCTTATTAGTATTCTGTATTAATATAATTTCCTCTAGCAGAATTTAATCTCTTTGAATTCAGGGACTTTTTCATTGTATTCTTTTATCACAGTTTCTTAGGAGAATGCTTTTAAGAAATGGCTAGCAGATAAAATTCAGATTGATTAAAGAAATATATTTTCAATCAAATTAGTCAAAGGATAATTGTTCTTTTTCTAATATATGCCCAGAAAGTCTTGTTGCAGGTTTAAGCTTTAATAGCCTTAATAACAATAGCTTTTGATAATTAACAGCTTTAATAGCTTAAAACTGCACCAAGACTTTTGGAACACTCTATATTTAGCTTCATGATCAATCTCAACTGCAGTCAGTCTAACTGAGCCTATACCATGCTTTTAATATGAATTTTAATAATTGCCAGGTGACTTTTAAAAATTATGTCTAAATTTAATGTTGACAATTATCTCTCCTGACCCTCCAAAGAAGTTTTAATCATCCTTCTGCATAGAGTATTCAAATCTATAACTCTAGCCTGAACCCTCTCCTGAAATTCAAATTGACTTTGGATGTCCTGGAGACTCTGAAAACTCTTTTGTCCCCAATGATATCCACCAAATAACTTAGATTTTAAAGGAACTTGTGGCAAAGTTGTGATGCATCAGGAAATGAGATTTGCATAAAAAACCAAAGGCATGAATACCACAAATATCCATATAGCTATACATCTATCTATATGGCATCCATCCATGTATGAATAACCAGAAAGTTATATAGGAAGCAAGAGCAGGTAATAGAGGATGAATACAAAACCATCATATAATATTATAAAGATATTCTCAGTTCTAAAACTGAAATGGGGCTGGCAATCAAAGCTAATGATCACAAAAGGGAACATTTCTTTAGTCATTTTAGAGAAACAGGAAGATTCAAATAAGGACTAATGCCTAGACTAGATAGCTGATTATAGAGAGAACATGGATCTGATCATTTTATTTGTTTTTTTCTTCCCTTACCAAAGAAAAGGATCTTTACACTGGAAAGGACCAAACAAAAATGATTAATAAATATTTGATGCCCTTGATAAGCAAAAAGATAATAAAATCACTTATCTACTCTATCTGTATTCATAGCACAGTATTCCAATGAACTTATCCTAGGGAACTGAAAAATTTGAAAGATGACAATACTGAATCATCTGGTCAATTAAAAATATCAAGTATTAAGTATAAGACATTGCATTAGGGTGTGAAATTTTCATATGGGACAACATGCACATATGGGCATACAAAAATGTACACAAATCAGATATGAGGTAGCCTCAGTAGTACAAATGCTTATAGCTTACAGGGAACAGAAAGGCCCTGTGTAAATAGTAACTTTTGATCTTTGAAAGATCCTAAAGAGCTAGAGAAATACTACTAAAAGATCAGAGGAGTAGAATATATTTTTTTAATTAGAAAGCAGAGCTTATCAACTATAGGCCAGTGAGTTCCACTTCAATTCTTAGCCAGATAGATTATTTTACTATAGGGAAAATTAATGGAAATGTGAAAAAAGCAAGCAGTGGTCATAAAGAGCCAATGAGCTTGACTTCATCAAGGACATGACCAAAAATATCTTCTTGTTTTTGGAGAATCCTAAGAAATAAGTAGGTGAAATTAAAAATTTAGGTAGTTTATTTAGATTTTAACAAAGCATGTGAAAAAATATTTTATAATATCTCATAGAAACTGTACACATATGAAGACTAGACAACTGATTGAAACCAAAGAGTAGGAATTAATTATTCAATACTAAATAGGCAAATAGCCTAGAGTGGAGTGATCCAGTCATCTATATTTGCTTCTATGGTGTTTGACATTTTTATCAATGACTTGGATAAAGACATAAATACTATGTACCATATACTATACTAAGCACATTATAAATATTATTACAAATACTTGCTATTCATAACAACCCTGAAAAGTAAGTGATGTTATTATCTGTATTTGTAGTTAAGGAAGTAAGGCACACAGTAGTCAAGTGTTTTGCCCAGAATTCAAATCTAATAAGTATCTGAATCTGGATTTGAATTCAGATCTTTCCAACTCTGAACCTTCACTCTATCCATTGTGCCAACTAGCTCCCATTGAGATCCAGAAAGATATTTATAGGCCAGGTTATTTGACCAAATATATTAAAAATGAAAATAATAAGGATAAAGATTTTTTTTCACTTTTTTTTAATTAATTCACTTTACAGTTATGAGAGTGTGCGATAGCTAAGTGGTCATATGTCCAAAAAGGAAAGATTTGGGGATTTTAGCAGACTACAAGCCAGTATGAATTAGCATTGTAGCATAGTAACTACATAAACTACATAATCTTTGACTACATTAAAATAGGTATGTCATTCAGAACAAGAGAAGTGATGGTCCTACTTCACTCTTTCCTGATCAGACCAAATTTCAGGGGAAAAATTATTAAAAGAGAGTGATTTTAGAAAGGGGCAACCAAAGTGGTGAAGGCTCTTGCTTTCATGTCACATGGGAATCAATTTTAAAAATTGGGAATGACTAATCTGACAAGATGATGGAAGGGAGTGGGTGGCTATGATAGCTTTCTTTACATATTTGAAAGAATATTATGTAAAATTGTAATTAAAGCTGTTTTACTTGAATTAAGGCCTCTCAAATGCAATTGAAGGGCAGTGTGGTATAGTGAAAAAGCCCAGGTTCAGATAATATATATGGTTTATATTGAATGCCCCTCCCCTTCCTGTGTCCCTATTAACTCTTAATTCTAGATTGGCTTCAAGATGAATCTACACCTCTCACTATGCATAAGAAGCATTTGTCCTGTTATACATGATTCATGGTGGAACACAGGTAACTTACCTGCTAGACCAATTTGTCCTCTGATTCTGCGTATAATTTTCTAGCTTAACCTTTCTTTAACTCCCCTTTGTTGAGCAAGATAAATTGAGGCACATAGGGAAGGGTCAATAAAGTAATATTTTCTAATGCCTTTTGTCATTTAAAAAAGTATAATCAGAAACAAATACACAACATGCATACAAAGAAAATTTAAAATTTAAACCTATATATTTTAGTTAAATATGCTGTTTCTTGGATTCTGTAAAACTACCAATAGAATTCCAGCACTGAAATGATATTGTCTTTAGAATATATTTCTAGTCCGAGGAGATTTACTGTTCAAAGAGAGAGAGAGAGAAAGAGAGAGAGAGAGACAGAGAGAGAGAGCTATTGAATATGATGTGATTGTTATTGTTTGTGGAAAATTATATAATATAAACATAATACTGAAGCCTAATTATACAGTCTTTTATTCTTGTCTTCCTCCACACCCAGAAATATATTTTGTTCCTGTTTGCTACCTAAGTACTTATTTTTTTTTAAAAGCAGCAAACCATTCAACCAATTTGATAAATTATAAGCTACCTCTCCCTTCTTTTGTTTGTTTGACTAGTTATTAAGGAATTGTGAAACTGTCAAACAGCTTTTTATTAATTACCTAGTTATTCCTAACAATTTAATATGTGTATTCTAACTTGAAAAATAGGATACCTTTATTGTTCAGCCTCTATTCCACTTCTGAATGTTTATTGGGACAACCAATATTCTTTTTTTCTAGCAATAATTCTCTATTCTGAGAATAAGAAACCACAAAAAAAGATGAATGAAATATCTACTGCCTAAAAAACAATTCATACCCTTCCACCAACTCCCCCCCCCCATTTTCCAATTGGAAATATCTAGGTAGTAAAATGATCAAATTTTAATTAATTAAAATTGCAAGGGTTATTCAAGATCATCTTATACAAACCCCTAATTTAATAAATGAGGAAACTGAAGTTCTGAGAATTTTTCTTGTCTAAAGTCATATAAATTTAAAAGTAACTTCACAAATGTTCAAATAGTAATTTATTATTATTATCATTATTATTATTATAGTTTTTTATTTACAAAACATATGCATGGGTAATTTTTCAACATTGACCTTTGCAAAACCTTCTGTTCAAACTTTCCCCTCCTTCTTCCCAACCCCTCCCCTAGATGGCAGGTAGTCCAATACATGTTAAATATGTTAAAGTATATTTTAAATCCAACACACACACACACACACACACACACACACACATTTATACAGTTATCTCATTGCACAAGCAAAATCCGATCTCAAAAGAAAGAAAAACAAACCTGAAGGAAAATAAAAATGCAAGCAAACAATAACAGAAAGAATGGAAATGCTCTATTGTGGTCCACACTCATTTCCCATAGTTCTCTCCTTGGGTATAGCTGATTCTCTTCTCTATTGAACAATTGGAACTGGTTTGAATCATCTTATTGTTGAAGAGAGCCATATCCATCAATTGATCATTGTATAATCTTTTTGTCGTATATAATTATCTTCTGGTTCTGCTTATTTCACTTAGCATCAATTCATGTAAGTCTCTCTAGACCTCCCTGAAATCATCCTGCTGATCATTTCTTACAGAATAATAATATTCCATAACATTCACAATTTATTCAGCCATTCTTCAAATGATAGGCATTCATTCAATTTCCAGTTTCTAGCCACTACAAAAAGGGCTGCCACAAACATTTTTGCACATGTGGGACCCTTTCCCTTCTTTAAGACCTCTTTGGGTTATAAACCCAGTAATAACATTGCTGGATCAAAGGGTTTGCACAATTTGATAACTTTTTGAGCATTGTTCCATATTGCTCTCCAGAAAGGTTGGATCTGTCCACAATTCTACCACTGAAACAATGTATCAGTGTCCCAGTTTTCCCATATCCTTACCAACATTCATCATTATCTTTTCCTGTCATCTTAGCCAATGTGATAGGTATGTAGTAGTATCTCAGAGCTGTCTTAATTTGAATTTCTCTAATTAATAATGATTTGGAGCACCTTTTCATATGACTAGAAATAGTTTCAATTTCTTAATCTTAAAATTGTCTTTTCATATCCTTTGACCATTTATCAATTGGAGAATGGCTTGATTTCTTATAAATTTGAGTCAATTCTCCATATATTTTAGAAATAAGGCCTTCATCAGAAACTTTCAATATAAAATTATTTCCCCAGTTTATTGCTTCCCTTCTACTCTTGTCTTCATTAGTTTTGTTTGTACAAAAACTTTTTAACTTGTATAATCAAAATTTTCTATTTTTTGATCAATAATGATCTCTAGTTCTTTTTTGGTCACAAATTCCTTCGTCCTCCACATGTCTGAAAGGTAAACTATCCTATTTTCTTTCTAATTTATTTATAATCATTCTTTATGCCTCGATCATGAACACATTTTGATCTTATCTTGGTATACAGTGTTTTTTTTTTGTTTGTTTTTTTTTTGTTTTTGTGTGTGTGTGTGTGTGTGTGTTCAAATTCTGCCTGTCATTTATTAACTGTATGATTACAAACCAGGCAAGCTACTTCTCTTTTTTTTTTAATAACTTTTTATTGATAGAACCCATGCCAGGGTAATTTTTTACAGCATTATCCCTTGCATTCACTTCTGTTCCGATTTTTTCCCCTCCCCCAGATGGCAAGCAGTCCTTCACATGTTGAATAGGTTACAGTATATCCTAGATACAATATATGTTTGCAGAACCAAACAGTTTTCTTGTTGCACAGGGAGAATTGGATTCAGAAGGTAGAAATAACCCGGGAAGAAAAACAAAAATGCAAGCAGTTCATATTCATTTCCCAGTGTTCTTTCTTTAGTGTAGCTGCTTCTGTTCATCTTTGATCAATTAAAGCTCTCTTTATCAAAGAGATCCACTTCCATAAGAATACATCCTCAAACAGTATGGTTGTTGAGGTATAGAATGATCTCCTGGTTCTGCTCGTTTCACTTAGCATCAGTTCATGCAAGTCTTGGCAGTCCTCTTTGAATTCATCCTGCTGGTCATTCCTTACTGAACAATAAAATTCCATAACATTCATATACCACAATTTACTCAACCATTCTCCAATTGATGGGCATCCTTTAATTTTCCAGCTTCTAGCCACTACAAACAGGGCTGCCACAAACATTTTGGCACATACAGGTCCCTTTCCTTTCTTTAGTATCTCTTTGGGGTATAAGCCCAGTAGAAACACTGCTGGATCAAAGGGTATGCACAGTTTGATAACTTTTTGAGCGTAGTTCCAAATTGCTCTCCAAAATGGCTGGATGTGTTCACAATTCCACCAACAATGTATAAGTGTCCCTGTTTTCCCACATCCTCTCCAGCAATCCACATTATCTTTCCCTGTCATTCTAGCCAATCTGACAGGTGTGTAGTGGTATCTCAGAGTTGTCTTAATTTGTATTTCTCTGATTAATAATGATTTGGAGCATATTTTCATATGTCTATAAATAGTTTCATGTTTTTCATCTGAGAATTGTCTGTTCATATCCTTTGACCATTTATCAATTGGAGAATGGTTTGATTTCTTATAGATTAGAGTCAATTCTCTATATATTTTGGAAATGAGGCCTTTATCAGAACCTTTGATTGTAAAAATGTTTTCCCAGTTTATTTTTCCCTTCTAATCTTGTCTGCATTTGTTTTGTTTGTACAAAAACTTTTCAGTTTGATATAATAAAATTTTTCTATTTTGTAATCAGTAATGGACTCTGGTTCTTCTTTGGTCATAAATTCCTTCCTTCCTCTTCCACAGGTCTGAGTGGCAAACTATCCTGTGCCCCTCTAATTTATTTATAATCTCATTCTTTATGCCTAGGTCATGAACCCATTTGACCTTATCTTGGTGTATGGTGTTAAGTGTGGGTCAGTGCCTAGTTTCTGCCATACTGATTTCCAATTTTCCCAGCAATTTTTGTCAAATAATGCATTCTTATCCCAGAAACTGGTGTCTTTGGGTTTGTCAAACACTATATTATTAAAGTTATTGGCTGTTTTGTCCTTTGAACCTAACCTATTCCATTGATCAACTAGTCTATTTCTTAGCCAATACCAGATGGTTTTAGTAACTGCTGCTTTATAATATAATTTTAGATCTGCTACAGCTAGGCCACCTTCATTTGATTTTTTTTTTCCATTAATTCCCTTGAAATTCTTGACCTTTTGTTTTTCCATATGAACTTTGTTGTTATTTTTTCTAGTTCATCAAAGTAGTTTTTTGGGAGTCTGGTTGGCATAGAGCTAAATAAGTAGATTAATTTAGGTAGTATTGTCATCTTTATTCTATTTGCTCGCCCAATCCAAGAGCATTTAATATTTTTCCAGTTGGTTAGATCAGACATAATTTGTGTGGAAAGTGTTTTGTAGTTTTGCTCATAAAGTTTCTGATTTTCCCTTGGCAGATAGATTTCTAAATATTTTATACAATCAGTAGTTACTTTAAATGGAATTTCTTTTTGTAACTCTAACTATTGGGTTTTGTTAGTGGTATATAATAATGCTAATGACTTATGTGGATTTATTTTGTATCCTGCTACTTTGTTGAAGGTGTGGATTGTTTCTAATAACTTTTTGGTAGAGTCTCTGGGGTTCTCTAAGTATACCATCATATCATCAGCAAAGAGTGATAATTTGGTTTCCTCATTGCCTATTCTTATTCCGTTAATCTCTTTCTCAACTCTTATTGCCAAAGCTAGCATTTCTAATACAATATTAAATAGTAACAGTGATAGTGGGCAACCTTGTTTTACTCCTGATCTTATTGGGAATGGTTGCAGTTTGTCCCCGTTACATATGATGCTTACTGCTGGTTTTAAATAGCATCTATTTAAAATTTATATTTTTATTTTATATTTTAAGGAAAAGTCCATTTATTCCTATACTCTCAAGATTTTTTAATAGGAATGGATGTTGGATTTTATCAAATGCTTTTTCTGCATCTATTGAGATGATCATATGGTTTTTGTTAATTTGATTATTAATATGGCCAATTATATTGATAGTTTTCCTAATATTGAATCAGCCCTGCATTCTTGGCATAAATCCTACTTGATCATGATGTATTATCCTGGGGATGATTTTCTGTAGTCTTTCTGCTAATATTTTATTTAAGATTTTAGCATCAATATTCATTAGGGAGATTGGTCTATAATTTTCTTTCTCTGTTTTCAACCTACCTGGTTTAGGTATCAGTACCATGTCTGTGTCATAAAAGGAGTTTGGTAGGACTCCTTCATTCCCTATTTTTCAAATAGTTTTTTAAAGCATTGGGGCTAATTGTTCTTTGAATGTTTGGTAGAATTCACATGTAAATCCATCTGGTCCTGGGGATTTTTTTTTTTAGGGAGTCGATTAATAGCTTGCTCTATTTTTTTTTTCTGAAATGGAACTATTTAAGCAATTTACTTCCTCCTCTGATAATCTGGGAAGCCTATATTTTTGGAGGTAGTCATCCATTTCACTTAGGTTATCAAATTTATTGGCATAAAGTTGGGCAAAGTAACCCCTTATTATTTCTTTAATTTCCTCTTTATCAGTGGAAAGTTCTCCTTTTTCATTTTTAAGACTGCCAATTTGATTTCCCTCTCTTCTTTTTCTACTCAGATTTACCAAAGGTTTATCAATTTTATTGTTTTTTTCATAAAACCAACTCTTAGTTTTATTTATTAGTTTAATAGTTTTTTTTATTTTCTATATTATTAATTTCTCCTTTTAATTTTAGAATTTCAAGTTTAGTAATTGATTGGCGGCGGGGTTTAATTTGGTCTTTTTCTAACTTTTTAAGTTCTAGGCCCAATTCATTGATCTTCTCTTTTTCTATTTTATTCAAGTAAGCCTCTAAGGATATAAAATTTCCCCTTATTACTGCTTTGGCTGTATCCCATAAATTTTGATATGATGTCTCATTGTTGTCATTATCTTGAGTGAAATTATTAATTGTGTCTATAATTTGCTGTTTCACCCAATCATTCTTTAAGATGAGATTATTTAGTTTCCAATTATTTTTTGGTCTATTTACACCTAACTTTTTGTTGAATGTAGTTTTTATTGCATTGTGATCTGAAAAGAAAGCATTTACTATTTCTGCCTTCCTGCATTTAATTTTGAGGTCTTTATGTCCTAATATATGGTCAATTTTTGTGTAGGTTCCATGAACTGCTGAGAAGAAAATATACTCCTTTCTGTCACCATTCAGTTTTCTCCAGAGATCTATCATACCTAATTTTTCTAATATTCTATTTACCTCTTTAATTTCTTTCTTATTTGTTTTGTGATTTGATTTATCTAAATCTGAGAGTGCAAAATTGAGATCTCCCACTATTATAGTTTTGCTGTCTATTTCTTCTTGCAACTCTCTTAGCTTCTCTTTAAGGAAGTTAGATGCTATACCACTTGGTGCATATATGTTTAATACTGATATTGCTTCATTGTCTATAGTACCCTTAAGCAAGATATAGTTTCCTTCCTTATCTCTTTTAATTAGATCAATCTTTGCTTTTGCTTGATCTGAGATAAGGATGGCTACCCCTGCTTTTTTGACTTCATCTGAAGCATAATAGATTCTGCTCCAGCCTTTTACCTTTACTCTGTATTTATCTCCCTGTTTTAAATGTGTTTCCTGTAAAAAACAGATTGCAGGTTCTGACTTTTGATCCCATCTGCTATCCACCTCCTCTTTATGGGAGAGTTCATCCCATACACATTTGCGGTTAAAAAAACCAATTCTGTATTTCCTGCCATCCTAATATCCCCAGATTATACTTTTCTTTTTCTTGCCCTCCTTCCCTTCTTCCCTAGTATTAAACTTATTGGTCCCACTGATGTCGTGTAGCTCTCCCTATTTAGTATCCCTCCCACCTCCCTTTGAATCCCTTCCCCTTTCCTGTACCCTTCCCTTATTACTCTTTTTCCTTCTCCCTTTCCCTCTCCCATTTCTTAATGAAGTGAGAGAAGAATCTCTGTAAAACAAATATGTCAATTGTTTCCTCTTTGAGCCAACTCTGATGAGAGTAGGATTCATGTAATGTTCCTCCCCCTCTCTAAGTTCCCTTATATATGATAGGTTTCCTTTGTCTCATTGTCGCATGTAGTTTCTCTCTTTTTATCTCCCCTCTTCCCTTTTTTGGACACTATCCCCTTTCTATTTCTACTCCCCTTTTTTATGTTATATCGGTAAAATCAAATTATACATATGGTTTTTATGTATATTCACAACAGAAATACAGTTCTCAAGAGTTCCTTTTACCTTTTTCTACTTCTCTTGATTCCTGTTGTTGAAGATCAAATTTTTTGTTTAAGTTTGGTTTTTTCCTTAGAAACAAATGGAATTCCTCTATTTCATTAAATGTCCATCTTCTTCTGTGGAAAAAATGTACTCAACTTAGCTGGGTAGTTTATTCTTGGCTGCATTCCAAGTTCTTTTGCCTTTCCGAATATCTGATTCCAGGCCCTTCGATCCTTTAATGTTGAGACAGCCAGATCTTGTGTGACCCTTATTGTGGCATCTTAGTATTTGAACCGTTTTTTCCTGGCTGCTTGTAAAATTTTTTTCTTGAGTCTGAAAATTCTGAAGTTTGGCTACAATATTCCTTGGAGTCTTTATTTTAGGGTCTTTTTCAGAAGGTGTTCGATGAATTCTTTCAACGCCTATTTTCCCTTCCGGTTCTATTACTTCTGGGCAATTCTCTTTGATGATTTCCTGTAAAATAGTATCTGGGCTCTTTTTTTCATCATAATTTTCTGGCAGTCCGATGATCCTCAGGTTATCTCCCCTAGATCTATTTTCCAGGTCTGTTGTTTTTCCAAGTAAATATTTGACTTTTTTTTTTCCAATCTTTCATTTTTTTGGTTTTGCTTGACTGATTCTTGATGTCTCAATGAATCAGTCATTTCTATTTGTTCAGTTCTTATTTTTAGTAAGTTATTTTCTTCATTAGCTTTTTTTACTTCTTTTTGTATATGTCCTATTGAGTTGTTTTGCTCTGTGGAATTTTTTTTCCATTTCACTAATTTCTTTTTTTTTTTTTTTTTTTTTTTTTTTTTTAGTGAGTCATTTTCTTTTTCCAATTCACAAATTCTATTTCCCTGCACTTCTTGGGAGTTTTTTACCTTTTCCAATTCACATTTCAGGAAATTGTTTTCTTTTTCCACTTTATCAAATTTTTCTTTTAGTGAGTTATGTGCCTTTCCCCATTTCTCTTCTAGCTCTCTTTTAAGGTTTTTAATAGTCTCTTGTAGGAGAGCCTTTTGTATTGGAGACCAACAATTGTCTGGAGACTGCTATTAGTCTCTTCAGGGTTGAAAAGCTGTTCTGTTTCTGTGTAGAAACTATCAATCATTCTTTTGATTTTTTACTCATTTTGCTAAAGCCTGTAAGGTCTGTCTTCAGGGCCAGGAGGTTACCAGCTTCCTCTGCAGAGCAGTGAAAGGTATGTGGACGGGGTAGCTGTCCTGCCAGCTGGCTACAAAAAGCAGCGAGGTACTGGAATGCTCTGGAAAAGAGTTCCCCACCCGAAAGTAACCCAGGCCTGCAGGGCTGAACTGGGAAAGTGCCTTTCAAAGTACCCCAGCTGTGTGAGATAACGACTGCCCTGGGGCTAGACACTTAGCAGTGAGAGTTTCACTGCCCCAAGTCAAACCCTGCCCTGAGGCTTTTATTAGCAGTTGACCAGTAAGTGGATTTGCAGGGACCAGAAGTGTCTGCCCGGGAAGCACAGTCACCTGGGAGGTTCTATTACCCCTGGCCGAGCCCCTCACTCTGCTGATCAGAGGCTGCCCAGGCTGTGCCCCCTTGCTGTGCAGATTAATAACTGCCCCCGCAAAAGCCTGGAACTGCAGGATGTGGCCTCAGGGCTGCAGTAAAGTCTGCCTGAGTCACTTCTGGGTTTGAGGGATTACAGCCAGATCTAGTTAGGTTCTGGCGTTTTTTAGAGGACCCTCTACCTAAAGCTTGGTAAGTTTTAATTTCTCTGCCAGTTTACTGCTTTGTAATCAAGGCAGAGCAGTTAGCTATAGCAGAGTGGACCCTATAACTTCTCTAGCCACAGAGATCACCCCCACCCAGTCTGCTCAGGACCTAGCCTCTCCCTGCATGTGCTAGTCTGTTCCTGGCCCCTCAGGACAAACCTTTCCTGGCGATCTTCCAAATTGACTTCAGCTGGTAAGTTGTAGTGCTTCTAATCTTCATGAATTTAAGCAGTGAAGAGTTATTTTTGAGGCTGGATTAAATAGTTGGTTATGAGGGTAATGAGAGGAGCTTAGAGAGTCATGTGTGCCTGCTCTACCACCTTGGCTCCGCCCCCGGAACCTTGGTATACAGTGTTAAGTGTGGGTCAATGCCTACTTTCTGCCATATATTCCCAGCAGTTTTTGTCAAATAGTGAATTCTTATCCCAAAACCTGGGGTCTTTGGGTTTGTCAAACACTAGATAGTTATTGACTATTTGTCCTGTGATCCACTGATCAACTAATCTATTTCTTAGCAGTACCAAATGGTTTTGATGACTGCTGCTTTATAATACAGTTTTAGATCTGATACATTAGTTCTTTTGAAATCCTTAACCTTTTATTCTTCCAGATGAATTTTGTTGTTATTTTCCTTAGGTCAGTATGATAGTTTCTTGGGAGTTTGATTGGTATAGCACTAAATAAATACATTAGTTTAGGTAGTATTGTCATCTTTATTATATTAACTTGACCTTTCCAAGAGCACTAAATATTTTTCCAATTGTTTAGATTTGATTTTATTTGAGTGGAAAATGTTTTGTAGTTTGGTTCATATAGTTACTGATTTTCAATTGACAGATAGATTCCCAAATATTTTATACTATCAAAAGTTACTCTATTTTATTTTATTTTTGTTAAAGTTTTTTTTTAATTTACAAAGCAAATGCATGATTAATTTTTCCAATATTACCCTTGCATAACCTTTTGTTGCAAATTTTCCCCTTCTTCCTTCTCCCCTATCTGGCAGGTAGTCCAATACATGTTAAATATATTGAAATTGATGTTAGATCCAATATATTTATACATATTTATACAGTTATCTTGTTGCATAAGAAAAATCAGATCAAAAAGTAAGAAAAAGAAAAACAGAAAAAAGAGAGAGTAAGAATGTTATGTTGTCTTCCACACTCTGTTCCCATGGTTTTCTCTTTGTGTGTAGATGGTTCTCTTCATCATTGCACAAGTGGAACTGGTTTGAATCATCTCAATGTTGAAGAGAGCATACTTCCCTCAGAAGTTATCATCATATAGTCTTGTTTTTGCTATATATAATGATCTCCTAGTTATACTCATTTCACTTTGCATCAGTTCATGGAGGTCTTGCCAATCCTCTCTGTATTCATATACCATAATTTATTCAGCCATTCTCCAATTGATGCACATCCACTGTTTCCAGTTTCTTGCCACTAAAAAAAGGGCTGCCACAAACATAAATGTTTATGCATTTGTGCACATGTGGGTTCCTTTCCCTCCTTTAAGATCTCTCTGGGATATAATTTCAGTAGAAACACTGCTTGATCAAAGGATTTGCACAGTTTGATAACTTTGTGAGCATTGTTCCAAATTGCTCTCCAGAATGGTTGGATCCATTCACAACTCCACCAACAATGCATCATTGCCCCAGTTTTCCCACATCCCCTCCAACATTCGTCATTATCTTTTTCCTGTTATCTTAGCCAATGTGACAGGTGTGTGGTGGTATCTCAGAGTTGTCTCAAATTACATTTCTCTGATCAATAGTGATTTGGAGCACCTTTTTGTGTGGCTACAAATAGTTTCAATTTTTTCATCTGAAAATTGTTCATATTCTTTGACCATTTGTCAATTGGAAAATGGCTTGAACTATTATAAATTTGAGTCAATTATCTATAAATTTTAGAAAGGATACTTTTATCAGATCTATTGGATATGAAAATATTTTCCCAGTTTATCCTTGCCCTTTTAATCTTGTCTGCATTAGTTTTGTTTGTACAAAACCTTTTTAACATAATATAATCAAAATCATCTATTTTATGATCATTAATGATCTCTAGTTCTTCTTTGGTCACAAATTCCTCCCTCCTCCACAAATGTGAGAGTTAAACTATTCTATGCTCTTCTAATTTGTTTATAATATCATTCTTTATGTCTGGATCATGAGCCCATTTTGATCTTATCTTGGTATATGGTGACAAGTGTGGGTCTATGCCTTTTCTCTGGCATACTAGTTTCCAGTTTTTCCAACAGTTTTTGTCAAATCATGAATTCTCATCCCCAAAGTTGGAGCCTTTTGGTTTGTCAAATACAAGGTTATTGTAGTCATTAGCTATTTTGTTATTCCATTGATCAACTTCTCCATTTCTTAGCCAGTACCAAATGTTTTTGATGACTGCTGCTTTATAATATAGATTTAGATCTATAATATAGATTTAGATCAGCTAGGCCACCTTCATTTGCTTTTCTCTTCATTAATTCCTTTGAAATTCTTGACTTTTTGTTCTTCCAGATGAATTTTTTGTTATTTTTTTCTAGTTAAGTAAAATAGTTTCTTGGGAGTTTGATTGATATAACACTAAATAAATAGATTAGTTTAGAAAGAATTGTCATCTTTGCTATTTGCTCAACCTATCCACAAGCATGTGATATTTTTCCTATTGCTTAGATCTGGCTTTATTTGTGTGGAAAGTGTTTGGTTTATATGGTTTTGTTTATATAGTTCCTTTCTTTCCCTTGGCAGATAAATTACCAAATATTTTATATTGTGAACACTTATTTCATATGCAATTTCTCTTTCTATCTCTTGCTGTTAGATTTTGTTAGTGATGTATAAGAATGCTGATGATTTTTGTGAATTTATTTTGTATCCTGCAACTTTGGTAAAGTTGTGAATTATTTCTCATAGCTTTTTAGTTTATTCTCTGGGGTTTAAGTATATACCATCATATCATCTGCAAAGAGTGATAATTTGGTTTCCTCATTACTTACTCTTTAATCTCTTTCTCTTCTCTTATTGCCAAAGGTAGCTTTGGCAAGCTAGCATTTCTAATACAATATTGAATAATAATGGTAATAGTGGGCAACCTTGTTTCATTCTTGATCTTATTGTGAATAGTTCCAGTTTATCCCCATTAAATATGTAGCTTACTGATGTTTTAAAAAGAGGCTGTTATTGACTGTTTTAAGGAAAAGTCCATTTATTCCCATATTCTCTTGTGTTTTTAATAGGAATTGGTGTTAGATTTCATCAAATGATTTTCTGCATCTGTTGAGATGATCATATGGTTTTTGTTAATTTGGTTATTGATATAGTCAATTATGCCATTAGTTTTCCCAATATTGAGCCAGCTCTGTATTTCTGGTGTAAATCCTATTTGGTCATAGTATATCATCCTGGGGATGATTTTCTGTAATCTCTTTGCTATTTTTTTATTTAAGAATTTTACATCCATATTCATTAGGAAGATCAAGCTATAATTTTCCTTCTCTGTTTTTATCCTACCTGGTTTAGGTATCAATACCATGTTTGTGTCATAAAAGGATTTTTTAGTAGTCCTTCATTCCCATTTTTTTCAAACAATTTATATAGCATTGGGGTTAATTGTTCTTTAAATGTTTGGTAGAATTCACATGTAAATTCATCTGGTCCTGGGGATTTTTTCTTAGGGAGTTGGTTAATAGTTTGTTCTATTTCTTTTTCTAAAATGGGACTATTTAAGCAATTTACTTCCTCCTTTGTTAATCTGGGCAATTTATATTTTTGTAGGTATTCCTCTATTTCATTTAGGTTATCAAATTTATTGCCATAGAGTTGGGCAAAGTAACTCTTAATTATTGCTCTAATTTCATCTTTATTATTGGAAAATTCTCCCTTCTCATTTTTAAGACAACAATTTGATTCTTCTCTTTCCTTTTTCTAATAAAATTAACTGAAGGTTTATCTATTATTTTTCATTAAACCAACTCTTAGTTTTATTTATTAATTCAATAGTGTTTTTTTTTACTTTCAATTTTATTAATCTCTTCTTTATTTTAGAATTTTAAGTTTGATATTTGATGGGGGAGGGGTTTAATTTGTTCTTTTTCTAGCTTTTTTAGTTGCAAACACAATTCACTGATCTTCTCTTTCTCTATTTTATGCAAATAAGCCTCTAGAGATATAAACTTTTTCCTTTGACTTCACCCCACAAATTTAGGTATGTTGTCTCATTATTGTCATTCACACGGATGAAATGAGTATTTAATTATTTAATTAAAAATTAATAATTGAAGTTATTTAATTTCCAATTACTTTTTAATCTATTTTCCCCTGGCTTTTTATTGAATGAAGTTTTTATCGCATCAAAATCATGATCTGAAAAGAATACATTTACTATTTCTGCCTTTCTGCATTTGATTTTGAGATCCTTATCTCCTAATATATGTATATGGTCAATTTTTATATAAGTTTCATGAACTGCTGTGAAGAAAGTGTATTCCTTTCTGTCTTCATTCAATTTTCTTCAAAGATCTATCATACCAACTTTTCCAGTATTCTATTTACCTCTTTAACTTCTTTCTTATTTATTTTATGGTTTGATTTATCTATTTCTGAGAGTGCAAGTTTGAGATCTCCCACTATTATAGTTTTGCTGTCTATTTCTTCTATTCCACTTGATGCACATATGTTTAGTATTGATATTGCTTAATTATCTATGGTATCCTTTAGCAAGATATAGTGCCCTTCTTTATCTCTTTTAATTAGATCTTTTTTTTTTTTTTTTTTTTGCTTTTGCTTGATCTGAGATCAGGATGGCTACCCCTGCTCATTTTTTTTTTTTTTACTTTGCCTGAAGCATAGTAGACTCTGCTCCACCCCTTTAACGCTACTCTGTATGTATCAACCCACTTTAAATATGTTTCCTGTAAACAACATATTTCAGGATCATGGCTTTCAATCTAGTTTTCTATCTGCTTCTGCTTTATGCTAGAGTTCACCCCATTAACATTTATGGTTAAAACTACTAATCCTGTATTCCCTGCCATCTTATTATCCCCAGATTGTACTTTTCTCTTTTCTTTCTCCCTTACTCCCCTCCCCAGCATTTGACTTAGGGGCACCACTTGTCTCAAGCAGCCCTCCCACTTTAGAATCTCTTCCCCTTAGAGTCCCCCCCTTCTTATATCTTTCCCCTGATATTCCTGCATTTCCTTTTATTTAGCCTACCCCTTCTCTTTTTCACTTTTCCTTCCCACTTTTCAATGAGATGAGAGCAGTTTCTCTGTAAACCATATATGTCTAATATTTTCTCTCTGAGCCAAATCTGATGAGAGTAAAATTCACACACTGTTCATCCCCCTCCCTTCTTTCCCTCAGATACAATAGGTTTTCTTTGCCTCTTCATGAGATGGAATTTCCCTTATTTTACCTTCACTTTTCCCTTTTTTTGGCTACCATCCTCTTTCCACTTCTAATTCCTTTTTTATATTATAACAATAAAATCAAATTATACATGCACTCTCTATGTATGCCCATAACAGAAATATAGTTCTCAAGAGTTCTTTTTACCTTTATATGCTTGTCTTGAGTACTATATTTAGAGGTCAAACTTTTTTGTTTAGCTTTGTTTTTTTCATCATAAATAAATATAATTCACCATCTTCTTCCATGGAACAAAATGCTCAGTCTAACTGAGTAGTTTATTGTTGGCAGAATTCCAAGTTTCTTTGCCTTCCAGAATATCAGATTCCATACCTTTCAGTCCCTTAATGTGGAAGCTCCTAGATCCTGAGTGATCCTTATTTTGGCTCCTCAGCATTTAAATTGTTTTGTTGTTGTTGTTGTTGTTGTTGTTGTTGTTGTTGTTGTTGTTGTTGTTGTTGTTGTTGTTGTTGTTTCTGGCTGCTTGTAATATTTTTTATCCTGGTCTCTTAGTTCTGAAAGTTAGCCACTATATTCTTTGGCCTTTTAATTTGGGGTTTCTTTCAGTAGGTGTTCGATAAAGTCTTTTGATGGCTATTTTATCTCCTGATTATATGACATCTTGACAGTTCTCTGATAATTTCCTGAAAAATAATGTCCAGGACCTTTTTTTTTTAATCATGATTTTCAGGGAATCCAATAATCCTTAGATTATCTCTCCTAGATCTATTTTCCTAATCTGTTGTTGTCCCAAGCAGATATTTAACATTTTTCTATTTTTTTCATTTTTTTTTTTTTTTTTGGTTTGCTTGACTGATTCTTGATATCTCATTGAGTCATTCATTTGTATTTGTTCAGTTCTGATTTTTAATGAGTGCCTGTGCCTGATCAAAACAAATCTTTTCTGGTGGTTTCATAATTATCTTCTGCTGATAATTTGCTGCCCTTCCAATATTTGTGTATTCTGTCAATCTAACACTATTTCAGAGACTGAATTTTATAATTAAAGTGAGGGTAGTAGGAGAGCTCAGAAAGAAGCCTGTGTCATTTCCACCATCTTGGCTCCACCCCACAAAAAGCAAAATCAATTTTTTTTCTCATTTTTCATTCTTCCTGACCTCGCTGCATCCTCTGACGCTTAGACACCTTCCTCTTTTTAACATAGCTCCCTCTTTTTAGTACACTTTTTTTTACTAAGTTTCTATAACACTCTTCTTTGCTGGTTTTCTTCTACTTTTCAGACACTCCTTCTCTGTCTCATTTGCTGGATTTTTATCCAGTTCACAGTTAAAAATAATGTTTTTCTTTGTCTTATGCCTGCTTTTTTTCTCCATCTCTATCAAATCACTTGTTGATCTTATTAGCTCTCATAAATTCAGTTATCATCTCTATGTGAAAGATTGTCATATCTACTTATACTATACTATACTATACTAACCCCTCCCCTTACCTCCAGACTCAAATATCCAGCTAGTAGCTACCTCAAAATGGATATCTCATAAATATCTTATATTTGATATATCCCCACCTCATTATCCTTTCCTGGAATGAAAAGCTATTCTCTTTATTTTTCTATTACTGTGAAAACTACCACCCTCCTTTTGTTCAACCATTTTCATTCTCAAATCATAATCACATTTTCTTACATTCAAACTGTCAGCAAGTCTTGTTGATTTTGCTTTTGCAACATCTTTCATCTGGGTGGAATTGGCCTTTTAATCAGTGGGTGGCCAGAATTGAACATATGCATACAAGTGTATTGTCTTCTTAAAAACCCTGGATTCTAAAAGGCTGTTCTGGTGGCTTACAAACTGTGGAAAGCAATAACAAACCATTCCAAACATACACCTACCTGAGTATAAAAGAAGTAGATACCCAGTCTGGGGTATTGTGAGTTCTTCCATGAATCCTAATAATTGTAATAGAAAGGAAAGATAGTTTATTCAGTTTGGTTATACATGCTATAAGATTTCATTTAGGTCCATAAGATATGCTAGTTTAATAAGATAATAAATCACAAGAGAGCTGAGTAACTAGATTCTCAAATTTTTAATCCATGCCCTCTCTTGAAAACTATGACCTGGGTGTGCTCTAAACTATAAAAGAAAATAAAGTTTTTATAAAATAACCATTGATAAAACAAAACAAAACAAAAACTAAAAGCTGATCAGGTATCCCACTTATCAAGACAGATACTATTGTTTAGTTTTTAATGGAAGATAAATATGTGGGGCAATTAGTTGGTATAGTGAATAGAGCACCAGCTGTGAAGTCAGAAGGACCTGAGTTCAAATCTAACCTCAGACACTTAATACTTCCTAGCTGTGTGACCCTGGGCAAGTCACAATTGCCACACACACACACACACACACACACACACACACACACACACACACAAAGATAAATATGCTTTACTTGTTGACTTTTTAAAATTAAGAACAGGAGACATAAAACTAAAAAATTATTTAATTCTAGTTTTTTTTTTCAATTCTATCTTTAAAAATATGAGGTAAGAAGAAGAAAAAGGAGAAAGGGAGAAAAAGAAAGCTACACAGAGAAATAGTGAAAAATGTATACATAGATAAGATAAAGAAAAGCACTAGTTTTAACTTAACCTGATATTCATGAACTTTAAAAAATATATTTTAATAATTGCAATTCAATATAATTGGTTTCCTTTGTAATTTTATATATTTTATATTATGCATTTTAAAACACTATTCTTCAAAGGAGTACAGAAGCTACACAAAACTGCCAAAAGGCTTCACACCCACACCCATCCACCTACCCAAATACACTCACATACAGAGAGAGAGAGAGAGAGAGAGAGAGAGAGAGAGAGAGAGAGAGAGAGAAAGAGAGAGAGAGAGAGATTAAGGGGAAGGAGGGAAGAGTTGACACTCTGCATTAGGGAAAAATAAATGAAGAAATTCACCAACCTATCTTAATCAGGAATACAGATAATCCTCTCTCCCTAGTGATAAAAATGTAATTGCCAAGGTTTCCAAATTCCTGAGAAGATCTAATTTCCTATGCAGGGAATTTACTAGTAGTTAACTGTAGGGCAGATTGGTACTAGTCAGTCAACCAGCCTGGGGGAGAAAAGGCATTATCCATACATAATGCCTCACTACAGAGATCAAAGAAAGTTATGAACAAATACCCTCAATCTACCGACAGTACAGAATTTACTATATATGCATCAGGAAATTGACATTCAAGAGAAAATCTTAAAACAGGGTTAATGTGGGGAGGCCTTCTGCTGAAGTATTGATTATACTTTCTGAATATCAGAAAATTCATCCTATACTGAAAGCTTAAATATGAAAATGCTTTCCTCCACACCTCATAATTTATAAATTATCAGATAATTTAGATTGTGAAGTAACCTAGCATTGAAAGGCAACATGGAAATAGATCATTGGAGTTATAGTCAGGAAGTCTTGAATTCAAATCTCACATTAGCCATTTAACAGCTGTATGACACAGAAATCCTATGATTTGTGATGATCTGCCTCAAGAACAAAAATACATTATTTAACATCAAAAGATGCATAGTAGAGATAAAAATTGTAAATGTATTGTCACTGCTAAGAAGTTTAAATTAAGAGAAAAAACTCCATGGATGAAGCCATCTCCCATGTAATTTGACACAATGACTACTGTAACTTTTTTTTTTCTGTTCATCTTTCTCACTTTTTGCATACAGATGACTTAGAATATTTAATGAGAAAAATGTATGAGATTCATGGGAGAGCTTTCCTCAAGTTCATTTTTTTAAGTTCTCGGGACCATCATTTTTTCTCCCTCTATCCCATGCAGTCTCAGAAGCAATAGATAGATTGATATAGATAGATCTTCATTACCACTGTGTCTTCTTCCTTAAAAATCAATCCTTGATTCAATTCATAGTCATCTCATCTCTACTGTGCATCTCCAATATGTTTTTCACTAGTTCCTTTACCAACTCCCTTCCAATATTGTTCAATTTCCACAATAATAAAAACTTCTAATCTCTACTCTATCTAGATGCCATTTCATCTCCATTGTACCCTTCAATGACAAAATTATTGAATCATTTTCTTATGCCTGGCTTTAATACTAGACATTCAGTATCTCCTCAGTGCTTTATAATTTGGTTTTGGAATTAACTCCAATGATTTGCTGAAATTAATCTTCTAAAAGTCACAATGACTCCCTAATAGAAAGACCTCTTTAATCCCCACACTCCTTTATTTTCCTTACTTCTTTGAAATACTTTATCACTTTTCAAAAAGTTTTACTAATGTTTTTAAAATGTCACTTTCAATTTCCAACATTCTCCCCTCTTCCTTCTGTGAAAGACCCTCTTTTGTAGCAAAAAATTTTAGTTGGTAAAACAAGACAAAATTTTGAAAATGTGTTCATCATTGTATACTTGTAGCTTATCATGTCCCATCTGAGAGAAGGAAGGCATGTATTTTTCCTTGTCAGTGTTCTGTCGTCTTTCAGTTTTATCTGTCCTCCATAATTTGTTATGCAAGGATAATATATTCAGGTTAATCATATTAGCATTATATCTTCTATATATTAATAGAATTATCCAATATTGGGTTTAAGGATTTTGATGGATTGTTGGTATTACAAGGCAGGTGGGTTTGAGCTTTAACACTCTGTTAATTGGTGGCTGCTTTTTTTTTTTTTTTTTTTTTTTTTTTTGGTGATGCTATCTCTTGATTCTGCTTACTTTTTTTTTTTCCCTTTCAGTTTCTACAAGTCTTCTCAATGGTACCTAAATTCTTCATATTTCTCACTTCTTATAATACACTTATTTTCCGTTATATTTAAAGCTTTGCTTTTTTACTTCAGCTTAAGCATAATAAATTCTTTTCCAGCCTTTTACCTTTACTCTGTATGTGTCTCTCTGTGTCAAATGTATTTCTTGTAAGCAACATGTAGTATAATTCTGTTTTTTTAATCCACTCTAATACACATTTCTGTTTTATGGGATACTTCAACCTATTCACATTCACAGTTATGTTTACCAGCTCTGTGTTTCCCTCTATCCTATTTTCTCCCCTATATGTAATTTTGTTCTCTCTTTCCACCCTGTTCTTAGTCCTGTGCTTTTTTTTTTACCTACCCCATCCACTACCTTATCTACTATCATCCCTCCCTTCTCTTAGTACCTACTTCACCCACTACCTTATCTTTCATGACCCCTTTGCCCCTTCTCTTAGCTTTTTCCCTAGTGTTTCTGCCCTCCCTTTTATTCTGTCCCTCTCTTTTCTTTCCTCTTTCTCCTCCTACTTCTTTATAAAGATAAATAAATTTCTATATCCAACTGAATATAATCCAACCTAATCAAGTTATTCCCTCTTAGAGCCAAAATTGATGAGATCAAGCTTCAGATAATACTCATCCCCTTTTCTTCTTTCCCCTAATTGCAGTAGATCTTTTGCACTGCCTTCATATGAAATAATTTCTCCATTATACCTTCCCTTTCCTCTATTTTTCAATGCTTAATATCTTTTTCTTTGATATCATCACATCAGAGTCTTCACCATGAAACTCCCAGTCCATGTGATGGTTTCCTCTGCTCCAGTAACAGATACAGTTTTCAAGAATTACTAATATTGTTTTCCCATCTAGTGATGTAAACAGCTGAACCTTTAAAGAACATATATTTTCCCATTTACCTTTCTATGCTTCTCATGTGTCCTGTGCTTATAGATTAAATTTTTTGTTTAGTTATTTTTTTCAATAGGAATGATTGAAAGTATCTTACTTCATTGAAGCTCCATTGCCTCCTCTGAAAGATAATGATGAATTAATTCTTGGTTGTAACCCTAGGTAATTTGACTTCTGGAATATAGTATTCTAGACCCTCTGATCCTTTCTTGTAAAAGCTGCTATATCCTAGGTGATCCTGACTTTTGCTCCTTGATATTTGAATAGTTTTTTGTCTGGCAGCTTGCAGTATTTTTTCCTTAAGACTGCAGTTTTGGACTTCCACAACAATGTTTCTTGGGGTTTTCCTTGTAGGATCACTTTCTCAAGGTGATTGATAGATTCTTTCAATCATTATTTCCCCCTCTATTTCTAGAATATTGGGGCCATCTTCTTTAATGATCTTTCGAAGAATGCTACCTAGGCTCTTTTTTCAGTCATGGCCTTCAGGTACATCAATAATTTTTAAATTGTTTCTTTTGGATCTATCTTCCAGAACAGCTGTTTTTCCAATGAGGTAGTTCACATTTTCTTCCATTTTTCATCCTTTTAGTTTTTTTGACTGACTCTTGCTGTCTCACATCATTTGCTTCCATTTGCCCCATTCTAGTTTTTCATGTGTTATTTTCTCCAGTTAGTGTTTGTATTTCTTTTTCCATTTTGTTAATTCTACTGTTTAAGGAGTTGTTTTATTCAGGCAATGTTTTTCTTTCCTTCTTCAAGTTGTTGACTCTCTCATGAATGCCTCTCAATTATTTTCTCATTTTTTTCTGCCTCTTTTAATTTCCTTTTAAAATCTTTTTTTGAGCACTTTCAAGAAGCCTCTTGGGGCTTGAGACCAATTTATATCACTTTTTGAGATTTCCTCTTTGGCCATTCAATCCTCGTCTGAGTTTGTATTTTAGTCTCCCCTGTCACCATAGTAGCTTTGTGTGGTCAAGATTCTTTTCTGGTTTTTGCTCATTTTTTTCTTTTTTTTTTTTTCGTATTTCCTGTATTTTTTCTTTTTTTCTTTTTCTTTTTATGGTTGGCCTTTGCTTCTGGAGTAAAAGGAGTGCTATCCCAAGCTTCCTGTGTAGCTCTCAGCCTTGGCTTTGAGCAGAAGTGCCCCCTTATGTTTGTAGAGGGTAGCTTTACCTGCTATTTTCAAAAAAACAGCTTGTTTTCCCAGAGTTTGCCTTCTGATCTGGGATTGGAAGCTGGTCCACTGATACACTGGTCCACTGGTCCACTCTACTGAGTCAGGACTGAAGGTCTTAGTTGTTGATTTACTGTGATTAAGACTCTCTCACTGGCTTTCCCAGAATCTATCTGAGCTGGGCTGAATATCCTTTTTACCCCAGTGAGACTGACCTTACTTGAATTTTTTTTAGTCTATATTGAGCTAGAAAGTGGTTTCATTCCATCAGATTCTGTTCAGAGACTTGATTTCAAGTGGTTTTTGAGGAAAACTTGGAGATCTCAAGCTGTTTCCTGACTATACTCTGCCATCTTAGATCCACCACTGTAAGTCTCTTATTGTAATTCCAATATAATTTATTCAACCACTCTCTAAATTAGAGAAACCCACTTTACCCCCAGTTTCTACCACAAAAGTTTGTATATGTGGGAGTACTGCCTAAATGCTGCAACAACTTCCAAATATGTTTCCCTCCTTCCAATATCTCTTTTTCTATTCCTACTTATCAAAGCTAAGAAAAGGATCTAAAGCATAGACCAGTTAATATCACTTTTCTCCTCAAAAATCTACAGTAGTTCCCTATTGCCTCTAGAACAAAATACAAATGTTTCAACTTGACATTTGAATCCATTTTATTATCTGATTGTAAATTATGTTACAAGAATAATTTTATATTACACCTATTCATATTGCTCGTTGTACAGGTAGACCAAAGTTGTCAGAATGAATTGAGTTCAAATCTGGTCTTAGACACTTACTTGTATGACTCTGGACATGTCACTTAACTTCTATCTGCTTCATTCCCCTCAATTGTAAAATGGAAATAATAATAGGACCTATTTCCCAGGATTGTTTTGAGGATCAAATGAGGTACTGTGTGTAAAGTGCTTAGCACAGCACCTGGTGCTTAATAAATACTTGTTTTCTCCATTATTTCATACATAGATATGTTCATATTACATTCTAGATAAATTGATGTATATGCTATTTTCTAAATTCAACTTTTCCATCACTTGCCTCTGTGTTTCTGAAGACTATTTCATGTATATGAAATATATTCATTTACCTCTGCCTCTTGGAATCCTCAATTTTCTTTATGACTCAGCTCAGAATTTGGAACTATGCTCAAAAAGCTATCAAACTGTGCATACCCTTTGACCCAGCAGTGTTACTACTGGATTTATATCCCAAAGAGATTTTTAAGAAGGGAAAGGGACCTGTATGTGCAAGAATGTTTGTGGCAGCCCTCTTTGTAGTGGCCAGAAACTGGAAACTGAGTGGATGCCCATCAATTGGAAAATGGCTGAATAAATTGTGGCATATGAATATTAGGAATATTATTGTTTTGTAAGAAATGACCAGCAAGATGATTTCAGAAAAGTCTGGAGAGACTTATATGAACTAATTCTGAGTGAAATGAGCAGGACCAGAAGATCATTATGTACTTCAACAACAGTACTATATGATGATCAATTCTGATGGATGTAGCCCTCTTCAACAATGAGATGAACCAAATCAGTTCCAATAGAGCAGTAATGAACTGAACCAGCTACACCCAGAGAAAGAACTCTGGGAGATGACTATGAACTACTACATAGAATTCCCAATCCCTCTATTTTTGTCCACCTGCATTTTTGATTTCCTTCACAGGCTAATTGTACACTATTTCAAAGTCCAACTCTTTTTGTACAGCAGAATAATTGTTTGAACATGTATACATATATTGTATTCAACTTATACTTTAACATATTTGACATGTATTGGTCAACCTGCCATCTGAGGGAAGGGGTGGGAGGAAGGAGGGAAAAAGTTATAACAAAAGGATTTACAACTGTCAATGCTGAAAAATTACCTAGGCATATATCTTGTAAATAAAAAGCTGTAATAAAAAATAAAAAAAAAAACAAATCTTTTTTTAAAAAATCTATTTATTCTTCTATATACATCAAATAAATGTCTTTGTAGAACCCTTGTTAAAATAGCAAAAAAAGAAAAAAGAAAAAGAAAAAGAAAAAAGATTCAGCTCAGGTGCTATGGTATTTTCCTTATAATTATGTTTCCTCCAGCATGGAGTTTATATACAATGTATCCTAAAAGTCTTACTGCAGTTTTAAAACTTTAATAGGTTTTGCCACTATGAAAGAAAGATAATAAATCAATTCTATTAATCTATTATTACCATTACTACTAGTTTATTACTATTATTAATTTTATTCCTTTGTCCTTGTAAATGCTTAAGTTTTAAACTGCATCATACATTTGGGATGTCCTGCATAATGGGTCCAATTGTGCTGTTTTTCTCATCTTGGTTCCTTTTTAATGCAATTTATACCTCACTTATAATTACTTCCAAGTTTTGATCTTAAAGTATTTTGATTCTCAGAAATATTTTTACACTGAAGTATAGTGATAATCTTTCTGGTTTTTAATATTATGATTTTTAAAAAATAACTTTAAAATTCAGAAATATGAATTAACCTGATTACTTCTATCAAAAACATAATGATCTTTATTTGTCTTCCTCTACAGAATTTATTCTAATTTAATAACATTTACATAATAAGAAAATTTTGTAACTATTAAAGAAAGATATTGGATTATTATTATTAAATATTTCACTTCATTATCTTTTTTCAAAAACCAATTCATATTTTTAAAAAGCAAATGGTCTTTTTATTACAACTCTAAAAATGTCTTTAGTTAGCTATGAAAAGCAAGGAGGAAAGATTTTGGAATAATTATCTCTTAAACATTTCAAAGTAATGAATGATTCAGAGTCATATCATTTAAATCAGAGCTTATTGATTTAAGTTTGTTCTATTTACCAGATGTGGTATCAATCTGTTCTTTGTTGTAATATAATAAAATTAATCTGGGAGGAGGGATTAAAATAAAATGCTTTTATGTAATGAGAGAAGTTCTGCATGTGTGAAACTTTATAAGAGAAAGACAAACAGAAAAGAAAATGAGAGACAAGAGATAAAGACAGAGAATATCACAGAAATAGAGAAAGAGATTGGCTGGTGGTTAGTTCTTTAATATAATTAAGATTTAAAAAAAAAAAAAAAACTAAAATATATTTATTTGTTGTTCCTGCCATTAAAGCTGACTAAATTTTTCCCCTTCTAATATGTTCTAATATTTCTATAATCTGCTTTCTAATTACATACCCTTCTATGTCTTTTATGTCACAATGATTTATTACAATGTTGATTTTAATATCTGCTTGAAATGATCGACTGTGATCTGTATAGACATGTATAGAAAGATGTATAGGGATGGCATAAGAGAGAGAGAGAGAGAGAGAGAGAGAGAGAGAGAGAGAGAGGTGTTGCAAAAATTCAAAGTTATAGCCTGAACTTTGACTTATTAGCCATGTAGTATTGGGTAAATCACTCAATCCCTTGGATCTTCAGTTTTCTCATCTGTACATGTGATAATGTTTGCTAATGTTCTCCTACAAAAAGAAAACAATAAAATCCAAATAACTTTTTTTATTTACTTGTTTACTTGTATACTTTTCAGAAAAATAATGTCCCTATAAGTAGGAAGTGTTTTCATTGAGTTGTGCATTATCAACACTTGCACAGAATGTAGATAATTAATATTGTAGGGGATTACATGATGACTATTGAATTGTCATTGAATGAAGAAATGATGATTATGGAACTCACATGATTTTTTTTTCCTTGTACTTATCTTTTTCTTCCTACCTATTTAGTGAGGAGAAAACAAAAGATGATAGAAATGTGCCATGTTCATCAATCTTATCAATAGGTCTTTTATTGTTTGTTTTGGTTCATAGCATTTGTGACCAAGGGAAATTACATTGGAGTGTGAGAGAAAATCTTCGATTATATTGCCTGGGTTCATTTCAGAATACAATTTACTCAGAACATTTTCCCTGGGGTGCTAATAAGTCCTACTTTTAAACTGCTTCCAGTAGAAGAGTGTAGGTGGGAAGGAAAGCAAGGATCAGAAGGAAGAATTGTTGAGAATTCTGTTCAATTATGTTGGAATTAAGTATAGGAAATATATGTGTTTGTGAAAGAAAAAGCAAGTCGCATGTTTACATTTAAAACTTCAAAATTCACCTAACAAATAGTCTTCTAAGAAATAAACCTATTTCCTTTTCTTTTACTAACAATGCATTAAAAGTTTAAGTATTTAGTACATTTTGCATGTATTTTTTTAATTGCATTTGGACAATGAAGATCAAGGAAGATAAAGACACTTGGTATTTATTAAATACTTTCTATGTGCTAGACACTGTGATATGTGACAGTATGCAAAATAATGAATGAAAGACTTTTTTAACTCTAATATTCTAATGGAAAAAGAAGAACACATTTCAGTCTATGCAAAATAAAACCAAAGACAAAACATGCAAAGTATTTCAGTCTACAAGATACTTAAGGTAGTTTAAAAGGGAGGGGCCCAGCAATTTGGAGGGTCAGGAAAGGCTTCACATAGATAATAATGCTTGAGATGTAATTGAAGGAAGAGAGGGATTCTGTGAGGTAGACTTAGGAAAGGAACACATTCAGGGATGGGAGACCACCAGTGCAAAGACAGAGAGGAATATGGAATGCCATTTAGAACTAACAGAGAAAACTAGCATATCTAGATTACCTGATCCAAAATCTTTATAGATTGTCTTCAATAGATGTCCTTTTTTCATGATATTTTTCTATTCCCGAATTCCCATTTGTCCTCTGAATCATGAACATATTTTATGGCTGGCCATGATTCACAGCCATCTAATATATGGATTCTTTGTAAGATTCTGGTTAGTTTTCTGGAAGTCTTTGGACCAGCCTTCATTTCCAGCAGAATAATCACCAGGAGAAATTCTTTATTATCTCCTTCATAGTCTTGTCTCCTTGCCTGGGGCTTGGCTAGCTTTCTGGAGGCCCTTCAGATAGGTCTCAGTGGGGGAAGCAGGAGGACAGGCCAGCCACCAAGGACAACCAACTGTGTCAATAAAAGAACATAAGGCATAATTGAATAAGAACGTTTAAGGATGCTATCTTAGAAGACAACCACCAAGATTTCCTCCATGTGTAAATTACCAAAGGAACAAAATACTGACATGGATGTGTATTTTTCCATTTGAACAAACTTTTATTTGAGAAATGAGACAAGGAATCTAATAATTCTAAAACAGTAAACAAACTTGAATATTTAGTAAATATTTGAAAGCCCTCTCATCTGATGGCAAGTAAGAATCATGATAACAATCAAATTGTATGTGGATTTATTACACATTAATATGAAAAGTAAGCAGGATTAGCCTTCCCACTTAAAACTTGCCAAATGAAATTGTCAAATTTGGTATAAATGATGATGTATCATGCTTCCTATTAGTACAATTCTCCTTTCTACTTCTACTTCTAGGTCTTTTTATTGTTGAGTACATTCATTTCTCATCAGTGTTTCTCATTTCAGTGACTGCCTATAGAAATCCTTGACGTATGGAAAATAGATTCTAGGGACCTATATAGCATGTCAACTTATCTTGCTATAGAAAAACAATTACCAGGAGTACCTGGCTCGAAGCAATGGGTTTCTTCATTGGTTCCCTCCCAAATGCTCTAGGAAGTCACATAAAATCTTACAACTTCTTATTAATTATGTTTACCTATATTTCTATACATTTGTACAAACATGGAAATTGTTTTCCCTGTGCATTTAGAAGTTCTCTATCCACATCCATATATGTGAAAATTATCAAGCATGCCCTAATAATTATATATTAAGCTTTGAAAAGTAATTTAGTCACAACAGCCCTATGTGGAGGATAATATTGCCTCCATTTTACTTATGAAAAATTTAAAGTTAAAAGAGTCTCAGTGACCTCGAGACTATCATTCTACATGCATATCCTTACTTTGAAAAATGGGGAATCCATAGCTCATAAACTTTAAAGGACAACTAATCCTAACTCCCTCATTTTATATATATGGAAACTGAGGTCTAGGCAGGACTTTTTAATCTTTGTCCAATTGCCTCCCCTTTTCACCTATTTTTATTTGACTTTCTGAGGCATAGGTATAAAAATAGGTATACAAATCAAATATTTACTAATGATAAAATCATAATTTTATAATTCAATTGTATAATTCAGTTATAAAATTCCACATGGGGTCATGACCAATTTAAGAAGCTAGAATCTAGACAGACAAACTGAGTTGCCTCAACATAATAATAACATTATTATTATTATGGTAATAATAGCCAAAAATGGAATTTGTCACCAAGTTATCTAATTCCCAGTCCTGTATTCTTTTGGTGGTACAATATTGCTTTTGATCCAGAAACTTGTCTGAGTACAAGAATGCTGTATTTCTAGACACAGAGTTTCTAATTAGCTTGACAGTGTCTTATTACAGAATTGGCTAGACCTGGCTAATGACCCTCGGCAATCTCAGAATAATAACTAACATACCTGACAGTTTATCTTGGAAAGATTAATTTTAGTAAAAATTACTTGTGAGGGGGTAGCTAGGTGGTGCCCTAGATAGAGAACCAGCCCTGAAGTCAGGAGGAACTGAGTTGAAATCTAGCCTCAGACATTTAACACTTCCTACCTGTATGACCCTGGGCAAGTAACAAACCCTAAGCAAATAAATAAATAAATAAATAAAAATAAAATTACTTGTGAGTAGTAAACAATAATTTTGATGGGAAATTTGTTCCTATCTTAATGCAAGATAATTTAAAATGTGCTTTTTTTTCAAATTACTGAGTCTTTAATATCAGCAAAGAGGTGAGAGATACATCTAAGTACTGTGAGAATTGTTTCTCTTAGAATCATTTTCTAGATAAGTAATGCATCTCCTGAATATTAACTGGAAACATGGCTGATTTCTTAGTAAAAGACCAAGGTCTTTAATAGATTCCAAATATCATGGCAAGCTAATCAGTAAAAATTTGAGACTTTTGTCTCCAGCGCAGTAGCAATTCACAAACTGTGGGTTTACTTCTCCGCTTTATTTGAATTTTTTTTTTTAAAGCTTTGCTCCATTCCTAAGATATGTATGGCACTGTAGGAGATGAAAAGAAGAATTTGACAGAAATTCTCTCTTCATGAAGTTTACAGTCTATAAGAGAAGTCAAGATAAGCTGGTAACTCTAATATGCTATAGTAAAAAGAAATGTAGTTAAAAGTGGTATAAACAGAATTCTGTGGGAGCTCAAAGCAGGAGATCAAGTAAGGTTTCACAAAATAATTAAGAGAGGCAGATTTTGAAAAGTCAGTCAGCTAGCATTTACTAAATGCCTAAGAAATCCCAGGCCCTATGACAAACTCTGAGGATACTAAGAAATGCAAAGGTTAAGGGTTTAGAAGAGAATCTCTGAGATTGTTAGCAAAGAGTGAAAACATCAAGCATTTTTTAAATTAAAGGTATTTTAGAGATCATTTTCTCCCTTTCTCTGTCTCATCTCCTGATTATTTCTACAATATCATTTCTACTTTTGAGAACAGGTTTAAGTCAGGATGAGAGAATTTAAGAAAGACAGGAAAATAGTTGATTTGAAGGGATAAAATAGAACATCTAGTTTTATCCATGGGGAAATAAATGTACTTATCTTGAGGTTGGTTTTTTTTTAATATATTATTCACAATTATTGTAACACTATGGCTATGGTCACAATATTAAAAACTTATATATCTGCTGCCCCACCAATCTCCCTAACAATTTTCATTGTTAGATTGTTAGAAAATTAAGTTCTGACCTGTGCAGAAGTGAGCAGTAGAGATGTGAGTAGTAATAAGAATTTTGTCTTTGGTCTCCTAGAATTCATCGTGGTAAGTGTCTTGAAATTGCAATTAGTCTGTGAAAGACAAAAGAAATAAAAAATTGCAGCTGATAGATAAATCACAATCTCTTTATGTAGACTAATATCGATGAGACATGGTCTTATGAGAAAATAGTGATCACAACCACTGCTTTCACAATCATGCCCTCGTCTTGCTTCTACAATTCAAGTTATCTCAAAAGTTTAAATTTGATTTTAGACCTTAGTACATTGAAGTAGGAAGAATTGAGGCCTAGGAAACCTCTAGAAATATTTTTTGAGTAAATTCAAAAGTGACATTACTTTAGTCAAGCTTATATTAACAAAAGCATAAAGGATAATTGAGGGCGGAAGATTTAAAAGAGAAACTAAGAAAGAAAGGAAAACCCTCAGCTGTATTCAAATTAAATAAAAGAAATATCTTCTAATAATCTGCAAACTAAATTCATCATCAGTGTTTAATTAGTAAAACCAGTCTGCTAGGTGCTATGTTCTTTACACCTGCAGACCACTAATTATATGTTCTTCCTGAAGGGTTGACACAGGGGAGAAATGGGATTTTATAATAATTCCAAGTTTATTTTGTTCATTTCTGCAGAAAAGTGTGTGAATAGAGTTTTTTTTTAAGCAAATATTTAAAATGATGATAGAAGGAGTACTCAGGATGATTAGTACCCACTTTTCATGCACTCAAAAACTTCTTTCATGTAAGATTCATAATGATGAAAAAAAATATGACTGATATGCCAAAGATCCAGAAAGAAAAGAAATAAAAATGTCTACTTGGTAAGAGTCATTAAAGAGGTGTCTTACATTTCTGTAAGTGAGCAACACCACTGAATTTCACATGATGCTGTTTTTTTTTCTCCTGGCAACAGATTTTCTGGTGATTCACTGATGAATCTGCCCCATTAAAATCAATACTCTGTTTAGCAAGACATCTCTTCCTATCACTTTACCATGTGCATTGAATGCACATGGCTGCTTCCAATCACTGACAGTTAGTGAAAAAAAATGTAATGATGCTGAGTGATCAGGACAAATACAATGTTATTTTTTTGTAATTGAGATTAACCAGCAAGTCAATTTTCTTGTCAGACACTGGAAAGCAGAATTTTTTTGTCAGTTGATTTAAAAATATGTCTTGGCATGTCTGAGAAAAGTATACAGTAGTAAAGGATGGGAAATGATTAAGCTAACCACATGAATTCAGATTCTGATGAGATAGGTCACTTAAACTCCTGCAAAAGTCTTTTGTTGTTTCATGTCTTTTTAATCACAAAGAAAGAAAGCCCAGGCATTCATTTTTAGTCAGTATTTTTCGAAGAATAATTAGGATTTATATTAATTTAAAATGTGTTTTTCAATTTTTTTTCCTACCAATCAGTGTTTTTTGTTACTTCTGTTACTGTTATTGTTGTTTACAATCATAAGCTATTTGTTAGAAAGTACCTATAGTTAGGAAGAAAGAAAATTTTCCAGTTATCATCTAGAGCCATTTCATTGTAATTCTAAAAACATTCATAAAATCTCTAATATGTGCCTTATCCCAGGGGAGAGGTACATAGAAAAAAAAAAAATTTCCAGTAAATGCCCAAGAGGAGTTTATGATTTACTCAGGGGATAGGTCAGTTCACAGATAAGCAGGAGTCAAGGTAAACATATGTTACATGCAAAGGACAATTCTACACTAATCTCACTGGTAGAATTTAGGAGGGATAAAGCTAATTGGATCAGAGGCCGCACAGAAAAAGTGACATCTGGGCTGAGCCCTAAAGGTTGATATAAAAATTCTGAAACATGAAAGGTTGATATAAAAATTCTGAAACATGAGGAAGGATTTGACTTCTGATATGAGCAATATATTGACTGTTAATTCAGACAAGAAAGATAACAGGCTAGTTTCAGTTAGCACTTGGTAGTCCAGCTGGTTAAACTATAGAAATCCTTGAAGGAAAATAATGTGTGATAAAAGTCTCAAAAGGCAAATTGAAGCCAGATCATGGTGCATGTGTGTGTGTGTGTGTGTGTGTGTGTGTGTGTGTGTGTGTAGATTACCACAAAAGTCAGATTAGTGACGATGAAACAGTATTGCCTTTCTCTCTCTTCTTTCCTTCCTTTCTTTCTTCCTTCCTTCCTTCCATCCTTCCTTTTTCTTTCTTTCTTTCTTTCTTTCTTTTTTTCTTCCTTCCTTCCTTCCTTCCTTCCTTCCTTCCTTCCTTCCTTCCTTCCTTCCTTCCTTCCTTCCTTCCTTCCTTCCTTCCTTTCTTTCTTTCTTTCTTTCTTCCTTTCTTTCTTTTTTTCTTTCTTTCTAATGACTGTAAATACATTACAATTTTATTTGAAATTTTTGTATTTCTAAGAATCTAAGACCTTATTATGACTATTTAGAATGGAGTCTTATCTGCATACTTAGGAAACTGTTCTAAAATTATGGAAATATTTATTTTTAGATGTTTATCAAGGAAAGTTATAACATTACTACTTCTGTATTGCAGCATATAGAAGTTACTGGTAGTCAGGGAAATGAACCCAGAAAGAAAACTTCTTTTTAGTTTCTGGTGTTTTTAGGTAGAGTAAACCACAAGAATGCAGTTCAATTAGAGGACAGCAGTCTCTCTTAATTTAAAGCACTTAGTCAATGAGCATTCGTTAAGTGTTTATTATATACCAATGATTTTCTGCATTGTTAATGTTAAAGAAGGTTTTATAGTAATGACTAGCCTTTTTTACCAGCATAAGGCATTTTATTTTATTTAGCTTTTTATTTTCAAAATGTATATTGAGTTTTCAATATTCATTTTTCAAAACCTTGTGTTCCAATATTTTTCTCCTTTTCTACCCCCACCCCTCTCTTGCACAGCAAGTAACCTAATGTATGTTAAACACGGGCAATTCTTTTATACAAATTTCCAAAATTATCATGCTGCACAAGAAAATTCAGATCAAAAAGGAAAAAGAAAAGAAAGAAAATAACAAAAAAGGAGAAAATATTGTTGTGATCCATATTCCATAGCATTCATATATCATAACTTATTCAGCATTCTCCAAGTGATGGATATTAACTCAGTTTCCAGATCCTTGCCACTACAAAAAGAGCTGCTACACGCATTTTTGCACATGTGGGTCCTTTTCCCTTTTTATGATCTCTTTGGGATACAGGCCCAGTAGAGACACTGCTGAAATAAATACAAAGTTCAATAGTCCTTTGGGCATAGTTCCATATTGCTCTCCAGAATGGTTGGATCAGATCACAACTCTACCAACAATGTATTAATATCCCAGTTTTCCCACATCCCTCCAAAATTTATCATTATCTTTTTCTATGTATTACTTTAGTAATCCCTATAGTGTAATTTTTGTCACATAGTGAGTTTTTATCCCAAAAGCTGGGATCTTTGGACTTATCAAACTCTGGATTACTATAATCATTGATATTGTATCTTGTGAACCTAACATATTCCACTGAACAACTACTGTATTTCTTAGCCAGTACCAAATGGTTGTTGTTTCACCCACTCATTTTTAGTATTAGATTATTTGATTTCCAATTAATTTTTGGTCTAATTTTCTCTGGCCCTCTATTACATGTAATTTATATTGCATCATTATCTGGAAAAATATGTATTTATTATTTCTGCCTTTCTGCATTTGATTTTGAGGTCTTGATGCCTCCACCCATCAAAAGCATCATTTTCTATACAACACATCGAGACTTGCACAAAGAGTAGGCGGGGGCCATTTTTACTCCAAGCATATATATTAATAGAGTATGGTCCAATTACTATTTAGCCTCACGTGCTTGGGACCTCAGTGCATCAACTCAAGCCTCAGCCCATTACAGACTGCTACAAACATTTATGCATATGTGGGTCCCTTTCCCTCCTTTAAGATTTCTTTGGGATATAGGCCCAGTAGAAACACTGCTGGGTATGCACAGTTTGATAACTCTTTGAGCATAGTTCCAGCTTGCTCTCCAGAATGGTGGAATTTGTTCACAGTTCTATCAACAATATATCAATGTTGTTTTTCCACATCCCCTCCAACATTTGTCATTATCCTTTTATATCATCTTAGCCAATATGACTGGTGTGTAGTGGTATCTTAGAGTTGTGTTAATTTGCATTTCTCTGATCAATAGTGATTTGCAGCACCTTTTCATATGACTACTAATAGTTTCAATTTCTTCATCTGAAAATTGTCTGTTCATATCCTTTGACCATTTATAAATTGCAGAATGGTTGAATTCTTATAAATTTGGGTCAATTCTCTATATATTTTAGAAATAAGGCCTTTATCAGAACCTTTGAATGTAAAAATATTTTCCCAGTTTGTTGTTTCCCTTCTAATCTTGATTGCATTAGTTTTGTTTGTACAAAAACCTTTTAATTTAATATAATCAAAATTATCCATTTTATGATCAATAATGATCTCTAGTTCTTGTTTGGTCACAAATTCCTTCCTCCTCCATAGAGATTGGGCATCAAGCAAGCAAATATTTATTAGCATTATTTTATGTACTTGGTCTTGTATGTGGTGCTGGGGATATTCAGACAAGGTAAACCAGGCTCTGCTCTCACAGAAGCAACATTGTAATTCAGGGGAGTTGCAGGACTTTTGTTTCTACTCCTAACAATGATGAATTGACAAATCCGGAAGAGAGTATTAGCTTCTGATTTCTTATAATATTATGTAATATTACAAAAATAAGTAAAGCTACTCCCCAATCTGATATTAACAATTTGACAACTTTGAACATAAAACTTCTGGTCCAAAACAAATCCCTAGATTTTCTTAGTGCCATATAAAGCAGGGAATATTTGATCACTTTTTGGTTTATCCATTAACATCTCCAAAAGATGATCATTAGGTTATTCATCTTAAAAGCAATGTTTGCTGTCTCCCACAGAGATTAGAAGAAAAAAAAACAATAATAAAAGCTAGCATTTATAGAATGCCTTAAAATATGCAAAGTACTTTTAAAATTATTTCAGTTTATCTTAACAACAATCCTGGGAGAGAAGTACTATTATTATGCCTTTTTACAGATGGAAAAACTGAGTGTAGGAGAAGTCAAATTACTTGGCCAATATCAGATTGAATTTAGTCTTTATGACTCCAG
Source organism: Antechinus flavipes (assembly GCF_016432865.1). NCBI lineage: Eukaryota > Metazoa > Chordata > Mammalia > Dasyuromorphia > Dasyuridae > Antechinus > Antechinus flavipes. The sequence continues at coordinate 393,283,703 of NC_067398.1, forward strand.
GTCCAGCACTCAATTTATTGTGCCACTTAATCCCTTCTTTTTCACTTTTATGTCCAGGCATGGATGCCATAGTGGATAGAATTCTAAAGTTGGAGTTGAGAATTCTAGAGAGTTCAAATCGGGCCTCAAACATTTACTAGCTAGTTAAATTTGTACAAATCACTTAATCTCTACTTGCCTCAGTTTCCTCAACTATAAAATGTGGTAATGATACCACTTACCTCACAGAGTTGTTGTGAGAATCAAATGAAGAAATATGAGCAAAGCATTAAGAACAGTGCTTTATTCATTTAGGTAACAATAGTACTGACAGATACCATTCACTAATCATTAATTGGTTTTCTCTTAACTTTGTTTCCTTATACCTTTACTAAAGCAGAATTGAGCAGTTTTCCCTTTGTTATCTTTTCTTCTATGAGTAGTGGTAAGACAGTATATTAAATAGAGAGATAATCTTCTCATACCACACAAAGAAGCATTACAATAATATACCAAATAAACATTCCTCCAGTTTTCACTGCTTCCCAAGGTAGCTTATTATACTTTTAGATGGCCAGAAATGTTAAGAACTTTTTTTTTCTTGCATTACAGCCCCAGTGTTTTCTTTTTGTGACCTCCAGTGATACTTCTCATTCTGCCTTTTGTGACCACGCAAAATAAATCTATTTTCTCTTATCTCTGATAGCCCTTCATATCTTTATAAGTATCTTATGTAGATGAAATGAGATAACTCAATTAAAACATAACCATTATATAAATATCAATTCTACTATAAGAAATCAAATTTGGAATGATTAGAAACTGATAGGAACAAGAGGTCTTTTCAGTATGTCTTTGTTATTATAGAAGACACTGTATTCTACTTCACACCTGGTTTCTTTGAATACTCAACTCATAGGCAGTTGAATACAAACTAATATATGCAGTATACAAAAAGATTCTTGTAGGGCTAATAGATCCAGTATAAATATGCATAATAACACGGTCAATCAACAGTGATCATTATCATAATTATTTCTATTGGTTTTTCCTGTAGGATGCCAAGAGTTTCTCATATTACAATTCTAAGTTTCATACTACTCACCTGAAACGCCATCCACAACAATCTGGCTTCACTGTTCTAGTGCCACGTTCTTTTACCAATATGTAATTTCCATGAATTATCAGCTCAGGCTTATTTTGACCTCTGTCAATTCATCATTAATTATTATTAGCCAAAATATAGTGTCTCCCATTAGCATTTAATCATATGATAAATAACAAGAAAGCAAGAAGTCTGGGCAAGAAATCAAATTTAATTCATGGGAGTAGAAGTTTATGCTGTATCTGCAAAAAGCCTCTAGTGAAACTGCAGTGAGATTGTGATCTCCTGGAGTTGTGTTTATCAAATCAGGTCAGAAAATTTGTCCCTGTTACTTTTCTTGTCTCAAGCAAGACTTACTTTATTAAAGCAGCAATTGTTTGTGCAGTAGTATAGTTTTGATCAATATTCATCATTCTAAAAGCCATGTCAGGGGGGTTTTTCCTCTCCCTTTCACCTCTAATACATATTACTTTTGACAAATTTGCATATTTAACATATGTTTTATTTTATTTTTAAAACTTACGACCCTACTCCTGTATGATAAGGACTCAGATAATAAAATATCATGTGTCATTTATTAAATATCTACTTTATGCAAAGCACCATAGCATGTAATTAATGCAAAACACTATTTTTCTCATTTAGATAAGTCAATGCTGTATGCAAGGAGACTTAATGAATCAAACTTAAAACACACATCTATATGTATTATCTTCATGAAATTCAGTCTCTCATGTCCTTAGGAACTAAAAGAAATTAGAGCAGGTATTTTTGCAATAAAAAAAAATATATAATTCTAAATTTGTTTTAGCTCTAGTGGTTTGTCAGCTCCAGTTGTGCAATAATTGTGGCCAAAATAGTGGTGGAAATCTATAAGCTCATAGAAGCTTTCTCAAATTCTTATGGTGCCCAGGTCCATAATAATAGTGTCCCCAACATACTCTTCCCTATTTCCCACAAAAGGTTCATCTGGTCTTAGGGAGGATTGGTGGGAAAAGCAAGCTTCTTGCCTGATTGTGGTCATCTGCAAAGTCAGTAAGACTAAATTGGTTCTAGTGTTGGGAGGGCTTTTGAATTGTTTTGGAGAGTATTTTATTAACTAAATTATGTCCCTAAGCTAGAATGCCTTTAGAATAAACTCTTAGGTCCTTCCCAGACTGGAAAGTATATGAGAGGTATATTGGCTCCTGTAGAAACCCATGAGTAACCTATGGGTCCCATCAATCTATACCTAGAATCTCAAAATAAAATTAAACATTTTTTTCAATTTACAATGTGTATAAATTATTTTATTTTTTATTGAAGCTTTTTATTTTTTAAAATATATGCAAGGATGATTTTTCATCAATGATCCTTGAAAAACCTTTTTTTTTTCCCCAATTGACCCCCCTACTTCCTGCTCCCTCTCCTATATGGCAAGTAATCCAATATATGTTAAATATGGTAAAAATATGTGTAAATTCAATATAAGCCATACATATTTATACAATTAATTTCCTGCACAAGAAAAATCAGATCAAAAAGAAAAAAAATGAGAAAGAAAATAAAATTCAAGCAAACAACAATATTCAAAGAAGTGAAAATGCTATGTTGATGTACACACTCAGCTCCCACAGCCTTCTCTCTGGGTATAGATGGCTCTTATCATCACAAAATCATTGGAACTGGCCTGAATTATCTCATTGTCAAGAAGAGCCATGTCCATAAGAATTAATCATCATATAATCTTGTTGTTGCCATGTACAATGATCACCTGGGTCTGCCCTTTTCACTTAGCATCAGTTCATGTGGGTCTCCCCAGGCTCCTCTAAAATCATACTGCTGATCATTTCTTATGGAACATAATATTCCATAGCATTTATAAAAAATAACTTATTCAGTTATTCTCCAACTGATGGGCATCTGCTCAGTTTCCAATTTCTTGCCACTACAAAAAGGGCTGCCACAAACTTATTTGCACATGTGGGTCCCTTTTCCTCCTTTAAGATCTCTTTGTGTTTGTAGAAACACTGCTGGATCAAAGGATATGCACAGTTTGGTAACTCTTTGAGCATAGTTCCAAACTGATCTGCAGAATGATCAGTTCACAATTCTACCCACAATGTACTAATGTCCCAGTTTTCCCACATCCCCTCCAACATTCATCATTATCATTTCCTGTCATCTTAGCCAATCTGAGAGATGTAAAGTGGTACCTCAGAGTTGTCTTAATTTGCATTTTTCTGATCAATAGTGATTTGGAGCATCTTTTCATGTGACTAGAAATGGGTTCAATTTCTTCAACTGAAAATTGTCTGCTCATATCCTTTGAACATTTATCAATTGGATAATGGCTTGAATTCTTATAGATATAAGTCAATTCTCTATATATTTTAGAAATAAGGCCTTTATCAGAACCTCTGAATATAAAAATGTTTTCCCAATTTATTACTTCCCTTTTAAATTTATCTGCATTAGTTCAGTTTGTACAAAACTTTTTAAATTAATGTAATTAAAATTATCTAGTTTGTGTTCAATAAAGAGCTCCAGTTCTTTGATTACAAATTCCTTCCTTCTCCATAGATCTGAAAGGTAAACTATTCTATGTTCTACTAATTTTCTTATGATATATCACTTTTTATGTCTAACTCATGAACCCATTTCAACTTTATCTTGGTATATGGTGTTAGGTGTGGGTCAATGCCTAGTTTCTGCCATATTAGTATCCAATTTTCCCAGTATTTTTTTTATCAAATAATGAATTTTTATCCCAAAAGCTGTTGTCTTTGGGTTTGTCCAACACTAGATTACTATAGTCATTGACTATTTTGTCCTGTGAACCTAACCTTTCCACTGATTGAGTATTTTATTTCTTAGTGCCAAATGGTTTTTTTTTGTTATTCCATATATCTTTCTTTTTTAATATTTTATATTATTTAATAATAACTTTATATTGACAGAATCCATGCCAAGTTAATTTTTTTTTACAACATTATCCCTTGCACTCGTTTCTGTTCCGATTTTCCCCTCCCTCCCTCCACCCACTCCCCTAGATGAGTGCCAAATGGTTTTGATGACTACTGCTTTATAATATAGTTTTAGGTCTGGCACAGATAAGGCACCTTCAATAGTATTTTTTTTTCATTAATTCCCTTGAAATTCTTGATCTTTTGTTCTTCCTGAAACTTTGCTAAAGTTATGAATTGTTTCTAGTAGTTTTTTAGTTGATTCTTTAGGGTTCTCTAAGAATACCACCATATCATCTGCAAAGAGTGATAATTTGATTTGCTCATTACTTAATCTAATTCCTTTTATTGCTTTTTTTTCTTATTGCCAAAACTATCATTTCTAATACAATATTGAATAGTAATGTGATAGTGGGCATCTTGTTTCACCTTGTTTTCATTAGGAATGGTTCTAGTTTCCAATAAATTTAAATTATCTATGGTCAGAGTTCTTTTTTGCTTCTTTGCTCATTTTTTTAAAATAGAGGTCTGCTTTTAGGGCAAAGGGGAGATTGTCCAAGCTTCCTCTACAGGTGACAATGGCTGCACTCGGTCAATGTTGATTTCTAGTGCTGGGTGGATGTGGCCAGGTCCCACTATAATCTGGAGTTTAAGGGTCATTATTTGCCTTCTATATTTGTGTTGTTTGTTTTAAGGCTAATCTGCTGTAAAAACTGGCTTGCAACCAATTCAGAGTAGTCAACACTGCTGTAGATTCCTCTCAATAGCTTCCTCAGAAAAAATTATCAAAATGTGCATATCCTTTGATCCAGCAGTGTTTCTATTGGGCTTATATCCCAAAGAAATACTAAAGAAGGGAAAGGGACCTGTATGTGCCAAAATGTTTGTAGCAGCCCTGTTTGTAGTGGCTAGAAACTGGAAAATGAATGGATGCCCATCAATTGGAGAATGGCTGGGTAAATTGTGGTATATGAATGTTATGGAATATTATTGTTCTGTAAGAAATGACCAGCAGGATGAATACAGAGAGGCTTGGAGAGACCTACATGAACTGATGCTAAGTGAAATGAGCAGAACCAGGAGATCATTATACACTTCGACAACGATATTGTATGAGGACATATTTTGATGGAAGTGGATTTCTTTGACAAAGAGACCTGAGTTTCAATTGATAAATGACGGACAAAAGCAGCTACACCCAAAGAAAGAACACTGGGAAACGAATGTGAACTATCTGCATTTTTGTTTCTCTTCCCGGATTATTTATACCTTCTGAATCCAATTCTCCCTATGCAACAAGAGAACCGTTCGGTTCTGCAAACATATATTGTATCTAGGATATACTGCAACATATCCAACATATAAAGGACTGCTTGCCATCTAGGGGAGGGGGTGGAGGGAGGGAGGGGAAAAAAAATCGGAACAGAAATGAGTGTAAATATAATGTAATTATTAAATAAAAAAATTAAAAAAAAAATAGCTTCCTCAGAGTACAGAGCCCACACCACCCTGAGCTCTCCACTGTCTGTGCTTGGGTACCTGAGCTTAGCTGCCTGCCCTCAGTTTACCTCCCCTCCACACTTCTGTCTCCCTCACCCTATCCCCCCATGTCCAATTGCAACAGACCTTTTCTGAAGATTTTGAAATTATTTTCTGCTGGACAATTGTTACACCATAAATATTTTTAAGTTCTGTCATTCCAAAATTAGTTCAGAAGCTTGATTTGCTGTTAATTTGAGGGACATTGGGGAGAGCTCAGAAAAAGACATGTCTTCTCTCCACCATTTTGGCTCTACCCTTGTGTAAATTATTTTATAATTTTCAGCTGTTAATGTTATTAATCCTATTCATTACTAAAGATAATCTCCTTCATGCCTTTTTGCCTTACTTTATTATTCTGAAAGATATAGAATAGGGCAGCTAGGTGGCAGAGTGGATAGAGTGTCAGAGTTGAAGTCAGGAAACATCTTTTTGAGTTGAAATTTGACCTCAGTCACTTACTAACTATGTCATCCTAGGCAATTTACCTAATTGTATTTGCCTCTGATTCTTCATCTGCAAAATGAACTGGAGAAGGAAATGGCAAACAACTCCAGTGTCTTTGCCAAAAAAATCCCAAATGGCATTACAAAAAGTCAGACATGACTGAAAAAATGAATAAATACAACATAAGTAAGTCTTAAAGATTGCAAAGCACTATAAATGCAGTATCTTATTTGATTCTCACAATAATCTTGGTAGAAAAGAATTACAAGTATTTATTATCCCCATATTATTGATGAATAACTGAGACTCAGTGAACTTAGATAATTTGACCATATTTACAGTTAGTAATTGTCAAGAGATAGGATTCTAAATCTTACCCTCTTTCATTACCCCTACAGGCATCTTCATAATATTAACTATCCACCATTCTTCCTTCAGTCATGTGGTTCTTTTCTTCCTTCCCTCTACAGGCTGCTTCCTAGAGAGTGAGATGGAAAATAAAAAATAAATGTAACAACATGACACCAAAATAGAGGGATTGTAGACCAATGGTGAGAAGTTAGAGATGGAGACTGGATAGGGCCTATTTTTTGGCCATTAGAAACTTGAAGTGAATAGATTAAAGTCAGAGACAGGGTCATAAAGGGAATGAGATGGTAAAGAGGAAAGATTCCCTATTGTCTTCTTCATCTTTGTCTCCCCCTTCTTTTTCCAGTACTTAAAACAGCAACAAGATACTTATTAAATAAAACCAAATCAATTATATATCCATTGACCCACTACTAGGATAATTGTGGATAAGTGGGAGAAAAAAGAACATTTATATGTTTTAAAATATCTTCTACAGTCTCTTTGTGGCAACACAAAGAAAAAATAGCCTGAAATTGTGGGGATGCTTATCATTTGGTAATGACTGGAAAGTTGTAGAACATGATTGGGATGGAATACTCCTGTGCTATAAGAAAGAATGAGCTCAATGCTTTTAGAGAAACATGGATAGACTTGCAAGAAATAATGAAAAGTGAAATAAGCAGAAAGAAAACATTGAATGCAGTAACAATGATATTGTTTTAAGAACTGTTTTGAGCAGATAAGTCATTTTGACTATTATGAATATCCAAATCAATTACAAAAGACATATAAAGGAAGATACTATTTGTGTCTAGAGAAATAACTAACAAATAGAAGTAAGCTTTGAATGATTTTGTATATATGTACACATCTGTATATAAGGATAGCTATCTCTGGGAGGGAAGAAGGAAAAAAATAAATTTGTGTAACATTATTACATATTTAAAAGGAATAGTAAATTGTACATAACAGATTTATAGTTCAAGAACAATAATCTTTTATTACAAACAGGTCTTTTTATTTTATAAATTAAAAATAGAATAAATTTAAAAGTCAAAAATAAAATATCTGGTTCTCAGGACCTTTTACTCAGGATCCAGAATACATATCTTATAGTAGAAGAAAGGGAAACTTAGTCTAGAAACCTAACAAGGTTTTGAGTCTTTACTTAATGACTAGTCCTACTAAATGGTACCAGTCAAACATTTGCTAAAAAATTTTTCTATTTTCAACATTCTTTTGTCTAAATCACAGGAGTGGACATAGGGGACCAATGAAAAGGGTCAGATTCCTGTATTGAGGGAGGTCCTTTTACTATGAATGTGAGTGTGTATAGGTCTAGGTTTAGGAGAAATGATGAGTGAATAGCTGCATGGTAAACATTTTCCTATCCATCGTTTACATTTTTTATTGTTCCTATGCCAAAATTAAAACACTACAACTAAGTCTCTCTGTGTTCATGTGGGTAGACACTATACAATGCTAATATAATATGACTACAGGTTTTGTAAAATATGGCAGATTCTAGAGGAATATAGAGTTTTCCATAGGTGGAGGTTTTAAAGCAGATCCATATAATTTCTTATTGTTCATACTGTGCATACCTGATGAACTGATGAGATAATCTTCAAGAGACAATTAAGTGATTGAATATGGTCTGCTCTCTAAGAATTGTTGGGAAGTTGGAAAAAAGAAAGAAAAGAAAAAAAGAGAGAGAAAGAGAGAGAGAGAGGAGAGAGAGAGAGAGGAAGGAGGGGAGGGAGGGAGGGAGGAAGGGAGGAAAGAAGGAGAAGGAAGGAAGGAAGGAAGGAAGGAAGGAAGGAAGGAAGGAAGGAAGGAAGGAAGGAAGGAAGGAAGAGAGGGAGAAAGGAAGGAAGGAAGGAAGGAAGGAAGCAGAGAGGAAGTGAGAATAAGGGGGGATGAAAGGGAAGGCAATATTAGGAAAAAGACTAGGAAATATTAAGGGAAGAATTCAAATAGGCATAATTTTGACAATTTTTAAAAAAACACAACATTGAAACTAACATATCTCAGACTCTGGGATTAAAAGGTCATAACTGAAGAGCTAGAAAGGATCTTAGAGGCCACCTACTCCTAGCACTTTATTTCATATGTGTAAAAACTGACGCCCAATCTCATATTTATATATTTAGTAGGCAAAAATTTTAGCAGAGAATTAGTCATAAAGATTTTGCCCCTATTTTCTGTTTCCTATTTTATTTTATTTTTACAAAATCATTTTTATGCAATCAAAACTATCCATTCTATCTTCTGTGATAACTTCTGTCTCTCATTTGATCCCCACTTATTAACAGGTAATTTTTTCCTTCTTGTTTTTGTTTTTAAATTTTTAATCATGTGATCTTTTATATCTCAGTCATTTATAATGGTAACTTCCACTTATACAGGATGCTGTGGTAATCCTGATCATATCCCAGTATGACATCAGCTAGGTTTCTTTTATGGGACACTTTCATCTTTAATTTTGCTTTTGGAGAAATTTATTCTTTAATGTGTTTACATTCTTTTGGGCTTTATGTTTTCATGGGAGGGGGCAGAAATTCTACTCCTGGAAAACTATTATTGTTGTTTTTCATAGCAACATTTAATAACAGTGAAGTTTAGTATTTTGTTAGAACAGAGATGTGGGTGTGAGACAAAAGTGGCTTCTTGTTTGGATCTTCACTCCTTTCATCCCTTTGCTACCTTATACTACTGTTTTGCAAAGAGTTCCACACTAACAAAGCTCACAGTGTTATTAGTACTTAGGGCTGTCACTTTACAGCAGCAAAGGATGCCAGCATCTAATTAACTCTGTACATCTGAGAGCTGAAACTGAATTCGTCTTTAGGGAGTTACAAATCTCTTAGAAATAGGTGGTCAGGGAGTTCACCAGGACTTACTATTTTGACTCCAACTATAGTGAAGAGACTGATTTATGATCAAAGGATTTTCAAAGTTGTATAAAATTTTAGAGGTCATCTAGTACAATCTATTTTATTGATTGCTATAGAAGCCCAGGGAGGTTAAGGATTTGCCCACTCAGTAATTAGCAGAAGCAGGATTCAAATCCAAACAGTTTAACTTTAAATTCATTGTTCTTTCCATACTGTGCCTCCTTTTCCACCTCGCCTCTTGATATACATTTGGATTCTGATTCTGTCATCTATTTTATCATCTATCTGGCCCCCTACATGGAGGACTGTTTCTCATTGATTACTTTTACAACTAAAGGTTTCTGAATTGGTTATTGGCTCATAGAGACCTTAGATGTCACAGAATCCAGTGACCTCATTTTACAAATAAGAAAACAGATACGGAAAGCTAAAGGGACTTGATCAATGCCAAATGTCCATTTAAAGAACCTTATTTCTTATCCAGGATTTCCCTTATATTACTCTCATAATTACTCCCCAATATTACTCTCAGTAAGTATTAATCTATTCAATTGTTCTGATACTTCTGGTTTTGGCTTAATAATTTTTTTAAATTAACAGATGAAATTTTGTAACAGTAATCTAGGTGATTCTTAATAGTTCTATAGGAAGTCAGAATAATTATCTTAGAAAACAAAGGAACATCAGTGAAACTGTCCCTCAATAAATGCTGTTTGAAGGTGCTAGCAACTTTTGATGAATATAATAGCCATCAGAGTTCATATTATCTCTTGGTGATTGTTGATGAATATTTTTTTCTTTTCTACCTATTCATAATCTGGTATTGTCCTAACTTTCCAGTCTTCTGGATAGTTAGTTGCTACAGTGGATAAAGTGCTGAGCCTGAAAGTAGTAAGGTCTGAGTTCAAGCTAGACATACTTGCTATCACTGGAAAAGTCATCTAACCTCTCTCTACCTCAGTCTCCTCATCTGCAAAATGGGGTAAATAATATATTTGTAGGGTTGTGAAGCTTTAATTAGATAATATTTATAAAGTGCTTGGTGAAAGAACCTAGCACATAGAAGGTGTTTAATATATGTTGGGTCCTTCTTTCTTCTTACACTTTATGCTGGCCCACATTCTCTGCAATACATTTACACTGTCCTTGCTGTTCTTGACTTATAGCAAAATGTGTCTCTCTACTACATGCTTTCTGGACTAACTCTTCTGCAGAACTAAATGCTTTTCTTCCTCACTTTTAGCTACTGGAACCTCTAACTTCCTTCTACATTCAATCCAATGTAGCCTTCTGCAAAAGGCATCTCCACTCGTGACTAATACATTCCCTCTAAGATTACCATCCATTTTCATTGTTTGGGGGCATATTTTAGATATATAGTGACTGCTTATTATAGATGGTAATGATATACAAATGTGAGTTTCAGTAAGAAAATTCCTGATTTGTTGATTGATGAAAATCAAATAATAAAATATAATTACCATCTTTTTATTCCTTTAGATACTAGCAAATGTTATCATTTTCATCTGTGGAAACCTGGCAGGAGCCTACCACAAGCATCTCATGGAACTAGCTCTACAGCAGACCTATCAGGATACTTGTAATTGCATTAAGTCCAGGATCAAGTTGGAATTTGAAAAGCGTCAACAGGTAACATTAATTTTTATGTTTTGCCTATGTTAATATTTTCATTAGAATTGTACTGATGTGGTCATTCTAAATATAATAGTAGTCTGGTGAGTCAGTACAATGTCATCAGTTTGTACATTTTACACCTAGCACTGATGGAATTACAAATAGAAGACTTGGTCACTTGTCAAAAGAAGTTTTCAATCAGATATAATCCAATAACTAGAATATATAAAGTACTTATAATCTCCCAAGAATTTTGGGAAAACAAATATAGGGAGAAACATAATTCTTGCCCTCAGAGAGTTTGTATTCTAAAGAAAAAAGATAAAAGGAGTACGTGATAGAGAAAGTCTTTGTTAGATCAAGTGACTGGGACACAAAGAAAGCAGGACTCAGTCCTGCTTCAGTAACATCCTTTTGTTTCAGTTTCCTCATCTGTAAAAGAGACTCAGAATGTCTGGCTTCTGTGTATCCCTCTACTTCTAGAATTGTAATATTGTTGTTTTTGCTATGCAAATATATTACCTATCTATTCTTCCTCCTCCCTTAGTCTGACTCCAAAGTCATCATTCTTAACATGCTTCCTGAGGAGAGGCACTGATCTCTTCTGACCAATAGATTTTTCCAGCTCGGGGGTCCTGATTATTTGTTGGCATGAAGTATACAAGGGACAGGTCACTTAGATAGTGGTAATAGGGAAAAAATAGGAAATCTTGGGTTAATTACTTTTAAAGTGCTTTAAAGTTTTACAGATGAGAATACTGAGACTCAGAGAAGTTACATTACTTCTCTGATCACTACCAAATTTACTCAGAAAGAACCATACCCATAACTGTAATAGAGCTCTGTCCTTATAACAAATCATGTCTTTTTTTCTTTTTTTCATTATGCTATGCTACCTTAGATAAGTAGGACCATCTAAAGGATGACAAAAAAAAAAAGAGAATAGCAATAAAATAATAATAGTCTTATGATTTGCTAATAGCTTCCTCTGACAAAATGCATAATTGAATATTGAGAAATGGCAGATGATAAATTCCTTCTTTACAGAATAATGGACTTTAGAGCATGGACTGTGTGTTTTTGCTCTCTTTCTAGTTCTCATAGCACCTACTGAAGTATGTATTCTATTTAGCTGAATATTTAAGGAGAAACATAAATGAATGTGTAACTAAAGTTATTATTGCTTTATAGAAAATGCTAAGAAAGAAACAATTGGCAAAAAGGTATGGAACTTGCTAGAGTCCATAGCTATAGAAAGGTAGATTTTGTATGGCAAGGTTGGAGGTGAACACTGCATAAAATATTGAAGCAAAAGAAAAACAATGATTGCCAGAGCAGAGGGACAAGACCATTCCAGCCTAGCAATATAGGATAACTGTATTATCTCCTCACTCTACTTTTCTTCCACCAAGAATAATCTGAGTGAAGGGCGAACAACAAAAAGGTTAAAATTATAGAATTAGAGACCATGGTGATAGGAAAATCCTTTTCAGATCATGTTATCTAACTTATACCTGAATAGGAATTCTTTCTGTAAATAAAAATAAGAAGAATAACCTGAATTGTAGTCCATCCTATTTGTAATTTTATCATTGCTTGCTAAATGTTTCATTTACAAACTCCCCACACCTTAATTCCATAGCATTTACTATTTATTATTTTGCATGCAAGTAATACTCAGTAAATATTTTTAGATTAATAGAATAAATGGCAAAGTGCTCACTGAATGAATAGAATTGATGTGGAGCTGTGATCAGTATCACATCATAAGATAATTGAAAACAGGTGGTTGGATTTGATAAAGAAGCTCTCTTAAGTGATTATCCTTGGACTTTGCCTGTGACTTGTGAGATTCAAAAGGAAAGGGATTATTGCAGGAAGGGGAGAGAATAAGAGGATCTATTAGAAGATGGCAATGGATTAAGAATAGAATTTTTCTATTCTTTGGGAACCCTGAAATTTGAAAGTGCTTTTATTATATCCCTGATGTTCTCTAGAATATGATTTAAAGTTTACTCAGTGAACTGAGTATCATTTGGAATTCAATAAATGAGCATGCATAATAAAAGTATATACTTTTGTCATAGGGAAATTTTAATAAATGGAGAATATTTATCCTAAAATGAACAACTTTCCATACTTCAGTGAGGCAAGAATGTGTTAATAAACCACACAATTGAAGATTATCCTAAATAACCTATTTTTCTTGATAGCCAGAATCATAGTGCTAGCCACCACTGGCAATGGAGAAATTGGAATATAGCGAAGATATCTAGTATATTTACAAATAAGCTGTATATATAGCACATTCAACTTTAGGGCATGGTGGGACATCTGAGTGAGACATCTACTATTTATTTGATTTTCACAAGATCACATTTATTGATCTCTCAGAGCCCAGTCTATAACAGAAATTAGCCCCATGGTTCTATTTAAGACAACAGCTTTCTGTGAACATCCACATTAATTTTGGTACCATTAGTTTTTATTTCTTTCAATCAAAGTTACTTTAAAATGTATTGTGGCATTGGGAGCCATCAAACTCAGCCTTAATGTTGAAATTGTTGTGTTTATTTGGCTCCTGATTAGACTGATTTCATGGCATTCATTTCTCTTTTTGGAAACATGAATTCCATCTGCTCATTCATAGAGTAATATCATATAACCCACAGTTTGGATATGAAAAAAGACATTGCAGGTGATAGAATTCTCATACAGGAACATTTAATAGCTGAAATGGAATACTATGCTCTCTATAGTTGAATATGAATAGACTGAAGAATATTATCAGTAATAATATTTGTGGAGACAGCACGGTAAATAGAGCACCAATCCAGAAGTCAGGGGGACCTGAATTCAAATATGGTCTCAGACACTTAATACTTCCTAGTTGTGTGAACTCTGAACAAACCATTTAATCTAAATTGCCTCACCAAAAAAATAATATTTGTGTGACAATTGGCATTAAAAAAATCACCCAGAACACATTAAACTATGAAAGGCAGTAGGCCAGTTATGTAGCAGGAAGAAAAGTTGATAGATGGACAGTCTGAGACCTTCCAGAGTCATTATCAGAATTAGAAGCAAGATTCAAGTGTTTTGAGTGTAATCTCTATGAAAAATGTACATAGAACAGAACAAGAATATTTCAAGATAGGTTGGAAGGACAAGACTAAGCTGTGATCAAATGCTTAACAAATGCTCATTGATGATAAAAAAAAAAAGGAACTTTAGTGATCATTTCCTGGCCATTAAATAATAATAATAATAGGGTTTAATAGTGCTTTAAGCTTTACAAAGCACTATACAAATATTACATCATATCATCTGAGGCATATGCTATTATTATCATCTCTATTTGATAGCTGAGGAAATAGGCTGAGAGAGGTGAGAAAGGACTTGCCAGGTTTATACAGCTAATAAATGTCTGTGTTAGTCCAAGTTGTTTGGTTTATTAACAGATTTTTGCCTCACTGAAGTATAGAAAGTTGTTCATTTTAGGATAAATATTCTCCATTTATTAAAATTTCTCTAATGACAAAAGTATATACTTTTATTGTGCATGCTCATTTATTGAACTCCAAATGATTCTCAGTTCACTGAGTAAACTTTAAATCATATTCTAGAGAACATCAGGGATATAATAAAAGCACTTTCAAATTTCAGAGTTCCCAAATGAGGATCAGAAGGGATTTGATACTATACACCAAAATCTGGTGTATGATTTTGTACAAGTTCTGACATCAATGAAACCCAGCACATTTACCTATAAAATATAACAAACAAAATGATTTGTAATTTCTAATGTCCCTTCCAGATCTAAAATCTCACCATTTCTTCCACTTTACAATTTGCCCCAGCATACCTGCAGGTAAGATTTGCTAGTCAAAAAAAGCAATAAGGAAGATTTCAACTCAAAGGTTGAAAACTTCTGACTTAAACAATCTTCCTCCAAATATACATACCAATTAAAAACAAAATGTATAGGATGTCAAATGCTGTGTTATGGGAATTATATAGGAATGACTTTGAAAATAAAATCAAAGGATTTAGAACACAAATATTATTTAAACAACCTCCTCATTTCACATAAAAGGAAACTGAGATCCAGTATGATTAAAAGAATTGTCCAAAATCAAACAGGGAACATCAAAACTGAAATTTAAATGCAGGCCTTCTGACTCTAATAAAATCACAGTAGAGAGCAAGAAAGTAATGTAGGGCCTTTTGGAGGTATAGCCGTGGCCGTGATATGTGTAACTCAATAGTATAGATAATACCATGACGTTCCATTGTTTCCCATCCCCAACCACTTATCCTGAATTCTAGTAAATTTGTAGCATCCATCAGTCATAGAAAGGGGAGTGGAAGGAGGAAAAACACAAGGCATAATCAAAGTAAAATAGACAATGTAGGTACATCAGTGAGAGATCAAATAAATAGCAATTGATTATGTTTGTTTCAAGAAAGAAGAAAATACTGAATTTAAAAAATTAAATCGAGAAAAATTCTTTAAAAAGATTGAGAAAAGTTACAGAACTTAGTGAGATGCAACCTTCCTTAGGAATTAAATTAGGTCATTGTTAATTTTGAGCTTAGGCATTTAATTTTGTTTGGTGATCTTTAGAGAATCATAACCATCTTTTATGTACCCCAATTGTACCATAAAAGGCTCCTTATCAAGCCTGAAGAGGCCTGAAGGTTTTTGTGACTGGAATCTGTCAGGGTTTTTCATAAATTGAAGAGACATTGATGCAGAGCAATACAAGAGACCTCTTTTTCTACTGGTGAAGCCTGTTGTATGGAGAAGGCAATCAATAAGTCCTTGTTAAAGTGAATTTAATGGAATATTGCTTCGGTACAAGAATGAAAAGCTTGATTTTTTTTCATTCTTTCAAGAGAAACTGGGAATTTTTCTATTTGTAAACTATCCTTTTTTAGGGCATAAGTAATAGAATTTCAGATTTTATTAGTTGTTTTTAAACTGTTGCAGCAGAAGGATAATGAATCTCATAAAAATAGCTGATATTTATATAGTATTTTAAAGTTTACAAAGTGTTTTCATATGACATTTTTAAAATTTGTAAATATGAAAAAGCATAGATACAAAGATATCACATCAAACTTTAGATCTATTTCCCCATGTAGGGAACAGACAATGTATAAAGCCATTTTGGCTACATGCAAATGATTTTTGTTTAATTTTGTTGTTGTTGTTGCTCAGATTGTGTAGGTATATATGTATATGTTTGTGTTGCATGAAATGAGTGTGGGAGCTTCCTGGTACCTAAATGGTATTTAATAAATACTTACTGATTAACTGAAAAAAAATATAACCATCAAATTATTAGTATTATCATTTTAAAAGTTGTGATTCTGGGACTAAATAAAATCTACTAAAGATTGATTTAACTTTGCTATGAAGAACTTCTGAAGAATATTTTCAATAGTATGACTATTTTTAAACAAACAAAATTTAATAAACAAACAAAATATAAACACGAAGGAATATGATTAAATTAGTTGTCTGGGATTTCACATTTTACATGAAAAACAAAAGTATATAAGTGCTCCCTAAAATTTGGAATCAATTTGTAAAGTAACACTTCATTTAGTAATGTAACACTATATTTAGTTATATTTTAATGTCTTTATTGGAAATATCTTAAATTTCTATCAAATGGATAAGTATTAGTGCTATAATACTAATCAAGAAGAAATATAAATCTCCCATCTTAGCCATAATAGGAAGGAGTTTTCTTCTTGAAAAATGAGATTAAGAGAAGAATAAAAAATTATTGTTTCTAAGTTTTAACTAAGATTTAAAACCATTTGTTATGGAAAATTCTGGCAAAGAAAGAGTAGATTTTGTTCAAAGAAAAGCAATATTGCTACATTTTAAAATCTTTACATTCTAGTATATTGGTAACCTAAAGATTATGATTTCACAAAGACAAGCACATATGTTTTTACTTTTAGTATCAAGTATTGAATCTCTACTGTGTGAATTTAATTCAACCAATGAACAGGAAAGCACTAGAGATTTTTATAGTTATGTGATACGACTTTTGCCTTCAAGAACTCTATACTCTAGTTAGAAAAATAAGACAATTTAAAAGATAATAAGTATAGTGGGCTTCTGATAAATCTCTAAAAGGGTTTGAAGCCTGGCTACATGGGTTTCTGAAAGTTATAGTTTTAAGAAAGTAGTCTTATCCTCTTCCCTCCCTTGAAGAGTTTTGAAAACTCTCCTGGGAATGGTATTTGTATACAAGATGAGGATTTTTAGAACAGAAAATCTTGGCAACAGAAGCTTCTGTAGTGAGAGAGAAACTCTGTAAGAGAGATTCTGAACATAAAGAACATGGGAGTGATGAGCAATCCAAAACTCCACTGAGCAAGTTGATATTGCCCTCCACTGAGACCAATGAAACAAATATGATAAGAGCATGAAATATCTGATCTTTGGTGAAATGTCCCTTGGGTAAGAATTCCATTTTGGACATGTTAAATTTAAAATGCGTACAGAACACTGAGTTTGAGATATGTGATAAACTATTAGAGATGTGAAATGAAGTCAAGAGAAATATTGGAGCTGATAATCATTGGGATGAAAATGATAATTGAATCCACAAAAATTGATGAGATAGCCAACTCTTTCTAGTAAACATAAAAATATAGAGAAACATAAAATATGTCCAGACACATAAGTTTGTTACCATATGCCATGATGAGAGTTGTACATGAATAACTAGCATTGAAAACATTATCATACTAAAAATGATATCAGGCAAAGGGGTGATGGAGAAGTAAAATTGTAACATCCTGCAATAATAAGATGAGAACCATTAGATAGTTGGGCTGAAGAAGAACTTAAAGATTTGGTATGTCTATCTCAGTTTATAAAGAAAACTGAAGCTTCAAGAGGTTACATGGTTTGCTCTTAGTTACCCACCTACATAATAGGACATCCAGGATGCCAGTTTCATAACTTTTAATCCAAGGCTCTTCTGAATATATCATGTTACCTTTTAAATAGACCAAGATTATTGCATAATATGGCCATATCATGTTATTTATTTCTGGCCATGGCTGCCTATATTATTCATCTGAGTAAGAATTGTGAGAAAGGTTAAAAAAAAAAAAAAGCAAATGTCCAGGAAAGTACACATGATGAAAAATATCAAGGAAAAATGGAACTTAAGAGAGCATAAAAGAAGAATCTGAGGTAAAAGATAACTATTTCCCCCAAAACTTCAAAAAGAGTTGGGAATAGGGGAAAAGATCTAGAGATTTAATGAGGAATGATGACTAGAAAGCTTATGGTGATTTTTGAAAATCTCTAGATTGGTGCAAGCATAAAAATACACTCAAATGGAATATAAAATTAGAATATAATCTTAAATAGTAACATAAAGATTTCAAGCAGAGAAGCTTTTTCGGTAGATAGGATGGAATTTAGGCATCTTGGACACCTGTTCATATAGCTTTTTCAGCTCCAAAGCAAGAAAAATGATGGGAAAAGCAAATAAAGGAGATCAGAGTTTAGTGGGGATGCATTCGTGTTCTCCCAGTATAGAAACATTGTGGCCAGCAACCAGAAGAAAGAGAAGGAAGGATGAGGAAAGGAGAGGAAGGAAAGAGGATTGCAAGAGAGTTAAGAAAGCCATTCAGTCCTGCCCCTGATCTATCACCCTGGTCTCTACTACTTTTCATTGTGTCAGGTAATTTATAATTATCTGTTTTTTAGGTTGAATCTCTGACTACTCCTCAGCATACTCTAATGTCTGGAAACTACATCCTACCTCTATGACAGGTTTGATGACAAATAGAATTGTCTATCACTTAATAGGGACAAAACAATTTTTGAATTGTGAGTGGATAACCTCTTTGATAATGGAAAACCATGTGTGTGATCCAATAACATGATATACAGGAGTCTACTTTCCTGAAATCTCTTACTCTGGCTAGAGCTGAGAAAGACAAATTATATATCCTCACTGCCTCACCCCCCCCACTAAAAAAAAATACCTCCAAATGTATTATACTGTGTCTATTCCCAACTACAAAACCAAACTATTAATAATAGTTAAAAAGATAGATTCCTCAAATAACAGAATATTGGAAGAATCAGAGGAAGGTCTCTAGTACACTGAAAAGATTTTCTTTGGATGAATTAGGAAAAGAAATAAATGAGAATCAAATGGAATAATAGGGCAATACCATTATATTTGGAATGTTATGGCTTCTCTGAGCAGGATCTCGATTTTAAGAGCAAGCAATACATTTCATATGTATTGTGTTAAATATCCTAAAAATACTAGGATCAAAGTAGTGGCTTCATTATGTTATCATTCTATCACATGTTTAAAAGCCATTGGGTGCTGAAAAATGTTATTGAACTGAATCTTGTAAACACTAAAGTTTCCTCTCTTACTGATTGGTCCCCATGATATAGTGGTTATATTAGAGTTATTGTCACGAGCTGTCAATGTGCTTCCAGTGGGATGTATAGAAAAAGGAAGTCTTTTTATTGTGAACAATTCTATTTTTATGTCAAAGATGAGATACAAGCATGAAATCACTGGGCTGCTAACTTAATCCAGGTACGCAGCAGAATATGCATTTTAAGTAGCCCTATATTAAAATACTTGGCTTACAGATCCAATTGTGATGACAATATGCAAGGGTAATGAATCTTTAAAGCTGTGTTAGAGTTTGACATTGATGAGTACAGTAGTTAACATAATTACTATTTCAGTTCTTTGCTGGTGATTTTGTATTAATACACTGAGGGGAAAAAATGTTTGGAGGAATTCTTAAGGATGGGAGTTTAGAAGAGAGGGAAAGTAGGCATTGAGATGAATGTCAACACTAGCTGCCATCCTTTAAAAGGAGGCAGAATAATGACAGATTAAAAAACAGGGATCTGAAGATATAGCAAATTTAAATGAGTGGGATTTCTGAAAAGTTATGAGTGGGATTTTAAATGTCTCATTGAAAAACACAGCAAAACCCTTTCATTATAGGAGTGAGACATTTTACAAACTGACTTTAAATTAATCCAGAATGAGTGAAATCTGACTCTTGAGTGAGGATTGACAGCTCACATCCTCTCTCTCTCTCTTCTTCTTTTATTAATAAAGGAAAACTTTGAAAAAGTCCTTTTAAAACCAGACTTTCTTTTATATCCTGCTTTTAACATTTGCATAGATATGAATTTTATTTTCCATATGTTACCATTTTAGCAATTATTTTTATATTCATTTGGCTATGATAAAACAATTATTTTTGATTTTAAGCTTCAGAATAAGTTGGAAAGAAGAGCTTTGAGACTAAAGCCCCTTCACTCTCTAAAGAAAAGAGCAGCAATAAGATACAATCAATTAAAAATAAGAGCTTCTAGGGTGTACAAGATGACTTCCAATTTATCCCCTGCCTTTTATGATACTTCAGTAAGTCTTTTGTAATTCTCTCATCTCTTAAATAGGGATTATGATATTTAAGTTACTTACCTCATAGGATTAAACTAAGGAAAACACTTTAGAAATAGCAAAATGATATGTAAATGTGAGCTATTATTATTATTAATAACAATCCATTTGTATTAACTGCTTTATTGCTTCTTTGTTTTCAATATACTTCCTAGTGTTGGCAAAGACCAGATGGATAGGACGGCTTAGATTAGGCCACAACATTTCTGCAGTTTAGTCCCAGTTGCTCTGTCATCATCTAGTTTTATGATCTTAAGCAAAGAAATTAAAAGTTCTGGACTCATTATGATCTTTAGAGTTACAGGATTGAGCAAGGCAACTTCTAATGGACCTACTTTATATTTCTTTAGATATGTTTAATCCCTACCTCAATATAATCAAGGAAAGTCCAGATATCTCAATTAATATTGAAATAATTCTTCTATAATTATAGAAGTATGCCATGTGGTTGGCTAATCACATATGGTAACCAGGTCAATAGGGCCTTTAAATAGAGGAGGAAATATCCACTAGTATAGATTCCAAGTTTGGAAGTTTTCAGTTTCCTAGTTGTGTAGATATATCTTCATATCTACATTAGAGGGAAACAATTGGAAGTATTAAGGGAGGAGGCACTGAGTCCAAATGTGTTCTTATCTCTCTTCCATTGACAACATAACTGGAATGACTGGATCAGTCAGTAGTAAACAGTGCACCCAGCCAGGAGCAGAGAAAAACACCCACTGAATTGGAGAGAGAATTTGAAAGGAGAAGCCATACCACTGTTCATCTTTCATCTGAGAAATGAAAACCTCAAAGTTAGAGTAAAGCTGAAGAAGTACGTAACTTTTCTAGGTTAACAGTATCCTGTCTTTCTAAAAGGGTATAGTAGTAGTAGTAGTCCAGTCAAGAATTAGCATTTAAATCTGAAGGTAGAGGTGATAGAGATAACAACTGCCCAAGAAGGAATCAGCTCAAAGTACTGACCTGAACAGCACAGAAGTCATTCCCAACAATGAACTTCATAAGAACTCTCAAAGAGAGAAAGTTTCTAGTAGTTATGAATTATTCTTTGACACATCGCTATATCTGGCATGTGTCTCACAATAATTCTAATGTTAAACTTTAATTTTAGCCCATTTTTCCCATGTGCTATGTGTGTTCATGAGACAATGACCCTGAAAGGTTTTTTGGAGGATGGAAGCAGTGGGTGAGATGTTTGTGCCAACTGTTCTTATTTTATCCCATTAGTAAATTCTGTTGTTAAAAAATAGTAGTCTACTGGTAGAGAGTTAATAGGAAGCACTCCATGCTTCCTATTACAGTGTTAGAAATATAGTCCCACAGGGCCTTTATAATGCTGAGGGACAATAGCTTCTCCTCTGAGGACCTAAACTTTAAATAAAGATAAGTTTAAGAAGTAGCCTCAGAGGGGTGTTTCGCATATTTAAAATTATTGATTGCACATGGAGTGACTCTTGTCTTTTTTTCAGAAAAGACAGTGATTGCTATTTCTTCAAAAGGAATTAATAGGGATGATTCTATTCCTTTTCGCATCAAGAGTTCTTTTAGAATCTTTCCATTTGTTCAATGAGAAAAAGAAAGAAATCAGTCAGAAACTGGCATTGCATCATTGATGCATTCTCAATGACTTTATTTTGGTCTTGTTGAAGCAAAGAGGACAAAGACTAGAACTAGTTCTATTGATAAGAATAAGTTCTACCCTATCTCAATGGTGAGATATTCTGGGTTAACAGGAAAAAAGTGCATTTTGATTCCTTAAAGGCAATGACTACCAGCAACACAGTACTTATTTGATTATACTATGGCTAAAATAAGAGAAACAAGGGTAGCTAGATGGTGCTATAGTGCATAGAGTACTGCACCTAGAATTAGGAAGATTCATCTTCCTGACTTCAAGTCCAGCTTCAGACATATACTTGCTGGTGTGACCTTGAGCAAGTCACCTAACTGTGTTTGTTTCAGTTTTTTTATCTATAAAATGAACTAGATAAGAAAATGACAAACCATTTCAGTATCTTTGCTAAGAAAATCCTAAATGGGGTTAAGAAGTATCAGATAGAATTGCAACAATTGAATAGCAGCAGGAAGAGTCAAATATGATAGAAAATGACTGAACAGCAACAATATAAGAGAAACATGTGACCCATTAAACAGAGAGATTGTCCAGGACAATCTTTGCTGCACACCCTAATAAATGACAAAAGAAGGATATTCTGAGCTACAGATTTTTTTAAATTCCCTGATATGATAAGAAGAAATCACTTCTGTAAAAGCATTAGTAATTCTAGCCCTAATTAGTAACCCATCGTAATTAATAACCTTAGAGAACCAACCTACTGCTGCTGTGCTTAGATCTAGCTGTAATTTTATGGAAAGTAAACAAGTTCTTTCTCCCTCTTTTCCCATAAATAGGAGTGAGATGCAGACACATGTAAGCAATACCTGAGAGTAGTTTTGTTTTTGGTAATGTCTAGTGCTATAAATGGGTCTAGATATTCAGAATGCATAATGGCTACTAAGAAAGTGGTAAATAGAGAATCACAGTGATATTTGTAGAAAATTCTCAATTGATCATTGATTTTGAGTTGGATGGGAACTTAGAGACCACAGAATTCAACCTATCTCATTTTACAGATGAGGAGAATGCGGATCAAATAAATTAATTGATTTGACCATAAGTAGCAAACTAAAAAGTACTTGAACTTGTCTTCCTAATTCCAACTCCAGTTTTCAATCTACTGTGCTATCTAGATGCCTCTGTAGCAGATAATACTCAAGTAAATGCTGTTTCTAGTCCCTGGAGAGGGGTGTGTGTGTGTGTGTGTGTGTGTGTGTGTGTGTGTGTGTGTGTGACTATTGGAAAATGGATGGAGCATCACAGACTATTTGAGGTGAATACTTAATGACATTCTTTAGCACTGAAAACCATGTATCCTTTATACCTTTGTTTCGATTGCTTGTCTGACAGTAAAGACAGAAACTGACAATGCTTTATATCATTCTATAATAATTCAGTCATTAACTTGCAACTAAGAATTTATTCCTCCAAAAATTATTGACTCTGATGATTCTCCTATTGTCTTCATCTTCCCATTGTAGCCATCATCTCTCAATTTAAGTTACTATGTGACTTTTTTTTTCATTCTGAAATCAGCAGGATGCTGAACACATTACTTTGTGTGAATAATTACAGAAAATCAACAAAAACAAATCAGATTGTGACAGAGACATAATGAGTGACAGAAAGACAAAGAGACAATAAAGATAGAAAGAAGAAATATAGAGAGCAAAAGAGAGTCAGAAAAACAAAGAGAAAAAGAGAAAGAGGTGAAGAGAGAAATATTTTGCCACAAAAATTCAGATTCATTAAGACATCATGTTTATTAAAATTTTTGTTCACAGGAGAAAAATGTGTTGAAATTTTACATATCCAACAAATCCATCAGATATATGATCTCTCAGATAGAGAACATACATGAAATATAGAGTATCACAGTTGTCTTCAATTAATCAGTGTAAATTGCTTTTCCTGTCTACATTCCTAAAGGGGAAAAAACACAACTCTTTTAGTTTTCTAGCTAATAGTTCATACCTGAGAAAATGTCATTTAATTTTTTTGGTCCAAAATAACAGGAAAAATCTATTTCTCTCCCTAAGATTTGATAAGAAAACAGGAGTAAAGAGAGCTCTCCAAAAACAAATTAAAGTATGGAAGTTCTCACAAGCTGATTATACCATCTGTAAATCCAATTCCTCCAGTAACATGTCACTTCATAAGTAGGATTGCAAAAGAATAAGGATCTTCTGATAATTCGCAAGCCAGTGGCAAGGAGTAAAATAGCATGGGTTATATATGAAGGAAAGATCACTTCCTAAATTATACAATAGAATCCAGTGAAATATTTTTATTATCATTTTACAAGCAATATTTTCCCCATCCATGAACATGAAAGCCCTTAGTAAAAGAAAAATCTTAATTATGTTTAACACATTTAATTTTCAAAATTCTGCACTCTCTGAAATCCATCATACAGATTGGCATTAGGGACATGTTACATTTTTATAGCATTGTTTATACTCAAGGAAAATAAATGCTTTATAAATATGCAACTTAATATCAGGAAATGCCTCTAGAAGCAATATTATATGTAAATACATGATAATAATTACATTTTCATAAAAAAACCTGAAGTAAAACAAGGGTTGATAGACATTTATATACTCATGTAATCACTCGGTTCATTTGCCATAATTTTGCACATCTTGAGACATATGGCATCTCTTGAGACTTACAGACCCTTTTAGTGAGTTCGGATTAAGGTCTCATTGATTATTTGTGATATTTAGAGGAATGAAAAGGAAAAGAAAAAGGTCTTGGCACAGAAACTTTCTTCCCTAATTGGTAATTATAAAAATGCTTTCTTGTATTAATTTTCCACACATTTAATCTGACCTTCATTTACTAAACTCTTAGAAGTTGAGGTACAATGGCATCAGAACTTAAGTATTTGTGATTTGACAGTTTGGTAGAGCAACAATTCTATCAAGATGGGTGAATGCTATATTGGTATACATAGGCAATTCTTATCCATGTTTTCTCATAAATCCTCCATACTTCATGATATAATCATTTTGAATTAAAATATTCATTTTTATCTTTGAAGAAGTCAAAAAACGATATGCAAACTCATGTAGCACTAAAAATTGATTATCTTGAACTAGTTTATAAATAGTAGCTAGAACTCTGATTTCTAATGATTCTTATGCACTGTTAACACACTCACAATCTGTCTTGCACACTAATTCAATTAATCTTCCAGGGATATGTGAAAATTCTTACATGGTATTGCCCTAGTATGACATTTCCCATCACATGACACTAATAGCTTCTTGTATTTAGTTCTGGTCTTTTAAAATAGCTACAGGATATTCACTTTCGCTCCTTGGCACTGTCTTGAATATATTTCCTTTTTTATAACTTTTGTCTTTGTAAAACTTGGAAGATTATACTAATATAATTTATTATAATTGTCCCTGTTTTATTTATTAATGCTGTTAATAGGCTTCCAAACCCAATTTTCACTATTGTGTTAAAATCTAAAGCCTGACCAGGAACATTCTAGAATACTTTCTAGGATGATTAGATCAGTTCACAACTCTACCAACAGAGTATATGAGTCCTGGTTTTCCCATATCCCTTCTAGCATCCATCATTTTTCTATTTTGTTATATCATTCAATTTAACAGCTGTGAGGTGGTACCTTAAAATTGTTTTTTGCATTTTTCTGATCAATAGAGACTGTGAAAATTTGTTTTCATAAGACTACATAGCTTTGATTTTTTTTCCCTGAAAACTGCCTGTTGACCATTTAAAAATGGGGAAAGATTTATATATTTTTTAAAAATATTATATTATAAATTTGACTTAGTTATCTATATATGAGAATGAGATCTTTATCAGAGATAATTGTATTTTTTTCCAGTTTACTGCCTTCCTTTTTATTTTGATTGCATTGGTTTTATTGTGAAAACAACTTTGATTTTATATAACCAAAATCATTGATTTTACATTTTGCATTTCTCTCTCAATTTTCTTTTATCCTAAATTATTCCCTTATCTATATGCCTAATAAACTGTTCCATGCTCTCCTAATTTGCTTATTATATGACCATTTATGTGTAAATCATGTAGCTATTTGGACCTTATCTTGATATGTGATGTGAGATATTGGTCTATAGCTAGAGTCTGCATAACTTTTTTTCCAGTTTTCTCAATAGTTTTTGTCAAGCAATATGTTTTTGTGTCATTAAATAGAGCTTGCAGTAACACTGATTGGGTACCAGTGTTTAAAATATGGGTTTTCTACATTTTGGATTGTAAAAACTTGAATCTCTGGGTTTATTATATTCTACATTATTATTACAATTTTCTATAACGTAATGTAATATATACCTAATCTATTCTACTGATTTACCACTCTATTTTTAACCAGTACTAGATTGTTAGGAAAATTACCACTTTATTTTACAGTTTAAGATCTGATATAACTAGATCACCTTCTTTCACATTTTTTTTCTTTGATTCCCAATCCTTGACCAGTTTTTCTTCCAGATGAATTTTGTTATATTTTATAGTTTTATAAAATAATTTTGACAGTTTGATTGGAATGGAATTTAGGTAGATTTGTCATTTTTTATTATAATGGCTTAGTCTACGCATAAACAATTAATATTTTCAAATTGTTTAGATCTGAATTTATTTGAGTGAAAAGTGTTTTGCAGTTGTATATATAATCTCTGGGTTTGTCTTAGCAGGTAGACATCCAAATAATCTATGTTGTCTATAGTTATTTTAAATGGAATTTCTCTTTCCTTCTCATGTTATTGAAGTTGGTTGGTAAAATACAGAAATGCTTATTAGTTCTTTGGATATATTTTGCATTGTGACTGTGTTAAAATAACAATTATTTCAACTAGAAATTTTTTTGGGGGGTTTACTTTCTAGGATTCCCTACATCTAACACCATATTATCTGCAAAGAGTGATAGTTTTGTTTTCCCACTGCCTATTCAAATTTCTTCAATTTATTTTTCTCCTCATTGCCATAGCTAACATTTCTAGGACAACATTAAATAATAGAGATGATAATGGGCATTCTTGGTCCTCCTGATTGTTTTAGGAAGGCTTCTAGCTTGTCACCATTACAGATAATGCTTGTAAATAGATAGATACTACTTATTTTAAGGTAAGCTTTATTTATTCTTTATGTTTGCTGTGTTGGATTTTTTTTTCTTTTTTAAACAAGAATGGGTGTTGCATTTTGTTAAAGACTTTTTCTGCATGAATTGAGATGATCATCTGGTTTCTATTAGTTTTGTTATTGATATGTGTTGATAGTTTTCCTAATACTGAATCAGCTCAGCATTCCTGATACAAATCCTACCTGATTATGGTGTACTTCTTTGCTTGTTATTATTTTATTCAAAAATTTGCATAAATATTTATTAGAGAGATTGGTCTAGAAATTTCTTTCTTTGTTTTGAATCTTCTTGGTTTAGCTATCAGCACCACGTTTGTGTCATAAAAGGATTTTGGTGGGACCCATCTACTTTTTCCAAACAATTTATATAGTATTAGAATTAATTATTCTTTAAATGTTTGGTTGAATTTCCTTGCAAATCCATTTGTTCCTGCGGATTTTTTTCTTAGGCAGTGACTTGCTCATTTTTTCCCTAAAATTGGGTTATTGAAGTATTTTATTTTTTCTTCTGTTAATCTGGACAATTTTACATGTTCATATATTTCATTTAGATTGTTAAATTTATTGGCAGATAATTGAACAAAATAGCTCCTAATAATTGTTTTAATTTCCTCTTCATTAACGGTTATATTCTTTCATTTTTGATACAAGAAATTTGGTTTTCCTTCTTTTGGTTTAAATCAAATCAACCAATAGTTTATTGCTTTTATTTTTTTTTCATAAAACCAGCTTCTAGTTTTATATATTAGTTTAAATGGTTTTCTGTTTTTCAATTTTATTAATCTTTCCTTTGACTTTTAGGATTTACAATTTGGTATTTAACTATATATTTTTAATTTGTCCTTTTTCTAGTTTTTTTTTGTTTGCCTACCCAATTCATTGATCTCCTTTTTTCTGAATTTATTGAGATAAATAATTAGATATATAAATTTTCTCCTATGCACCACTTTTACTGTATCTGATAAATTTTGGTATATTGTCTCATTGTTGTAATTTTCTTTAATGGAATTACAAAATAATTGTCTAATTTGTTCTTTGAACTTTTTTGAAGGATTAGATTTTTTAATTTCTTCCTGCAGCTCATTCTCCTTCTTCTTTAATAATTTGCATTCTGTACCATATGGCAAATATAAGTTTAGTATTTATATGACTTTATTGTTTATAGTGCACTCTTCAATAATATCAATCTTACCTTTGATGATCATCAGTAAAGTATTTAGCATCCATGGATTTCAATTTCTTCATCTGTAAAATTAAAGAATTGAATTAGATGGTTTCTGAAGTCCTTTCCAACTCTTTATTTATGATCCTATATGAAAATGCACATATATGAGGATGCACAGTAAGAAATGATAGTAACTACTTATATATAATAATTGATTATAGGATAAAATACTAAATTTAGAATCAGGAAGACCTAAATTTGATCCTTCCTCTCATCCTTACTAGATGTGTGACCTGAAAAGTTACTGAATATTTCTTAACTTCAGTTTTCTCATATATAAAGTCGGGGCAATAATATCTATCTCAAAGTAAGTGTTCTGTGAAACTCAAGTAAAAGTATAGAAAAAACTTTGTAAATCCACAAAGCATATTATAAATGTTAATGCTTATTGTTATTATCCCAGCGATAATCCTATGAGGGAGATGCACATTTTCATTCCAGTTTTACAGAAGAGGAAACTGAGACTCAAAGAAATTAAGTAACTTGTCCAAAGTTTAATATCTGGTAAATGAAGAAAATGGGATCTAGAAGATCCTGCAAACAAATTGATGCATTAATAGTTAGTGATAGCAATCAGTTGTCCAAGAAAATAAGTGTTTTTTATAATTCTATGAAGCAGAGAAAATAAAAATGTCAGTAAATGAAATCCAGTGATAGACAGATAGATAGATACATAGATAGATAATAGATATTTTTAGGAAAGATAATAATATATACTTATTACTGATATTTTAGAAAATGTCTGACAAATAAAAGCTGTATGTAGTAGGGAAAATTGACTTACATTGAGGATTTAAGCTTATGCAAATTTATACAAGAAACAAAGTTCAAGTCATAAGGCCCAGTAATATAAATATGTAAAGAGATGAATTTTTTAAAAACACAGTTTATATGATATAAGCAAACATTAACAAAGGACAAGATGTTACATGAAATTTTTAAAGCAACTGATCTTAGCCATTGCAGACATCAGGGGTGGCCTAATCCTTTTGAGTCTGAGAAAAGAAAATATTTTGGAAAAGTACCTTTTACTAAAGATTATAAGCTTAGGCAAGCCATAATGACTTAGAAGATAAGCTACTGTAACTTATTGGAAATAAAACAAGTTCAATAAATAAGAGTAAGCTTTTATAAGTAATTCCTCCAGCTCAGCAGATGCTATCATTATGATGTCCTCAGGGTCACATAGCTGGTTTTCCACATCAAGGAATAGCTATAATAAAATGTGGTCTTAGTCTTAATATTATTATCCTATGCTGCTCTTCACCATCGGTCATAAATAAGAAAAAGAGTTCTATTTTATATCCTTTATATGCAAAAATTATTTAATGATGAAAAACAAAATGGAATTATTCTGTTTTTATTTGGATACTTAGCACTTTATAAAAGACAAAGAGTTCTTTATTATGCCTTTTCAAATACTGTATTTTTATGGGCAAAAGGATAAATTTATGGAGCACTTAATTGAAATTAAAGTACACTCCACTGAGTGTAGTAAATTATACAAAACTTCGAAACTAGGTAACATAAGTGCTATTTACTAAGCATCATACTGTTAGTAATATAGCAAAACACATTTCTATAGAGCCAAAAATGGAATTATCAAACCATTTCCTGTTGCCCTCTCTCATACACATTCTCTCTTCATATGTGAGAACAGCTTAAGTTAACAAATGCATAACCATAGTAAAAAACTTCTGGTTTTCCATGTGAGTAAGTATATGCTACTGTAAGGGGGAAGAAAAGGAGAAAAACATAAGCATGGGTCAACAAGATGACAAGAAATACAGAATTATTAATTTTAACCATAAATGTGAATGGAGAAAACTCCCCCATAAAGAGGAAGTGGATAGCAGATTGGATTAAAAGCCAGAATCCTACAATATGTTGTTTATAGGAAACACAATTGAAGCAGAGTGATATACACAGAGTAAAGGTAAAAGGCTGGAGCTGAATCTACTATGCTTCAGGTGAAGTAAAAAAAAAGCAGTGATAGCCATCCTGATCTCAGATCAAACAAAAGCAAAACTTGATCTAATTAAAAGAGATAAGGAAGGGCACTATATCTTGCTAAAAGGTAACATAGATAATGAAGCAATATCAATATTAAACATATATGCACCAAGTGGTATAGCATCTAAATTCTTAAAAGAGAAATTAAGAGAGCTGCAAGAAGACATAGACAGCAAAACTATAATAGTGGGAGATCTCAACCTTTCACTCTCAGAATTAGATAGCTCAAACCACAAAATAAATAAGAAAGAAATCAAAGATGTAAATAGAATACTAGAAAAGTTAGATATAATAGATTTTTGGAGAAAACTGAATGGTGACAGAAAGGAGTATACTTTCTTCTCAACAGTTCATGGAATCTATACAAAAAATGACCATATATTATGACATAAAAACCTCAAATTCAAATGTAGAAAGGCAGAAATAGTAAGTGCATCCTTTTCAGATCACAATGTAATGAAAATTACATTCAATAAATAAATTTAAAAAACAGGGGAAAATAGACCAAAAATAATTAGAAACTAAATAATCTCATCCTAAAGAATGATGGGACGAAACAGCAAATCATAGACAAAATTAATAATTTCACCCAAGAAAATGACAATGAGATGTCATACCAAAATGTGTGGGATGCAGCCAAAGCAGTAATAAGGGGAAATTTTATATCTCTGGAGGCCTACTTCATAAAATAGAGAAAGAGGTCAATGAATTGGGCTTGCAACTAAAAAAGTTAGAAAAGGAACAAATTAAAAATCCCCAGTCAAGCACTAAACTTGAAATTCTAAAAATATATAAGTGGAAATTATAAGAGAGTGCTTTGTATTTCAGAAGTACTTCATAAGTTTTTTGAATTAATTAATATGCATCACTGAATGAATATAGCACTAGAGGTAACAATTTTCTTTTAAGACTTTACGTCATACTGGTTGCATATTGTTGAAATGAGAAGTTAAAATGATGCAATCTATCCAAACCTTGCTAGACAAATTATTGTAATATCAAATTAGTTCCTGGGTTTGCCAGAGTTTAAGAAGCTCTATTGTTCTATATTTCCCAATAATTTAATGCAGTGTCCCCTGTCCCAGGTAAGTGTTTTTCAGAATAGTCATATCCTGCAAATATTTCTTTAAACCTGAAAAATAAAGTGAACAGAACCAGGGAAACTATTTGCACAGTAGTCACAAAAATATAAAAGAAAACGACTCTGAAAGACATTATAACTCACATCAACTCATTGAACAATCATGAGTTCAGAAGAAACAAAAAAAATTCAGAAAGTAATGCAAAGAAATGGGGTGGTTTTTATGCTGCCTTGTTAAATTAATATATAATTTAAATGATATAATTATATTGTATAACATTTATATTGTGCTTTATGATTTACATATAGTTTTATATGTTATCTCACTTGATACTACAACAATCCTGTGAATTAGATGCTATTATTATTTTCTTTTCATGAATTAGGAAACTGAGACTAAGAAAAGCTAACCATCTTGCCCAGGGTCACAAGAAGTAAGTTTTTGATATAACAGAAATTTATGATTTTATATGCAATTCTCTTCTTTGGTTTTCTTTATATAACAGAAAGTTTGAATTGACGAGTGTTACTTTCATAATAAAAAGAAAATGAAAATCAAAATAAAATAATCCCATTTTGTCAGCAGAGATTACAATAATAATTGACTTAAATAGAATTGTAAAAGGTTTTTTCTTTCCATACATTATTTCATTTGATTCTTACCCAGTAAGTACTATAGTCATTGTCCATTTTATGGATGAGAAAACCAAGCTTCACAAAAGAAACTGTTTACAGAGTGTTGGAGTGTTTTTTTTTTACATCATTATTACAAGAATTCAGAATCTTGTTTAAAACATAACATAGGAATATTTTCTTGCTCTGTGTAATGTTAGTTTCAGTATTTTGCATTCCTAACATTCTTGCATGTTAACCTATAGGCTTGCTATGAAAAGAGCTCTCAGAACACCTGTGCTCTTGGCATTCCTTTTTTTTTAAATGTGTCTATCAGTATTCTTTGTCTCATTTTTCAAGAAGCAGGTCTGCAGCATTAGTAGAAATCTGTGAAGGTTTCTACTGCCACAGCTAGAATTCCAAGTAGGTGTATTTTTCTCTCCATGGATAGGTACCAATGGCTAGCACCCCATTACCATATATCTATCATCACTTAGGATTTACAATGGTAAATTTACTTCATCATATAGCAAGAATAGAAAAACAAATACTTTGCCCAAATCCTTAAGGGACATTCTACTTTATACCACATTGGTCCCTGGGGTGAATGAGCTTAAACTTAGCTCAGTTCCTATATAGATTGATTCCATCAAGCTCATATCTAAAGGCACCATTACTGCCAGATAATTCCCACTGGGAATTACAGCATTGGCCTGAAGTAAGGAAGACCTGAGTTCAGTTCTGACCTTAGATGCATACTAGGTGTTTGACATTAAGCAAGTCACTTAGCACTGTTTGTCTCAGTTTCCTCATCTAAAGGAAATAAAAAACAATTCCAATATGTTTCCCAAGAAAACCCCAAATAGAGCCAAAGAAAGTTAGACATAACTGAAATGGATGAACAACAAAAGGTCCCTATTTTAACTATTCCCATCCTAATCCCAAAGCTTACCTCTGAAGATCATTCATGATGAGAGGGCTGGAAAACCTGGATGCTCAGTTTACAGTATATTTTTCTTGATCTATTGGTCTCTTAGAATGGAAAAGAACAAGTCTTGAGACAGATGAAGAATCCAAGGCTATCTCTACAACCAGTTAAAAATATTTCTGCTCTCTACAAGGTTAGCCGACTGGAGATAGTAACATAACAGCAGTAGTAACAGTCTACAAGTTCCTCTGCATTTGGAACAGTAATAGCTTACAAGTGATCCACAGATTGTTCAAGGCACTTCCAGTCCTTTTTATAACTCCCAGAAAGTCTCCCTATCCTTCATCTCATGGTATGGAATCAGCAAAGCATACAAAAGCACTTTATGTGTACATTTTTAAATTACATTTTTAATTTTTACATTTTAAAAATTACATTTTTAAAAAAGCACAAGGGAAGATTGTTCATTTGAATAATCTGCTTCTGTATGATATAGCCGCATTATGCAAAATCAATTATTTTTAAGGCTAATACATTCTTTTTCTCAATTTTTTTTTCTTTTCTCTGTAAAATTATCTTTATTTTTATTGATGAGTGTTCTTGACTTAGTATCATTTTAAACATTTTTACTTAAACCTCCTCCTCAACTTCAAGCCATTCCCAAATCCCTGCTTCAGGGTTATTTCCAGTCATACTGATCTATACCTGGCAACTAGACCCAGATGACTCTGAGGGGAAAGTGAGGCAGGTGATCTTTCACAGCCCTCCCTTACTTAAGTCCAATTCATTTGCTTATATGGCATCACCTCCCTGATGTCATGGTCCTCTTCAAGAACAAAAGACAGACAATAACAATCATAACTACTACTGCTGCTGCTGCTGCTGCTGCTACTACTACATACAAAGATTAAGTAACTTGTTCAGGCTCACATATACTGTATGCATCATCATCATCATCATCATCATCATCTCATTTATATATCATCTTGAGTTTTGCAAAATATTTTTATGATTATTATCTTATTTTATCCTTAAAGCAATCCTGGGTATTAGGCAATATAATCATCCCCATTTTATAGATGACAACATTGAAACAGACAGAGACTAACTAATTTGCTCAGTCACAAAACTATTAAGTGGTTGAGGTTAAATTTGAACTCAGATCTTCATGTTTACTGTGCTATTCACTGTGGCACCTTAGTTATTTTAGTAATGAATAACAGAACTCAAATCTGAAACATGGTATTTCAAGTTCAGATCCAGCAATTTTAAGTATATAATGACAATGAATTTTCATCTGCAATGACCTCAATATACATGTTGTCAACAATTGAAGTAAAGTTGTAACAAACCCCTTTAGATACACTCTTGTTATTTTATTTCTGAATTGGTCATGTTCTGAAATGTTCCCGAAAAGTAGCAGTTAGTTCAGGGATATTTAAAGTCAGATTGATGAATAACTTTTTACTATGGAATGTGAGGAATGTAACTTCTAATTTGGATCATTAGACTGGTTTTCCTAAATAGGAAATCACTGGCATGCTGTAAATCTTAGGATCTTTCATTTTTACAAGTTTGGTTAAGAATGAGTAAGAATGAATTTTTAGATCTTCTGCATTTATATTGTCTTTCAAAGTTTCTCCTAGACATCAAGATTTGCTACCTTGCCAGTTGCTTGAGGGTGCTGTTAAGGTTAGTATTTCTAGAAAATGAAGTCTATGGTATGATTTGTAGAAAAGAACCAAAATTGCTATCCAAAACTAACATCTTCTACTCCCTTGACACTTCTGATTCCTTTACTTCAATGGACTGATGATTTCATTAATGCTAGTATTTTTAAAAATTAATTTAATTAAATACAGACAGTAACTCATTCACATCTTTTTGTTTTTGCCCAAATACTTCCATAAATCATTCACAGAGGCTATTGCCAACTTAATAAAAGCCTTCCTTTTGTATATATGTACACAACACATAAACATACATACATATATATATATATATATATACATATATATGTATATATATATATATATATATATATATATATATATATATATACATAAGCACACACATACACATGCCTTTCATGTAAAGTGATTCTCACCATGACCTAGTGGCTCACCTACAATTTTTATTTTTTGTCATACATCATGTTCTATAATTAATCATTATTAATTGCTAAAAGACTCACTAGGGGAATGTTGGAGATGTTGATTATGTATAAGAGTGTGTGTATTTGTGTATATGTGTGTCAGGAAGCAGCTTCAGATTCAGATTAATTTAAGTTCTCTATAATTTCCTAAATAAGGATTTCTCTTTCTCTTCCTTTTCAAATTTGCTATCCATTGAAAATGTATACATATATACTTGCTGACTATAAAGACATAACATCAATTAATTTTTCAGTCCTGTCACATGTTCTGAAATTCACCAATAAAGCAATGCTGGAGCATCAACTCAAAAATGACAGAATGCTATCTGTTTAAGTTCAAGATAACCCATTCAGTGTCACAGTATACAAATCTGTCCTCCAATCACTGAAACCAAAGAGATAAAAGTTTCTCAAATATCTACAACATTTTGAAAGAACACCCCTAAAAGATGTAACATTCATCATAGGAATTGAAATACTTAATTAGGAAATCATAAGTTGACTGTAATAAAAGGAAAGTTTGTCCTTGTGGTACAAAATAAAGCAAGACAGAGACTAATAGAATTTTGTCAAGATAACTGACTGGTCATAGCAAATATTCTTTTAAAAATTCAAAAGGTGATTCTACCTTTTACCAGATGATCAATATCAAACTATGCAGATGATATCATTCTGATGGCAGAATGTGAAGAAGAGGTAAGAACCCTCTTGATGGAGGTAAAAGGAGAGTGCAAAAGCTGGCCTGGAGCTTAATATTAAAAAAAAAGACCTAAGATGAGGGCAATTGATTTCATCAGTCACTAACAAAAAAAGAAAGAAGAAAAGAAATAAAAGCAGTGTCAAATTTTGTATTTCTGAGGCTCAAAAAGCACTGCAAGTGCAACTGCAGCTATGAAATTATAAAACACTTTCTTCTTGAAAAGAAAGCTATAGCAAATCAGGACAGCCTCCTAAAATACAAAGTCAGCACTTTTCCATCAAAGAGCCATATAGTCAAAGCTATGGTTTTTCTATTAGTAATGTATATTATATATATATATATATATATATATATATATATATATATATATATATATATATATATATAGTGTCATAACATTATAATGCTATAAGAGTTGGACTGTAAGAAAAGCTGAATGCCATAAAACTGACACTTTGGAATTGTGATGCTGAACAAGACTTTTGAGAATACTTTAGACAGCAAGG
Source organism: Antechinus flavipes (assembly GCF_016432865.1). NCBI lineage: Eukaryota > Metazoa > Chordata > Mammalia > Dasyuromorphia > Dasyuridae > Antechinus > Antechinus flavipes. The sequence continues at coordinate 393,320,078 of NC_067398.1, forward strand.
AAATTGAATCAATCAATATTTAAAAGACATTCATTCAGACTATTCATTGGAAGAAGTGATATAGTAGCTGAAGCTTAAATAATTTAGCCACATAATGAAAAGACAAAATTGATTGAAAAAAAAATGATTTTGGGAAAGATGAAAAGAGAGGAAAAGAGGATAGCAGAAGATGAGATCTACATGTAAGTGTCATGAGCTTGGATAGACTTCAAGATAGTGGATGATAGGAAAACCTGTCATGCAATGGAAGATATGAAAAGTTGTACATTTATTAAATGATTGAATAACAACACCAGAGCCCCACTCACTTAGATTGCAAAGGCCTTTTAGCCTTCACAGATTCCATTTTAAAATGCAAATATCCTTGTATGGAAAGCCACCAGTAAAGCTTATTAAAGTATGTGTAGAGTGCATGAATTGAACATGATATGCCTGAAAGAATTTTCTGTCCAGAGTCAAATGTCCTGCATTTAAATTCCTGTTCTGATAACTTGCAATTTGTGTGATGTTCATTACTCTGGGTCTCATTTATTTATCTGTAAATGAGTTCAACATGATCTCAGAGGTTCCTTGAATTATATATTTGAGAACCTTTGAGTAAGTTAGGATGCACAGAATATATTTCTCAAAATTATCCATAGATAGGAGATTATATTGTAGGAATTAGTACTTGGAGTTTAATGATGGTCAAACTAAATAAAAACTATAAAATAAAAAAGTAAAAATTCTACAAACCTAGTATCTGTAAAGTGTATATAAATTATAATGTTATATATCTATATCATATGTATATATATATATGTATGTGTGTGTGTATATATATATATATATGTATGTGTGTATATATATATCAACTACCAACTCCAGGTATATCTGGTTCAGTCAAAAGAAAATGACTTGGTAGGCATAATCCTCTTGCTGTCTATAGATGGAAAGTAGTTGGTAGAAGGGACGGGAGATATCCTCTGAACATACAATACTTTAGATATAATAGCTTTCTAGTCTCATTCACACTTTAAACAAATTATTTTTTTTCAGCTCATTTCTACTTTACAATTTTATCTTCAGAAGTTGCCATTATAGTGTCATGGAGAATTAAAGGATAATTGTCTATGCATCTGTGGACTAAAGTGATTAAGGAGAAAAAGAAAGCACATAAACATGATACCTAGAATTTATGTCAAAATGGTCTGTTACCCTGGCAAGTTGTTTAGGAAAGACTATAGCCACATAGGACTGGAAAGATTGTGAAAGAATTTTTTTCAAAATATTATGTTACTTTAAAAGTTGTGATGTAAATGGACCACAAATTGTAAGACATTGTTGTCATTTGCGTTAATAGGCAGATATTTTGTTCTTCATTTTCTCAGACTTTGACAATTTTAGTAAACATTATCTTTTTATTTACAAGTTTTACTTAAATTGGATTGTGAGCCTATAGATAAAGAAAAACCTATCAAACAAATGGTCAGAAGATAATAGTACAGTATTATATATTTAAAATGTTAAATCTTAAACATCAGTTTGAAGAGTTGGCCTCACAGTTTTGATTTTAAGCTAGATTATCAAAATATGTTTCTATTAATAATAATACTAATACAAATCAAGTAACAAGTGATACTAAAACATTGATTACAATCTTAGCTCAGGAACAGAAATTCTTTGTAATACTTTACAAATATCATGTAGTGTTTTGGTGTATGCAGTCATATTTTTCATGCTGTCAAGATGTTTAAACCTTTAAGTTTTGCCTGCCAATCTATGTATAGAAGATATTAATTGCAGAGAGTATGAGGTCAACCTTTGTCCCATTCATGGTTTTTATTTCAGGTTATATCTTTGGTTAAAATATATATATATATATTTTTTTTTTATATTGAGATTCTTGGATGTCCTATATGGAAAAGTAAGTTACACTTTTTCCCTCTGATGAACAATAAGTATTATTATCTACCTCTTGAATAAAGACATTATAATACTATTAACATAAATTGTATTAAGTTAGACGCAATAAAATTTGACTTTCAAAAGGAAAAATGGGCATCACTGATTGCCTTGTGAAGTTGCCTAAATTAACATTTTAAGTGAACATGTTTTTTTTTCTAATCAATCAGATATTTACAGTAAACACAATCTCTTGGAATTAGCATAATATGACTGGCTAGAGAATATTTTATATTCATAGCATAAAATATTTGTAAACTATGTTGGTGCTGACTTAAATCTTAAGAAGGTTTAAAACTAATGCTTCTCTTTTATAAAACAGCAGTTATTGAAGATTTCAGGTATTCATTGAAGACCATTTTTTGTTTTCTTCAAAAATAATTGTTTAATTATTGGAAATATTACTTATCCCTTCAAATTTCATCAGTATGTTAATAACTTTGAATGTTGTAATTGACAAGTTATATTGTCTGTTACTATGAATAATATGTGTTCCTTTCTTTAAAATATCATAAGTAATCAGTTGTCATTTTTATTGTCAAAGAAATTGAAAAAAGGATCAGTCATAAAAATGAATAATGTAGAAGGAAATTGAAATAGAGACTGATAGTTTTTGCAATTTTCCACATTGTCATTGACAGAATAATCTTTCTTTTTAAAAATATAATAGCTTTTTTTTTCAAAATTTATACAAAGAGGGACATCTAAATGGAGCAACAGCCCTGAATACAGGAGGACCTGAATTTAAATCTGGCTTCAGATACTTAACACTCCCTACATGTTTGATACCGAACAATCATCTAACCCCAATTGCTTCACAAAATACATGCAAAGATAGCTTTCAATATTCATTCTTGTAAAACCTTGTATTCCAATTTTTCCCCCTCACTTCCCTACACAGAAAGTAATTCACTATAAGTTTAATAGGTGAAATTCTTCTAAATTTCTACATTTATCATGTGGTACAAGAAAAATCAAATCAAAAGGGTGCAAAATGAGAAAGAAAAAACAAACAAACAAACAAACAGCAACAATAAAAAGGTGAAAATACTATGTTGTGATCTATATTCATTCCCCATAGACCTCTTTCTGGATGTAAATGTCTCTTTCTATCACAAGTCTATTGGAAATGGCCTGAATCACCTCATTCTTGAAAAGAGTCAAGACTATCACAGCTGATCATCACTTAATCTTGTTGTTGCTGAGTACAATGTTCCTTTTGTTCTATTCACTTCTCTTAGCATCAGCTCACATAAATCTTTCCAGGCTTTTATGAAATCAGTTTGCTCATCACTTCTTATAGAACAATAATATTCTATTTGCCTTTACATATCATAATTTATTCCCCAACAGATGGCCATCCATTCAATTTCCAGTTCCTTATGACAACAAAAAGGGCTGGTGCAAACATTTTTTTTTAAATTTTTTATTTAATAATTACATTATATTGACACTCGTTTCTGTTATGATTTTTTCCCCCTCCCTCCCTCCACCCCCTCCCCTAGATGGCAAGCAGTCCTTTATATGTTGGATATGTTGCAGTATATCCTAGATACAATATATGTTTGCAGAACCGAACAGTTCTCTTGTTGCGTAGGGAGAATTGGATTCAGAAGGTATAAATAATCCGGGAAGAAAAACAAAAATGCAGATAGTTTACATTCGTTTCCCAGTGTTCTTTCTTTGGGTGTAGCTGCTTTTGTCCGTCATTTATCAATTGAAACTCAGGTCTCTTCGTCAAAGAAATCCACTTCCATCAAAATATGTCCTCATACAATATCGTTGTCGAAGTGTATAATGATCTCCTGGTTCTGCTCATTTCACTTAGCATCAGTTCATGTAAGTCTCGCCAGTCCTCTCTGTATTCATCCTGCTGGTCATTTCTTACAGAACAATAATATTCCATAACATTCATATACCACAATTTACCCAGCCATTCTCCACTTGATGGGCATCCATTCATTTTCCAGTTTCTAGCCACTACAAACAGGGCTGCTACAAACATTTTGGCACATACAGGTCCCTTTCCCTTCTTTAGTATTTCTTTGGGATATAAGCCCAATAGAAACACTGCTGGATCAAAGGGTATGCACAATTTGATAATTTTTTGGGCATAATTCCAGATTGCTCTCCAGAATGGTTGGATTCGTTCACAACTCCACCAACAATGCATTAGTGTCCCAGTTTTCCCGCATCCCCTCCAACATTCATCATTATTTTTTCCTGTCATCTTAGCCAATCTGACAGGTGTGTAGTGGTATCTCAGAGTTGTCTTAATTTGCATTTCTCTGATCAATAATGATTTGGAACACTCTTTCATATGAGTGGTAATAGTTTCAATCTCATCCTCTGAAAATTGTCTGTTCATATCCTTTGACCATTTATCAATTGGAGAATGGCTTGATTTCTTATAAATTTGAGTCAGTTCTCTATATATTTTGGAAATGAGGCCTTTATCAGAACCTTTAACTGTGAAAATGTTTTCCCAGTTTGTTGCTTCCCTTCTAATCTTGTTTGCATTAGTTTTATTTGTACAAAAGCTTTTTAATTTGATGTAATCGAAATTTTCTATTCTGTGATCAGTAATGGTCTCTAGTTCATCTTTGGTCACAAATTTCTTTCTCCTCCACAAGTCTGAGAGATAAACTATTCTATGTTCCTCTAATTTATTTATAGTCTCGTTCTTTATGCCTAGGTCATAGACCCATTTTGATCTTATCTTGGTATATGGTGTTAAGTGTGGGTCCATGCCTAATTTCTGCCATACTAATTTCCAATTATCCCAGCAGTTTTTATCAAATAATGAATTCTTTTCCCAGAAGTTAGGGGCTTTGGGTTTGTCAAACACTAGATTGCTATAATTGACTATTCTGTCTTGTGAGCCTAGCCTTTTCCACTGATCCACTAATCTATTTCTTAGCCAATACCAAATGGTTTTGGTGACTGCTGCTTTATAATATAATTTTAGATCAGGTACAGCTAGGCCACCTTCATTTGATTTTTTTTTCATTAATTCCCTTGAGATTCTCGACTTTTTATTGTTCCATATGAATTTTGTTGTTATTTTTTCTAGATCAATAAAATATTTTCTTGGAAGTCTGATTGGTATAGCACTAAATAAATAGATTAGTTTAGGGAGTATTGTCATCTTTATTATGTTCGCTCGGCCGATCCAGGAGCACTTAATATTTTTCCAATTATTTAAGTCTGACTTTATTTGTGTGGAGACTTTTTTATAATTTTGCTCATATAATTCCTGACTTTCCTTTGGTAGATAGATTCCCAAATATTTTATGGTATCAACAGTTATTCTGAATGGAATTTCTCTTTGTATCTCTTGCTGTTGGGTTTTGTTGGTGATGTATAAAAATGCTGAGGATTTATGGGGATTTATTTTGTAGCCAGCTACCTTGCTAAAATTATGAATTATTTCCAATAGCTTTTTGGTAGAATCTCTGGGGTTCTCTAGGTATACCATCATATCATCTGCAAAGAGTGATAGTTTGGTTTCCTCATTGCCTACTCTAATTCCTTTTATATCTTTCTCGACTCTTATTGCCGAGGCTAGTGTTTCTAATACGATATTAAATAATAATGGTGATAGTGGGCAACCTTGCTTCACTCCAGATCTTACTGGGAAAGGTTCCAGTTTTTCCCCATTGCATATGATGCTTACTGATGGTTTTAAATATATGCTCCTGACTATTTTAAGGAAAAGTCCATTTATTCCTATGCTCTCAAGTGTTTTTATTAGGAATGGATGTTGGATTTTATCAAATGCTTTTTCTGCATCTATTGAGATGATCATGTGGTTTTTGTTTGTTTGGTTATTGATATAGTCAATTATGCTAATAGTTTTCCTAATATTGAACCAGCCCTGCATTCCTGGTATAAATCCTACTTGGTCATAGTGTATTATCCTGGTGACAATTTTCTGTAATCTTTTTGCTAATATTTTATTTAAGATTTTAGCATCAATATTCATTAGGGAGATTGGTCTATAATTTTCTTTCTCTGTTTTCAGCCTACCTGGTTTAGGTATCAGTACCATATCTGTGTCATAAAAGGAGTTTGGTAGGACTCCTTCAATCCCTATTTTTTCAAATAGTTTATATAACATTGGAGTTAATTGTTCTTTAAATGTTTGGTAGAATTCACATGTAAATCCATCTGGTCCTGGGGATTTTTTCTTAGGGAGTTGATTGATAGTTTGTTCTATTTCTTTTTCTGGGATGGGACTGTTTAGGATATTTACTTCTTCCTCTGTTAGTTTGGGCAAGCTGTATTTTTGGAGGTATTTTTCTATTTCATTTAAGTTGTCGAATTTATTGGCATAAAGTTGGGCAAAGTAACTCCTAATTATTGCTCTAATTTCCTCTTCGTTAGTGGTGAGTTCTCCCTTTTCATTTTTAAGACTAACAATTTGATTTTCCTCTTTCCTTTTTTTAATCAGATTTACTAAGGGTTTGTCTATTTTGTTGGTTTTTTCATAGAACCAACTCTTAGTTTTATTAATCAATTCAATAGTTTTTTTACTTTCAATTTTATTGATCTCACCTTTTACTTTTAGAATTTCAAGTTTAGTGTTTGACTGGGGGTTTTTAATTTGTTCCTTTTCTAGCATTTTTAATTGCAAACCCAATTCATTGACCTTCTCTTTCTCTATTTTATACAAATAGGCCTCTAGAGATATGAAATTTCCCCTTATTACCGCTTTGGCTGCATCCCATACATTTTGGTATGATGTCTCATTATTATCGTTTTCTTGGGTGAAGTTATTAATTATGTCTATGATTTGCTGTTTCACCCAATCATTCTTTAGTATGAGATTATTTAGTTTCCAATTATTTTTTGGTCTACTTCCCCCTGCTTTTTTGTTGAATGTAATTTTCATTGCATCGTGGTCTGAAAAGGATGCATTTACTATTTCTGCCTTACTACATTTGAGTTTGAGGTTTTTATGTCCTAATATATGGTCAATTTTTGTATAGGTTCCATGAACTGCTGAAAAGAAAGTGTATTCCTTTCTGTCTCCATTACATTTTCTCCAGAGATCTATCATATCTAACTTTTCTAGTATTCTATTTACCTCTTTGACTTCTTTCTTATTTATTTTGTGGTTTGATTTATCTAATTCTGAGAGTGCAAGGTTAAGATCTCCCACTATTATAGTTTTACTGTCTATTTCTTCTTGCAGCTCTCTTAGTTTCTCTTTTAAGAATTTAGATGCTACCCCACTTGGTGCATATATGTTTAATATAGATAGTGCTTCATTATCCATGCTACCCTTTAGCAAGATATAGTGTCCTTCCTTATCTCTTTTAATTAGGTCAATTTTTGCTTTAGCTTGATCTGAGATCAGGATGGCTACCCCTGCTTTTTTGACTTCACCTGAAGCATAGTAGATTTTGCTCCAACCTTTTACCTTTAACCTGCATGCATCTCCCCGCTTCAGGTGTGTTTCCTGTAAACAACATATTGTAGGATTCTGGCTTTTAATCCATTCTGCTAACCGCTTCCTCTTTATGGGGGAGTTTACCCCGTTCACGTTTATGGTTAGAATGACCAATTCTGTATTACTTGCCATCTTGTTAACCCCGGTTTATGCTTTCCTCCCTTCTTTCCCCTTTCCCCCCCTTCCAAATATTAAGCTTGTGAGCACCCCTTGCTTCTCACAGCCCTCCCTTTTTAGTGTCCCTCCCCCCGCCTTAGAGTTCCTCCCCCTATCTTACCCCTTTCCCTCCCAGTTCCCGTATTCCCTTCCGCTTAGCTTATTCCTTCCCTTTCCACTTTTCCCTTCTCACTTTTCAATGAGATGGGAGAAGTTTCACCATAGATTGAATATGTCTTAAGATTTTTCACTTAAAGCCAATTCTGAAGGCAGTAAGATACCCACTATATTCATCCCCCTCCATTCTTTCTCTCAGATATAATAGGTTTCCTATGCCTCTTCATGAGATGTACTACCCCACACTTTACCCTTTTTCTGGTACAATGTCCTTTCCACATCAATTTCAAGAACAAGGTATACATGTATTCTTTATACATCTATATAGTCAAAATATAGTTCCCAAGATTAATCTTTACCTTTTTAGATTTCTCTTGAGTTCTATATTTGTAGATCAAACTTTTTGTTAAGTTCTGGTTTTTTCATCAGAAATAGATGAAATTCGCTTACTTCGTTGAATGTCCATCTTCTTCCCTGGAAAAAGATGCTCATTCTCGCTGGGTAAGTTATTTTTGGTTGCATACCAAGTTCCTTAGCCTTTCGGAATATCATATTCCAGGCCCTTCGATCTTTTAATGTGGATGCTGCCAGATCCTGGGTGATCCTTATTGTGGCTCCTTGATACTTGAATTGGGTTTTTCTAGCTGCTTGCAATATTTTTTCTTTCATCTGAGGGTTCTGGCATTTGGCCACTATATTCCTTGGTGTTTTGATTTTAGGATCCCTTTCAGTGGGTGATCGATGAATCCTTTCAATGTTTATTTTTTCCTCTGTTCCTATGACTTCTGGGCAGTTCTCTTTGATAATTTCCTGGAAGACAGTGTCCAGGCTCTTTTTTTCATCATGTTTTTCTGGGAGTCCAATGATTCTCAGATTGTCTCTCCTGGATCTGTTTTCCAGGTCTGTTGTCTTCCCCAGAAGGTATTTCACATTTTTCTCCATTGTTTGATTTTTTTGGATTTGCTTGACTGATTCTTCTTGTCTCCTCGAGTCATTCAATTCCACTTGTTCAATTCTGATTTTCAGTGAAGTATTCTCTTCACTCACTTTTTTAAAATCTTTCTCTAATTGTCCCATTGAGTTCTTTTGTTCTGTGGAATTTTTTTCCATTTCGCCAATTTTGTTTTTTAGAGAGCTGTTTTCTGTTTCCAGTTCACTAATCCTATTTTTCAAGGATTTTACTTCTTTATCCACTCTCTCTTTAACTGACTTCTCCAGGCTCTTTTGCCAAGCCTCCCTCTCCTTTTCCCAAGCCTCACTCTGCTTTCCCCATTTTTCTTCTAGCTCCCTTGTGAGAGCCTTTTTAATCACTTCTATGAGGTTCATCTGTGCTGAGGAACAGACAATCTCCTCCTTTGGGGAATCACCTGGGGACTGCCTGTTTTTAGTCTCCTCAGGATTTAGAGTCTGTTCTCTATCTGTGTAGAAGCTGTCAAGGGTTAAAGTCCTCTTCAGCTTCTTGCTCATTCTGTCTATTAATCAGAGACAAACTACCAAAGAAAAACAGAAAAAACTGGAGTCTTTCTTTGGGGGGGGGGGGGCTGGGTGTGTTATCGAGCTTCCTCTACAGACTGCAGGGGGCAGCAGTGAGGCACTAGCAGGACTGTGCTGCGCCTGCACTCTGAGATCCCAAAGCGTGCTGAGTCACTGAGGGGGGGAAAGGGGGGGGGCGGCCAGGTCCTGAGGGACTCCAGCTGTTTGGGGTTGTATTCTTCAGCCCCTGTGTTTTTAGCTTCTCTGCTGGGCTGTTGACTTGCTGCCGGAGGAAAGTATCCAAACCTGTAGCGAAGCTCTCCCCGCAGAAACGGCTACGATCACTCTCCACCCCCTCTCCAGTCTGCTCCCGTGCTCTCACTGCTGCTGCCCGCCGCCTGCGCCCGATCTAAAACCGCCCCAGCCCTCCAGTAAAGACAGACCTTTCTTGGCGGATCTCAAGGATGGCTTCTCTTGGTAACTATTTGTGGGTTTTTTTCAGTCAAGCATTGATTCAGAGGCTTGTAATGAAGTGGATAGTGAGAGAAAGCGCAGAGCTTATGCAACTGTGAGCCTCCTCTCTGCCATCTTAACCGGAAGTCCCCTGGTGCAAACATTTTTGCAAATGTGGACTCTTTTCCCTTTTTTATTATCTCTTTGGGATACAGGCCCACTAATGCATAGTAGTTTTATATCCTTTTGGACATAGTTCCAAATTACTGTCTAGAATAGTCGGAGCAGTTCACAACTCCACCAACAATGTATTAGTGTCCCAGTTTTCCTCTCATCCCTTAAACTATTTTCATTATCTTTTCCTATCATTTTAATCAATTTGAGAAGTATAAAGTGGTTTCTCAGCATTGTAAAGACCTAATTTTTAAACAGTAAAATAATTAGCCATATATAGTAACTATTACATTAAGAATTTCATGATTATTATTGCAACAGATATAGATGCATTATTCTTCTAGATAGAATCATTGCTATGTGCCCGTGATGTGGTTTATTATATAGAGAGTCAAGAAGGAAAAAGGATAATACAAGAGAAATTGAAACCTTGTTGGTTATAGCTGGATTTAAGTGATGGAGGAATGTACAAAGAATGTCACCAAGCCATCTGAGTCCAGTGTGAAGATATAGATCAGGAACTAGAGATGGCTCTGAGTGCCATGATAGAGATTGGTCTTATTAAGCTAAAGTCTTTCCCAGGTCATAGTTGGCATCATATAGCTAATAGAATCAGGGTTATACAGTGGACTAAACAATGGTTTCAAAATGACCTGAGCTCAAATCCTATCTAATAATAATTGCTGATATAACTTTGGGCAATTTATTTAACATTCTCTGGTTTCAATTTCCTCAGCTCTAAAATGAAGAGGAATACTGGATAAATTCTGAGGTCCATTCTACCTCACAACTGATGCCCCACTGTTCTAACCTAAGAACTAAAGCACTTCATTAATAGTCACAGAAAGTGAAAACATCACTAGGGATACCTTCAAGAAATTTAGATCTTCTCTAGAGTATTTATTTAAAAAGCATGGATGAAATAAAAATGAAATCATGGTTCTGAGAACTGAGATATCACTTTTTACTAAAACCCTGTGGCCTGTCATTTCCAAAATATATAGAGAATTGACTCTAATTTATAAGAAATCAAGCCATTCTCCAATTGATAAATGGTCAAAGGATATGAACAGACAATTCTCAGATGAAGAAATTAAAACTATTTCTAGCCATATGAAAAGATACTCCAAGTCATTATTACTCAGAGAAATGCAAATTAAGACAACTCTGAGATACCACTACACACCTGTCAGATTGGCTAAAATGACAGGGAAAGATAATGTGGAATGTTCAAGGGGATGTGGGAAAACAGGGACAGTAATACATTATTGGTGGAATTGTGAATACATCCAGACATTCTAGAGAGCAATTTGGAACTATGCTCAAAAAGTTATCAAACAAAGCATACCTTTTGACCCAGCAGTGTTTCTACTGGGCTTATATCCCAAAGAAATCTTAAAGAAGGGAAAGGGACCTGTATGTGCATGAATGTTTGTGGCAGGTCTCTTTGTAGTGGCCAGAAACTGGAAACTGAGTGGATGCTCATCAATTAGAGAATGGCTGAATAAATTATGTTATATGAATATTATGGAATATTATTATTCTATAAAAAATGACCAGCAGGATGATTTCAGAAAGGCATGGAGAGGCTTACATGAACTGATGCTGAGTGAAATGAGCAGGACCAGGAGATCATTATATACTTCAACAACAATACTATATGATGATCAATTCTGATGGACGTGGTCATCTCCAGCAATGAGATAAACCAAACCAGTTCCAATAGAGCAGCTACATCCAGCAAAAGAACTTTAGGAGATGACTATGAACCATTACATAGAATTCCTAATCCCCATATTTTTGCCGGCCTGCATTTTGGATTTCCTTCACAGGCTAATAGTACACTATTTCAAAGTCCGATTCTTTTTGTACAGCAAAATAACTGTTAGAACATTTATACTTATATTGTATTTAATTTATACTTTAACATATTTAACATGTATTGGTCAACCTGCCCTTGGGGGAAAGGGATGGAGGGAAGGAGGGGAAAAATTGGAACAAATGGTTTGGCAATTGGCAATGCTGTAAAATTGTCCATCCCTATAACTTATAAATAAAAAGCTATTAAAAAAAAAAAAAGTATGGCCTGACTGACCATACAACCTCCTTTCCCATTTAATATTGAGCCTACATTCTCTGTTCTCTGTGGAAGAATGTTCAAGTCCATTCATAATGCATAGAGACTTCTAACTCATCACTATATCATTTTTCTTATATGATCTTCTTTTCCTTTTATCACAAATTCATATTGATATTGTGTGCTTTTATTTACTTTTTTCCCTTTTTTTTGTTATTTCTGTCAGTGTTTAGTGTTATGCTATGAATGTAGAACACAATGTAATATCCCATACTTGCTTATTCTATTCTCACTTTTGTTAGGGGATTAGAGTTTCTTGATCAAAATAATAAATTAAACAGGCTGGTGAGTCTATCTAGGATTTTGAGAGAATATTCTCATGGAGGGAACATTTATTGGCACCTTATTGACAAGATCAAGGATCTCACCTGAAGATTGATCAAGGACATTATCCAAACCTAATAAATTGATAGGATAGTGAGCTTTTGATTGGGGCATTTAACAATATTGTTTTATAGAAGACATTTGTATGGCTCTTATCATTTTCTAGAGCTTTGATCTTACTCTTTATAGGTGACTTGATTGGCTCAGACTTCCATAGAAAGACCACATAAGAGAGCATCCACCCATTTGTGGTATCATCAATCACAAATATAGCCTCTTGTCCTTGTTGGGAAAGATAGACTAAGACAAAATAGCTCCTGGCTGGGAATTTGGGAAAGTGTTTCCCAGGAGCTGTCAATGATTGTCTCAGAGTAGAGATCCATAAGAGTTGTATATGAAACTGTCCTCATGGCTAAAAAAGAGTTCTAGATCCCACATTGCTGCCTCTAGTTTTGAAAAGACAATTATATAACTTCTTAAGCTAATAAAAAGCAGGGTTTGAGAAAGAAATAATGTAGCCATGTGATAAAAAAATTCATAGACTCCAACCTCCTGGATAGAGGTAAAGGTTTTCTTTCATTTATCTATTCATTAATTATTGACATTTACTAATACAAGATTTTTATTTTCATTTTTTCTACTTCCTCTCACCTCTCCCCAAGACAGGAATCAATCTCATGTAGGTTATACATATATAATCACATTAAACATATTTCCACATTAGTCATTTTGTGAAAGATGAATCAAAACAAAGGGGGAAAAACATGAGAAAAAAACAACAACAACAAAAGTGAACTGGTATGCTTTGATCTGCAATCACACCCCCTAGTTCTTTCTCTGGATAGAGATAGTATTTTCCATCATGAATTGTTATATTATCTTCTCTAAAATATAATCATTCTCTGGGAGTAGGTTTCTTGGGAAGTGCTTCTTGAGGCAGCCTTCCTTTTAGTTCAAAGTAATAATCACTTCAAACAGCTGGCTGTTAAAGTTCAGGTCCTTTATTGTCTCCTTCAAAAGAGCACTGTAAGTTTTCTTAGAGGCCTATCTCTCTCCTTAGTTTCAAGAGCTCTTGCCGCTAGTCTTTTGCCTCTGCCAGTTTCAGCCTCTTGTCCCTTCGACTCCAAAGCCTCCAGCCAGCACAAAAGTGATATATAGAATGAATCTGACTCCTCCTCTGAGAGTGGGCTTGTGGGTTAATGAACTTGTCCTTCCTGACTTGTGAATCTCCTGCACTCCTCTCTAACTTTTGAATCTTGTAGAACTCCAATGAGTATAAATACATTAGTGAGCTAGACAACTGTTAAGTACCATGATAAATTAGATAACTGGCTTAGCACCTTGTAAGAATTCTAACAAGGAGTCTTTTAGAATTCTCTTAGATCATTGCATTGCTGAGAAGAGCAAAGACTATCAAGTTGATCATACACACAATATTGCTGTTATAGCAATATATAGAACACAATGTTCTCCTATCTCAGTATTAGTTCATATAAGTCGTTATTTCTGAAATTTACCTGCTCATCATTTAGTATTCCCTTACATTCATTTGCCACAATTTATTCAGTCATTCCCCAATTTATGAGCATCCTCCCAATTCCCAGTAAGTTACCACTACAAAGAGAACTTCTGTAAACATTTTTGTACATGTGAATCCTTTCTCATTCTTTATGATCTCTTTGGGATACAGGAGATCAAGGATTTACTCAGCAATGTTATCCTTTAAGTTCAAGAAATATAATCTGGATTAAGTTCACATCTTGAGATAGACTCTTTAGTAATACAAAATTCAAAAGCTATGGAAGCCTGCCTTTCAGAATGATATGGGAGATTTTGGGGCAGTAGAATTCCTAAGTCCAATCCTAATAAGTAAAGATGTTCTAGGTAGCTTTAGTCTTAATATTGTGCTAGAAAGGGAGTTTCTGGTTAAGTTGCTCAAAAGTCTATCAATCTATCTTTATGAGAAAGGGAACTTCTTGGGAAATACTTGGAAGATATGACTCTTACAGTTTAAAAATCAGTAAAGTATGAAAGCCACAATAAGACAGAGCTAATCCAGAGACCTAGTCTTTGCCCTGCATTATTGCTGTGAGTTATTCAGATATTAAAGTTTGCTGGCAAATGTGTTTGTCTATTTAGCAACCATAATTTAGGTTCCTTTCAGGGAGAACTGAAACTTCAGGGTAACTCCATAAAGACATAAGCTGTTCTGAGTCTCTGTGGGAGGAGAGGCAGAGGGAAATGGAATATGAATGTTGTGCAAGTATTTATCCAGCATGGCCCAAAGCATTTCTCTTGAAAGAGAATATATGACCTTGGAGTAGTAGTATGAGGCTGAATGTCTACAGCTATAATCTTGGTAAAGTATAGACTCACTGAAATATTCCAGTTACCTTGTTACAGAAATCCTAAATTCATTTAACCTCCTAGAGTGATCTAATCCATGGGATAGCACCATGAATTTGGATGTCTGTATAGAACAATAAGGAGAAGACCTGTACTCCACAAAAAAAAAAAAAAAAAAAAAAATGTGTTTTGCCTTAGTAATCAAAAATTTTTGCAAACATACCTTAACCATGGCTAGTGTAGGCTAATGGAGAGAGTGTGAGTTTTGGAATTAGGGTGACCTGGATTCAACTTTCTAGCCCTAATTATATAAACATGGGCTAGTTTCTTTGCCTCTATATTTTCAAATTCTCCAAGACTTTTGCATGCAGTGTTAATAAAGGGAATTCTTCTCCCTGAGGAAAATATAGACCCATCTTAAATTTAGATGACAAGAGATTGTTTGCTCCTTTCTGAGCTATCCTGTTTTAGCTCCATGATTTCATATAACAGCCTAGCTGTGGGATATGTTTTTTGTTTCGTGTGTGTGTGTGTGTGTGTGTGTGTGTGTGTGTGTGTTTGAATTTGTTTCCTTACATAAAGTAGCAGATGGTTTCTGAAGAGCATGTGGCACTAGATCACTCACTCATGGAGAGTTACCAGAGTGGTCCGTGGGCAGAAGTTGTTCTTCCACAATAAGGGAAAAAGGGAAAAGGGGAAACATCATTACATCATTTCACTCTGACCCTCCCTTATTTCTGAATTTTCAATAAGAATACATTTTAGGGCAGTCACCTTTGTTATAATTCTAATTGCACTTCAAAGACTTTTCATTTTCTGGAATCTACCTAGAAAATCTATTATGTGGGGAATTTCAATAAATGAATGAAAAATCCAATAAAATAGATTGCTCCAAGGTACAAAAAGATAGATCCATGATGATGGATTAGAGGCAGCAACTCAAACTCTCTCAACATTTCTCTCTAAACAATTTTAAAATAATACTTTAAAACAAATTTTGGAGTGACTCAATCAATATAATAAGGGCAAAAGAGATATTTTTTCCAACCTATGAAAACTTAGATGGTTTACAAGAGAGGTCTGGGTAGAGGTCATTCTGGAGCATACACACATGGAAACATAAACAGCAGCTTTGGAAGCTCTTTGTGCAGAGATGCTAAGAGTGTTGGACAACTAGTCAGAAAGAAATTATAAGGGACCATTGTTAGCATTGTATTTAGCTGATGCTAATTAGCAACTCTGTTGCTCATAAATAGCTTTGGGTGGTAGATCCAGAATAGGAAGTTGAACCTGTGGTCAGTTACAAGGGAATAGGGGCCCTGGTCACAGTTCCAGAGCCAAGAGCAGTAATAGCACTTCTAGCTGCAGAGTAACAGGGGACCTTAATTAATAAAGAACAAAGCATGGACTACACCTATTCCTGGATCATACCATCTTGGAAGTACCTAAAATTTGCAGATATTTAGAATTAGCACTAAAAACAGCCACACAAAAAAGCTTATAGAGTAGAATAATGCCTCCCCAATTCCAGGTGAATAAAATCCAATGAAGTTCAAAATCAAGAAATAGCTTGGAGAATTGATCAAACAATAATTTAAAAAAAATAACCTGACCATAAAAAATTATTAAAATGTCAGGGAAGACCAAGAAAAACACTCAGAAAAAGATAACAAAGGGAAAAGAGCTAAAACGAAAGCTTCAAAAAAAAAAAAAAAGCCAAACAAGTATTGCTTGAAGATTTAAAAAGATAAGAATGTTAAAATAAAAACTGGAGAAAATGGGAAGATGACAAAAGCAAGGATAGCTTAAGAGGTGCAATAATTGAAAGCAGAATAGACTTTTGAAGAGAGACAGGATAAAAAGATGTAGAAAGTAATAAATACAAGAAAATGAGATAGAGGGAAGAACACGGTAATCAGAGGAAGAACATAGTAATCAGATGAACTCACCCAAAAAGCATATATCAGAATGGGTTAGAAACCAGAATCCAATAATATACTATTTCCAAGAGACCATTTGAAAGAGAAAGACACATGGTATTTAAACAAAGGGCAGGAGCAGAATCTTATAAGCTTCAGTGGTTGTAAAATATTTTTTGTCAGGGGTAACTGTCATGTACTCAAAGAAAGCAAAATCATGATTAAAAGAGATAATCAGAGAAACTACATTTTGCTAAAAGGTAATATGAATAAGGAAATAGAATCAACAAATTTATAGTTAGTTTCTCTGACAAGTTCCTTGTTTCTAAAATATAAAGAAAATTGATTCAAATTTGGAGAAATAAGAGTCATTCTTAATTTATAGATGGTTAAAGCATATAATAGACAGTTTTAAGAAAAAGAAATAAAAGCTATCTACAGTCAGATGTAAAATTGCTCTAAATCAATAGTGATTGGATAAATGCAAATTAAAACAATCCTGAGCTACCACCTTACCCTAACCAGAAATGACAAATGCTAGAGGGGATAAGGGAAAATATATATAATATTAAACTGCTCCAATCAATCTGAAGAACAACCAATATTATGTAAACTATTTGGAAAAAATAGGTAAAAAAAAAAGGTGTCCTACCAAATTCCTTTGTGACACAAATATGATACTGATACCTAAACCAAGAAAAGCCAAAACAGAGAAAAAAAATTACAGACCAATCTTCCTAATCAACATTGATGCAAATATTTTAAATTAAATATTAGCAAAGAGATTAGCAGCAGCATAATACACTATTACCAAATGTGATTTATACCAAGAATGCAGGGATGGTTTAATATCAGGAAAATTATTTCCATAAAAGACCATATCAATAACAAAATCAACAGAAATCTTATATAATCTCAATAGATGCAGAAAACCTTTTGACAAAATTTACCACCCATTCCTATTAAAAACACTAGAGAGCATAGAGATAAAAAGAACTTTTGTTAAAATAATGAACAATACCTATTTAAAACTAATGCCCAGCATTATTTGTAATATAGAGAAGCTGGACTCATTCCCAGTAAAATCAGAGATGAAATAAGGATCCCTATTATAACCACTATTATTCAACATATTACTAGAAATGTCGGCTTTTGTGATAAAAAAAAAAAAGAAATTAAAGGATTACAATGGGTGATGAGGAAATGAAACTATCACTCTTTACAGATGATATGGTGATATACTTAGAGAATTCTAGAAAATCATTCAAAACCTCCTTCAAAAAATTAATAGCTTTAGTAAAGTTGCAGGATATAAAATAAACTCACACAAATAATCAGCATTTCTATGTAAGATTGATAAAGCTCATCAGCAAGAGATAGAGAAATTCCATTTAAAATAATTATAGACAAAATAAAATATTTGGACTCTACCTGCTAAGACAAACTCAAGAACTCAATGAACACAATTATAAATACTTTTTAGACAAATAAAGTCAGACTGAAACAATTGGAAAATATTAATGCTCATGGGTAGGCTAAGCTAATAAAATAAAAATGACAATTGTGCCTAAATCGGTCTACTTGTTCAGTACCATACCAATCAAACTGCCAAAATATTATTTTATAGAACTAGAAAAATTGATAATAAAATTAAACTAGAAGAACAAATGTTCAAGAATATCTAGGGAAATAAAAAATACAAAGGATGGTGACTTAGCGGTACCAAACCTAAAACATGAAGCAGCAGTCATCAAAACCATTTTGGTACTGGCTAAGAAATACAGTGGTGAATCAGTGGAATAAATTAGATACACAGGACAAAGTATCAAGGCCAATAGTAATCTAGTATTTGATAAACCCCTGAAATTCA
Organism: Antechinus flavipes; assembly: GCF_016432865.1. Taxonomy (NCBI): domain Eukaryota; kingdom Metazoa; phylum Chordata; class Mammalia; order Dasyuromorphia; family Dasyuridae; genus Antechinus; species Antechinus flavipes. The sequence continues at coordinate 393,338,446 of NC_067398.1, forward strand.
GCTTCTAAATTAAATAATCACTGTTTGAAAAAAAAATTCTGAGAAAACTGGAAAACAATTATGTCAGAAACTCGACATGGACCTATATCTCACATCATAAGCCAAAATAAGGTCAAAATGAGTATATGATTTGGGTATAAAGAATGATATCATAAACAAATGAGGAGAGCAAGGGATAATTTACCTATCAGATATTTGGAGAAGGGAGGAATTTGTGACCAAAGAAGGACTAAAAAAATTATGAAAAGTAAAATAGACAACGTTGATTATATTAAATTTTTAAAATTTTGCACAAACAAAACTAACAGAAACAAGATTAAAAGGGAATTACAAAGCTGGGGGAAATTTTTTGAATGTAGTTTTTATTGCAGGTGATCTGAAAAGAAAGCATTTACTATTTCTGCCTTCCTGCATTTAATTTTGAGGTCTTTATGTTCTAATATATGGTCAATTTTTGTATAGGTTCCATGAACTGCTGAGAAGAAAGTATATTCCTTTCTGTCTCCATTCAGTTTTCTCCAAAGATCTATCATACCTAATTTTTCTAATATTATATTTACCTCTTTAATTTCTTTCTTATTTGTTTTGTGGTTTGATTTGTCTAATACTGAGAGTGCAAGGTTGAGCTCTCCCACTATCACAGTTTGCTGTCTATTTCTTCTTGCAACTCTCCTCACTTCTCCTTTAGGAAGTTAGAAGTTATACCACTTGGTGCATATATGTTTAGTATTGATATTGCTTCATTGTCTATGCTACCTTTTAGCAAAATATAATTTCCTTCCTTATCACTTTTGATTAGATCAATTTTTACATTTGCTTGATCTGAGATAAGGATGGCTACCCCTGCTTTTTTTACTTCACCTGAAGCATAATAGATTCTGCTCCAGCCTTTTACCATTACTCTGTATGTATCTCCCTGCTTTAAATGTGTTTCCTGTAAACAACATATTGTAGGGTTCTGACTTTTGATCCAGTCTGCTATCTGCCTCCGCTTTATGGGAGAGTTCATCCCATTCACATTTACAGTTAAAATGACTAATTCTGTATTTCCTGCCATCTTGCTATCCCCAGGTTATGTTTTTCTTTTACTTGCCCCCCCCAAAGCCTCTTTCCCAGTTTTCAACTTATATTCCCCCTCACTCATTTTAGGATCACACCACTCACCCTCTTTAGGATCCCTCCCCCTCCTTTGAATCTCTTCCCCTTTCTTGTATCCTTCCCTTATTACTCTTTTTCTTTTCCCTTTTCCTCTCCCCCTTTTTAATGAGGTGAGAGAGGATTTTCTGTAAATCAAGTATGTCAATTATTTTCTCTTTGAGCCAACTCTGATGAGAGTAAGATTCACACAATGTTCCTCTCCCTCTCTGAGTTCTCTCAGATATGATGTTTCCTTTGCCTCTTCATGGGATGTAGTTTCCCTCTTTTTATCCCCCCTTTCCCCCTTTTCTGACATTCTTCCTTTTCCATTTCTACTTCCTTTTTTTATATTATATCAGTAAAATCAAATTATACATGTAGTCTTTTTGTGGCTGACCAGCAAAGAGCTCCGTTCATACCAGAAGTGTCTCTGCCTGGAAATAAATCACACTGGGAAAGTTCTATTGCCTCAGGCCAAGCCCCCCACTGTACAGATTAGAGGCTATGCCTGGCTGTGCCCCCCTGCCTTGCAGGTTCACAACTGCCCTAAGGAAAAGCCCCGTACTGCAGGTTGGGGCTGCAAGATTGTGCTGTGATCTGTGCTTTCACTTCCGGTTTTGGGTGTATACACACTACCCCACCCCTTCTCTCCCTGCTTGCACTGATCTTTTCCCTGGCCCCTCAGGACAAACCTTTTCTGACAAAATTCCCAGATTTTCTTCAGCTGGTGAGTTGTTGTATATCTAGTCTTCATGGATTTTACCACTCAAGTGCTATTTTTGAGGCTGAATACAATGTTGGTCGTGAGGGTAGGAGAGGTGCTTAGAAAGTCGCTTGTGTCTTCTCCACCATCTTGGCTCTGCCCTGGGAAAATCTTTACTACCAGTGCTTCTGATAAAGATCTCATTTTTAAAATTCAGATACGTGTCAAATTTATATGGATACAAATCATTCCTCAATTGATAAATGGTCAAAGGATATGAATATATAATTTTCAAATGACAAAATTTAAGTCATCTATAATCATATGAAAAAATGCTCTAAATTGCTATTGATTAGAGAAATCCAAATTAAAACAGCTCTGAGATACCACCTCAACTTCTCAACAGGAAAAGATAATGATAAATGTTGGAGGGGATGTGAGAAAACATGGCTTGTTGGTGGAGTTGTGAAATTACTCAACCATTCTGGAGAGCAGTTTGGAACTGTGACCAAAGGGCTATAAAATTGTACATACTCTGTGATCCAACAGTGCCTCAATAAGGTCTGTAAACCAAGAAAATCATAAAGAAGGAAAAAGGAGCCACGTGTGCAAAAATGTTTGTAGCAACTCTTTTTTATGGTAGCAAAAAATTGGAAAATGAATATGTGCCCATCAATTGGGGAATGGCTGAACAATTGTGGTATATGAAGATAATGGAATTTCATAGTTCTACAAAAAAAAAATGATGAACAAGATGACTTTCAAAAGGCCTAGAAAGATTTATACAAACTGATGCTGTGTGAAACAAACAGAACCAGAAATTCATTGTACACAGTAACAACAAGAATGTGACTTCATTCTTCTCAGTGATTCACTGATCCAAAGCAATCCCAAAAGACTTTAAACAGAAAATGCCATCTGCATACAAAAAAAGAACTGTGGAGATTGAATCTAATTCAGCACACGAATGCTATGTTCACTTATTTTTATGTTTTTTTCCTCTCATATAATTTTTCCCTTTTGCTTTGATTTTTCTCTCCCATTCATAAAGCAATGTGTATTAAAAATAAATATTTTTTTAAAAAAAACCTGGAGAATAATTTGGAATTTTGAACAACTGTGCATATCTTTTGATCTAGCAATACTACTACTATTTTGGCCACTTCCCAAAAAGAGCAAAGAAAAAAGAAAGGGATCTATTTGTACAAAAATATTTATTGTGGCTCTTTGTGATGGAAAAGCATTGAAAATTGAGAGGCTACTTATCATTAAGAGAATGACTGAACAAATTGTGGCATATGAGTATGCTAGAGTACTATAGTACTATAAGAAACAATGAGAGTAGTGGTTTAAGAATAAAAAAACAAAAATATGGCAAGATCTACATGAAATTAATCAAAGTAAAACTGAGAAATACCAGGGAATGACTGTACACAATAACATTAATGTGACTATGAAGCAATGAAAATCATGTGTGAAAGATTTGTTTACTCTGAACAAATCAATGATTCAGAACAATTCTAGAAGACTTATATTGAAAAAAATGCTGTCTTCCTCTAAAGAAACAACAATGAACTTTGAGGACAAATTTTAAAATGACTTTATTAATTCATTTTGCTTTGTTACGTGACCAATATGTAAATATATTTTGCATGATTTCATATATATGGTTGATATATTGCTTGCCTTCCTAGTGAGTGGAGGAAGAGTTGAAGAGAATCCATTTTGATAAATATTCTTTAGTAAAAGAATTTAATTATAGTAATTAATTTATATGGATAACAGTACGCTGGATGGGGTTCATGGGTGACAGGGCTGGAAACTACAGCTCTTTCAAATTGTCCTATGATAGAAGTCTGAAAGAAAAAAACAGTTAGCTCTTATCTGAAGGACAAAATTTACCAGTATGCATTGAGTTTAGAAGATTGGACCCATAATGCACTAGGAAAAGTCAATTCTCAATTCATTTTGGTTAGCCCTTAAATTACCAGAGCACTCATGAAATATGGGTGATACCATATGCAAATTAGAAGAGCAAGGGATAGTTTACCTATCAGATCTTTAAAGAAGGGAGGTATTTATAACCAAAGAAGAACTAGAAAACATTATGAAATGCAAAATGAACAACTTTGATTACATTAAATTAAAAAATTACATGTAAATGTTATTGTCAAGTAATGTATAAAACCTGGAATACTGTTAGCTCATGGCATCAAAAAACAATGCACAATTGGAAAATGATAAAAGGATAATTTTGTATCACCACTATGATTAAAAGATAAAATAAATAAAAATAAACACCTCCTAGAACAGATATAAAATTTTAGCAGCAAAAATTAGTTATTATTCATTTTTATAAATGCATCTCTATTATATACATGCTTAAGTCACATATTCTTCATATATTACATATTTGAAATGGGCTTAATATGCCTTACTATTCTGAAGAATCTAATCAACCTGAATTAAGCAATGATCATAATGTGTCTACTAGTCATTTTTCTTGTCTGCTTCAGATTTCTGATATTGTGATGCATAACTACAGAAAGAACTTAGACATGTATAAACATAAATATCCATGTGTATACACAGCAAGAGTTGAATTCTTAGATTTGTGTTTCATTGAACTAAACATGGACAGCAGCCAAATATAATCATTTAGACCTGCAGGCTTATTATATATTTTCTTTAAGAAAACATTGTTGAATAGTCACTCACTTGTTTATTAAAATAGTATATTTAATACAATCTCTCCTTCTAACTATAGTAGAACAGACTGTCAAAAAGATATTAAGCCCATTATACTTTTACTCATCATCTCAAAACATACTTGGGAAAGCCATTGTGTTTGATTTTTTGATGAAATTGTGATATGCTGTGAAACGCATAACTATATAATGTTAATTATACAAAAGCAAGACATTTTTAAAGCATTGCAACCAAGTATTGTATGGCATTGTAGTTTACTTAATCACTTTTACCAACTTTATTCATTAAGTCTGAGTCTTGCAAGCCAAGCTTCTACTTCAGGAAGTGATTCAGTTTTAGGAAACAGAGCCAAAGAACTTCATTTGCTTTTTTTTGATACATTTTTTGTGTCACAGGTTTCTGTCCCAACATCCTTGATTCTCACTATGAATGAATGTCTTAATTATAATAAAGTTCCTCGGAAACATGAGTCCTGGTTGAATTGCAATTGAGTTTGCTATTGGAATGGGACCCTTCCACAGATTTCTTCTTCTGGCTGCTAGGTATCCAGCAGACTGTTAATCACTCCTATCTCAAAACCCTCCATTTAACTTTCACATCTATCAAGTGTGTCTTTTTATGGATGTTCTACTTTTACTTTTTCTGCTATTCCCTTGGCTATTTTAACACATTTATCTTTTTCCTCAGCTTCTCTTCCTTTGGTGTACGTTGCTTACATGAACATAGTTCTGAAGTTATTTAAATAAATAAAAAATTCTTTTACAGACACTTATCAATAGTCTATGTTCAAGAACAATTTTCCATGTTTTTATACATTATAGAAATTTTCTTGGAATTGTTCTTTTGCAAAGATCACAAAACTGGATATCTTTGTTTAAAAATTGTCATGCATGTCCTCAGAGGAAGGAAAGGAATCCAAGTCCTTCTCAAACTGCTGAAATTGCCTTCCCATCTGTGTTAAATTCTTTTCTAGGTTTATTGCAAAGACTGTTTTAGGTTTGTCTATGTGTTTCAAAGTATCAACAAAACTCAAAATAGCTGGATATTTCTCCTCACATATTTCAGTAAGAAAACAGAGCAATGTTGTCTTCTTATCTGGTGACTTTGTGTCGTATAGTTAGCAGGAAAAAAAAAAAACCACTAAGGTTTAACCAAAGATCTGGGCATTCATTCATGTAGTTTCCCATTAGCAGCACAAGTTCCAATACCTTGCTGAAATATTTGCTCTTCTTTATCAAAGGCAGCACTTGAAAGCCATGATATCCAGTTCCTCAATCATTAAGTCTAAACTCCTCAAACTTAAGTCTAAAGAGAATGGAATTTAGACAATGCCACAGACTTTTCACTGCACTCATTCCAACAAATTGTTCTGGCTCACATAGGTTATTATATTCATTCTTGAATGTGGTAGATTCAGCTGCTCCTGATCTGGCAGGTGTTTTATTAAATTCTGAATTGTAGATTCAGCTAATTCATCTAACTCCAATATCATTATTTTTATTTCTTCATTAGTCACATGAAAAGAACCCAGAAAGATTGAAAGGTTCTGGGCAACTTTGGAATCCAGAACTTTCAATTTTTTAATTCATTTCTTTATTGTTCTCTTCTCTGAAAAATCCTCCTCTTCCTTTTTCTATTTTAGTTGACAGCAAAACCTATTCTCAAGTTTAATTTGCAAGTCTGTGTTTCTTACTTATTATTTACTTTTTACTGGAAAGTTTCAGTTATTTGATGAAGTCTGATTTTTTTTTTTGCAAGTCAAATGGGGTTAAGTGACTTGCCTAAATTCACACTGCAAGTAAATGTTAATTATCTAATATCAAATTTGAACTCAAGTGCTTTGACTCCAGATCTGTACTCTATTCATTGTGTCATCTAGCTGCACCTGAGGTCTGATCTTTTACCAGTTCAATCTTTTCATAGTGGTTTCAGGTTTGATTTTTTATTTGGTTTAATATAAATGGTAGTGTTAATGGGGAGGGAGATCAGTGTACTCCTAGAGATCATAAAGGAAGTGGTGGAAAGAGAGGACCACCAAAAATCATTGGCATTCCTGAAATCAGGGGAGGAATTGGTGGAGTCAGGTGGGAACATATCTCTCCACCCAGTATCAGGAATGGCAGTGGAGGTAAATGATAAACAACTACATCTTCTCTTGATTGTGGTTAAAGCACCAAACTGGGATATAAAAGCCTATAATTCTGCTTGGAGCTCAGTAATTTCTTTTCTTTTATTGGGGCAGTTTCTTTTTCAGATTTTCTGCAAGATTCTCATACTTTTTCTTTAAGTTCTTCTAGATTTGCTTGATCAACATAAATTGATCAACCTACAAATTGTCTTAGATCTCTACCTAATTTTTATATGTAAAATTAGGATCTGTTCCACTTCTTTGTAATATTATCTGAGATATGCATTCTTTAATTAATTTGAAATACTGTGATTGTATGAAACAATTATTTCTGATGAGCAATAATGTTGAAATATAGAAAGAAAATATCCTTCTGCTCATTTCCGTCAATGTGCTCCATAACATATTGTAAATATCATTCACTTCATCAAGTTCAGCTCTAATACCTTCTAAATGATGAACTCAATAAAATATTCCTCCTTATGCTCATCAAACACTTTAAGCTGTGTGCCTAGACTATCACTTTTGATATGTTTCAAATTAGCCAGAATTTGTTTCAAGCCACAAGCCATAAATTAATTTCTGATGTGACTTCTGAACTCTAAGTAGTCAAGAAATGTAAGGAAGCCATTAATGAATTGTTTACAATCAATTTTCATTTGAAAAGAATTTTCCTGAAGACTTTTACAATAGAAGAAAACCTCCCCCCACCCTTTCTAGCTGTAGTTGAGGTTTCTAAAACTTTTTCAAGGGTATTTTCCTCTCCAACAATACATACTACTGCAGAAAAAAGTTTAACAACATTCATTATCAAATTGGCTTGTTGAGAGTCCATGGCCTTGACCAATAATGACAGACACTTTTCTTCTCCCATCACTTTCCAAACCACACTTCCTGTTCAGCAAAACTTTCAAAAGCTATATGACTTCATGCTGATTCCTCTCATATTTTCTCCATAGATTTTATTATTAATCAGTTTTTTCCAGAATATCCAACAATAACCCAAGATCTCCATGTCCAAGGTTTTTCACCCATCTGATAGAATTATTAGTCAAAGAGACCCAGAGGAACTCTAAGCAGGTGACAAGACTTTTGTCTTGCATCTCCCATTTACAATTCAGTGATGAATTCCTGTAGTTATATTTGTCTCCTACTTGAAACATCCCACCTTACAAGCAGTATTGATATATTGCATCTCCATTTCTTTTTTGATACTGAAGTACTTTACCCATAATGATGCTTTTATAAGCTTCATTTAAATTCATCTTACATCATTCCCCCCCACCCCTTGCAAATGCCAGGAATTCTTTCAGACAGTAATCTTGTATTATTTTCCATGATATCTGAGGATATTGAAGGTCAATCAGTCCTTGAGGAAAATACATGCTTCAGATGAAGTTTGGAGGACTCTTTCTTACTTCTTAGAAGTGTTATGCTAAAAAATTTGTTTTTTTTTTTTTTAATTTGATTCTTTTCTCTCTGGGCTGTTCAGTGTTGCATGGCCCAGCATGTGGCCTTTCCACCACCACTGCATTTTAATTTCCCAGCTGCCACTGCACAAGGAATATGAGAATAAGGACCAGGAGGGCTTCCTAGCCCATTCCTCTTCATTCTTCCTGAGTTCTGTGGGCAGGCGGCAGCTCCACGAAGGAAGGTAGTGGGATGGGATGGTGGACTAATAACCAGACTATGAGCTGCTGAGGAGATAGTGGAAGTGAGTGGGGAAATTGGGTTGGAGGGAAATGATACTAAGGTGGGAGATACATCAGTCTATCCTCTCCCACTCATTAGCATACAGTAATCCTTCTTACTTAAAAGTTAGCATGAAAGAAAGTAAAAAGAGGCCAAATGAAGGATGTATAAATTATTTTAATGTGCACTGAGTTTTTACTTTATTATTACTCTTTTTTTTGTCTCTGAAACAAATTGTAAAATTCCTCATAACTATAGCATCCTAAACTCTAATTTCTTTATGATTATAAGGAGGCTCACCAACATAGAACTGAAAATAAATATTACATATTTATGAATGTATATCATAAAATGTAAGGGACAATTTTTAATGTTCTCTAATAAACTTTTTCTCCAAGTATTATGAAATAGAACTGAATAGCAGTCCTCTCTGGTTCAAAAATCATTCTTTTCATTTTGTAGGGCAGTTGCTTGGGGAATATTGTTTTGTCTATAAAGATGCTGATGGGACAAATGCCTTAATAAATTATTTCTGAACCTATAGTTAAACAGTCCTCTGGCAATTTGTTAAGGGCAGGATCTGTACCACCTAGTAAAATTATTTTTCACATAGCTCTGAGCTATCTTTATGATTCTTGATTATGTAACTATCTGAGTAAACTATAGTCATCAAAATCAGTCTAGTGCTAAAGTTCCCTGATTCATAGCTGGATATAAGGAGCTCTTTTTATAGAAGTCTGATCAAACTGCAAAAATATCTGAAATTTTTAAGACAGATGGAATGAAAGAGAAACTATTTCCTTTGATAACTCTTTTTTACTAATCAATGAATTATGTCTCCATCAACAAAGATCCTCCTACACATCTTAAAATCATTCCCAGTTGTTAATGTTCTCTGTCACATACATAAAATAAGTATCTGGCACAAAAATAACACCATGACTAAATTATTTTAAGGGAAAAATAAATTTGTTCTGAATATAAGCTTTAGTTATCTTTTTTCTCATTAAATATGAAAATACAGTATATAACAGTGGAAAAAGTCCAGTGCTTAAAGCCAGAAATCATTGGTAGTTATGTTAGTATGAACAATTCACTTCATTCCTTGAACCTCAGTTTCCTCCTTATTCTCAGATAAGATTCCAAAAGATACTTTCTGCCTCATAGGATTGTTATAAAGAAATGACTGCAAATCTTAGGGTGCTATATCAATATGGGTTGCTATTATTGAGAGTTTTAGGAAGTAATAATTCCTTTTTTCCCCATATGTAAAGAGGATCAGATCAAAGAGCATCAGAATACTGGAAAGCAATCTAAGTGGGGATAGTTTCTCTATTTACCTTAGATCAGCAGACTTACAGAAAGATGTATCCATGCTGTTGTATCAATTGTAAGCAACTAGAACTAATTAAAATCTCCATTTTCCTCATTATCTATGAATTTTAACTACAAAGTTTTTAATATTGTTTTTAGATCAAAATTTATCTTAAAGTATTTGAGTAAACATATTGAAGTTTTTGTCTATGATTTGATAAAAACTTCAGGAAATACTAGAAAATAGACTGACAGAAACTAGAAAAAACAAACATCTCACACAATATATCGAGATAAGCTCAAACTGGGTACAGGATTGAGACATAAAGGATGATATGATAAGCAACTTAGGGGAACATAGAAAAAATTACAAGTCAGATCTATGAATAGGATAAGAGCTCATAACCAACTAAAACATGAAGAAGTTTATTATAGGTAAAATGGTGAAATTTAATCACATAAAATTTTGAAAAGTTTTTGCACAAACAAAACTAATAAAGCTAAAATTTAAGAAAAGCAGGAAACAAGGAAAAGAATCCTTACATCAAGGGTTTTTTTTTCCTAATAAAGTCCTCATTTATCAAATGTTATCAAAGTCCTGCAACAAATTTGTAAAAAAAATAAGAACTATTTCCCAATTGACAAATGGGTTAAGGGATATGAATAAGTGGCTTTCAGAGGGAGAAATCAAAGTTCTGAATAATCATATAAAATTATTGTGTCTCAATAATTACAGAAATGAACATTTGAAAAACTATGATACCACACCACAGTCATGAAATTAACTTAAAATAACAAAAAAAAATGACAATTGCTAGAAGGGATATGACAAATTAGTTACACTGATGAACTCTGTGTGATCTAATCCATCCATTCTGGAAAGCAATTTGGAACTGAAATTTTGGGAGGGAAGAAGATATGTATGCAATACCTCTTTTAGAGATGTATACATATTAGCAATGAGATAAAAGAAAAAGAGAAAGAATCCTTAAATACAAAAATATAACAACTCTTTTTGTGGTGGCAAGAAATTGAAAATAGAGGGAATGCCCATTAATTGGGAAATGACTGAATACATCATGATATATGAGTGAAAGTGAAAATTAATATTTTTTGTTCTGTATTCAGATGGTACCAGTTCTTTCTCTAAAGGCAGATAACATTTTTCATTATGAATCCTTTGGAATTGTCTTGTTTCATTGTATTGCTAAAAATAGCTAAGTACTATACAGCAGTTTATGATACAATGTTGTGGTTGCTGTGTACAGTGCTGTTCTGGTTTTTCTCATTTTACTTTGTATCAGTTCATGTAAGTCCAGTTTTTTTTTAATCATCATGGTTTTAATTATTTTAAACTACAATAATATTCCATTATAATCATATGCCACAATTTGTTCAAACATTCCCCAATTAATGGAGAGTCTCTTAATTTTCAGTGCTCTACCACCATAGAGAAAACTGCTATAAACATTTTTTGTAGAAATAGGTTCTTTTTCCTTTAAAAAAATTCTCTTTGGGATACAGATCTAATAATGGTATTGCTGGAGCAAAGGGTATGCACAGTTTTATAGCCCTTTATACATAGGTCCAAATGGCTCTCCAGACTGGTTGGATCAGTTCACAGTCAATATGTCAGATGTGAGATAGTATTTTTAAGTTGTTTCACTTTGCAGTTCTCTTATCAACAATGATTTAGAGCATTTTATTTCATGTGACTTATAGATAGCTCTGAATTCTTTACCTGAAGACACTCTTTTAAGACTTGCAGTGTAGTAGAAAGAGCACTGGCTCAAGAGTCAGAGGATTAAGAATCAGATCCTGAGCCTATCATTAGCTAGTAATACATCACTTCAGAAGATTGACTCCATGATATTTAATATCCTTTCTATTTCTAATTGAGAGCAATAATTCTATAATAAGACTTGGATTCAAGTTATTTTCTAATGCAGATTGATTATATGACTGAGCAAGTCACTATTTTTTTATGGTCCCAAAGAGTGCTCTATCACAGTAAGTTGCCTAGAAAATGCCAATTTGCATGGGATAAATAAATTTCTTAACTGATAAAAATCACATCCTGACAAAAATACAGAAACATCATATTAGCATAGAGAAAATCTTCACTATTTCACATGTTCACAAGGAAGATAAAAGCTAATCAAAAATTATCACGATACATCATTCAATCAACTTTACGTTTTCCAACATTATTCAAGTCTTTGTAAAATTTTATTTTTAGAACATATAAGCCCTCCATAATGAAATGAAGAAGATTCCTTTAGTTTCTCTTTAGCCAAATACTTAATAAAGTCCATTTTCTGCATAATAGATTTTTTTATACTACTCTATTGTTGGAATCCTTACAAGCTGTTAAGTTACTAGAATTAATAGAGACAATAATTATTTAATTTAGCATGGCTCAGTATGATTGATCTGATCTTACTAGGAGATGTTATGGGCCAGAATTTGAAACAAGGTACTAAGTTGAACTGATAGAAACAATGCTTGTGTTCACACCTTTAGAGAGCTCATATAAGCAAAAATCTCCCAGAGCCAAAGGGCACTCTGGGACAGACACAGAGCTCTTTGGGAGATTGAAAACAGAAGCCTTCTCTCGGAGGCAACTTTCACCTTGGTGCTGGCTGGAGTCATTCAGAGTTGAGCTAGAGGCGAAAGGCTAGCAACGAGAACTCTTGGAACCAAGGAAAGCTGAGGCCTCTAAGAAAGTTACTTGGGCCCAAGGAAGGAGAAAATAAACGTTTGGATTTTATCAGTTGGCTGCATTTGGAGTGATTATTACTTTAACTGAAACTAAGGCTGCCTCCAGAAAACCTCCCTGAAAAACCTGCTCCCAGAGAGAACCATTATATTATATTAAAGAAGAGAACACCGCACTCCATAATCCTGCCTTTTGCAGATTTATGGGAGTTCTCCAGGGTAATTCTAACAAGTATCACTTGAGAAAAAGTACATTTTATTTATTGTGTAACATAGAGATAAATTTGAGACTGCCTTTCTTTGTACTGTAATGCTGACTTCTTGGTCCCTAGTGCCTGAAGACTAGATATGTTACATCTTCCTTTCCTAGGTTTCTCCAGTACTCTTAAACAAATTGGGATGGCTCTCTATGTTATCCAGCCCCACCAATTAGGTTCATTGATTTTTGAGATTGGATCTCCTGTAGACCAATTCCATTTAACCACTAACAGATCAGCATTTACAAAGGAAATTTTACTTTGAAGTTATAAAAACAAATATTTGAACATATTCCCCAACATGTGATAGAAATAAGCCACATGCCTATTCAAGTCTACTCCAATACAAACCTTAATCTCTGGGGAGAGGAAGGAGATTAACTTCATATTTTAGCTTTATTACTGTAGAGCACAGTCCCAAATTTTTAATCACAAAGCCCCACTTGAGATCAAATCCCAGGCATCTTGGCATTTTAAGGCTTCTCTTCTGGACTGGCTGGCTTTCTGATATACTACAACATCTCCCTTGGAATCCTGGCTACAAGGACATCATGGACTTAAACAGAATGGACAAAATTGAACAGAACAGAAATATTTCAAGCCACAGGACTTAAAAGGAGAGAGGAGGAAGAAGGTATCTCTCTTTCCTAGTTCAGTTAATGTTCTTATGCTGTGGATGAACTATGTATGATTTTTACCCTCTGGATGCAATACAAAATAAAGAATGAAGTTGTCTCAATCTTGAAGTTTTAAAAGACTCAGCCTGTTACAGTTCTATATCCAAAAAAGAAGACTATTTCTATCTACTTGGTAGGGGAACATAGAAAAGCAAGATGCTTTCATATTTGGCAACCGAGGAATCTTCCAAAGGCCTATAACATACTGATTTCTTAAAAATTTAATTTTAAATCATATCAATGTATTGTCTTGATATCTATTTTGTTTTATTTAAAGATTATTCTAAATTATAAATAGCTTCTTTCATTTTAACTCTTTAAAGATGACATCGAGCCTGCTTCTTTTTCTGGGGAAGAAGGATGGTATGCATCTTCAAAGAAAATAATGAAAAGAAGTTAAATAAAACAAAAACAAAAAGGATAAAGATTTAGGGACATAGACGCTTGGTTTTAATATGGAAGGAAGTTTAGGAAATTTCCACAGGGTGCCCCAACCTTCAGTGTTTCCCCTTCATCTGCAAAATCAAGAAGTAGCTCTTTTTCTTTTAATATAAATCCTCATCAATCTTGCCCATCAACTCCTCGAACTTTATTTCATATTCTTCTATATGACAAACTCTTACCTCCCATTAACTGGTTTCCTCACTGCTCTACAAACATACTGATTTCTGTCTTTCCTTCTTTGTTCATGTTATTCATTTTGCCTAAAATACTCTCTTCCCTCCCACCTGTTGAAACCCTATCCTCCTTTAAAGGCTCAACTCAGGTTCCAGCTTTTCCACAAAACTTTCCTGTAATAGTGTAGTCTAGCTTTACTTTGTTTGTTTTTGAATGACATGTTCTGTACAGTAATAGTTGGTGATGTATTTACCAACTTCTATTGGTCCATTTCATTATTAAATTTTCATCTAAGGATATATTCTATTATTTCTTCATAAATTAGTAAAAATGAATAATTTACTCTAATAAGATCTGAGTCTTCTCCCCAATTTATAAATTAATGATAAAAAAGTATTTTCCCATATGCTTTCATTCATCACTGCTTCATACCACCTGGTCTCAGAGGCTTAAGTTTAAAAAAAAAGTTATTTAATTAAGCTAATATTTACTAATGTCATTAGAAACATTAGTTATTAACATTTAAGCATTAAAAGCAATAGAATGACATTTGTGTATTTCAACAATGTATCAACTGTGAGGAAGATTACAACCAGAGTTATAGCATTAAGGGCTATTGCTGAAGGATGAATACAGAGAGGCTTGGAGAGACTTACATGAACTGATGTTGAGTGAAATGAGCAGAATCAGGAGATCATTATATACTTCAACAACAATTCTGTATGAGGATGTATTCTGATGGAAGTGGATATCTTCAACAAAGAGAAGATCTAACTCAGTTCCAATTGATCAATGATGAACAGAAGCAGCTACACCCAGAGAAGGAATACTGGGAAATGAGTGTAAACTATTTGCATTTTTGTTTTTCTTCCTGGGTTATTTTTACCTTCTGAATCCAATTCTTCCCGTGCAACAAGAGAATTGTTTGGTTCTACACACATATATTGTATCTAGGATATATTGTGACATATTTAACATGTATAAGACTGCTTGCCATCTGGGGGAGGGGGTGGACGGAGGCAGGGGAAAAGTCGGAACAGAAGTGAGTGCAAGGGATAATGTTGTAAAAAATTACCCAGGCATGGGTTCTGTCAATAAAAAGTTATAATTATGAATAATAAAAAGGGCTATTGCTGCTTTCTTAGTTTAACAGTTCAATTTTCTCAAGATGGCAGTCAAAGTCATTCAGTAATCTTTTTAGAATATCTTCTTCACCACATACTTTTTCACAGAATGGGATAACCTTGTTCTTTATAGAAAGATCTCTTTAAACTATTTTTCATTGACAATTAACTCTGTCTCCAAGGAAAGAAATACTCCTAGCCCATTCAGTTTCTTGATTCTCAAAAAATTACACTATTTCCAGATAATAGTTAAATAAATTCACTTTCTCTAAAATGTCATTTGAAGTTTATATATTTACGCATATAGACATATAGGTATAGCCTTGTATTATTTTAAATTATTTGATTTATATCATTTTTCTTTAGTTATATTATAAGCACCTGGTGGTCTATACATTATACTTTTGGCATAGTCTGATTAAAACCTAATATACTACTCAGTGCAATGATAAAGGCATATAAGATGTCTATTGATTTTAGTTTGCTAGTTTAAAGAAAATCTGCATTGTACCCACATTATGTTATGAGTTGGAACCAAAATTCAAAATTGATCTAAAAGATATTTGATTAGTTTATATCCCATTCCCCATTCCCTGCCAGTATCAAACACTTATTTAAATGTATTTATGTGAGATTTATATGTAAATAGGCATTTGCAAGTTGTGTTACATTTTAATTTTTTTAAAAATTACACTGAAATAACTTTGTCAGAGTGAAGAGTATATAAGGCTGTTATAATAAAGCACCTGTTCTAAGCTTCAGTCTTTGTAATTATATAGAACACCTAATGATGTGTTGCAAGTTATTTACTTTCTTTTTAAAAACGATAGTAATTATAGGGAACTTCTATAGAAGCTGTTCACATTATTAACTACTTTGGCATTTGACTTGAATTTAGTTCTGGGAATAGAATTGGAAAATAAAAATGACAATAGCATTTTTTAGACAATAAATCATGCTTAACAAATTTTCTTGGTAACTTAAATTGTTTTTAAACTTTGGATCTTTACATTTTTGTGTAATCCACAGAATATGATAAAAAAAGAGATAAAGAGATTAGATTTGTTTTATGTAATTTAAACCAATATATGTTTATGAATAAGGGTATCTCATTGACAATACATTTACTGACATAAAGTTATTATATATGCATATATATAGTAGGATGACAGCAGATCGTATCATGCAGTGCTCCAAATGGTTCAGAACTATGTCTTTATTTTCCCTTCTTCATTTTTCTTCCTATAGAGATTAGGAATTTCAAGGGGGATTAAAGGAGGAAGGATTGAACCAACATTAGACAACAGTGGACTGAAATTCATGTAACTTGAATTCTGAACACTCAAAACTTTGGAATAGTCTGTAATTCAAAACTGTCAGTAGAGGATATACCTATTTGTATAAAAAATACCAGTTTGCATTTATGGTTAGCATAAAAAAAGAATGTCCAATATTTTAACAAAAGTTACATTGGAACAATTTCAAAATTGCATAGTGGATCTCTTTTCTGATATGCCTACAAATAGTTAATCTTATTTTTTAAATGAGTAATGTATCCATGAATCCATAGATTTTGAATCCCTTCTTACAAACTTCATAAGATAACAGTTGATGCTTCATTAATTCTATAATCTCATCAATGTAGGCATTCCAACCAAAGGCATACTTTCATCCTATGTGACTCTATTCCTGTCATGAAAACTCTCCATAGGATTTCTACCCCACATGCAAAAAATGTCATGGACATCATCAATCAATACAGGGTGATTCACAGAACTCAAGAGAAATCTCAATAACTTGAAAAAAAGCTGCTTTTCATCTAGCCAGTTTGCTTCAAACTCATAATATACTTCCTGTATAAATATCAATATACTTCTAAAATACAAGTGTATGTGCATACCCTTTGATCCAGCAGTGTTACTTCTGGACTTATATCCCAAAGAAATACTAATGAAGGGAAAGGGACCTGTATGTGCCAAAATATTTGTGGCAGCCCTGTTTGTAGTGGCTAGAAACTGGAAATTGAATGGATGCCCATCAACTGGAGAATGGCTGGGTAAATTGTGGTATATGAATGTTATGGAATATTATTGTTCTGTAAGAAATGACCAGCAGGATGAATACAGAGAGGACTGGCGAGACTTACATGAACTGATGCTAAATGAAATGAGCAGAACCAGGAGATAATTATACACTTCGACAACGATATTGTATGAGGATGTATTCTGATGGAAGTGGATTTCTTTGACAAAGAGACCTGAGTTTCAATTGATAAATGATGGACAGAAGCAGCTACACCCAAAGAAAGAACACTGGGAAATGAATGTAAACTATTTGCATTTTTGTTTTTCTTCCCGGGTTATTTTTACCTTCTGAATCCAATTCTCCCTGTGCAATAAGAAAACTGTTCAGTTCTGCAAATATATATTGTATCTAAGATATACTGCAACATATTTAACATATATAGGACTGCTTGCCATCTAGGGGAGGGGGTGGAGGGAGAGAGGGAAAAAATCGGAACAGAAGCGAGTGCAAGGGATAATGTTGTAAAAAAAATTACCCTGGCATGGGTTCTGTCAATAAAAAGTTATTATAAAAAATAAAAAATGAAAATAAAATAAAATACAAGTGTATACTTATAAATTCAATATGAGATAGAATATATAATTTGAATAAATTAATTTGAATTTACTATGAGAGCTTAAAGTTTTTATAAGGTGATATTAGTGTAAGGGTTATACAATTCAAATATAGAAATCAGAATTGTGCTTTTACTTAAGTAATTCCTGTTGATCACATCTTAGAATCACAGTCAGGGAGGACCTCAGTATCCATTTAGTTAAAGCCATATCTGAGAAGGAATCTTTCCTATGCTATTCTCAACAAGAATTCATATATCTTTCATTAAAATATTTCTAGTTAGGAAAAACTACTATCGCCTAAGGTAATTCATACTTTTTCTCTTCTATCATGAAGTTAGAATGGTCACTTTTCTTCTTCTCAAGATTTTCCTTTTTTATTTTGTTTCTTAGTCAAAATCATCTCCCATTAGTTGATCTCATTGTTTAGTATTATTTAAAGGATGAAACAGTCAGTAAGACAATCTAAGAATTTTCAGATGCCTTGGTTTCAGAGTAGAGAGTTCTCCACCATAAATCATTTTGACAGTATTTAATATGCTTCTATGTACTGTGTTCAAAGTTCTATGATACCATCATTTCTAATTTATCTTCATCCACTGCTTTTTTTCCCCTAACTTTTTTATTTCCTCATAAACATATAATTTTAAATATGTACAGTGTGTCTGAGTATTTTCTTCTATATCCCAACAAGATTTGGTTATATCTATGAAAACTCATTTACCTCTTTGCATTTGAATCTTTCTTCTGTGTTTTTGTTGTACTACTCACATCAACATTGATCTCAATCCTTCTATGTCTTTTGATTAATCAATCAACAAGCATTCATCAAGTTCCTATAATGACTCAACTCTGTCATAAATATTCAAGATATAAAGAAAAAAATGAAAAAAATTTCCTGCATTCAAGGATCTTACATTTTATTGGTGGAAGCAATATGAACATATAAAAAAATATTTACAAAACAGATATGAAATTAATACAAGTTAATTTTGGTGATGGAACTAGTAGCTAGAAAGATCAGAAAAAGCCTTGTGTAAGATGTGGCATTTGAGCTGAGTTATGAAGAAATTAAAAGATTCTAAGTAGCCCCAGTGAGGCAAATACCTTTCTGGAATAGGTGGGGAAACCTTTATAAAGACATGGAATGTCATATGGGAGAAATGGCAAAAAATTAATTGGGCTGAAGCATAGAATGCTTAAAGGGGAACAGTATGTAATAGTTCTGGAGAATTAGATTGAAGCTATATTGTAGAGAGATTTAAATAAATTAAAATTATATTTTTAGAGGTGTCTAGGTGACATGATATATAAAGCATTAGGACTGAAGCCAGAAAGGACTTAAATTTATTTTTTTAATTAAAGCTTTTTATTTTTCAAAACATATGTGTGGACAATTCTTCAACATTACTCTTGCAAAACCTTGTGTTCCAATCCCCACCCCCTTTCTCTATGCCCTCCCCTAGATAGCAAATAGTCAGTACATGTTAAACATGGTAGAAATATATGTTAAATCAACATATGCATACATATTTATACAATTATCATGCCATGCAAGAAAAATCCAATCAAACCAGTTTTTAAAAAAGCAAAATAAAATGCAAGCAAACAACAACAAAAAGAATGAAAATGCTATGTTGTGAACCACACTCAGTTCCCACAGTTCTCTCTCTGGGTGTAGATGGCTCTCTTCATGACTGAACAATTGGAACTGTTTTGAATCATCTCCATATTGAAGAACCACAAAGGACTTGAATTTAAATGCCACCTTAGACACTTACTAGGAGTGTGATCCTAGGCAAATCACTTAACTTCTGGTTGCCTCAATTTCTTCATTTGTTAGCACCTATCTCACAGTGTTATTGTGATGATCTAATGAAATAATATCGGTAAAGCATTTATCACTGTGCCTGGAATCTGATAGGTTTCCCTTCCCTCTTTAATCTACAAATGAATTTAATGTGACATTAATTAAGGTAAACTACTTAAATTCCATTTGAATACACAATAACTGTAAACTCCACATATCCATTATTATTATTATCCCACTTATGATCAGCCAAGCTACAGCAAGAGTCCATTATATTTCCCTGATTCCCCAAACTGTACTACAGTGAGCCTGTCAAATATATCAATAATGCACAAATTAGTAAGGCTATCTAACCCTCCCTTTTTGTGTTCCATTGCCTTTTTTATTTTAGATAAATTTTATTTTAAACAAAGCCTTTTGTTTAAACTATCATATAATTAAAAGGCTTCATGATTTATAAGGTATAATACATCATTCTAACTGTAGTAAGTGGATCTTTTCAACTTACATTGAGAAAGATGCAATTATGCTACTTTTTCTCTCATACCTTCGGGAAAGACTTTTTATATTGTCACTTATGAGTGCGTTCTTCTTTACTAACAAACTTACATTATAACCTTTAGGTGAACTCAAGTTTAAGAAAATTTAAGTCTGTCCAAGAATTCAGTATAATTTAGTAATAAATTACAATGATCTAAGAAGATAAAAATGAATTGTTTTTTCCTAGAAAAAAATTAACTTAATAGAAAATGGTTGAAAGAAGAAAGGACATTAGGGCAGAATAATGTTTGGAGATATATGTTAAGAGAAAAAGTATGTTAATATGTTGACATAATTTGAATAAGTTATAATAGTATCATGGAATGTTTTAAGGACATGGAGATTAGGGATTCCCACCATGGTCTTACAGGATGCAAACAGCTATGAATAAATAAGTTATAAACAAGATGAACTGAATGTAAGCAATAGACATAAGGCACTGTAATTACAACTGATTGAGAAAGGCTCTATGTAACAGGTGTGGTTTTAGTTGAAACTTCATGAAAACCAAATAAGTTTGAAGAGAGAGAGCATCCCTCCCATCAGAGAAAATTCAGAATTATATAATCATGCTGTACAGCTCAACCACAACCTTCTGGAACTTGTAATTGAAAGAATTTCTTCCATTGAGTAGTTCTCTCTTTTTCACTCTCTCTCTCTGCTATGAGAACATATAATTCATCCATAACCATTGTATGGATGGATGAATGGATAGATTATTTACCAATAGCCTAAACACAAATGTGAACACATTTAGCAGTTCTCTGGGGAAAAAAAATAAATGTCCCTTTTCCTTCACATTTGTTGAAATCAAGATCTCCATTTGACTTTTCTTTCTGAGGATATCTTTCATGGCCAGTTTTTATGGTTAACTGCCTTTTTTTCTATTCTCAGAGGTATAAAAAGTCTGGAGGCTTATCTTATTAAAAAAATTGACCTTTTTTTGTTCTGAAGCCTCAAAATTTCAAATCAAAGTTGTGCAAAATATTCTGAATCTGATGGATTATTGCTTAGAACAAAATAATGACTTTAAGAAATGAAAGAAATCATTAATTCATGGCCATATACTTTAGATCTTTCATCTACAAGGGGCAATACATAGTGAGAATTCAATTTGATTCAACATGTATTTAGTAAGTACTTGTTATGACAGAGTTATTGTGCTAGACAGAGAAGATAGGTGGAAATGGAAATAGTGCTCACCATGATTAGTTTAGAACACCTTCTAAAAGCAAAAGAAGCTTTACTGAAATATGAATTAAAGATTTCTTGTTCTTGAGAAAGATTCTTATATTACCCTTCATTTTTGGCTGGCTTCTTATATAATAGGTAATTCATTTTCTAGAATTACTTAAACCTAGCTGTCTAGATGTGTATGTATGCATGTGTTTGTGTGTGTGTGTGTGTGTGTGTGTGTGTGAGAGAGAGAGAGAGAGAGTCCAAAGGAAAAGCATGAGTTATAGAATAGTCACATATAACATTCTATATGGATAAATATGGAAAATTCTTACTTGACATTTTTATAAATATTCTTGAAGAGAATACATCCCATGAAATGTCTGGGTTTACAGATAAGTTTAAGTTCAGATGGCAGGTGGAATGTGGAGCTGACAGGATATACTACAGTGATACCTCATGCAGACAAACAACAGATGGATTTCAATTTGGACATATGTAAGGTAAATCATTTAAAGAAAAACTACATTTTTATGTTGATGAGCTATAAATTCTTAGAAACAATTTAGGAAAGGTACCTCAAAGTTATAAACATTCCAGAAGTCATTGGTTCATTGTGCTCCTATAGGTAAATAGCTACAGAATTATTGGATACTTTTAGGAGAAATATTGGAAATAAAGAGAAACACTTTTCTTACTTAAATAAAATTACAACATAATTACACTTGAAAAACTGTGTAAATTACTGATGAAGGAACATAAATAAAGACAGAATGGGGTTCTTAATGTTTCACAGAATTATAACTTACATGGTTATATAGGCATGTTAAGGCAGCTAAAAAAAAAGGAAAAGATAGTCACTACTTATTCTCAAGGAGCACATAGTCTAATGGGAAATCAACATGCAAACACCTATTTTTAAATAAGAAATTTTAAGAATAACAAGGATCATCTCATATGGAATGTAGTGAGATGTGGGAATATTGGGAAAGGCTTCTTGTAGAAAGAAATCAAGACATCAGCTGAGACTTGAAGGAAATTTGAGAAGTTTAGGGGCAGGAGTACAAAATGAGATATTTAATCTGTGAACTGAAAGCAAAAGATTGAAATTTACATAATTATCTATATTATAGGTAAGGATAACTAGCAAAGGAAATGGTGAATATTAACTGCTTTATGAAATCTCAAAAACAATAATATTTAGAACAAATTAATAGCCTCTTAGGAGGTAATAAAGATAGGTTAAAAGATGGTAAAATGGGGTACATAAGAGATAAGAAAGGCTTTAAATTATAAGTAGGTTTAATTCAATTTAACAAACATTTATTAGCTACCTCTTAGATGTAAGACCTCGAGCTAGGCAATAGAATACAAAACTTGAAACATAATTGTCTCTGTGTTTAAGGAGTTTAGATTCTATTAGAGAGATGCATGGTACATTGATAATTAAACACTAAGTAATTTAAAAAGGATAGGACACTCAAGCTGGGAAAAATCTAAAAAGTCTTCATAGAAGAAATGAGACCTCAGCTGAGCTATGCTGGATAGAAATTTCAATTAAAATCATAACTGTTTGAGAATATATTCCTAACCCATCAGAGTTGATGCCAAGTATAAAAGCAGAAAATATTCTAGGTTTACAGATACAGTATCGGTACATACATGCCATGAGACTATTTGAATTTCTAATCTAATTAGTTATTTGATTGAGAAATCTGAGGACAGCATTAAATTAATTTCAAGTAAGGGTGTGTTTGTTATTGTTTTCAACATTTATGAATGACAGTTTCTATCATATTGAAAGAAAGAAAAGGCAAAGAAAGTGTATGTCTACATATATACAACTAAATGTATACAATTGAATTTTCTGGACTGATTAGTTAGCATCAGGGGGAGGAATAAAATGCTCTGAAGAAAGTTTTAATCGCTTATTAAATAATTCATACATTTCCTTTTCACATAATGGAGATGTTTTCATGATCAGTTCTCATTGTAAATGCTTTGTTTATAACTGACTAGTCAGACACATTGAAACTTTTCTACTACTCATGTACTCTAAAACTGGACTTAATTAATTTTCAGTCATAAAGCATTTCAGAAAGTCAGGTAGCTTCCTCAAAGGTACTTCAATAATATTATACACTAAGGAAACTATCATGTCTGTGTTTTAATCTCATATTATAATGAATTTTGTCCAGTATAAATTTCATCTCAGTTTATCACCCAGACAAATGAAATCAACTGGGCAATTGGAATCTGAAATGTTTTTCAGTAGTCATGGTCTTAACAGGTATTCATTTGTTCGATTTTTAAACCCTGGTCGCTGCTGACAGGAATTTGGAAGTTAAATGATAAGGAAAGAAAGGAAAAGAGCGAGAGACAGTGAATATAAAGGTTGAAGAAGAAGAATGAGTGTTTGAATTTGATGAGACATGAATCCTTTCTCACTTTATGCTTGATTGCTTGAAATCAAAATGTACAATATGCTGTTAGTTGTATGACTGGATCAGTTTACCTAAGTGTTGCTGCTAAGCATACCAATTCATATCAGCCAAAAGGATATATTGTTAGTAGTGCCAAATAGTGCTAACAGTCATTCTATTGCTGACATCCCAATCCCTTTATACCTGGAAGTAGGGAAAGATTTTCTCACTTCATATATCTTATACAATTTATAGAGGTATATTTTAATAAGGCTTTATTTGTCTAGCTATTAATAGTCATCATCCAGAAAAAGCAATGACAATTTGTTATATTTAAAGTAAGGATAACCACAAACCATAGGATTTTTTACATTAAAAATGGTCTTATTACTCATTTTAGAAATTTTAAAATAGGAAAAACTTCCTTGGGCAATATACTATACTATTACTCCCTCCAAGCCCTGAAATTTAAAATGCTGGAACTGGGAAGGAATTTATAAAAGTAATATCAGCAACTATTAATGTTTTATTTGATCCCCATCATATACACTTGTTCACCAGTGTAGAGAGTGGTGGAATATCTTTTTAGGGTAGAGAAAAAAATAATTACTTAGCCCAGTGCAAGAGACTGTTAAACTTTGAAATGTTTAATTGATGTTGAGTAAGGAGTGGGCTAAGTTTGCTTTACTTATTAACAGTATCCTGAGGAGCAAATGAACATTTTGGATAATTTCATATTTTCTCTCCGACTGACTCTACTTAGTGACAACCAAATAGGCAATAAAGCAATAATGATTTCTCCTTCTATCTAACCAATCTTGATCATTCCTCCTGACCTCTTCTAATACTTTACCAACTTGCATTTCCACTGCCTTGGGGAGAAATGAAAGGGCTACACAAACAGGATAGAGGAGGATGTGACTAGTTTTTATTTATTTTTAATCTCTTGGCAAGTTCTCCTTTGTCAATGTACTCGGTGTTCCTTCTTATAGTTAGACTCTTTTGAAGGAGGTAAAACACATGTGCAGTTCACTTGGATGTGTGGTTGAAATGGAGCTCAATGCCAGTGCCCACACAGCTGCTCTTGAGATGATTTCTGGATACCAGGTGTCTGGCCTGGGTAGTGATCATGAGGTTAAAGCATTTAATATTCATACATTTGCTTTTTCAATCCACTGAGACGTTCATATAAAAGGCACACATTCTTAGCCATTTATGCTTTTTACATTCTTTTCATTTTATTTTTTAAATTGAAACTATATATTTTCCCCTTCCCAAAACCTTCTAATATAAAAGAAAAAGAAAAAATAAACCTTGTAAAAAATCCATAGTCATGCAAAATAAATTGCTACATTTCATCAAAATATTTCATTCTGTATGCAGAATGTATTATCTCTTTGTTTGGAGGTGGTTAACATGCTTCATCACCAATCCTGGAATCATGATTGGACTTTCCATTGATCAGAGTTCTTCCAAGGAGATAAAGAATAGAAAGACTAATATAACTGATAGACTGGTAGTTGTGATTTTGGATGATTATCTCATGCTATGGGGAGAAAGAGTTAGAAATAAGTTCTCTCTTCAAATGAAAGTCATGATAGAACTTTGAGGTATAACCAATGACTTTTTCCCCTTGAGCACACAATTATATAGTGGGTAAATTCAGAGCTTCACATATAAGCATTCTTCCAGTTTTATAAAGATTGATCTCAAAATCATCCTATACAATCCTTCCTTATCAGTCACAACAGCAATCCAGCAGTCCTCAGTAGGTACTCTGGATTGATGCCCTTTCCTGCTAGCATGTGCAGCTAATCTAAAAACTGCTATTTCTCAAAAACTGAACTTCCCATTCCCTGAATGTGCTAGTATGTGCTTACTTTTTTCACCTACTTTCTATATATCAAATTTACTATAGTCTATAACACATGAAATTTACCCACTACTGAACCACACCATATTTATTTTTTTACTTTCTATAGTCATAAAGGGAAATGTGTATTTTAAATATAAAGGGAAACTTGTGTATCTTTATGATGCTATTCCTTCTGTTGAAAGCAAAAGCTAAGGAGATATGCACGAGTTCTAATATACATAACACTGATATATCTTTGAGTACTTTTCTCTTTCAGAATAAATAATTTTTTCTAAAATAAATTGTTTTTAGGCCTAGACTTTTAATGTCAGCAATTGTTCAAAAGTCCTCAGAGGAATGCTACAATGAATGTGATAGGTTTTAACTTGGTGACTGTTGCTGAGTTTTTTCATGGAGGTTGATGCCTTCTTTTTTGAGCAGCTGCAGATTCTATTGAATTTAGTTCCAGTAAAATACTATACAATTATTTAACTCTCCCAGAAACTATGTAATTTAAAACTAGAATTGGCAAGAATCAATGTGTCTGTTCTGTGCGTGTATGTGTGTGTGCATGTTCCATTTTCATTTATTCAAGAACATTGCCCAGATTAACTTTTTTTTTTTGGTAAACTAGTTAATTATGTTCTACCTTAAGAACTAAAGGAGCTTAATAAATGGATATCAAGATGCTTTTCTACTTTTCATATGTGCTGGAAACCTTTGGCATTTTGTACTAAAATGTTGTTTTGTGATTTCTAAGAGCAATACTTTCCCAATGAGTCTTTAAATATCTATGATCTTGTCCCACCTACTGTAATAATACACTTGTGAGATCAGAGTATTTCTTTCCTAATGACATAATAATACCTGCATGAGGTACTTGGTAAAGTTAAAAATCCCACAACCTAACAGTGTAGCAAGAAAAATCCAAATGGATAATATTTGTTGTCCAGAGAAAGCTGCAATTGGATGTACAACTCACAGAACTGGTATATTTGAGATAAACGTTGAATATAGACTATAAACAAGGTCTAGAATTAAACAGAACAAAGAAAGAAACCTATATTCTCTTGGGGGAATTGCACAATTATTTTAATGAACCTTTTTAATAAAATCAAAGCTCATCTTTTTAATATCACTGGTCTTTCAGTGTACTGAATGTACACTGTACTATGTACCATGGAATGTAGTACTGTATACTATGGAATTCCCATAGTCTCTAAAGAAATGAAGCTAAGAATATCAGAAATATAGAGAAGTATAAGTAGACTGCAATATGTTGCCAATGAGAAGTTATGAAAAATATCAGGAAGTATATGCCTGGGGGGAAAGAAGATAGTCCTGGTTATATCAAGAAGACAATTCAGTAGTAATTAAAGAAAGAAGTATCTACATCTATGAGATCACTACTTTATCAAATTATTTAAATATCTACCATATCATAAATATCAAATGAATTTGATGCAAATTCATTTAAATATAAACACAAATATAAAAGCAGCATAACATGAAGGTTTGAATATCAGCTAATAAAATTAGCAAAAGTATATAAATGAGCTATCAAGTCAAAATCAGTTAGGAAAATGCAAATATACTAATTAAATATTTAAGTTGGTTATATAACAATATGAAATTTAGCTCAGCTATTAAGAGGCTGTACACTGTGTTCTTCAAATGACCATTTCTTGGCCTTGTCCCAAATATTTGATGATACTAGAGCAGACCTAAGAACTTTAGCCATCTCTATACAACCATATTTGCTATTCTCAATTCAATTAAATTAAACAAATGATTCTTAAGTGGCTGCTAAGTACAAAGCATTGTGCTAGGTACTGGGGATAATGAGACCAAAAAGAACAGTCCATTCCTTCAAGGAACTAAAAGAGTAATAAAGAAAGTGTAACATAAGTGCAAAAATGTATAATATAATATTTATCAGAAGTCATATTAATATTTACTAATGTCATAAAAGCCAAGAGGAAGTAAGTTGGACAGTCACCACTGAAAATGGTAAATAAATAATAGTTTGGGGGATGGGAAAAGAAATGAAATAACAAATCTTATTTGACAAAAAAAAGTTGATCATTTGCAGAATAAGAAAGAGCAGTAAACTTGAAATATGGGTCATTTGAGGATTCTACCATATTAACAACTATCCAATCTGACCTTAGTTTGAAATCAATCCACTATTGAAGACACTAAAATTGTTTTCCCTCTCTTGTTATGATTACTATTCAATGTTTCTAGTGATGACTTTCATCTTTTCCCTGTTAGGTATTATGTTGTCTATAAAAGAATTATTATTGTTCCTGATAAATGTGCTGGACTCTGTTGTTACCATCTAAGCCACCCTCAGCATGCAAATCCCTGGGAATTTTATATTTTTCTAATACTCCAGCACAAGGTTTAGAAAAGCAGCATTTAATATACCTCTAGAGAATCCCCAAACTCAAGGTGTTGTTTTGTGATTGCCTGACCTGTCTTGTCATTTTCATTATGTTACATTTTAAAATTCAATTAAAACATTCTATAAACATTTTAGTTATAACATGCTGAGGGGGTTTTGAGATTTAAAGAAAATCCTTTAGAAACTCAGAAAAATCTGCTCAAATATGAAGATAATAAAGTCACTGTGACATTTTTTTTTCCTTGCAAGATCAGGAATAGTTTTGCTAAGATTTCAAAACCTATGTTTTAGCATGTTTGATAGTAGAGATGAACAAGTACCATAAACCACTACCAGATAGATAGAAGGACAGACTGATATAAAGGGATGGGTTATATAAGTCAGCTCTAGAATATATTCTATTGGCTCTGCACAAGACATCTTGTTCCATTCATGTGGGCTCTCTACCTGATTTCTTCCATCTTTCTGCTAGGAATTTTGGAAACCACTGGGTTTCTAAGGGCAATGGGTAATATCAATTGGATAAAATTAAACCTGAAATGAGGAAAACAAGTTCAAATATGGCTTCTAGAAGTGTAACAAGGACTAGTCTCTTAAGTCTATTTGCCTCAGATATCTCAATTATAAGATGAGTATGATAATAGTACCTACCTCAGAGTGTTATTATAAGGATTAAAAAAGATAATATTTGTAAAAAAACTACAGTTTCTGGAAGATAGAACACAGTCTATAAATGCTTATTTCCCCTTCATGTCTAGTGCAGCAATTTGATAATATTATCATGATTGTTATGAGCAAAAACACTTGAGAATTAGCTTGACCTGGCATTATATCTAGATATAGTAAATCAATTAACATATATAAAGTCTAATAGACTTTTTCCTTCTGCAATATCCACAAGTCCTAGAAGATATTTTAGCAAAAGAAATGATTCATATTATGGGATAATTCATATTTTAAGGGTATAATTGATTATGAAGAAAGGTAAAAGAAAATTTGGAGCACAGAGTTTAAAGAGTTACTAACCAAGACTGGAAAAACAATGACTTCTAGCAGTTCTTTTTAGTAACACAGTGGGCTTTGTTTTTATTGTTGTTATTTGGATTGTTGTTATGGCATTGGTGGTGAGGATGGTTGTTCTTGAAGGGGAAAACAATCTGGAAATACTGTGCATTCCCCTATCAAGGGGCAAGTGTGAGGACAGCTGAAATCTCTTTGGTATAACTGCTCCTAGAAAAGCTGACAGCTGCTGCCCATTCTCATTCCATTACTTAAGGAGACTTCTGTCCATCCTAAATGAATCTATAAACTTCATTCTGTGAGCTCAGAAAGTATTCTTTCTTCTAGTTGCCAAGATTCTTACTATCTCTTCTAGCTTCTAGTAGTTCTAGTATGACAACTGTGGTGTTTTTATTTTCCTAGCATTTTTAATTTATAGGGCTTCATTCTGAATCTTTTCTTTGTTACCTCGTCTTCATCTCCACTCTAACCTTGCCTGTAGTTTAAAAAGAAGTATATTCTTAAGGCTGAAAGAGACATGGCTAGGGTTTCTATTTACCTGACAGTTTTTATTTCAGAAGATTACACTCCACAGCTTATCTAAACAAAAATAAGCTCACAAATTTAGCACAGACTTATCAAGGTATTGCAGTAAATAGAGTACAAGCTATAGAGTCCAGAGAACCTGAATTCAAACATTTCTTCAGGCTTCAGACATTTACTAGACATGTGGCTCTGGCCAAGTCACTTAACTCTGCTTGTCTCAATTCCTCATCTGTAAAATCATTTGTAAAATGACTTGGCAATAAAATGGCAGACTATCCAATATCTTTGCCAAGAAAATGCTAAATAGCACTCATGTAGAATTAGACACAATTGAAAATGAGCAAATATACACATCCAATGCTTAGCACAGTGTCTGGCAAAAAAAAAAAAAAAAAAAAAAAAAAAAAAAAAAAAAAAAAAAAAAAAGGTACTTTAAAATGAATCTGATTAAGAAATATGCCAGATAAAAGGAGATGCCTATTTCAAGAATTTTCTTTGGAAAGAAGTCAAACTAGAAACATTAGAAAATGAATCTCTATTCTACAATATATCTGAAGGTTAATAATAGAAATATTAGAATAATAGCTCCTTCCCAATCCCACCTCTTTTTGCTCCCTAAAAAGATCAGCAATCTCAGATTGAACACTTGATGGGCTTATAGAATCTGACAATGTCAGATTCCCATTCTACTCTTCCTTCATAAATCCTGCTCTTTTAAGTCAGCAGTAAGGCTAACGGATATATCAGATTTGTACAAATATTGCTCAGCATATTCAAGTATCAAATTAAGTTGATATTAGAGGTCTGAAGAAGACATTCAGAAACCCAGAGAAGTCAAATTTAATGTATGCTCCCAATTTTCTGATTTTTCTCTGTCATTGTACTGTTATTAAAAATATTAATACTTTGGCTCATGAACATTTATTAACTATCCACACAATAAACATAGATATGCATCATCTAGATAGACATAGCATCACTCAAACCATTGTTGTTAAACATATATTAGTTATTATATGTACCTGGGGCAGCTAGATAGTGAGGTGAATAGAGCACCAGCCCTGTAGTCAGGAGGACCTAATTTCAAATCTGACCTCAGACACTTAACATTTCCTAGCTGTGTGATCCTGGTTAGGTCACTGAAACCCAATTGCCTTATTCCCCCAAAAAAATTCTGAAGGAGTTCTTAGAATTTACATTGAATTGTGTCAGTTTGTCATCCAGGGAACACAGTTTTAGTGGATCCTTCAGGGTATCAAATAAAAAAAAGCCAGATTTAATTTGTTTGACCCTCTTCTAGGTTTCTCTGATCTCTGAGAGTCCTTGCAGAAGAAACACGGAATTTTCCTAGGCAACTAATTGGGTGGTTTTTGTTTTAATAACTCTTTTTTTGAAAGTAGGTTAAGGTCACTCTCCAATTGATAAATGGTCAAAGGATATGAATGAGCAGTTTTACAATGAGAAAATCAATACAATTTAAGATCATATAAAAATGTTCTAAATCTTTATTAGAGAGATGAAAATTAAAACAATCTTGAAATATTATTTTACGTCTACCAGATTGGCTAAAATGATCAAGGAGGAAAGAGACCAATGTTGGAGATGATGTGGAAAAATTGGAACACTAATTCATTGTTGTTGGAATTGTGAACTGATCTATTCATTTGGGAGAGCAATCTGGAATTATGCCCAAAGAGTTATTAAACAGCCTATACCCTTTGAAGCAGAAATACCACTACTAGGATTATTTCTAAAGATGATTAAGGAAAAAGAAGAGCTTGTATGTTTTAAAAAGTTTATAACTCTCTTTGTGGTGACAAAAACTAGAAATTGCAAGGATGCCCATCAAATGGGGAATACCTGGACAAATTGTGGTATATGATTATGATGGAATCCTACTGTGCTATGATAAAAAATGATCTCAATGATTTTAGAAAAAGATGGAAATAATTGCACAAAAAAAAAAAATAAGAAATGAAATGAACTGAACCAAGAGAATATTATATGCAGTAATAGAATTTTTTTAAAGAATGAGTGAGTGTTATTTTGCCTATTATAAATAGTCAAGTTAACTATAAAGGATATATTTAGAAAGAACTGATTAATAGAAGTGTGTATAGAATGATCTGTGTGTGTATACATACATACATACATACATATATATACACATACACCACATATCTCTATTTGTGTCCAATGGTAGCCAAATCTAGGGTGGGAGGCAAGGATAGAGAAGAAAAGCAGAGGGAAAGGGAATTTACATGATAATTCTGTTGTATAATTTGCAAGGAATAGCAAGTTGTGCAGTTTTATCTGTAATCATGTATTTATTGTACTGTTATAGAAATGATTGTTTTAATCTATAAATTAAAAGTTAAACATATATCCTTCTTATGACAGAAAAGTAAGGGAGTACTAGAACTCACCATTGTATATGATTGATATATTAACAAGTGAGTTTATTGTACCAGATATTTTAAAATCGTTTTTCTTTGTTTTATGGGACCATTGCTGTAAGAGAAGGGTGGGAAGCAGAAGAGAGAAAATGAATTGGGCAACAAGGTATCAATGTTCACATAATTACACATAAACTTATATGGGTGTGTATATGAAAACATAAACAAATGTACAAACATATAAAAATAATTACTTTCAAAGAAAATAGGCTTAAAGTCTGCTTTATTTTCATTTTAGCAAAGCTTTGCAGGGGCTGGGGATTTGGAAGATAAAAGTCTAGAAACCCAAAATTACTCTGAGAAAGATATAGCCAAGTTCTTTCCCCAGATTTTGCCTCCTAGTGCAGGTGCTTTTGTGTATCTGTGTTGCCAAGGATAAATTGTTTATTTCTGTAAGCTTGAACTAGAAGTCTGTAGCATTTAGTTTGCCAGAGCCTTATAAACCAGAAATGGTTCTTCAAGGTAAAACTAGCAGTTAATGATTATGGAACCATCAGATTGTGATAATCTGAACATTTCAAAAGAATTCTTCATAAATTCCCCTTATAAAAAGGTTGCAGGCAAAAGAATGAATAGCAATACAACAAACCATAGCCACAAAATCATTCATTCCAAAAATCATGTGAGCTTTCTCTTGGCTCTGAACTGAAAAGCACAATGAAAAATTTAATTTCTTTTAGATAAATAGTGAAGCCCCAATTCTGTTCTTCTAATAAACTTTTATTCCTCTTTAGCCATGACAAAAGGCTTTACAACAGGGGCTGAAGAGTAAATGCTAGTCTTTGGTATTGTGAGGATGTGATCTAGGCTAGGAAAAAAGTTGGAAAGATCATTTAAAGGAAACCCCTTCTTATTTCAGACTGGGTAATACTATCTTGAATAAAATTACTCTAATATCCATTGTGCTGGAGTTTCAAATTGCCTACAGGAAGAACATCCCTATCCACTAGCAGTGTTTTTACATCCTTCTGGCATATTGATATGGACAGGAAACAGTAGTAGCAAAGCTTACAAACTTCCACTAGCTAGAAGGGTGTTGGTTCTGATAAGAAGGGATGAGGGAACTGTAGAACTTGACCCACTACTCCTAAGAAGGAAGTCAGTCACTGCTGATGTTATTGATAGAATGTAGTTTAGAAGGCAGTAGCAGTAAACACCCTACATGCTACTTTAAATGATTTACTTATGATGTTTATAACATATGGCATAAAATTGCCTATCTGTCATCTACTACACAGTCTACAGTCTACCTATTTTTATAGGACCATGAGCTAAAATTGTTTTCTATATTTTTGATTGCAATAAAACATTTTTATAAAATTAATTTAAAAAACATTCTTAACTACCTGTATATTTAAAAAACAGGTAGTTTCACTTGGCCTTCATCCAAATTTGCCTGGAAGAAAGAACAATGACCTCAGAGGATTTCACATCTGTATCTTCTTTAGTCTATAATTAATTGTGTCATTCATTCAATATCTCTAGACCCCTGTTTGCACATCTAGAAACAATATTTTCATACTTTAATGACTCCTTGCTATGCAAAAATTACTTTATTTAAGATTTCCATGACAATTCCAGTGGAAAGAAAGAGAGAAATTTGAAAGATACATTGCAGATGGTATCATCAGAACTTGGCATCTGAGTGAATGTTGGCAGAGGTTGAATAAAGAAAGAAAAATGACTCCAAGATTTTGAATTTATATGGCTAGCATAATTTTGGAGTCATCAAAAGAACTAAGGAAAAGATCAGGTCAGATGTATATTCTACAGTATATATATATATGAAAAATAAGTTTCTAGATATAGAAATGAGGGATTTGATGACTGGCACACCTAATCCCATGTATACCAAAATTTTCATAGCAGCACCTTTTGTTGTAGCAAAGAATTGGTAACAACATGGTTCCATCAATTGGGTGATAGCTAAACTAATTGAGATACATGGGGGAAAAAAGGATCATCATTGTAAATTAAGAAAAGATCTGTGATAGGATGTTATCATGAAGAGAGAGCTGGCCTTGGAATAATTGAGTTCAAGTTCTACTGGCTATATAAACTTGGGCAAGTAAT
This sequence comes from Antechinus flavipes, assembly GCF_016432865.1. NCBI lineage: Eukaryota > Metazoa > Chordata > Mammalia > Dasyuromorphia > Dasyuridae > Antechinus > Antechinus flavipes. The sequence continues at coordinate 393,372,447 of NC_067398.1, forward strand.
CTAACATTCCAGTATCCTAATAAATTTTGGGTTAGCCAAGGAGGTGCCAATCTGCATTAAGGAGAAGATTTGTTCACATTAGTGAAATCACTGGTCCAGAATGAAGAAGAGGAGGGAAAGAGGGAAAAAGAGGAGTAAAGGGAAGAGAAGAAGAGGAAAGAGAAAGAAAAAAGTGAAGGAGAAAGTAAGACAAGAGAGGAAAGAAGAGAAGAGAAGAAGAGATCAATTCCTTGCCTATGTTCCCAATTCATATTTGTCTCCATAATCAACTTTAATATCATGGTATGCTACTTTAAAGTCATTTTTATCATACCTTAATCTTCTATTCATTATAAATCTACTAATGTTCCTTTGCTTTTACTCATGGGCTACTAAGTCTCATTTAAAAATTAACAAAATTAAGATCATTTTATCTATAATAAATTTATGGTGCCTAAGAAACCTGGGATAAAGAGCTAGCTTTGAAGTGATGAATACAAAAATTTCAACCCTGCCTTTGGCATATCTTGATTGTGAGACACTTGGTAAGACACTTAACCTTGAAATACTATAGGTAACTCTATATTTGCAGAAAGGATATTGGTTTCCTAGATGGCTGAAATCATAGTCCCTGTCCCTACCTATGTTATGGCTATCTGAACCCAAGGTAACACTTAATGGGCTGCATACACTAAGTCTGTTGAATTAAAGTGAAATTTAAGTACATAAAAATTTTCTTTGACAACAACATTCTCATGAACACCATTTGTGGCAGAATGATTAACTTGGTGAATTATTTCCATGAAAACATAAATTGGGAGGAATAGCTAACAAATTGGATAATAGAATCTCAAAAGATCTCATGAATCTATGATCTCAAGAGCTTCTTGTCTTTTGAAACTTTTCATAATCTGGTTCATTTCTACCTTTTCAGTTTATGATACAATGGCACTGGCCACTCTATGGTCCTCAAAAAAAGACTCATCATCCCCCAGTTCTCAAAATTTTCACTGGTTATCTCCTAGGGCAGGAAGTTTTTCTTCCTTGATTTCCAGGAAGCATTTCTACTAAAATTTGGAGAGGGAGGAGTAACTAGTGTGATTTCTTTACATTGAATACATTTTTGATGAAATGCATTTATTTTTAAGTATTTAAAGGTTAGTATGATTAAATTATTCCATTATTTAGGGATAAATGGTTTTTAAGATATGCTTTCTCCCTATATATTCCCAACAAACCAAGACATTTGATATAAGTAAAATCTGAAGCTAGAAGTTACCACTTATCTGATTGTAATGTGAAAAGAATAAATTGATGGTTCTAACTGATATTTTTCTCCATTATTGTTCAAATTAAAACAATAACTCCAAATTGGATAGGGAAGTTGCCTCTGTCAGAATTGTCACATTGACTCTAGTCATGTTTGGTAAGTTCCACACAGAATGATGCTACGATTGCAATTCTAAAAGAAAAAAGTCATCATATAATGCTGGGAAATATATTAATATGACTGTGAGGAAGAAACAGAGACCTCCTTTCTCAATTCCCTCCTGGCTTCTGAAAAATGGGAATTAACCTTGACCTCCTTTCCACTTTCCCCCCAAAAAATAGTGCCTTTAAGTCCATATATCTGATAGAGCTAGAGAGACAGGCTTGACATCCTATAGGAAAATAGTCATAAAAATAATTTCAAATAAATAAAAAAGCAGATATCTATCTCCTGTCATACTTTAAAGATTCTCTCCTTCATTTTTAAATTATTTCTCAAGGTTTACTTTTGTTATTTATAGATAGTATGTTTTATCATGAAAATATTTTTTTCAAAATATTCAGTCTGTTATTATGCTTCATTACTATTTAATGATGAGACTCAAAAACAAAGATGAATGGATATGTTATACACAGAACAGGGTAGCAGAAGACATGATTGTGTTTTTTTAATGTTCTTCATTCTTAAGGACTTCAGATAAGTTGTTTCATATTTATTTAAAGGCCAAATTGTAAGAAGTTTGGCATTATTTAATCTCTATCTCTTTAGATCCATGAAGATATGGCTTTAGCAAAAGATGAATTGGTAAATGAGAACAAGGTCGTTAAGGGAGCATGCTAATATAGACAGTGGAGCTGATAAGGGCCTGTCTGAGGCTCCTTACCTATACTCTCTTACTGCCTGTCTTTTGTCCATTATAGATTTAGTACATATGTTTTAAAGCACCTACCTAGTCTCTGAAGAGCATCTTTTTATGCATTTGATAAAATCAATTAAGATTTGGCACAAGTCCTCGTGGCACTTACTAAACTAAATAAAAGGCTGTTGCATGACATACTACACCAGGATGCTAGCACTATCCAGGGAGAGATGGTGTAGTCAACCTGAAAACAAATGACCAAAGAGTCACAGAGATCATGCAACTGCTATAAACACTAAAAATAAAACCCTAAAAAGCTTACATAGGTCATCAAAACTACAGTTAACTCTAAAGATAAAAGAAAACAAAGCCCCTAACAGCAGTTATAAGCAAAAAGCTTTCTTTATTCCATTGCAGAAGGGAAACCAGAGACGTGCTTGAACCACATATAGTAGGAAACTTATTTTAGTGTGGGCAAATAACAATACGTATACTAGCAGCTATGTACTGAGAAGTAACAGCAACAATGAGATAAGTTGGATTGATAGAAGGACTTCATTTCTGGAACATGGATTTCTGCAGGTGCTTATCCGAACTCAGAAATCACATGGTGAAACAATTCTGGGATTTTGCTGGGGCAAAGTGAGAGTTCATCCAAAGAGTGAGCACAAATGATTGTTGCTATGCCAAACTCAGGGCACAGTTTACTTGCTGTTGGGTCTTAGCTCTGGAAAACAGGGTATCCAATAATAAAAAGAAAGGAGTAAAAAGAAAGAGGTGGTCTTAGCATAGGGATCCTCATACTACTATATGCAACATATCACTAAAATAAAATCAACAAGACTTAGCAAGAGATTCTGTATTGGAGGTTAGAGAGTGAGTAGTGAAAAATGGCACCTAGATTGCAAGCTGCATGTGAAGGAATGGTGGGGCTCTCTACAATAAGAGGAAGCTTGGAAGAGGGTTGTAGGGAAATATGAGTCCAATTTTGGACGTGTTGAGTTAAGTTGTCAATAGAACACCCAATTTGAGTAGTGTAATGGGTAGCTGGAGATGTGAATCTGGAGGTGAGTAGAGTAAGGATTGATCATTAGAATCATCAGCACAAAGATGTTAGTTGAAACTATGAAACTAAGCTGATGTAATCAACCAAGGGAAATAATATCAAAAAGTGAAGAGATCCTGGAACAGAGTCTAGGAACATCTACCTTGATGAGGCATGATTTATATGAAGATCCAGCCATTCATGACTAGTTTGATAGGATATATGAAGAATAAAGCATTAAAGTTGATATAGGAAACAAGGTGAATATGTGGGCAGAAAAACTGAAATCAGGAGCAGGAACAGGTTGGGGGAAGTGGAAAACTATGTGTTTTATGTCAGATATAATGAATTACAATGTAAGTAGTATTCAAGAAATTTAGATTTAGCCATCATTTACTATGCCCCACCTCAGATATACAATGTAAAAGGAGGTCTTTGCCATGAGTGTTTGAGGTTTCATTGGACAAATAACAGGAAATAACAACTTCTTTGCAGATTATATGATGTGTATTCATCTGCATTCACTTTTGAATACTTCAGTCTTTGAATGGAATCTCAAATTAAAAGAAGTTGGGCAAATAGCATCTAGAATAAGGAAATACAGACCTGCCATCCATAAGTAGTATACAAATATTACAAAGATAGTTAAAGCTAGGGAGAGCAGGGGATTGTCCCATGGGACAGTGGGAACTTAGCTTTAAATCACAAGATATTATTAGAAGAAAATTTAGATTGAATATAAAAATACACCTATGGTTTTTGTAGCTTCACAAATGGAAAAAAGTTCTTGTTCCCTATAACCTAGAAAGTAGATATTCTGGCATCTGACACTACAAAACAGATTTCTGACAATATCTAAAGAAGTCACATTTGGGCTGACATCCAATAAATAGGGAGAGATATCAACTCTTAGACCTTTGTACTGTATGTAGGTACTTGTGGGCAAACATAGTCAAATTATCTTCTTATAACAAGACTGGTAGAATGTTTATAATGTCCCTGTCTTTCAGGAGAGCTATGGAAATATTGCATGTGAAACTCCTTACGGTATGTGTGCATGGGGATTTAAGATGATAACTCTTATAAATTCTCTGATAAAACTATTTAGTTTTACTTTATATTGTCCATTATTCTCCCTAACTTTTGGAGTATCATAGATATTTAATAACTGTTGAATTTAAGAAACTATTATTCTCTTTATATTCTACCCTTCTTTCTCAAATCCTTCCTATTTCTTCTGTTTGATATCTTTGGCTTTTTTCACCCATTCATCTCTATCTAGTTCAAAATGTTATCTCAACTTATTAGCTTAACATGACGTGTTAACAGGGTTTTTAAGAAAAGCTTCTGCTTGTATTTAACTTCTTGGCATAATAGAGACAACAGAACAAAAACTTGATTGAGATTTCCAAAGTATTGTGTGTGTTTGTTTATGTGTGTGATCCATTGCAAAATAAATTGATTCCGTACTTAGTTGAACAACTGAAGGATTAAATTGTGAGCAGTTTCAGGTTTTATGAACAGGTCTTATTTGTCATGATTCTGTACATTTAAAGGATTTGAGTAGGAAATTCACTAACCCAATTAATATGCTGAAGAATGAAGCTTTCTAGGTTGCTCACTCAATCCTATTTTTTCTTCCAAAAAAACACCCTACTTTATATAGCTTTGCTAAAATAAAAAAAGTGAAAAACATGTTATATATGCAGATTCATTATTTCTTCCTGAAATCACCACCATTTTTCAATTAGAATGACTCAAATTAATTATGTGGTTGTTCTTTAGTCTTTTCAGTCACATCCAGTGCTTCATGCTCTCATTTGAAGTTTTCTTAGCAATGATGCTAAAGTGATTTGCTATTTTCTTCTCCAGTTCATTTTACAAATGAGGAAACTGAAATAAACAGGGAGAAGTGACTTGCCCAGGGACTCACAGCTAGAAATATAAGAAGCATATTAGAGCTCAGATCTTTCTTTCTTCCATCTTACTTGTATATACCGTCCCACCTAGTTGTCCAATTATTTGGCATCAAAGTAATAAATATGGATGATAAATAGGCAAAGCATTTTGGGAGTTGAAATGGAATGAAATCAATAGTGTAACTGTTATTAAGTATTTTTTTTAATTTTATTTTATTTAATAATAACTTTGTATTGACAGAATCCATGCCAGGATAATTTTTACACGACATTATCCCTTGCAATCACTTATGTTTCGTTTTTTTCCCCTCCCTCCCTCCTCCCCCCCCCAAGATGGCAAGCAGTCCTATATATGTTAAATATGTTGCAGTATATCCTAGATACAATACATATTTGGAGAACCGAACAGTTCTCCCGCTGCATAGGGAGAATTGGATTCAGAAGGTAAAAATAACTCGGGAAGAAAATCAAAAATGCAAATAGTTCACATTCATTTCCCAGTATTCCTTCTTTGTGTGTAGCTGTTTCTGTCCATCATTTCTCCAATAAAACTCAGTTAAGTCTCTTTGTCAGAGAAATCCACTTCCGTCAGAATACATCCTCATACAATATCGTTGTCGAAGTGTATAATGATCTCCTGGTTCTGCTCATCTCACTTAGCATCAGTCCATGTAGGTCTCTCCAAGCCTCTCTGTATTCACCCTGCTGGTCATTCCTTACAGAGCAATAATATTCCATAACATTCATATACCCAGCCATTCTTGTTATTAAGTATTAAGTGGCAAAATGTGAAAGTACTTTTTAATCTCTTCTTAAAGACACACATTTGAAAAGATTTAGGTCATGCATTTGATTTTTGACAAAAATAATTTTATTTGCCTAATTCCCAAATAGATACATAGTATTGAAAATGTAGTTTTGACAATTTATTCTTTTATTGGCTTTTTAGGATAGGAATGCTGCTGCCATGTAATTTATATAGAGGTGGGAAAATTTTGCTCATCATCTTTTCTACCTACAAATTCCCCAAAATCTCTTAAATCTTTGAACTACATAAAATTTTCTCCCCTCTGCCACTTTGGAGAGCATGTTTCTGCCTTTGCCTGATTGAAACAAAAAATTAGGTCAAATCATGGAAACTTTCTTGCTAGGATCAGGCTAAGAAGTGTTACTTTAACAAAATAAATAAATAAAACTTTGTGTTTAGAAGGATTCGAATTAATTAGGGCATGGGAAGGTTTCTTTTAGAGACCTACAAAGAGAAGCAATACTGAAAAATACTTGCCCATAACTATAACAGAAAAATAATAAATGTATCTGAAAAACAGATAGTGCTATGTGAATAATCTTACCAACTATATCAATTCATATTCTTTATGAATGAGATAATAGCTGAGGACTAAAATTAACTTCCCATTATATAAGTTGCCAATATAGGCACATTTGTGGAATATTAAAGATTTGGATAATTTAAAGTTTCATATATTTTAAATGACATAGCATATTATACACATTACAGTAATCAAGAATATCTGGGTTCAAAACTTATCTTCCTCAATCAGGCAAGTTAGAAGGTATTTATTAACATCCTGCTGTGTGTCAAACACAAAAACAAAGCATTGGTATTGCTAGAGAAATATTCTGATTATATTGATTTCTTACAATTAAAAATAATAAATCTAGTGGTTATTGGTAGCATTTACCCTCTCCTGAATTAATAAATGCTCACATTGAACATTTAATAATCTCCCCTCCCAAGCTGAGAGTAGCTGGCTCCCAAAACCCTTGTATAATTGCTGGATCAAAAGGTAAGTACAATTTAATAATTTTTGTAGCATAATTCCAAATTATTTTCCAGAACAGTTAGACAAATTTATATATCTATCAATAGTCTCTAGCTTCAAGATGCTTATTTTAAATGGTGAGGCTTATACAAATATAGTCATAAAACAAACAGAGAAATAGAGGAGAGAGACAGAAAGATATTTTTAAGTACCTAATATATTGTAAGCACTATGCTAAGTCTTTACACATTATTTCATTGGATCCTTATAATCCTTAGAAAATAGATGCAATTATTATTCCCATTTTAAAATTGAAGGAAATTGAGGCAAAAGTAAATAAAGTAATTTGATCAGGGTCATACAGCAAGTAAATGTCTGAAGTTGGATTTGAACTCATTTATTCCTGATTCCAGACCTAATACTCTGTACATTGACCCACCTAGCTGCCTCTAAAATCTTTAAAGGTCCAACAAATGAATTTATATTTGACCTTTGAGATCACAGGGAGCGAATGGAGTTTATTGAGTAGGCAGGTTGAAATGTTCAGACTTATACTTTTAGGAAATCACTGTCACAAACAAGCTGTGTGAACCTGGAATTTGTATGTGCTTCAAGCAACTCTCATCTATTAAAATTAACAGGTAATAAATAATTGGAGTGATAACTTTTTAGTGTCTTAAGATCAGAGAATTATGGTGGGCAAGAAAGAAATAGAAGAAGCACCGGCTGAGAGATAGAATACTTAGGATTTGGTCATAGATTTGTTTAATTATTTAGATATATATCTTCATTTCTTTACCTGGTAACAAGAGGCATGGTAATCTTCAAGCTTTTAACATTGTACAAGTTTATGATTTTAGTCCAATTCCAACTCTGATGGTGAAATCCCCTTTAAGGTAAGTATCTTTTGGAAGAGGTCATATTTATGACCTGCTTGAACACCATGAGGATTATTTCAATTAGTGACTATTAGATTCTTGCTATATCATAGTTTACTATATAATAAAAGTCAGTATAACAACAATATAAAGAACAGTATAACAACATAAAGACCTATAAGGTGAACAGCATATACTAATATAAAGAGAGTTCAATTCTTGGAGACAAAACAACCTGGATTCAAATTATTCTAGGTTTATGAGATTGAACAAAAAATTTAATCTCTCTAAGCTTAAGGTATTTATCCCCACAGTGTTGGGGATACCCTAAAAGTGCTGCTGGATAATATTTGGTTCAGTTGGAGTGAGAACATTCACACAGAATTTTCTGTAAGTAAAAGTTTTATTCCACAAAAGTAGGTAGGCCAAATAGCATATATAACTAATTGGCAATTAGAATCAGAGGAAAGAAAACTTTTAAACCAAAATTTGGGCTCTAGTCATGTTAGGAAAACTAAAGCTGCTAAAAGTAGAATCTTTTTCAGATAGTAAAAGCCATAGGATCTGTTAGTGAAAACAGCAACTTCGTTACCTAGGTTCAAGGAACTTACTTGGAACTCAAGGAACTCAAGTTACTGGGCAAGTGTTCCTGCCGTAGGCCCAGCAAGTGTAAACATACTTATGCTAGCGATTTTATAAAATATTTGTCAGTAATGTTCATAAACTAATCTGGAGCCCAGACTTAGTGTCCAACATGTCCTCTACAAAATGAAATGATAAATGAAAAAAACTTTGCATACCATAAATGTAAGGTATTATGTGGGTAGGAGGCTCAAGTTGAGAATATAGTTCTAGTGTTCAATATCACCATTACCCCATTGATATTAAGTAGCTATAAGACAGAAACAATCTGATCATGGAAGAATTTAATCTTCTTTATTCTGAAGGCAGCATAGTTATATATAGGTAGCACAATAATACTATTGAAAATTCCATGGGAATTTATATCTGTCTGTCTGTCTCTCTTATGTATATGAGAGAAAAAAAGCATCTATTATCAGAAAAACAAAAGGTTCACTCTTATAACAAGAATAAGAGACAATACTTTGAAACAAAAAAAATTTTGAGGATCAAATAAAATTTTAATTGTATGGCACACAACAAAGTGGCTAGCATATAGTAAATGCTACATAAATGCTAGCTACTATTATTGTTATATATGTGTATATATACATATGTATACCTACATGTGTATCTACATATACCCACACAATATATAGAGACACAATCATATATACATATGTATATAATTTTATGTATATATGTATAGGTGTATATATATATATGTGTGTGTGCATATATATATATTATATATATAGAAGGAAATAGTAATGTGATATATGTGAAATATGTGCAATTCTTCTGCACTTTCATTATCATGCTGCACAGGAAAAATCTGATCAAAAAGGAAAAAAAAGTGAAAAAATAAAAAGCAAACAACAACAACAAAAAGATGAAAATACTATGTTGTGATCCACAAAGCATTTTTTCTAGATATAGATGGCTCTCTCCATCACAAGTCTATTGGAACTGGCCTGAATCATCTCATTGTTGAAAAAAGTTGATCATAAGAGTTGATCAGCACATAATGTTATTGTTGCTGTATATAATGTTTTCTTGATTTTGCTCACTTCACTTAGCATCAGTTCATGGAAGTCTCTCCAGGCCTTTCTGAAATCATCCTGCTGATTGTTTCTTATAGAACAATAATATTTCAAAACATTCACGTATCACAACTCACCTAGACATTCTTCTTTTGATGGGCATCCACTCAATTTCCAGTTTCTTACCACTACAAAAAGGGATGCTACAAAAACTTTGCACATATGGATCATTTTCCTGATATAGGCCCAGTAGAAATAAAAAGGTATCCAAAGTTTGATAGCCCTTTGGACATAGGAATTAATTTTTTTTGGCTGAAGTAATTGGGGTTAAGTGACTTGCCCAGGATCATAAAGCAGGAAGGCCAGATATGAACTCAGGTTCTCCTGATTTCAAGGCTGGTGCTCTATTCATTGCACCACCTAGCTGGCCCAGAATTCAAACTTTTTTTTTTAATAATTGTCAAGACTTTTGGGGGTGGAGATGGGGAGGCAGAGCCAAGATGGTGGAGAGGACACACATTTCTTTTATCTGAAAAAGATTCTATTTTTAGCAGCTTTAGTTTTCCTAACATGATTAGAGCCTGAATTTTGGTTTAAAAGTTCTTAATAATCAATAACTTCATCCAAAAGAATGACAATAATAAGACAACATATCAAAATTTGTGGTATACAGCCAAAATGGCAATAAGGGAAAATTTTATATCTCTAGATGTTTATTTACATAAAATAGAGAAAGAGAAGTTCAGTGAATTGGGCTTGCAACTAAAAAAGCTTAAAAAAAAAAAAAAGATTAAAAACCCTCAATCAAATACCAAACTTGAAATTCTAAAAATAGGAGATCAATAAAATTGAAAGTATAAAAACTATTGAAATAATAAATAAAACTAAGAGTTGGTTTTATGAAAAAACCAACAAAATGGATAAACCTTTAGTTAATTTGATTAGAAAAAGGAAAGAAAAAAATCAAATTATTACTCTCAAAAATGAAAAGGGAGAACTATCCACCAATGAAGAGGAAATTAGAACAATAATTATCTACTTATTTAGTGCTATACCAATCAAACTCCCAAGAAACTATTTACTGACCTAGAAAAAAAAAATAACCACAAAATTCAACCAAAAAAGAAAGGCCAAGAATTTAAAAGGAATTAATGAAGAGACAAGCTGGTCTAGCTGTACCAGGTCTAAAACTATATTATAAAGCAATGGTCATCAAAACCATTTGGTACTGACTAAGAAATAGAGAAGTTGATCAGTGGAATAGGTTCGGTTCCCAGGACAAAATAGTCAGTGACTATAGCAATCTAGTATTCAATAAACCCAAGGACCCCACTTTTGGGATAAGAATTCACTATTTGACAAAAAATGCTGGGAAAATTGGAAACTAGTATGGCAGAAAGTAGGCAAAGACCCACACCGTATTCCAAAATCAGGTAGAAATGGGTTCATGATCTAGACATAAAGAATGATATTAGAAATATGTTAGAAGAACATAGGATAGTTTACCTTTCAGATTTGTAGAGGAGGAAGGAATTTGTAACCAAACAAGAATTAGAGAACATTATTGATCACAAAATAGATAATTTTGATTATATTAAGTTAAAAATGTTTTATATAAACAAAACTAATGCAGACAAGATTAGAAAAGAAGAAATAAACTGGGGAAACATTTTTACATTCAAAGGATCTGATAAAGGCCTCATTTCTAAAATATATACAGAATTGACTCAAATTTATAAGAAATCAAGCCATTCTCCAATTGATAAATGGTCAAAGGATATGAGCAGACAATTTTCAAATAATAAATTGAAACTATTTGTAGTCACATGAAAAAGTGCTCCAAATCACAATTAATCAGAGAAATGCAAATTAAGACAACTCTGAGATACCACTACATACCTGTCAGATTGGCTAAGATGACAGAAAACGATAAAGACCAATGTTGGAGGGGATGTGGGAAAACTGGGACATTGATAGATTATTGGTGGACCTGTGAATAGATCCAACAATTCTAGAGAGTAGTTTGAAACTATGCTCTAAAAGTTATCAAAGTGTGCATACCCTTTTATCCAGCAGTGTTTCTACTGGGACTATATCCCAAAGAGATCTAAAAGGAAAGAAAGGTACCTACATGTGCCAAAATGTTTGTGGCAGCCCTTTTTGTAGTGGCAAGAAACTGGAAACTTAGTGGATGCCCATCAATTAGAGAATGGCTGAATAAGTTATAGTAGATGAATGTTATGGAATATTATTGTTCTGTAAGAAGTGACCAGCAGGATGATTTCAGAGAGGCCTGGAGAGATTTACATGAACTGATGCTAAATGAAATGAGCAGAAGTAGGAGAACATTTTAACTGCAACAACAAGACTATATGATGATCAATTCTGATGGACGTCACTCTTTTCAACAATGAGATGATTCAAACCAGTTCCACTTGTTCGGTGATGAAGAGAACCATTAACCCAGAGAGAGAACTGTGGGAATAAAATGTGGAATACAACATAGCATTCTCACTCTCTCTGTTGTTATTTGCTTGCATTTTGTTTTCTTTCTCAGTTTTTCTTTCTCTTCCTTCTTGATCTGATTTTTCTTGTACAGCAAGATAACTATAAATATATATACATAGATTGGATTTAACATATATTTTAATATATTTAACATGTATTGAACTACCTGACAGCTAGGGGAGGAGTGGGGAGAAGGAGGAGAAAATATGGAACAAAAGGTTTTGCAAGGGTCAATGTTGGAAAAATTACCCATGCATATGTTTTGTAACTAAAAAGCTTTAATAATAAAAAAGAATGCCAAAAAGATTTTATATTTAATTTGAAAATATTTGTCAAAAAAATATTTAAAAATAAATGTATTTTTAAAATACTTCAAAAGTATTGTAAAGGAGAAGGAAAAGATACAGAACTAAAAAAAATTAGAGATGACACTTAGCGAACCTTAAAGATTCCTTGATACCTTTAAGATGCTAAAAAAAAAAAAAAAAATCAGGGGTAACTCTTCTTATTTGATTTAAGGGAAAATCTGAAAAAATAAGACAAGGTACAGAATATTTTCAGTTGAAGAAACATGGGCAAAAATGCTGAATTCATGGAACAAAAAGGAAAAAACCTTAATAAAATTATACTTACATAGTATATCATTATTCTAAACTATATTCATCATCTCATTTTATTGTCAAAACAAACCTTGTGAAATATGTGCTGAGGTTACATCATCTATGTTTTATAAATGAGAAAGACAGAAATCCATGTAATAACCTTGGGTACATGAAAGTAATTTCCATTTTTCTGACATCCAATTCAGTGCCCTTTCCACTAAAACTATGCTGTCCCCCTTTGTAAGGAATAAGCAAACTTAGGGGGCAGGTAAAACTAATTTTTTTTTTCAATTCACTGATTTAGATGATGTAATTTTATAATTTAATTAACTTTTCTAAAGCTATAATGTTATAGGGATCCTGACAAATACAAGCGGAAAATAGGGAAACTTAATGTTTAGTATTAATTACACAACTGAAAAATAGTTTTCTTTGTCAAAGACCTCTTTTAAAAGTTATCATTGTTCATATTGCCTGTCGTGGATATATGGGTGACAGTGTATGAATCAAACTAATTGTAACTCTTACTTAGATATGAAAAAAAAAAATGACAGGTGCATTCTTCTAAATTAAGTCTTGCTCATGCAAATTACTAGTTGCCATTGTAAATCTAAAAACATGTGTTCAGAATTCTGACTATTTGAGAATTAGTTATTGAAGAGGGAAATGAGATACTTTTGTTTGTAGCTAAATTCAAGTTGACTTTTTGTTTTAGATAAAAATACCATTGTTTTAGAATCATGGAACTTGGAGCTCAGAAGGAAAGGCCCTTTTAGATAATTTATTGCAACACTTGTTTTACATGTGAGGAAATAACAGGAATAGAGAGGTAAAATGGCTTGAGAAATATTATATTGCTGGAACTGGTGGAAATTTTTTATTGAAACTCAGATAACTAGTCTCTTATTCCTTAGCAGTTTTCATTTTACCATTAGGTGAGGAGGTCAAGAGATTGTATTAGAAGCTGTAGACTTTTATTTAGGGAATGTTTTGTTAGAGCATGTGATCATAGGTAAATCTCCTCAAGGCCCCCAAGCATCTCTGCAACACTGGAACGTTATAGAGAAGTTATTAACCTAAATCTGTAGAGAGAGTTCTCATATCAGGGGTTCATTACATGAATCAAATCATAGATTTAGAATCTTTGCCTTCCCATCTCCTTCTCTCCCTAAATAAGTAGAAATATACTTGCAAGTTGTTTAATTCACTAACATTCAAGTGGGAAAAATTAATCATGTGCCAGTCATGATTGGCTAAAGCACTAAAAGATATGATTTTTTCCTGCCCTTAAGGAGTCTCTAATTTATTTAGGAGATGTGAGGTATATGCACAATTAATTATAATACAAAATAGAATAGAAATGAGAGAAATGCAAATGGTTTATAAGAGTTCTGAGAAAGAAATCAATTTGATGAGTGTAATGATAGGAGGACTGTGCCCATGAAGAAAGGCTGTCAGAAGGAATAATTTGATCTGAGCCCTGAAGGGTTAATAGGGTTTTCATGGACACAGTTAAGGACACGAGCTGGTAAATTCCAGGCATAAGGATTTTCTGGAGCAAAAGTACAGTGTTAGGAAAGCATAGGTAATGTTTGGGTGAGGACTCCAATTTAGTTTAATTATAGTGCACTTGAAGAAGAAATAGGCAGTCTTGATGCCCAATGCAAATCAATCAGCATCTGATAGGTTTGGCAAGTAGGATCAGCTATAAAGTAGTTTGCCTCTGGGGCCACTGTGGTGGTGAAGATATTGCTGCTCTTTTAATGAATTGTTATTGTTCACTTAGTACTGAACTTAAATGCTTCTATGCTTTCTATAAAGAATGCAAATGTTGTCATTGCCCTCTCAATTTCAGTACCCTGGGGCATCTTGTATTTCTCTCCAGTTAAGCCTTCAAATACACAGTGAAATAGGCTTGTAAAGACTGGACCAAATTGGGTTGGGTAGAACCATGAACATGAGGATAAGAAGTATAGATTTGATTCATAGCAATGAGATGTCATTTAAATGTTTAAAATAGTAGAAATATAATCAAAGATGTACATCAAGACAAGCAAACTGACCATCAGTTTGGAAAAAAAAAAAAAACAAATAAAATGGTTGATAGAGTGAAGACAGGTTAAGAGTTTGTTACAATAATCAGGAAGAAGGCAGTTAGTACCTTAATTAGGCTGATGGCTGTTGAAATGGGAAGAAGATAGATGATATACAAGAACTAGAATTAATAGGATTTCTTTTCTGACTGAATGCTTAAACATTAGGGAGTAGTCTAAGGTAAAGTTCCAGACTTCCAATGGGTAATAGAATGGCTGTGTGCTCAATAGATGCAGAAAAAGCAGTTGATAAAATCCAACATCCATTTCTTATGAAAACACTTGAGAGTATAGAAATAAATGGATTTTTCCTTAAAATGGTCAGTAGCATCTACTTAAAATCATCAGTAAGCATCATATGTAATGGGGATAAACTGGAACCATTCCCAATAAGATCAGTAGTAAACTAAGATTGCCTACTATCATCATTACTATTCAATATTGTATTAAAAAATACTAGCTTCGGCAATAAGAGTTGAGAAAGAGATGAAAGGAATTAGAGCAGGTAATGAGAAAACTAAATTATCATCTTTGCAGATGATATTATGGTATACTTAGAGAACCCCACGTCACCAAAACCATTTGTTCCTGGGTAAGAAACAGACTAGTTTATCAGTGGAATAGGTTAGGTTCACAGGACAAATAGTCAAAAACTATAATAATCTAGTGTTTGTGAAACTCAAAAACCCCAGCTTTTGGGATAAGAATTCACTTTTTGACAAAAACTGCTGGGAAAATTGGAAATTAGTATGGCAGAAACTAGGAATTGACCCATACTTCATACCATACACTAAGATAAGGTCAAAATGGGTTAATGATCTAAGCATAAAGAATGAGATTATAAATAAATTAGAACATAGGATAGTTTACCTCTCAGACCTGTGAGGGAGGAAGGAATTTGTGACCAAAGAAGAACTAGAGATCATTATTGATCACAAAATAGAAAATTTTGATTATATCAAGTTAAAAAGTTTTTGTACAAACAAAACTAATGCAGACAAGATGAGAAGGGAAGCAATAAACTGGGAAAACATTTTTACAGACACTGATTCTGATAAAGGCCTTATTTCCAAAATATATAGAGAATTGATTCTAATTTATAAGAAATCAAGCTAATTCTTCAATTGACAAATAGTCAAAGGATATGAACTGACAATTTTCAAATGAAGAAATGGAAACTATTTTTAGCCATATGAAAAGATGCTTCAAATCATTATTGATCAGAAAAATGCAAATTAAGACAACTCTGACATACCACTACACACCTCTCAGATTGGCTAGGATGACAGGAAAAGATAATGATGAATGTTGGAGGGGATGTGGGAAAATTGGGACACTGATACATTGTTGGTGGAATGGTAAATGCATCCAGCCATTCTGGAGAGCAATTTGGAACTATGCTCAAAAAGTTATCAAACTGTACATACCCTTTGATCCACCAGTGTTGCTATTGGGTTTATATCCCAAAGAGATCTTAAAGAAGGAAAAGGGACCCATATGTGAAAAAATGTTTGTGGCAGACTTTTTTGTAGTGGCTAGAAACTGGAAATTGAATGGATGCCCATCAATTGGAGAATGGCTGAATAAATTGTGGTATATGAATGTTATGGAATATTATTATTCTGTAGGAAATGACCAGCAGGATGATTTCAGAAATAAAAAGCTATAATTTAAAAAAAATAGAATGGTTATGTAAAAAGATAATGGATAAGATAATAGAAAAAAATTACATTTGGGATAAAGGAAGAAACTCATATTTCTGTGTCCTCCATGTTTAGTGATGAATCTACTAATAGTTATATTACTCTTCAGTATATCTAAAGAGACTTTGGCATAGGGGCTAAAAATATGACCTTGGATCCAGAAAAACCTGAGTTCAAGTCCCATTTCTGACATTTCTGGCTATGTAACTTCAGGCAATTTGAGATTTGGAACACTCTAAAAATAATCATGTGTATAGAAGTTTGCCAACTCTTATTTGCATAGGGACTTTCCTTAGCAGGGAGTTTCCTATACCAGTAAAATTAAAGGCCATGTCCCTATTCCAGTCTTTATAAATGAAGGATATACACATACACATGATAGGAACACAGAATTGGGTATATATTGGAGTAAGCTCTAGATCTGAAGTCAGATGACTCAAATCCTGGTTCTGCCACTCACTACCTTTGTGAACACAAGGAATTCACTCAGATTTTACTTTTCTCATTTGTAAAATGAGGAAATTTAATGAGGTGATCCCTTCAGGTCTAAATTTAGAATTCTAAGTAGTAACAATAATTAATTTTTATACTTCCTTAACTTTACTTTTTAACAGCAAAATACTAATTCTCTAAATGAGCTGTGTCCAACTTACAAGACAAGTTGGATTTAATTGACTGCCATTTAGTGTAGAACTCTGCCTTTATGATTCATTGGTTAAGTGGTTCATTGCAAAAGGGATGCAAAGAAGAAAATTGTAGGTAGACAATATGCTATTGTAGCAAGTACAAGGGACTAGGATTGAGGAATCTTGAATTCTAGCCTGAGCTCTACAACTGGCTAGGTATGAAATTGGGAAAATTATTTAACTTTTGGTTATTTAGTTGCCTTACTTGTAAAATAAAAGAGCTGACTTAAATAATTTCTAAGGTCCTTTCAGTTCCAAAATTCTGTGACTTTCCTAGTTAAAAAGATCTTAGAATGTGTGTAAAGTATCACATTGCAGGAACCTCTTAGGACTTCTTTTGCCTTTCACTGTATTCCCAGCGTTCAACATACTGCCTAGGACACAGGAAAAGATAAGTAACCTGTCTATTAGTTGAAATCTATCCCTAATAAGTGATCATCGACATTTTGCTTAAAAGCATTTTACAAAAGAGAATTTCCTACATCAATAAGATAACCAAATTTATTTCCACATTGTTTTCATTCTTTGAAAATATTTTCTCTTACTGAGGCTCAATCTGCCTGCCTGTGATTTCTTCCAGTAGAAGGCTAATTCTTTTCCCACATAACATTCTCTTCAAATTTTTGTGAATGACTCTATTTGTATCTTCTCTTCCCGAAGTAAATTTATCTTCAGATTAGGCATTCCATTTTCTTTCAACATAGATGATGTAGTTGATTTGTTCCTATTTTCTTAATATCTTCCTAAAAATATATTGAGTTACAATGAAGTTTTAAATTTATGTTTGAGATCTCTTATTTGGTGTGAACCTCTTTAGGTAAAGAAGAGAGATGATAGGCCAACCACATAAACTAACTACACTTCTTAGACTTTAAATAGCTACAGGAATATCAGCAATTAACTATTAAATTACTTCATAAATTCTTCCACCAATGGAAGATTCAAGATTCAGCGTCTGAGAATTCCAGACTCTGGGAAGAAATTGTTTTGGGGATGAGAAAAGAATTGCTTCCTGTCATTTTCCTTCCTGTCCCACCACCCTCTCACCATTAAACATATAGAAACTGAATTTGTAGGCATCTAGTGGGAATGATATGAAAGCTTTCCAAGATCAAATACTGGCAAATACAGATGTAAATGGGATAATATCCTGAGAAAAGGCAACTTCAAAGAATGTGGACTTTTAGAGTGAAAATCATCTATAGACTTTGCAAAAGCATTTTTCATCAAAACCCAGAAGAGAATTATATCTATGGGAATTCATGAAGACTTTTTGAAGGGAGAAAAGGACTACTGGTTGCTGTATGGCAACTTTTTTGCCACATGTTATTACTTACATATATGTCTTAGGACCTTCATATTTTAAGTATGAGCCCACTTTCTCCAAGGACCTTGTTTATTCAAGGGGAAATTAACTCTCATATTCAGAAATATTTTATACCTCCTCTCCATATTTTAACACTTTTGATAACATCCTATTCTAAATATATAATTAAATCTGACTGGTTAGTTTTCTATGGGCACAAAGCTCAGGTCTTAAGTATGACAAAACTGGAAACTTTGACCCTCAGGGTCCCTCCTAGAGTCCTGAGAGTAGTACAGCCCTTTTGGGAACCCAATATGTGGGATACATATTGATTAACTCCAAAACGGAGGTAATACATAAGTGAATTACCTGATTAGAGATGTTGGAAGTAATGAGAAGCAGTCTGTATAAATATGATGGGATCAGATTATGGAAGCTTTGAAAGCTAATAAGAAATGTGAGAAGCAGCAGGTAACTATTGTAAATTGTTGCCATAATATCAATGGTTATAATCATGGAATATATACTAAATATGATTGTTTTACCCATTAGGGAACACTCAGAAGAAACTGAAATGATTTTTCAATGCTATAGTAAAGACAAAGAATATATACCCATTATCATCATCTCTTATGAAACATTTTAAAAAACTAAGACATTTGATTGATGTAGCCTTTGCTGTATTATTAATGAATTAATTATAATCTATAATTTTTGAGTTGAGTAAGAATCATCAATACCATGTAGTGAATTCCATTTTTTAAAATATATCTTTATTTTTAAAAAAGATATTTTGTGTTTGTCATAAATATTGAGTAAACCTTATTATGGGTAGCATTTGGCTATAGAAAAGTATTTTCACTAAAATCACTGAAATGAAAACAAAATGTTCCCATTTCTACACATAAATCCTTCAAAAATATTCCAGGAAAGATATTTTTAATCATTTAATTAATTTCATTTCTTTCACCAATAACTGTTCATTTAAAGTAAAATTATCTACTGTAGCCAATTATAATCTCACTTTAATTTTCTTGAGAAAATAATTTCAGTTAATATTTGAAAATATGGCAGTCTTTGCCAGAAATGTACTTCAATTCTAAAGTAATTAACAGGATTCTATATCAAAGAATCTTTAAAATATACTGAGTGTAATTGTGTCAATCCCATAATGCATGTTATTGTGCTATCCCTTTCTTTGTTATGACTTGTGTTGTTTGTTAACAAACAATATGAGTTTTAAAAAAAAATGCAAGTTGCAAAGGGAACCAAATCAGAAGTAAACTTAACACCACTTCTCAAACTCATGCTTACTAACCAGCCTAATCTTATGAGCCCAGATGTGAAGAACAATTGTGTTCTAGTACCAGACATTATGAAAGATAGTAAGCCAATGTTGTTTCTGATTTGGAAATATCTTAAAGGAAGCTAACTTGATCCAAGTCAATCTTAAAAAGAAAACAAAAACAAAAAAAACAAAAAAAAAAAAAAACAATAAAACTATACTGTTCCAAATAAAGTCAATCTTGAGAGACAAGGTAGGTTAGTGAAAAAAATTATGCATCTAGGCTCAAATATAGGCTCTTATACATTTCCTATATTGTGAAGCTGGACTAGCAATTTCATTTCCAAGAGCCTCAAATTCCTTATCTACAAAATAGAAGTATGAAAGTTCTAGCATTACCTATCACAACTCATAAAGTGGGTGAGAAGAAAATGTTTTGTAAACTTCAGAATACATTATCCAGGGCCAGAATTATAGTAGGTAAGAGTTTCTGAATTAAATAGCTTCCACATTTGCCACTGAGTGGACTTGATTTTCCAGAAATGTTCTGGAAGCAATCAGTCAACAAATAAATATTAAGTGCCTATTATGTCTCAGGCACTATGTTAAGTTCTAGAAATACAAAAAGAGGCAAAGGATAGTCCTTGCTCTCAAAAACAAAAGCTTACACTCTAATGGGGGAGACAACATACAAACCAATATATTTATAAAAAGTTAAAAAATTAGATTTATAGATCACACCCATATATACAGGATTTATCTATAAATATAGGAAAAGGGAAACTATTAGAAAAAGAAAAGCTCTGCCTTCTTGTAGATGGTGGGATTTTAGTTGGAGCATAAAGGAAATAAAGGAAGTCAGTAGTTGGAGCATAAGAGGGAGACTACTACAGACATAAAGGACAGCCAGAGAAAATGCCCAGAATATTTTATCTGTGTGACAGTTAGGAGGCCAGTATCATTGGATAAAAGTCCATGTTGGGGAGTAAGGTGTAAGATAATTGAAAAGATAAGAGGGGGTAGGTTTTGAAGGACCTTGTATTCCAAAGAGCATTTTGTATTTGCTCCTGGAATTAATAGATCAATGGAGATAATTGAGGAATTGGCTGGGGAAAGTGACATGATCAGACTGGTGTTTCAGGAAGAATTGCTTTAGTGGCTGAACAGAAAATGGATTTTAATTAGGAGAGACTTGAAGTTGGCAGATATATATATATGTATATATATATATATGTATACACACACACACACACACACAAACACACTATGTACAACTTACAAAAGGAATGCCTTTCAAATACACAACAAAATTATCATGTGAATTTCTTTTTTTTCTTTCACACTCTCCACTCTTTCCCCTGCCCTAGAGATGGCCATTAGACACAAATCCATATGGTATATTGAGTTTAAGATGACAATCTAGTTCAAGCTATCTGAAAGGCAGTTGGAGATACTAGATTTGAGGTCAGTAGATCAATTGGGAAATAAAAGATAGATTTGGAAATAATCAGTCCAGAGACATTAAGTCCAAAAGAGCAAATGAGATCATCAGGTGAAGTACTATCAAGAAAAAAAAGAGAATTTCTAAGGACCAGTAGTCCTTTTCTCCCTTCAAAAAGTCCTCATGAATTCCCATAGGTATAATCCTCTTCTGGGTTTTGATGGGAAAATGCTTTTGCAAAGTCTATAGATGATTTTCACCCTAAAAGTCCACATTCAGCAAAGTAGTTGAAGAGTGGTCATATAGATAAGAAAAAAGTCAGAAATCAACATTATCTACCATAATTTAAAGAACCTGTGATCTGTTCCATTCTTCAAGTTCAAAACCTTCCCAAGTTTGGGCTGAATATGCCTTGATTTTGGAGCAGATGAAGCAAGATGCTGTTCTGCTAGAAATTCACTCAGTGACATTTGATTCTTGATCTGACACCAATTTTAAAAAATAATAATTTTTTCTGTGTTTTCTTTTAAACTGATTATTTTGAAAATATGTTTTTATATTCACAAAAATATTTAGAATACTTTACATTATATATGTACATGTAAATGTTCCAGTTAGCCAAATCTTTCCCTCTCAAGAAAATGTGGGTGTCTATCTAATGCACTGACCACTCATTATCCAAAAAGTTCAATCCCTTTCTGATCCTTAGTGACTCTGTCTACCTGCAAATATGTTCTATTTTCATTTTGTCAGCATAATATGGAAGTTAGTTTTTTATCTTCTGCTGCTGAGCCCTAGTGTTCAGGGCTGTCACTATTCTAGCAGTCAGTATAATTAGAAGTCAGCTGCATGAAAAGTACATTTTCACGAAATTTACATGAGTAAAATGAATTAGTGACTATGTGGCATCAGGAATATGAAAACCGTTTTTTTTATTTCAAGTAATAAATGTCAAAATTCTGGAACATTTTTGTATTACAGGCAGCAGATAATAAGTCTAAAACAAGGGAATATCTGAAAATAATCAATGTGACCCATTTATTGAATATTTTCAATTATTATCAATATGAAACCTCAAATTTTATATAAATTTCAAAACACTGGAGAAATTGAAAGCTCTTGGTAAAAATCAATATCTTCCCTGCCCCACTCTGACATTCCTGCCTAGGAAAATTAATATTTAAAAATACCTCTTAAAATGCACCCAATAAAATAATTTCTCAAAAAAAACCTTTCTAACATTCTCCATTTTTAATGAAGAAAACAATACCTTTAGGTATGTCTACCCAGTTTATCCAAACTACCCACATAAATTACTGAGGAAATAGCTGAAAACATTTTCTTAATGTAAATCTTTATAAATTTATGAAATATCACTGTTTTAAATTCCAAGTCTCATCATTGTCTTTCCCAGCCAAAAAAAAAAGGCACTACAATAAAGGACTTGGTATTAAATATAATGTGCTATTTGCTCCTTGACTGTAACCCCATGTCTCTCTTTTTTTGTCTGTCAAATGAAGAATTTTGATTAGATAAACTCATAGTTCCTTTCTAGCTCTTTCTAGCTTTCTATCTGTGATTCAATAATCCACAATCTTGGCCCTTAATACTTTTTTTTTTCTTTACTGAGTTGTCCCCTAATTTTTATCCATGGTAGAATTAAGCACCAATCTCTCTCATTTTTTCTATGCTAAATCCACAGAATTTCTTACTTATATTGTAAGGTTTCATTTAAACTTATATTACTCACTAATCACCTCCATAGTAGAATTCACTTGTAAAGTGCCCAACTGAATCATTCAAAAATCTTATATTATATAAGCTCCCATCTCTTAATCATCACTAGTGAATTACCAAATAGTTAGCATTTGTAGATTGCTTTAAGGTTTGCAAAGAGCTTTACATATGTTATCTAATTTGATAAAGTAGAGCCTCTGACACTGAATGAGAAATACTTCTTTAAGCTCATTTTTATTGTGTGTCTTCACAAATCTGTCTGGAGTTGAGAAAAGGAAATTTCCTTTCAAGTAACCAAAAAAAAAAAATCTTCAGTATGTTTCCTGGGAATATGTTTTTATGAAAGATAAATCCCAACTATTGTGGTACCTACACTAATGTCACAGATTTATTCAGTACAGTGGAGAACAGCACATTGTTGAGAGATGCTTACAAACATTCGTAACCCAGGAAACTTCATGATAAAGAGACAAGTCCACAGCTTTTCATGGAATAAAATTTAGTTGAAATTATTTTTAATGAAGTCCTCGGAAAATAAATTCTTAAAAATTTTAATAGTGGTATCTTATTGCACAATTGTTTCCTTATATTTTATCTTAAGAGGGATGCTCATATTTAGGTTAGTTGCAATAAAATTAGTGTTGTCTATCCTT
Source organism: Antechinus flavipes (assembly GCF_016432865.1). Classification (NCBI taxonomy): domain Eukaryota; kingdom Metazoa; phylum Chordata; class Mammalia; order Dasyuromorphia; family Dasyuridae; genus Antechinus; species Antechinus flavipes. The sequence continues at coordinate 393,395,859 of NC_067398.1, forward strand.
TTAAATTCATCTTTCTTCCATAGAATGATTTTTGTCTGTAGAAATGGTTAATAAATCTTATGTGAGCTGCATTAGTACCCAGGCAACCAAGTTAGCTTTTATTTGTTTGCTTTTCCTCCTATGCAGGCCTCATATTTTAGGAAATATATTCATAATGTGTCTTAGAAGCATGAGAAGAGATTTATTAGGAAGTCCATTGGTATACTGATAAGCAAACATTTGAATGTTCTTTTCAATACAAAGAAAGATCCTAGGCTGCTTTCCAATGTCAACTGTTCACCTGCACATTCACAGGAAGAAAGGGAAAAAAAAGAAATTTTAAAAAGTATAGTCATTCAGAAGTTCAGGATTATGTTCACATAAGAAACACTTAAGGATTTTTAATTTAAAAATATCTTTATATTTAAAAATAATAAATTAGATCTTATCAATTACTTTTTGTATGAGTTTCATTTTATACTACAGTGGAAAAGACTGTATTCTACACACTTTTTAGTGGATAGTTTAGGGCAGCTCTCTGGGTCTGAATTCTGTCATCTGTCAAAGTAGAGCTATGTGACCTCAAGTTTCTCTTCAAATATGACATTCCATGTTATATATCATGTAAAATAGATTAACTTTGAAACAAGATCTCAAGAATAATGATTTGTTGAAAAAAGAAACAAAATATATTCAGTTATAAATGTGAAAACCTCTTTAAATAACCAAATAAAATGAGCATAAGACTGGTGATCTACCTTTTATAATAGCTACATTTTTATAACAAAGGAAAAAATTCACCTGAAGTATGAAAGTAATACTGATTCCTATGAGTCAACTCACTGACAATTTTATTTGCCAAATAGCATCCTCAGGGAATATGTCCAAAGTACTTTTTTTTTCCCCCAACTGAAATTAGTATGACCTGAATTCCAAATGTGGAAGTTACATCCAGTATGTTAAGAATATAAATCAGTTGGCTGCTTTTGGATAATTTGGCAGAGTACACAGCTACATTAGTAAAAATCTGAAATATTCATGACAGCGTTAATCTTGTCGACTACTAATTTAGTAGAAATGTCTCATGTGTAACATAATATTATGTTATTCATTTGAAGTATAGCATTTCCAGGAGGGGGAAGGGGAAGTGAAGAACCCTGAAAGTAACAAGGAAATCCTTTACTTGACAGTCCCCAAAATGCTTCCAAATCAATTTTGGAACTTGTAATGGTTAATAGGCATTTTGTGCTTTGTTAACTCAGATAATTCAATGTAAATAGAAGACCCACAGAAGACCCAGTTGGGAGCCAGTAACTTCTCTGGCTAATACTTCCTAGTTTAATTAGTGAGGAATTATGGACATGCTATCTACATAATATCTTCTTTTTGAATGAACAGAATTTATTTCTATTTTGATTATTGTCATTAGCATCATCATTACAATTTTTAATGAATTTTACTGATATAAAGTACTTCAAGTGAGAAAGCTCCCTCTTCCAATGTAGCTCAGAACTTATGTTGCAATTGAAATATTGGAGTGTTGCCTGGGCACTGACAAAGTAAGGAACTTTCCAGAATCACACAGGAAATATATGTTAAAAATAGGATTTGAATCCAGGTATCTGGAACTATTAGGTCATGCTATTTCTATTACTATTCTCAGTTGACAATTTTATAATAATGGTCCAAAAAGCACTTATTTTACAAAAAATTTACAAAACATCCATTCTCCCATTTGAGCTTTTAAATAGAAACACTATAGGGAAAAGGGAATATGACCTCCATTTCATAGATTAAGAGACCAAGTCATGAGAATATTTAATGACTTGGATCTGGACCAAGTTCTTGGCACAGTGAATAGACTTCGCAGGCAAGTCTGCCACAAAACTTAGCCACAAGTTGAAGAGAGAATTGAGGAGTTCATTCCTAGCAAATAAAAAGGGAAAGGGAATTTTCCAATGAAAATTTTCCAAAAATGTGAAAATTGCATAATATTTGTGTTTCTAGCAAAGCCAAGGTAGAACAATTATGTCCAAAGTGCTAGTTGGTTTCCTGAGAAAAGCAGAGCCTGAAGAATTAGAGAAATGTCTCTCTACTTTCCTGCTTAACAGGGGAAATGAGTTTCTTTTCAAATAAATAACTTCCAAAGGAAAAGGAAAAGGCAGAAAAATCAATATCCTGAAGAAAAGAATATAGAATTTAAGTAGGATCCACTGAAGCTTTAGGGGATTTGCAAAAGATTTGTTATTAGGTTATTCTCATAGTGACCAAAACTAGACCCTGTGAGGCTTTACATATTCCAGAGATTGGTTATGGAGATACAAAGATCTCATTATTAGAAAAGACATTCAATACTGATGAGAAGAAATAATGATGAAGATGGTGATGATGATGATGATGATAGTATTGATAGTGGTGGTGGTGGTGGTGATGATGATGGTGGCAGTACCAGCAGCAGCATCCATATACCACTGGATAGCAAAAGTTTTGCAAAGTACTTTATCTATACTTTCTTACTTGATCCTTACATAAATACCATGAGATAGATACATTTTACAGATGATGAAACTAAAGCCAAAAATGGTTAAATTATTTTCCTAGATTCACACAAGTAGCTAATCTAAGAACTGAGATACAAATTCAAGTCTTTCTGATTCCAAAGTTCTATACTCTAATATATTGCTACAGCTTCCACACTGTTGGAGTCTTCTCTCCACTAAAAACAAAGCAGATGACAAATTTCTGACTTGTTTAATGATACTTTCATTCTTTAAAATGAAAAGGAATCAATAAGGGAGAACTCTTATTTTGAATATGATTTTGACCAATAAAGGGGAACTGGTTGCTAAAGTAGAAATGGTAGAAATGTTAAGAGAAAGTAAATTATTATATTTTTAAAGTTCATGTTATGTAAGAAAGGGAAACTGGGATTACTTTAGTGAAGGTTAGAGAAGGTTCATATGTGAACTATCGGCCTTAAATTCTCCCATAACAGGAATTGTAAGGGCTGTAAAGCTGGTGAGAATGACAGTCTAAAGACATATATTGAAATGATTCCTATGAGGTAGAAAGATGGGGCTGTCTTAAAAGAATGAGATGTATACACAAGGAACTTGTCAAATTACTAATTTTTAAAGACATGTATTGATAGAGATTAAAAGTCAAGAAAAAATACTTAGGATGAAGAATGGAATGGTTGTATAAGAACAACATCTGAAACATTGAAGTTCAGAATAAAATAAGCCCAGAAATGTATGAAAAATAACCCATTTTAGCCATTTGGGTAGCACAAAGAAAATATAGTGAGTGTGTAAGATCATTATTGGATTGCCCATTAACAGATCAGGGTCGAAAGTACAGAGCAAAAATAGTTCAAAAAGAATCAAAACTCAATGTAAGTAAAAATTACCAGACCCACATGAAGTAAATCTCAGACATACCTATTGTTCTAGGGTATAAAGACATTTAACCTGTAATTAGAGAAAATTAAAAAACAAATGACATAACTCAATGACAAACCTATTCCCAATGAAACTTAAAACAATAAATAAAGTAGTTGAAATTACTAGTGCATGATTTTTTTCCAGTTTTGTTAGGAATAGAGAAGGAAAGAGTTATAGGACAATATCAATAATAATAATCAGCATTTATATAGGTTTTTTTTAAGTTTGCAATATGCTTTACAAATATTTTACTTATCTTACAATCCTAGGAAGTACATGTGATTATTATCCTTATCTTATCAATGAGGAAACTGATACAAATGGAGATTAAGTAATGTGTGGAGCTAATAAGGTGTTTGAACTTTGAATTAGCTTTGAACTCAGGTCTTCCTAATTCCAGGTCCAGCATGCTATCTATGGTTCCATCTAACTCTCTAATATGGGACAAATAGTCACTTGCAAGATTGTGGAGGAGATATAATTCTCTATTACTCCAAAGAAAATGGAGGGAAAAAAGGAAATATTTTTGTAAATGACAAAGTAACATCGAAGGTTAAATGACTAAAACTTTGTCTGAGGACATTGGCAGGATTTAAAATTATTCCATCATGTAGAAACAATTAAGCATAGTGCATTATAAAATGAAATCATTAGTCACCAGGAAGTATCCATTTTTCCTATCCTTACCTGATTTCTCCTGCCTAGTCCTGCTCTGCCTGGCAGGGCTCTTAAGCAGATACCTCATTAATCACTGGGAACTTAGTACATAGAAGCCAATTCCCCTCCAACATTTGAAGGAATATTTCATGCCAGTTTGACATGGTTATAAAAAATTTTAGCTATAAAACAAGTGATCATTTTAAATATTCAGTAACAAGACCCTTTTTAATTTGAGAATGAGGAAAGTTCTTAAAGATCAAATGAACTCTGAGTAAGAGAACTGGTTGAAAAAAGCATTCGTTGTGGGTTGAGGAAATATTCATTCAGCTCTAGCATAGGGCAAGTAATATACTATGTGTGACTCAACAAATATTTACTGAATAGTTACTATGAACAAGGTATAATGCTAGATTCTGTGAAACTACAAAGCTACATAAGACAGTTTCTGACCTAGAAAATATTATAGTCTAGCAGGAGAAATAAAATGTATATGTACATGAATATAATGCAAAGAAGTATGAAATAGACATCATAACTGTGATCCAGACACATTACAATAGGAATTTAAAAGAGAAATAAATTCCATCCTAGGAGAATGAGCTTCAAAAAGGACATAAAAAATAGATATGAATTTGATAAAGCTGATGGAGAAGTAGAAGAAATCTGATTTGATTAGAGAATCATATATATTAAAAAAAATTAGTAGATGATAAAAAGGAAAAGGTAAATTATAGTCATATTATAAAGAATCAAACTAAACAGACTACAGTTATCCCTTCTACATCACAGCTTTCCTAGTTGTGGGTTTGATATACCATGAGCCAGCATAAGAAATTAAATGGAACTTTGGAGGAAGTTTTGAAGAAGGCACAAATGACATATGAAGGCTAGAAAATAACACAGAAAAGGTTTAAAAACTCAGAAATGCATGAAATATATTCTTGTTATGGTAAAAAAAATATCACCATATTTTATCTTTTAATACTATAATAATTGATTTCTCTGATGTGAAGGGTGGGCCAAAAAAATGCAAAATTTCCAGATTGAAGGGGCACTGTTCCTCTAAACTCCATGATGTGGAAGACATTACTATATTTTTTATTTTGTAAATAAAGTAAATAATTGAAGGAGGAAAAATAATTGAAAGAGAAAACTGAAGGTTTTTAATCAAGGCAATGACTTTATTAGAAGGCAATGTTTTGTAGTAGATAAAGTACTGCATCTTGAGTCAAAGAAGCCTTAGTCCAAATCTCATCTCTGATGCTTAGTGAATGAAAGCTGTAGGAGTGTGAAACCCCTCAGAATTATAAATTAATTCTTATAATAATAATAAGATCTGTAGGTCCCACCCTCACAGAGTTCTGAGGTTCTAATGAGATAACAAATGTAAAGTACTTTGTAACCTTTAAAATTCTTCATAAATATCTATTTTGTTATTTAAAATCAAAGGTGTGAAGTTCGGGCTAGCTCCCTAGCTCTATAGGGTGTCTTCAAAAGGAGGATGTAGTAAGATATGCAATGAATTATACAAATCAGACATGGGATTTGGTATTTTTCTACACACAAAAGAAATAGATTCACTAAAACATTAAAGGAGAGAACTAGGATTTTTCTATCAGTGGTCATCTTCCCCTGATAGCATTCAGTTCCAACCAATAGAATCAGGATTTTAAGTCCTCTTGAACTCAGAAAGTCTCCTCCAAGCCTCAATTTTTTATTTCATGATCAATTTTCAGTCATCTGGAAAGGAAATACGAGGAGGAACCTTTATACCTGGGTTCAAGCCTATTTTCTTAAACTTACATTCTCTGACTGCCACAAGAGAGCTATAGTTTTCAGATGGGCAAAGCCTAACCCTCCCTTACCCATCATAGGAAGTGTCAGAACTGCATAATACCACCTGGGAAGTTGAAAGAAGAATCATTCCCTGTTTAAAAGTTTGCTGAGACATCAATTCTTTCTTCTCAGTAGCCAATAAGGGAATGGTCCTGTCACTTACAAAGTGCCCTTCAATACTGAGTCACTGACAGTAATAAGGACTTCATCATTCCCAAAGTTCCCAAACATTGAGCTAGGACACAAAATCAGCTGGAATCCATAAGAGTGATTCTATGAAACATTAGACTCCACTCTCCTGCTAGTTACTTTATACTATTTTCAGAAAACCAGCCAGAATTTATCTGGACCATTTGTCCACAATTATGGAAAGTTCTGTTAAACATTGTCCTTCCTGGTACTTCCTTCTGTGCTTTTACTAAAAAAATCTCAAAAGAACTAAGTGGTACATCACTTTATGATTTACATATCCTTAGTGTTCTATCAGTCCACTCAGCCCAAGCATTTATACAGTAACAAACCTAAAAGATGGGCAGAAGAACCCCCAAACCTACCACAGTTAATAGATTTAGAGCTCATAATCCATAACAAATACAAAGTTATACAAATTCTACAAACATTTTACAAGGCTTGTAAGAGTTTTGCCTATTTAATACTAAGAAAAGACCAGTCTGAAGCCAAGCCAAAAGAGGAAAATCATTTTTTAAATGAAAAGTTGAAATTAAACAAAGAACCAAAGTGGAAAAATAGAGAAAAGCAAATAGACAAAGTTAACTTTCTCAGGGAAATCCTAATTCCAGGTGAATTATCTCATCAAACACCTTACAAGTTACCCATATCTAATAGGACATCATTGTTGGACCCAATAAATGTATACACAACCTCCAATAAGGGATTCCTCTGCATGGACCATACATGTATATGGTCTAAACCATGCTTAGTTGTGAAGGAAAGTATCACATCTATTAAAAGCAGGGTAGCTCCTTTTTTTTTTTTTTTACATACTTCCACACATTACATCAGAGACCTAGGAAGAGTTTCCTTAAAGTTTCAGATTGAGTTTATGTCTAGGAGTTCCCCAAAATGGGGGGATAAAAAAGAATGCAATAAACAATATATATTAGATTTGGGACATGTGTTTACTTCCTACAAACAAAATAAATGCCGGACACAAAGCGTTCAAAGTATACATGAATACTAAGACTTAACTAATCTAAACAACCCTACTAATAATAACGTTTATGCCCTTTAGGAAGGATGATACTTAAACTTCATCAGAACAAGAAGCAGTTTGCAGGCATTGTTAAACTTTACTTCTGTTTTACATTGTTCTCTCAAGATTCATGTCTACCACCTAGCCAGTCCAGGGTTCAGTTTCCTCTTCTTGATATAGTCATCTTGAGGCAGAAAATTCACATTTTAAAGATCTACTAAAAAGCATTGGTTCTTACAGTTGAGGTATAAAGGGGTATTGCTTTATCATCTCAGAGTATCAAAGCATTTGATCGTCTGCATGGTCAACTGGAAGAAATTAGGGGAATTCATCATCCCATGTGTCCAAAAGTATTCAAACTGACAGGGATGTTTTCTGTATTCAATGGAAAACCTCAAATTATATTTAATACTTTATTTCCATTTTTCACCCTTCTTTCTTAAACTGACAAATTAGTAGCATTATTACTAAAACTAAAATCAAAAGAAAAGAGACAGTATTTTCAGAACAGAGGCTTCTTATGCTCTATTTAAGACATAACAAAAAGTATTATCTGTCTCCAGAACTCAGTTTTATTGTAACTGATTGGTAACAGTGACTAAATATTAGGAAATTCCATATCAGCCTTGAATACCTTTATTTTCTTGGAGATGGAAGAGCTGAATGAGGATGATGATGAGAGATTTACAAAATGTTTTCCTCCTTAGTGGCTCATGCATCACTTCCATCACTGTTAGGTTCATTTTTTATGAGACAGATTTTTTTAATGCCTTCATTTCATAGTAATTCTGATCTTAGAAGTATAATTAGGAAATACCTTCTGATAATTTTACCATTTAAAGAGAAAATTTCCTTAATTGTACCTTGAGAAGTTAACATTCCACCCTCATGCTCTCCTGTATTCTTCCAAAGCTGCCCCATGTTGTTAAAAAAAAAAAAAGTAAGGGGAAAAAGAGAAGGAAAGTATATGGTTGATCATAAGTTGTCTATGAGAAATAATAAATTCATTATTAATTGTTTTTAAAGGTTTTCTATTTTTTATAAAAAGACATAATTAAAAATAGGTCATGAAATAAGGCAAGGGACTGGAAGTAAGAACCAATAGTTCCTTTTGTTTGTTTTCTCTAAGCACTCAAACTATTAGAGTCAGTACTCATAACAAAGTACATAGACTTCTACATCTTGCTTGTCCATTTAGAGGATACCTCTCATGGAATCCCATGATTTTGAAGAAGGAGGTGCCATATGACACTTCAGAAGCCCAAAGTTGTTCAGCTATTCTATGTATGTTTGTCCGGATGGTGCAGAGCCCTAGCCACATCTCTTCTCTTATCATTCCCTCAAATTTTTTTCTAAAGCTCTTACTGTAATGGAAGAAACTCTGCACTTAGATTCATCTCTTTCCAAGATAGGAAGAAATGAAAATCCCAGAATCTTACATCTTCAAATGACCATTGACTGACTGACAGTAGGGACTTTAATAACTAATTTCTAAATGCTAATTTCTAAATACTTCTTTTGATGATTATCTCTTTGGAAATGTGAATCTCCAACATCTCCTACAATTAAACTAAATAACACAGAGAAACTATTTTGTGGGGTAGCCACATACCTAACTAGTGCCTATATTCACCTAGAGTGTCAATGATATAGTCTATTCAATTTTTTTTTCAAATCAAAAGTTACAAAATTCAATTGGTACTCCAAACCAATATTCCCTCAGTAAAAGTCAAGTCCTATTTCCAAATGCCAGTTTTCCAATAACTGAATCATTATTGTATTTATTCACATCATTTGAAAAATATGTATTATGTAATGTGAATTTAATAAAATAAACAATAACATTTTCATAAAGTACAAGAATACTTCTCAGAAGTATGTGTTGTCATTGGACATAAATATATATATACTGAATCAAGCTGCCAGTAGATTACCAGTAGGACTTATGCTGGAGAAACACATTTATAATGTATATAAACTTACACATATAAACTTACACATATACAAATATACATACATATCTTCCATATTACAATATAGAGCTTGAAAAAAAAATCTCCATTGAGTCACCACTTCTAGAGGTAGATTTAGCTTGATCTCCAACCTCCACAAATTTATTTAAAGATCTTGGACAAATTCAAAAATATGACTGTCATCCCACTCAAATGCATAATCACAACAATACTTCAATGTATTGTAGAGACTGTGTGTGGTTCATGCCTCCATCCAGTGGAACTACTAGTAGGAAATCAGACAAGCAACTTGAAGCAAATAGCTGAGTGTGTAGGATAACCTCTCATATCCAAATGTATGTGTCATACCTGCCTCCCACATAAGACTTCTATATTGATGGGAAAAGGGGACAAATTAAAACACACACACACAAACACACACAAACACACACACACACACACACACACACACAAAAGGAAGAGAAAACTGTGTGTCCTGTGAGGCCAGATAGATTTGGAAGTAAGGGGCAAAAATTTGACCAATTCATATTTTCTCTCAACTTCATAGTCTCACTAACAAGTATAAAGGCTTTTCCGTACCAGGGCTGGCTTCAGCACAAAGTGATGATTGTTTCTTTTACATAGAACTGGATTCCATGCGTGTGTACTAAGTAGACAGCTTCTTCTGACATTTGGCTCCTTGCCAGAAGCTCCAGGCTCCAATCTTTGCCCTGTAGATTTCAGAAACATTCAGCAGATTGCTGATCTGGATGGCACCATTGCAAACACAGTCACATAGTTCTCCTTTCTACCTCACTTCCTTGCCTCATAGGAAAAAAAAATCTTCTGCATTCAGGCATACATGTCAAGGAATTTAAATCCTGAGAATTCTAATCAAACATTATGGAAGACAAAATAAGAAATACATTTCAATGTGGCTCTATTATACAGAATTAATGAAATCAAAAGGAGTAGGACTAGAGAAACACAATAAAATACTAGATTTGGACTAAAGTTGACCTAAGAGTGAATCCAATCTCCCTCACTTTATGACAATGGAAAAGTCATTTAACTTCCTGAACTCAACTTGTTTACTTGTTAGATCATGATAATGAATCCTGCATCATCTAACTCACAAGGTTGTTGTGTAGCTCAAATGAGATTCTCTGTGTTAAGTGCTCTGCAAACTTAAAGTGCTATATAGTTGGTTATTATTGTGACTGCTGCTGTTATTCTGATGATGAAGAAGATATCTTGTAAATAGCTGAAAATTTATCTGGAACATGAAATAGAGATTGAGACTGGAGATAAAAATTTTAGGAGTACCATAGATAAGTAGAATAACTGAATCTGTGGAAGGAAGCAGTCATAAAGGATGGTCCTGAAGCTAAAATAGGAGCCCTTTTTTCCATATATAAGTAGAGAACATGGGCTATTGGGAAATATGTACTTTTTAATCTGTGTATATATATATATATATATATGTGTGTGTGTGTGTGTGTGTGTGTGTATGCATACACATACATATATAAACATGGATGTGTGCATAAGCAACAATTCACATGCATAACTACACACACATTGTACAAATGTCACTAGATTGTGTTAGGGCAAGAATTTTCCTCCATTTTATGCTTGTAGCCACAGTGCTTAACCACAGTACCTAGAAGTAGTGGGCACTTAATGAATACTGATTGACATCAACATCTCTTTATAGAACTCAAATGCATTCTAAAATACCAAGGTGATTTACATTTTTTAAACATATACCAGGTCTGATATAAATCCTATTAATGATTTTGGAAGCCGAGCACCAATTATGTAAATATTTAATATGTTAAATTAATTTGAAGATCATCTTATAGAAATATAAATAAGGAAAATGCTATCATTATTTTTATAACTTTTCCTATTCTTTTTTTCAGTAATTCAACAATATTTTTGAGTGTCTAATTTAAAGACTGCACTGTGCTAAGCATGGTACAACACATGCAATAGAAGAGTTAGATGGAGTGATAGGTAAAGTAGGAAAGTTAGAATCAGAAAGACCTGAGTTTTAATCCTGCCTCAGACATTTACTAGCTATTTGTCCCTGGGCAAATCAATTAACCTCTCTCTGCTTCAATTTTATCATCTATAAAATAGGATAACGATTTCAACTAACTCACAAAGTTGTGAAGATCAAATGAAACAATGTCTAAAGTGCTTTCTGAAACTTAAAGTGCTATGTAAAATGCTTGCTATAATTATTTACTTATGTTTAAATATATATGTATGTGTATGTATATATATATACACATATACATATGTATATATATATACATATACTTATGTATGTATATATATATATAATATATATATATATGCCTACATATTGGTGTATTGTTGTCCTTCATACTTGAAGGAGGACCAAAATGGCATCACTATGTTAAAATTGAATTACGTGTGTATGACCATGTTTGATCAGACCAATACATACTTGGAATGATCTGCCACAGGTCAGATCCAAATAAGTCTCTATGAACATTTTGGGATAGTTTCTCTTATTTTGTACATCTCATGTTTTGGGGGGACTAATTTAATTCTGTTTTGCTCATAGAGCACAGCACTCTCTCTGATGAGGCACATCATGCTATGTCAGTCCTATGTCAGTGTCACCTATGTCATATCATACAACTAAATCTAAAGTTCTTAAAAACTTTAGAGGCTCCTTGTATTACTTTTTCTAACCAACTTGTGAGGGCTTATCCTATGTGAGGTCTCCATAATTTTTTTTTTTTTTTGGTAAGCATACATTTACATTCAAACAATGGAGTTGTGCTTTCTGCAGTAGTTGAAATGCTTGGCAGTTTAGTTTGAGAAAGGACCTAAGTGTCTGGTATCTTATCCTGCCAGGTGATCTTCAGAATCTTCCTAAGACAATTCAAATGAAAGCAATTCAGTTTCCTGCCATGGAGCTAGTATGCTGTCTAGGTTTCACAAGCATATAACAATGAGATCAGCACAACAGCTCTGTAGAACTTCAATTTGGTAGTCACTCTAATACCTCTCCTCTCCCACACTTTTCTTCACAGCCTCTCAAAGACTGGGCTAGCCCTGGCAATGTGTGTGTCAATCTCTTTACCAATGTGTACTTTCTTAGAAGATATTTACAAAATAAGAGAATTTATCCACAGCATTAAAAACTTCACCATTTACTGTAACTGATGGTTCCACATATGATGTGGTGCTGACTGATGGAGGTATTTATTGTTGGATCAAATTAGCCCAAGCAGAATTGACGCAGACTTTGTTGCATCTCAGCTTCAGAAGCTGCATTGTGTGCACAATTATCTACAAACAAAAAAATCATGCACCAACATTCCATTTTGGTTTTGCCTTGTAGCCTTTTCAAGTTGAAGAATTTATCATCAGTATGGTAGCTAACTGATCCCATGCCTCATTGTAAGGCAATTGACAACATGGATAAAAAGATCTTGCTAAAAACATGGGAGCAAGAACACAGACTTGTTTCATTCCATTGGTGAATGAGAAAACTCAAGAACATTGCACATAATCCAGAATCTGGGCAAGCATGCCATCATGAAATTAATGTACTATACTGATGAACTTTTCTGGGCAACCAAATTTTGACATATACATTTCCATAAACCCTCATACCTGACAGTATCAAGGACCTTGATCAGATCTATAAATGTTGTATATAGATAGCCCTCTCTTCTGCTCCTGGAATTTCTCCTGGATTTGTTGGGCAGTAAACATTATATAAACTGTCCTCAGACCTTTCTGAAACCACATTGACTCTCAGGTAAATGATATCTTTCTAGAGGTAGAGTCAGAAGAGGACTCTGACAAGAATTTTGCCAGCAATGACTAAGAGAGAGAGCCCCCTTTTCCCTGGGGTCATCACAGGACAATCTATTCCTTTCACCATTATAAAGATGGACAATGTATGTATCCTTGAACTCCTGGGGCATAACTTCCTCTTACCATATAATCTGAAAAATTTCAGTCAGCCTTTATTTGAGCAATAGACACTCCCAGACACACCTTGAAAATTTCAGCTGGAATAGAATTAGCATCTGGTGCTTTGCTACACAAAAATAGCCTAATGACATTCAAAATCTTTTCTTCAATTGGAACCTCAGCTAGGGAATGATTGATTTCAATTTGTGGAAAATGGTCAACAGCTTAAGCACTGATCGATGATGGCCTATTGAAAACACTATGGAAATATTCAGCCCATCTCTCTAGGGTCATGTCCTTATCATAATCAAGGTAGTACCACCAGCACTGTGTAATTGAGATGCACCATAGATCTTTGGCCATTAAAGAGCCTTCAATGTATCACAAAAATGCCTTGTATTGTTCCTAACAGCATAAAATTTAATTTCATCTGCCTTTTTTACTGAACTAAGAATCCTTAATCTTCCTAAGTTTTGATTGTACTTTACTTTTGATGGAATTGAATGCTATCTTCTTAGAGACTGATAAACTACCCTGTTGGTACACCCTGTGGAGTTCTCATTTTTCATTTAACAGCTTCTAAATTTCCCCAGTCTTGATTTTTGTGATTTTTTTCACATAGATGAGCAAATGTAATGCTATCCACCAAATTTCTGAAAGCTGCCTGTTCCTTTTCTGCTCCATTGTTGCCAACTTTGTATTGGTTCAACTTACTTTCCAAACTCGCAACAAAGTTTCCTCTCAAAAAAGCACTCTAATCTGTTGAATTAATTCTCCTAGTAGTCTTTTTTGCCTTGAGGCTGCCACTTTTGTTGAATTTTAATGTTCAGCTTGGAGTGGATAAGCCCATGATCAGTCCAGCACTCCACAACACACATTGTCTTGGTCACTCTCATATCCTTTCTCTCTCTTCTTCTCACATTCACATAGTCCATTAAATGTCAATGCTTGCCATAAGTGCACATCCACAAAGTTTTATTGCATGTAGTAAACAGAATACAGTGTTCATGATAAGATAATTATGAGATGCATAAGCCTTCAATAATAAATGACAATTACTTTTGCTGAAATAATTTTTCAACTCCATCGCTCCTAAGGACTATCTGCCATATCTGTAGGACTAAGTATCTTCTGGCATTAAAATCATCCAGAATTATAAGCCTCTCCTCTTTTGACATATTGATGATAAGAATCTTCAGATCTTTATAAATTTTTTTCTTTGACCACATCAGGGTTCATCATACTGAGAGCATAGGCACTGATGATGGTGGCATGGCATTTTCCTGCAAGACACAATCACACTGTCATGAGCCTGTCATTCACTCCTTTTGGAAGGCATACAAGCTTGTTTGCTAGATGAGTTTTGACTACAAAATCTACAACAGCTTCTGGATGCTCCCTTTTACTGCAGTCATTCAAGAAAAATACATATCCAGCTCCTACTTCAGTAAGCTGGCCTTCATTTGTCAGCATTGTTTCACTCAGGACTGCTATTTGGATGTGATAGTTCTCTCACAAAAAAAGCCATTTTTTTTTCAGAACTACTAAATTGTGTATTGTCTATAAGTGTACTCACATTCCATGCACCAATGATGAAAACATTAAACTTTTCAGAAGCTTTTGTACATTTTTTTAGTAATTCAACCACAGAGTAGGATGTCTACTTGACGCATTAATCAGACCAGGATTGGGGAAACAGATAATTTTTAGAGCAGCTTTTCCAGCCTCTTCCTTACACTAGGTGAATAGTATGGTCCTTAAAAAGCTGCTCAGATACCCAGGGTGCTGCTGAATCCCACTGTTGTTTCAAGTGAGAAGATGATCCTATGACCTGGGCTGCCTATGTGTAGGGTTTGGACTATAGCTCCCAGTGTATCCGCACCTGCTGCTTCATCATTCATTAATTGCCACAGGACTTTGAGATAGATAGATATGGTAAAATGGTATGGCGATATCTTTTGATTCATGTATAAATTAGATTTAAGTGAGGCAGAATTGCACGAAGTCATCAGCTTCGCTCTCTCCTCTTAAGTCATCACTTTCCAGTGGCAAGATAGAGTCAAGATACTTGGTGATGACTGGAAATATAGTGAATAATCTTGGTGTCTAACCAAATTCCACATGCTCCACAATATCTGTTTCACCTGCCTTTGTGGCCATTGGAATAATCTTGGTGTCTAACCAAATTCTACATGCTCCACAATATCTGTTTCACCTGCCTTCACAGCCATTGGAACAAATCATTCTCCTACTCTCATTCCATCGGGGAAAGTCTTTACATACCTGGGGTAGATACTAATCTAACTCACCATAGAGTTTGAGACCCTTGGATTACACTCAACCTGGTTTACCCTGTCTACAAAAATGGTTTACCAGGATGTGATTGCTACAGCTTTTTGGACCCATAGGTGAGAGTTAAGTAGATCAGATGGACACCCAAAGTAAAAATCAGTCCTGTAAATGGCTCAGCAGCCTTCACACCAGAGGTACTAGTCTTCCTTGAATACACTCTACACCCTGGGCATACATTAAAATGCAAAATAACAAGCAGGGTTGTTTTTTTGTTTTGTTTTGTTTTGTTTTGTTTTGTTCTTTTACTGACACAATTGGGGTTAAATGACTTGCCCAGAGTCCACACAGCTAGGAAGTGTTAAGTGTCTGAGACCAGATTTGAACTCAGTTCCTCCTGACTTCAGGGATGATGTTCTATCCACTATGCTACCTAGCTGCCCCAACAAGCAGTTTCTTAAAAAAACACAAAAACAAACAAACAAACAAAAAAACCTTTTAGATTCTCAGATAAAAAAATTTCTCATATCTCAAATGTATAAAGGACTTTGGAAAATCTATGAGTATATGAGTAATTCCCCAATTGACAAATGCTCAAAGGATATGAGCAAGCAGTTTTCCATTGAGAAATCAAAGCCATTTATATTCAGATGAAAAAAATGCTCTAAATCATATCAAAACAACCTTGAAATAGCATTTATATCTACCAGACAGGCTAAAACAATTGAAGAAGAAAGTTACAAATGTTGGAGGGAATCTGGATTAGAGCACTAATCCATTGTTGGTAGAATTATGAACTGATCCAACCATTCTGGAGAACAATCTGAAATGGCCAAAAAATTATAAAACTGGTTATCCCTTTTGCCTGGCAATACCATTGTTTGGTCTGTTTCCAAAGATGATTAGGGGAAAAGATAAGAACCCATATGTTCTGAAATACATATAGTACCTCTTTGTGGTGACAAAGAACTGCAAATTACAATGCTACCCATCAACTGGGCCATGAATGGATGAACAAGTGGTGGTTTATGATTCTGATGGACTACTACTGTGCTATAAAAAATGATGAGCTCAACAATCTTAGAAAAACATGGACTTATTACCTTTATAGAGATTGTTTTGCAGTGGGTTTATTACAGCTTTTCCTTAGATTGGAATCACTGTGGAGTTCCATGGATAGATCCTTATGATAATAGATAGTTCATCTGTGATTGTCTTTGTGGACAAATAAAAAGTGACATATTGGCAAACTTTTATAGTACAACAAAACATGTACTTCAGTTCCCAAAGAGATTAAACAACAACAAAAAATGAATGTTTTCTTTCTTAGGTTAACCATGTTTTGGTATGTGAATGGCATTTCTCTTTTAACAATTTAAAAAATCTAACTTGAAATATAATCTCCTTGGGGAAGATACTTTTTTTTTTCCTACAGAACTGGACACATTTGTGAAACTGAATAATAATAAGCAATGTAATAATCCTCTCTGACCATGGAAAAAATATACTTATGTGTTTTTGTTGATGGGGACTTGGGTCAAGATGAATCCTCTTAAAATCCAATGTTGATTTTTAGTTACTATTTATACAATGTTAGTCATTTAAAATTTTCTTAGTAGTTGTTTTTATTAATCATTTCTTTGTTCTAGGAGCGTCTTCTGCTCTCTTTACTGCCAGCTCACATTGCCATGGAAATGAAAGCAGAGATCATTCAGAGGTTGCAGGGACCCAAAGCAGGCCAGCTGGAAAACACAAACAACTTTCACAATCTCTATGTCAAGCGGCATACCAATGTGAGGTATTGTGCTTTTTTCATGTTTGTTAGTAGGATTTAGCAAGCAATCTGGCTAAAGAATGAATTAACTTCTCTGTGTCTGTGCATTTGGAATCCAGAGCACCAGATCTGGAGTCAGGAAAACCTAAGTTCAAATCAGGCTTCATACACTTGACACTTAGGAGCTGTGTGATATCAGGCAAGTCACTTAAACCCAATTGTCTCAGGAAAATAAATACAAAAATTTATGTTATACCATTATAATGTTATATCATTAATTCATATATGTTTTTCCTATAATCTTATTTCTTGTTTTAACTATTGTTATATGTATTGACAAAGTGATTCACATTCATGGCTCTCTCAGAAATTTTGCAGTCATAGAAAACACTAAGTAATGTGAGAACTTCTGTACTTTCTTCCTTTCCCACTCATAATTCTACTTTTTCCTAAGTGAACATTTTTTTTGAATTTTTGAAATTTTTGAAAAGTACCTTAATAGAAATGTTGGTGTAGTGGATGGAATGTTGGATTTGGCACCAGAAAGTATTAAGTTCAAATCCTTGTTCACACACATACTAATTATATTACTAATAAGTACTACTCTTAATTATATTGCTATTATTACTATTTACTAATAAATTATCATTATTAATAATATCATATATATATCATATAATTATAACATATATTAACAATAATATAATAAATAACAATACTATAACAATAATAATAGTTTATTGTTACTAGTACTTACTATATTAGTGATCAAGCAAATTACTTAACTTCTTTATGCCTTAATTTCCTCATCTGTAAAATGAGCAGGTTAGATTCATTGGCCTCCAAGGTCCCTTAAAGCTCTAAATTTATGGTCTTCTGCAATGGTAGCTGAGACTCTAACAAATGATAATTCCCCAAAAGTCCAAAGGTATAAAACAATTGTGTTTTAAGCAACTTAATAAAACTTGACATTTAAACCATTGACTAAAAATATATGAGGGTACCATTTAGCAATAGCATAAATATCTACAATATGATTTTATGTGTTAAAGTCCAAAACAGGGTAATTAATTTACATTTTGCAAATTCAAAGAAATCTTTTAAAATGCTAAATACACAATCAATGTAATTTAGGGATCATTTATTAATATCAGCTATGTGCCTGGAAGTAGTCCCTACCTATCTTTATGGAGTTTATGTGGCGTTCACAGAGATCATTTATAACCCTCTATAAAAAACAAAAACAAAAACACAACAAACTATAAAGATTATTAGGGAAGGGACTGGGATGCTGAATCAGTAAAGACCTCATTTTAGGAAGTATCAGTTGAACAAAGCCTTAAAAGATGCTAGGGATTTTAAGAGATAGAGAGCATTCCAGGCCTGGGGAACAACTGGTGAAAATACTTGTGGACAAGAGATAGAATGTCATATATAGAACATTAAGGACTACAGTTTGGCTGGGAAATAGAATACATATGGAGAATTGTTATGAAATAAGCCTGGGCAAAAAAATTCGAATCCAATTATTAAGAACTTTGAATGTCAATTATAGAATATTTTTTAATACTAGAAGCAGCAAGAAATCCTTGAAATTTCTTGAGAGAGAGACTATGTTCATATCTATGCTTTAAGAATACCAATTTGGCTGACTGTTGAAGAACTGGAGAAGGGCAAGACCATAGAGAAAAACCAATCCATCAGATAACAAGCATTTACTGAGTGGCTATTATATCTTAGACACTGGGTATATATAAATAGATAAAAACTAAATTTACCTTCTGTGCTCTTGTATGTTAATAAGAGGATTTGGTAGGACATTATTACAGTATCACAGGTAAAAAGTGATGAAAGTCTAAATTAGTGTAAGTCTCTGGAAAAAAAAAGGAATAATTTTAAGAAATGGATATTCTTTCATATCAATTCATTTTTCCCTACAAATAGATTTACTAAATGTCAAAATAGAAAACATTTTATTTGATCTTTTAAATAATTTTTCAACAATTTAGATAAATTAGTGACTCAGTAATCCTTTCTAGAGGTTCTAAACATTTTGTATGTTTTAAACCTCTTTGGCAGTCTTGGGAAATCTATAGAACCCTTCTCACCATAATGTTTATAAATGCATAAAATAAAATAGGTAGGATTTCAAAGAAAACCAATTACAATTATCCCTTTCACATAGGGAGATGGTAGGGAGGAGCTAAAGGGCAGGGCACCCTTGCTATCTGGAAAATCTGTGCAATTTTTTTGACCATCCTTTCATACCAGAAAAGAAGTCTGATTTTTTTTCCTTTTTCTTGCATGGGATGTTTTACAGTCTTTTATTATATAATTTTGGCTAAATATTTTGTCATACCTCTGTATCATCTACTGGATTTTATGTGGCATCCCTGACTTCCACAAAATTCTTCAGAAATTCCTGTTTAATTTTGAATCAGATCCAGGATAGGGAAAATTATGATGTAGAAATGATATGAAATATAGTTATGAAATATTTTAAAGTTCATGGACCCCAAATCAAAAACTGATTAATATAAATGGAGCTCTTATCCTTGAATGGCGAGATGTGTTCCTTTAGCCTAATTGATGTCTATATCACCTCTCTATCCTGCTTCTGGGGTAGGGGATCTTCTCCAAGGGAGTTCTAGACTTCATCTTGGGGCAGTTTCCATGAACACCAGGCATATTTGTATATTCTGTTTAATTACTGTTAAACAGAATAGCTAAAAATTCTTCAGAAGGTGAACTTTTACAAAGTCACCCATCTATCAGAAAAGAAAGACAAAAGTCTTTAAAGAGAAAAAAAATGTTTCTCTCTATGGGAACATTTGTGTATGTTATCATTAAAATTAAGAAGCTTGTTGAAATTTCTAAGCAGAAAGCAAACCAAATTAAATAAAGTTCTGGAATACTGAGAAATGAAAGGATTAAAAACATCATCTTGACTAGCTATTGCCACCCTGGAAGGTACAGAATTTCACTGAAGAGCAATACTCACTGTACCTGATAAGGGAGAATATTCAGCCCACTGCTATTCTTCTGCCTCAGATGTAGACCAAAGTTCAGCCATCATTCTCTAATCCCTATAAAGCTCTGTAAGTGACTGATAATCCGCACTTGTAAAGATAAGCATAGATTTAAATGAATGGAGTCCAGAAAAGCAAAGGTTGAGTCCCACAGCAAACATCATTGAGTAAAC
Organism: Antechinus flavipes; assembly: GCF_016432865.1. NCBI lineage: Eukaryota > Metazoa > Chordata > Mammalia > Dasyuromorphia > Dasyuridae > Antechinus > Antechinus flavipes. The sequence continues at coordinate 393,416,173 of NC_067398.1, forward strand.
ATGAGCCCTGATATTCCGGGTTAAACGGAACTATGAATGACTAAAAACAAACACAGAGAGCTGTTAAACAGCACTGGGAAATCAATGTCAGGCAAGCTAAAATTTGGTGAAAATGATAACATGGGTTGTGTATCTAAAAATGACTTGAAAAATATACACAACAAATACACAGAGACATACACATACAAACCAACTAAAGATAACAAATGGAAAGTGAATTTGTCTTCTCAAAATGGACTATACAAAATCTATTTCTAATCATGCTGTAAGAATAACCAATGTTTACTTGCAGGCTTAAGCAGAGAAAAGAGTTTTGCAATGTTAGTGAAGCCAGGCCTGTGTATAAAAAGCATGCTAATAATTGAGACAGGAACTGATTTGTCTTTTTTTGTTGCTTTTCTCATGAAATATATTTTATCTTCCTTTGTCAGTAGAAGTAATTTACCTTAGCAACCAACTTATATGAAGCAGCATGATAGAGGGTAGAGTAGTGGGCTTAGAGTTAAAAGGACTTGGATCCATAATATCCCTCAGATACTCACTAACTGTGATCTTGAGCTGGTTTAAGTTTTGATTCCCTTATCTATAAAATAGGAATAAAAAAACCCACTTCATATGATAGTTGTGAGAATAAAATGAGATTTTAAAGCAGCTTATAAATATGAGTTATTTATTTTGCATTAGTTATCTAGATCCACTGATGACAGATATGAGGGGGAAAGTGCTTTTAGTTGTAGCTGTGAGGGAAGTGGCCAGGAACAGTGTTTCCTGCTAGTTAATCCAATGACAATACATGAGAGAATTCAGTAAACTAAATGTTTGCCCACTCACTTGAATATGAAAAATCAATGTTGATATTTAGAATAAAAGTAAGAAGACAGGTATGTGCAAACACAATCATATTGATGTTGTCCTAAAAAAATTAAGTTTTATTTAGTTACCAAAGTGTTGTTAAGTGTATTTTTTGTCCTGAGTCTTTTAGATTTGCTATAAAATGTTCCCCTAATGTAGCAGGCTACTGTCAGCTCTCTCACTTTATCAAGTGCAGAACTGTAATTCAAATAGTTTTTTGTTTGTTTTGGTTAAAGCAACTAGGTAAAGATGAAGTTCCTTGAATTCATTGTTGTATTGTGGTTGATTCTTCATTCTCAAAGAGAACCTTGTGTCATAAAGATGTTATCTTGACTTGTGAGTGAATTAGACATGGTCAGCAACTATATCCTCCAGTCACCAGAGTCCAGTAGCAAGTTGAGATGATTTAGGAATAACCCACCTCTTAAATTCAAACCATATCAGTACTGCTTAAAGGAATTTGGGCTGATTAGTCTGAAAAAGAAAGCACTTAGTGGTGGACATAATAGCTGTAGCTATATAGTTTAGAGATTATCATGTCAAAAAAAGGGAGGGAGGGAAACATGATTTGTCCTATTGTTCCCTAAGGTAGCCCTAAGTAGAAAAGATTAGTATATTAGAGAAAGGTAAAACAAAGTACTAAGCCAGGCATGAGCAGAAAAGTAAGAAGGGCATATTCAATGAAGAAAACAAATCTCTGTTAAGAAACAAATCTTCACGTTGGATAGAGCACCAGCCCTGAAGTCAGAAGGAATTGAGTTCAAATTTGGCCTCAGATACTTAACATTTCCTGGCTATGTGACCCTCGGCAAGTCACTTAACTCCAATTGCCTCAGCAAAAAAGAAAAAAGAAAAAGGAAACAAATCTTAACAGTTTAGAACTAGACATAAGTGGAATGAGCTTCTTTTGATAGGTGAAAGATTCCCTCTCTATGCTTGCCCTTAAGATAAAGTTGGATGGGTACTTGGGAATACACTAAATGAAATTCCTTTCTGTGTCCAGGATAGCCTCTAATTCTGTGAGTCACCATTATTATTATACATTTCATTGAATTGTATTTTATTCTTACAGAACACTTTACAAGCATTAATATCTTTTATTCTTATAAGAACCCCTGAGGCAGGTAGTGTAAATATTATTCCTTTTTACAGATAAAGCACTCAAGCCTAAGAGAGATTAAGTGAAAGGTCACTTAATAAATAATGGTAACCATGGCAGTCACAAATGCAGGGATCTTTTCACTTTTCCTTGTGTCTGGGAAGGTTTTCCTAAGTAAATACATTATCGTTATCATTTCTGTGGCCCAATTCACTTTTACTAGCTCTCAGTAATGATTCTGCAAGTGTTAATGGAATCATGACCAACAACAAAGTGCAAAGTTCAAAATAGAAAATTAAAAGTAGATGGTTGCTTTTCATCTTTGAAATAACACCTAACCTCAAGTAAGTCCTGTGTAAATTTTTACAAAGGAAAATAGTCAAAATAATGAAGACTTCAAGAAAATATACAGGCAATCAGACCTCAGGGAAATTATATTCTTCATGTGAAATTACTAAATTAGTGATCATTTATAGGGAAATATTTTTTTCTTACAAATACATTTTCAAGTACTTATTCCTTTATTTTGATAGCATATTATATGCTGATATTGTTGGATTCACCCGTCTGGCTAGTGACTGCTCTCCAGGAGAACTGGTACACATGCTGAATGAACTTTTTGGAAAGTTTGATCAAATTGCCAAGGTGAGTCATGGTGAGAAGCACCATCTACTTCATTGCCTTACCCCTACTCCTTTTTAAAAATTCACCTTTTCAGAAAAATGAATTGTCCTATTTCATACCAAAAAAATGTACTTTTTGTCATGTCACTTTAATCCAATTGAGAACATTACAAGCGGCTAAGTGATGCTGTGAATAGAATGCTGGTTACTGAATCAGGAAGACCTTAGTTCAAATGTAGCTATAGACACTAGCTATAAGCTCCTGGCTAGTCACTTAAGATCTATCTATCCCATTATAGTATAGTATAGTATTACCTTTTTTTCCCCTGGACTTTTAGCTCTGTAGCACCTATTCTAGAAGCTACCTCATGAACATGGCACTGCCAAGTTACAGGTTGAATTCCTCCAGAACCAAATGAGATAATATTTGTGAATTGCTTTGCAAACCTTAAAACACATTATAAATAACAACTATTAGTGTCCCAAAAATAAAAACTAATTTGTCTGTTTTACTGCCTTTACAATATTTGTTTAAAAATCCTCCATGTGAATATGTGCATCAAGTAATTAAACATATAGTATGTTTACCCAAACCCTCCTTGATTTGACAATTTTTAACACTTTCATATACATAACTTATCAAGAACTCCTCTTTGAACAACTATAAGGTGATATTTGAACCCACTCACATTCCTTTATTTACCATTGTCTTATTTGACTTTTTTGCTAATTGAAATAATTAGCCAAAAGAGTGAAAAACCAAATATCAGCAGTGACATAGAACTTAACCTTTAAATGATTGTGTTTTCACTTGTAGTAGAAACTTTTCCTTCAATGTAAGTAATAAAAGTGTGAGATTATATCTCAAAGTTTAGTTTGTATTTCTCTAATCAATAATGACTTAAAGCATTTTTTTCATATGACCACATCTATAGCTTTGACTTTTTTATCCAAAAATTGTTTATTCATATCACTTGACCATTTCTCAATTGGGAAATGATTCATATTCTTATAAATTTGATAATTTTCTCTATATGTTTAAGATATAAGACATCTATTCAAGAGATTATTTATATGATTTTCTTTAATTTTCTGCTTTCCTTCTAATCTTAGCTTAGTGATTTTATTTATACAAAACTTTTTTAATTTTATGTAATTAAAATTATCCATTTTACATCTCACAATGTTCTCTTATTAATTCACAAATTATTCATAAGTATGATTGTTCTTCCACTTTACTCATAATATATCCTTTTATGTCTTTGTCATCTATTAATTTGACCTGATCTTGGTAAATAATGTAAGATACTGGTCTACATCTAGTGTCTGTGATATTGTTTCTAGTTTTCCCAACAATTTTTACCAAATAGTGAATTCTTATGTCAAAAATTTAAATCTTTACATTTATCAGACACAAAGTTAGTATAATCATTTACTGTTGTGTGTTGTATAGCTACTCTGTTTCACTTATCTACCTTTTTATTTCTTGAACAATACCACATAGTTTTGATAATTACTATCTTATAATAAAATTTAACATCTAGTACTGATGGACCATCTTCTTTTAAGTTTTCCCCAATAATTCCTTTGATCTTCTTGACTTTTCATACATCCAAATTAATTTTGTTAATGTTTTTAGCAATTCATTGTTAACAATGAAATTAAAATGAACGTATCTCAGCAAAACACAAGCTTAGTATGTTGAGTTTAATGTGAACTTTAAACTATGAAAAATTAATTCATTTGTTTATTTTCATGAATTTCTTGTTCTATTGAGATTCAGAATCTATATTTATGAAGTAGCAGAGGGAGTCATTACTAAAAGATATTTTTTATTGCTTTTTTACAGTGGATTAAAATTATATCTGGCATTATTAAACACAAAATTTAGGTTATCTGCAGTAGATATCAAAAGGAGCACTGGCTTCTATTTTTATTTTATGAAAGAAGAAAGGAGGAATACTAAACAAACTAACTCAGATTTAAGATTAGTTTTTAAAATAAACATAAGTTTTGTCTTCCTCCTTTTATGAATATGTGTATTTGTGTATGAGTTTGTCTATGCATAAACTTTCATAAAGAGCTCTATATTTTCTGTAGCTAATTTTTTTGTGTTTTCTTTATTTCAAGGTTATGAATGGCAATAATTGAAAATCCTTAATGAACGTTAGAAGTGAGAAGAGAAAAGTTTTCATTGACAAACTTAGGCCAGAGTCTGTTGATCAAATAGAATTTATTTTTTTTTTTACTTTATATACAAACTTCTGAATAAGTATAGTTTATGCTAAGTTATTTTGGTCACTCTCCTTGTTGCTTTATTTACTTGCCCTTCTTTTCTTTTCCCAAAATGGATGAATGAGTTGAACTATTAACAGTAATAGACAATCTCTTGCTTGATTTTTCTTTTACTTCAAGCATAGTTTACTACATATTGTTATCAATAAGAATAAAATACTTCATATTACATGAATCTAAATACTAGACCAGGCTGCAAGAACTTTGTGCTATTAATATTTTTTTTTCTTTCAGGAAAATGAATGCATGAGAATCAAAATTTTAGGAGACTGCTACTACTGTGTGTCTGGCCTTCCTATATCTCTTCCAAACCATGCCAAGAACTGTGTGAAAATGGGACTAGATATGTGTGAAGCCATAAAGTAAGTACAATTTAAAATTTAAATGACCTAAAATTTTTTATCCTTGACTGCACTGGACAGTTTTAAGTATATTTTTAAAGTTCAGCACTATTTGTGTTAATAACACGGCTAGAAAGAAAATGTGTTCAAGTATTAGAAAACGATTAAATAAATTAAAGTCTATTAACATGAGACGTTACTATGCCATGAAAAAATGAGTATGAAAAATTCAGAAAAACATGGGGAAAACATCATGAAGTGATGCAAAATGGAAAAAGTTGACCTAAAATAATTACTCATGTGATGACCATAGCAATGTAAATAAAACCAGCTTGGAGACACAACATTCAATGTTTTTACCATATTGTTTAAGTTTTTCTTTCCATTAACAATCCATAATCATTTCTTTTTCTCCTTAGGGAGTATACTTTGTAGAATGAATTTTTTCAGTGACTGTTGGGAAGGATCTTGGATCAAAATAAAATATCCTTTTTTAAGACACATGGAACATAGAACAAAAAAAACTAGAACCTTAGATTACTTCTAGATTATATCCCTCATGTTACATATGAAGGAAAATTTACCAGATTATTTCTATTTCAACACCTTTAGAAGCATAGCAGCAAGATCATGAGAATTTAAGTTAGAAGGAACATTAAAGATTCTCTCTAATTTAAAGCCCTCATTGGTCAAGTAAGAAAATCAAGGTCTACTCTGGGGTAGCTAGGTTTCATAGTGACTTAGGGTTAACTAGAGTTGGACTCAGTAAGAACTAAATTCAAATTCAGCCTCAGACATTTAATAGCTATGTGATCTTGGGCAAATAATGTAATCTTTTCTTCCCTAAATTTCCTCAACTAAAAAAGAGAGCTGTAACCCACTGGACTGTTAAAAGGATTAAATGAGAAAATATTTTTGTAAATTACTTAGCACATTGTTTGGCATATAGTAGGCACTATATAAATACTTATTATTATTATTATCATTATTATTAGGTTAGTTTACCCTTTGGTAGAAGGGGGCAAAATTTTACTTATTTATATGACTTAAAAATAGCAACTTATCATTTTTATATTGTGATATTTGAGCACCTAACATGCTCTTCCTCAAATATTTTCACTCAAAAATAGAAGTAATAATTATGTTTGTGCATACTAGTTCTCTACACTTTCCTGTTAATAATAAAATAAGCTTTGTGTGAAGATATGAGTGTATATATATACATATATATATAATATATGACAATACATATTTATAATACAATCACATATAAAGAGAGAGCAGGAAATAGCATAAAGTAAAATGAATAAAGGTTGAAAGATATTTATAAATAAGATTTTCTTTCAAATTTTAGAATGAGACAATATTAATATGGGAAAACAGAAACAGGTGATGGTTTCAGTCTAACAGCTAATTTCTCTAATCGAACACCACAGGGTTATAGGAGCGTTTCTTTTTAACTTAGTGTTTGTTCCCACAACTGGCTGTCAGGAATACTCAGTTCACCAGTATCAGAGGAGATATAAGAGGAGATGAAAAAAAACAAACAAACAAAAAAAAAAAAAAACCAAAGTGGGAAAAGAAAGAGCTAACTAGAGGAAGTAAGGGAATATTGACTCACTAATTCCTGTCACTAATAAGTGTCTGGAAACATCTAAATCCTTTATAAAATGGAATCCTTTAAATTCTTTGAGGTCAAAATTCTTGCTTTATCCAAAAAAAAATAATAATAATAATAAGTTTCTCGATCAAAATATTATGTTCCTAGGTTGAACTTGAAAAATGTTCTTCAGTCCCAAAATGAACTTTGTTATGGTTATTAGACTAGAAGTTGAAAGCAAAGTGAAGGAAAGAGAAAAAAACCTTTATTGCTAAAGGATTTTTTTTTCTCCTTTCAATCAAAATCTTTCCCAAAGGAAAAAATGTGCAGTTCTATATTATTTTTTCCTATCCCCTCCACTGGTTCTCCAAGGATAATTATATTAGCTATCTCTACATATTGATGAACTATCAGGAAATTAAACTAGAATCATTTTGTTATATCAAGAATTTTAGAAATATATTGCACAACACTGATTAGAAATCTTGATGGACCAATACAGTAAGAAAAATTGGAAAATATATTCAGGCTTCTTTTTCATTCGCTCATTAAGCCCAGTTGAAGAAAATTGTTTCTCTGTGCCATCAGAATACTTCAGGGTATTTCCTTACCTTTATTATCTGCCATGCTGCAAACTGATTAGGTGACATTAGGTGTGATGCAGTACTTTGTCCACTCTAGATTATTTACAGCAGACTTGGAAAAATTAAGGTCTTCTTATTGGTAAAAAAAAAAAAAAAAAAAGTAAAGAAATAGATCAGATACAAGAATTAGGGAATTTGCCTTATTTATATAAATAGTTTATGGATTACAAATATGTATATATTTTTATGTCTTGTTACTTTTCCAAAAAGATTGTGGACAGCTAGTTTATTAATATTTTTAAAACAAGAAAGATATTTTATATTATTATTGCAAATTTTAAACAAATCAACTTCAAGAATTTTTGATGTAGCAATTAGATTATTAATATAAGAAATCAAAATTATTGTTCCATTTAATCAAGGTCAGTCTATATAAAGGAATGAAATATTTGTGCAGCTGCTTTAAGAAGCTTGTGTGTAACTAAATTGACTAGTACATTTAATCAAAAGGATCAGTTCATTAGTCTTCTCTTGGCTATGAGCCTAATTTGGCTTTTTCTGGCAATATTTGGGTAACTGAAGTTCAGTGAATATTGCACTTTCTCACAAATATTAAAACATAAAGTACAAGTTAGACTCCTATGAAAAATCTTTAGGATAATTGCTTTATATCCCCAACCTTTCAAAAAGGAAGTCCAGGGAGTCTATTTTATGTGTCTAGCAGCAGGAGGGGAAATTTTTAGCTCAGTTTAATAACATTTTTAAAAGTTTTTGGTTTATCCTATGGTAACATAAACTGTCACTGTCTTCTCTTTATGCTACAACAATAAGCAGCTCCAAATTTCTTCATGTTTTCTCCTGAATTACAATTCTTTCATTATCTCTAGGCTTAAGATAACAACATGACTTCAGTGTGACCACATCTTTTCATATACTATTTTTGCATGTATTTTATATTTTTATTGAATTATAGCAAATAACCCATTCTTTTTTTTTCTTTCTTCTATGTTTTTGACTTACATTAACTGTTATTCAAAACAAAATGCCACAATGATTTTTTAAAATCAATCATTTAGAACAATGAACTTTAATATGTGTAATATGATATATTTACTACTATAAGAATTGAAGGCTGGACTTACAGTCAGGAAGATTGAAGTTCAAATTCCACATCAAACATTTACGTGTAACCCTGGACTAGTAATTTAACTTTTCAAGCTCCTTTTCTTATCTGTAAAATGGAGGTAATGATATCAGCTACTTCAAAGGATTGTTATGAGAACCAAAGGAGAAAACATGTAGAGTTGTTTTAAAAACTTTGAAGCACTATATAAATGCTAATCATTATTAATAGTAGTATTATCATGTAAAATACTGAAGCTTTTTAATGAGAATTATCTTTGATGTTGACAAAATAATACCTATTAACTAACTGTGTGATATTATGCAAGAAAGTTGGCTTTTATGTCTTTCTAAAAAGACAGGCAGCAAAAATAGAAGGATCCCTTGAGAAAATTTGGAAGTTTTGAAAGATTCAAATAGAATTCTTAAATTTCTAATACTCTGTCTTAAAACCCCAGAATGTATCCTAAAGAGCCGGCACTGAATCTCAACTATTTGGGGGGCTAAACCAAAGATTTTCTGGTAAATGTTTTAACAACTTGGTTTCCAGAAAAACTTAATCTGTGTTATTAACATTTTCTTCATCATGTTCTTCTTCAACAATATTATTGTAAATTCAATATTAATTTACAACAGTTTCTGATTTCCAAAGTGTTGCTAAACACACAGAAAATTTAACAATTGGCCAAAAAAAAAACTGATTTAAACTGGCTCCCTCCCACAATCTGGGATTTAATGCAAGAGTTTGGGGTCATCAAAGAGTCTAGGAAATGTAGAGCCAGATGAAACTGGGTTGACCAATAAATCCAAAAACTTCAATAGAAGCTTGAGTCTGACCCTATTGGTTTTTTTAAGCTGTTATTAAGGAACTAAATTTGGAAAGATAAATAAATTAAAGAAAATGTCCATCATTATCAAATTATTACAAATAAGGAGGAAGGGAGAGCATTTATTAAGTATCTATAATCCAGGGACTATACTAAATATTTTCTAACATCTCATTTCTTCTGATCTAATCAAATGTACTCCATAAGGCTCTAGAAAGAAACACAAAAGGGGAAAAAAATGCATTCTCATATACTACATTAAAACATTGAAGATGTGAAATAAGAGATTATTAAAAATAAAATAAAACCACTGGAAGAAATAATTTTAAGGACAATAAATTGCCAAGAGGAAAGAGTGGCAACCCATTCAAAAATGAACTCCTAGAAAAGTAGGCAATAACAGAAAAAGACTTCATGAGATAGCAAAATATATTAGAAAAATAGAAGAAAATTTAGGATATCTTATATGAAAAATAACTAACCTGGATAAAAAGATTGAATAGATATAATTTTAAAATACCTGCACTCATTGAAAATGATGATTTTTTTTCAAAAAGCTTGAATGTTATTTCTAAAAATCATAAAGTAAAATTGCTTAGCTATATCAGAACTAAAGGACCAAGCAAAGATAGAAAGAATACACAGATTATTTTCTAAAAATAATCTCTTTACCATCAACCCACCCACCACCCTCCTCCCCCCCAAAAATCCAACACTTTATGGATGACATAACCAGAAATTAGAACTTTATTATCAACTAAAAAATAGTGTAAGCATACACAAAATAGTCATAATCTGGATCGCGTAAAATCTGACAGCTGGTACTAAAATAAATATCTTTTATTACAATATTCCAAAAAGCAAATGTTATAAATTTATAATCCAGAATAACTTAATTCTGTAAAACCAATATAATCCTATGGATTGCATGGGGAAGAGGCAAAATTACCCACTAATTCAGTGGCTTTCAAACTTTTTCATCTCAGAATTCCTTTGAATAAAAAGTTGAATTAAAATCAAAAAGTACAAATAGATTTTTTTTATTTCTGTGGGTTATATCTGTCACCTTTTACTCTACTTGAGATTAAAACCCTTTAAAAAATAATTCATTTAAAAATAACAATTGAAAACTCATTAAATACTAATATAAATAACTTTTTTTTTAATTTATATTTTCCAAAACAAAAAATTGTGAGAATGGCAGTGTTTTGAATAGTTTTTAGTGTCTAAATTAACATAGGGTTCTCTCTCATATCTGTCTCTGAATTCAATCTTTAAAAATACATTGTTGGAGGGGGCAGCTAGATAGTACAGTGGATAGAGCACCAGCCTTGAAATCAGGAGGACCTGAGTTCAAATCTAGTCTCAGACACTTAACACTTCCTGGCTGTGTGACCCTGGGCAAGTCACTTAACCCCAATTGCCTCAGCAAATTTAAAAAAGGAAAAAAAATACATTGTTGGAGTATTGAAGAATATGGTTTAACCATATGAAAAAAATTTGAACTCACAGAGATATATAATTGTACAAGATTTGATTAGACAAATATGTTAGTATTTATATGAAAATAGTTTTTGTCTTAGAGATCCTAGATGTCGTTGGACTACTCTGAGAATTGCTGAGAAAAGAGGATCATAGAAGCAATTCAGATGAATTACCAGAACTAAATAGGAATTTTGAAATTAAAACACACACACACACACACACACACACACACACACACACACACACACAAATCCAGAGAAGCCTAGAAAGAAATGAGAAAGAAAAAATGATTTCCGGGTAGTGTGAATTGACCCAGAGGCAAGTGAGCAATACCATGAAAACAAATTATACAACAATGTTATAAAGAAAAACAATTTAGAGAATTTTTTTTTAAATTGATCACATAAATGACTAATAATGCCTCCAAAGGATCTATGATGAAGTGTTTGTAATGAGGGGAGAAGGGAACATGTTAGAGTTGGCAAAAATGATGTTATAATAAAGCATCTTTTTAATTAATTAAATTTTTAATTAAAGTATTTAAATGTACAAAAGAAAATAAGAGAAGTTCAGAAGAAAAGGCAGACAAGTAAAACAATTTTGAAAGTTATATTTAGAATCTATTTAATTAAAAGAACTAGAAGTATGAAATGGAAATATGCAGTTTCATTTAAATCTTCTATTTATATTCAGCATATGATTGATTACTTTGGTTAATCAAACTATTTTGAATCCTCTCTCCTCATACTTCTTTTATACAGAATGATCACTGCCTAATCAAGCAGTGATCATTTTTTTATCAAGATACTTCACAAATTAATATGGGTACTATAATTTTTTGCTCTGCCCTTCCTTAGAGTCCCTAGTCCTTGCCTTTCAGTTAACTTCTGTTCTAGGGAGGAATATAATATGTCTATTTTGTTGGCTCTTAGCAGCTGTCTTATACAATATAAGCTATTTGATGACAACATTACTTTTAAAATACATGATATGATAGAATGTGAGCTGACTTGGTTATAATTGGGGGTTGAGGAAAGAAAAAAACTATTTTATCCATTTTATATATTTTTCCTTCTTTTTAGAAAAGTAAGAGATGCAATTTTACCCATTTTCTATGTTTTTTTCCTCCTTTTTAGGAAAGTAAGAGATGCAACTGGAGTTGATATCAATATGCGTGTGGGAGTACACTCTGGAAATGTCCTCTGTGGTGTGATTGGTTTGCAGAAGTGGCAGTATGATGTCTGGTCTCATGATGTTACACTAGCAAATCACATGGAAGCTGGAGGTGTTCCAGGGTATGGCAAATTGAGTTCAATCCTTAAGTCATCACTTTATTTATTTATTTGTTTGTTTGTTTTGCTGAGGCAACTGGGGTTAAGTGATTTGCCCAGGGTCACACATCTAAGAAGTGTAAATGTCTGAGATCAGATTTGAAATCAGGTCTTCCTGACTTCAGGGCTGGTGCTCTATCCACTCCACCACCTAGCTACTCCTTTAAGTCATCACTCTTGATTTGGTTCTTATTTGACAAAATCTTTATCCCCAACACATATTTACAAGTTATTAAATTGATGCTAATTATTAGATTTGATGACCTACTTGGTTTAATTATTCATCCTTTATTGAAAAAACTCACATGGATAAAAATTTAAATTTGATTCCCAATCTTTTAATATCATTTTCCCCAAGATAAGTCTTTGATTAACCTATTGAAAAGGGAAGAGGGGAGGATGCTACATAGTTCTATGCACTTCCTATATAAATCTTTTACATAAGCTTCATCAAATATGCTTGCCTGAATTTGAATTGGATGTAACAATTTCTTTTAGTCCATGAAAAGATCCAAATTAAATCCCTTGACTTTCTATGTGCCACAGAATATTAGACATTGCTGTTCCTGAAATAGACATTACAAGTTGTTAAACATTGGACATACCTTGCCTTTCACTCATATTCATTTCTTAACTATATGTATAATTTTCCTTACACCATTAAAATAGGAAAATTCTTGTCAAAGTAAGCATTATTTTATAGTGTAAAACACCAAGATAATTTTTATATTGCTCTGATCAGGTTTTAAAATATAATTGCAGGCGTGTTCACATTACTTCAGTTACCTTAGAGCACTTGAATGGAGCTTACAAAGTAGAAGAAGGAGATGGAGATATAAGGGACCCATATCTGAAGGAACATTATGTCAAAACTTATTTTGTGATCAATCCCAAGGTCAGTATTGATATGAAAAGTTGTGGATGATTTTGAAACAGTTATTTCTGATTTAAAAGTCAGAAAAAATAGAAATGTAACAATTTCAATAATTTTGTAAGTTTTATATTCCAGCTGTAAAGTCCTGGGATTATAAAAGTCTCTCAACAAATATTTCTGGATTTAATTCAATAGTTCATCTTTATCTGCCTACAATTTTAACTATTCTAAATTTTTACAAAATTATGTTTATTTTTCTAACTACATTAGTGGGGTGAATTGCTTTGGAGTCACTACATACAAGCAAAATCAACAGGACTAACTTGAAATTGTTATTGAGTTTCTGTAAGTCTATACCTATGTGATGGTTTTAAACCATCTGTTGGTCAAGCGTTATTAATTAAATAATTGTAAGTACAATGTATGTTAATGAATAAGGATGCCTTTAATACAACTGTTCATCAATCAATCCTTATTAATTATCTACTATATGCAAAACACTGGATACAATGACAGATACAACATAGGCCTTGTTCAAAAGAAGCTTAATGGGCAAATGTATTTGTAAACCAATAATTGTAATACAAAAGAGAACATGCTCAATTTTAAAATGGCGAAGTTGTTTTTTGTCAAGTCTTTTAAAAATCAAGAGTATTTCAGAAATGGTCATGCCAAATTGACTAAAATATTATTATTAGTAGTAGTAGTATTTTGGTCCTTGAAAGCATAATTTTTACTTTCCTTTACCTAAAATGTTTAACTTCCTAAAGATTCTAGATAAGTTATATTTTACTATAGATGATTGTTTAAAGCAATAGTCTGAGTAAACTGAGTAGAAGTAGATTTATTTAAGTAGGATTTTCTGAAGATATGTTTTCCACTGGCTTTTAAGAGATATATTGCATAATATAAAAGATGTATAGATATAAATTAGGAAAGAAGATGGATAAATAAATTTTATTAAGTAAGAAATAATTTATTAAGAAATTAATATACACGCAATATATGTATACATATATGCATACATACTATGATACATAAATTAATCTAATGCTTCAAATGTGTAATGTGTCTGCTACTTTATTTTTTGCAATCAGGGAGAAAGACGAAGTCCTCAGCACCTCTTTAGACCAAGGCATACATTAGATGGAGCCAAAATGAGAGCATCTGTCCGCATGACCCGGTATTTGGAGTCCTGGGGAGCAGCCAAGCCCTTTGCACATTTACATCACAGGGACAGCATGACAACAGAAAATGGCAAGATCAGTACCACAGTATGGGCTTTTTTATGTCACTTAAAGTAGCATAATTATGAGAGGAAAATATATTTTCTCAATATTAAATGTTCCACCTTTCTTCGACATATTAACTATAGTCCATGTTAAAACATTTTCAGTTTCCTTTTCCAAAGAGATCATTATAGATGGATAGATGGATAGATGTGAATTAACATCAATTCCTGAATTCTGTGTTACATAAGAGCAGTATGCTCCTTGTACTGTTATTTCTTTGATTAATCTGTGGAATTAGATAATCAGTTTCTATTGAGTGACTGAGTCTGCCAACTTTGGTTTCATAAGAAATTACAAGGTTTTACTCATGAGACACTCTTTCTTGTATGGCACAGATCTAACAAGAAATTGTCATATTCCCTTATCCCACTTGGTCCTACTCATGTTATGCTCTGAATCTCATCTATATTCTATCATTCCATGGGCCTTGTTTGTTTTGATCTTGAAGTCTTGTTGAAGTGTTTTGTAATCAACAACCCTTGTTGTTAAACCTGTTCTTTGGTAAATTTTCAAAATATATTATGTATTCATGTTTTATGTTTGAAAAGTATTTTCATTTTAAACAAGATCCTTTAAATATCTGTCTAGCCCCAAACCTAATCAAAATTCCAATCAGATATAATCTGACCATCACTATAAAAACCAATTGCTTGGGACCAAACCTAAAAATACTTAAATGAAATGTAAAAAGTTGTAAAACCATCCTATTTGTAATGATCCAGATAATTGCAATTCTATAGAAAAAACATATAATTCACTGCATTTTTATTTGACTATCATGGTTCCATATAGACAGTTTTGAAGGATGAGAGTCTAATTGTCTATAAGAATTATTTTTCAGCTACCTAAAATTTTCATTGTAAAAGCAGATGGCTGTGTGGTGTATATGTTGTTGTTGTTTCATAAATTATCTTGTAATTCATAATCTGACTAGTACATATTCTTTTTTTTTCTCTAGGATGTTCCAATGGGTCAGCATCACTTTCAGCACCGCACATTAAGGTATAACTTATGGTATTAGATGAATATACATGTATTGCTCTCATATCTCTGGAAAGTATAATCTATCATTATTTTTAAAAAGCTTGTTCCTTTTTTAAAAATGAGCCTTTTATATTGCTTTCAGTTCTCAAAATGAAACAACATAATTTAATATCATTTGAATAAAGAAATAAAATTAATAATACATGATTACAAAAACTCCATGGAATATACAAATTGTGTTGCTGAATAGAATTATCTTATAGTGAACTTGTGACTAATACATACATTTCTTCCTTCTAAGATTTTCAGATATTAACTCCAGTTTATCCTATGTGTATATATGTAAATAAATACACATGCACACATAACATATAACATATAATATAAACAATACATGCAATATAAATGTACAATGTACATATATGTGTACCATATATAAGTATGTGGGTATATGTATGTATATGTGTATATGTAAAGAAAGGCATAAAAAATGGGGGTAGGGAAAGAAAAAATAAACATAATTATATGTTGTCTTCCCCTTTGGATCATGACCTTCTTCAAGGAACAAGGACTTTTTTTGCCTTTCTTTGCCCAGCATTTAGCACATTATGTCAAAATAATAGGCATTAAATGAATGATTATTGCTTAGTTAGCTTTTAGCTAAAGAATCTTCTGATGAAGCAGAACTGAATCCATTCTCCTTGAATTTTCTCTCATAAAATGTAAAATCCTTTAAGGCAAGTAATAATTCATTTTCATCTTTGTATCTCCAGAGGTTGGTACAATGCCTAATACCTTTCTCAACATCACTATCTTATCATCAGACCCTTTCTTTCTCTAAATACTGTTTACTTTCATGCTTTTTTTTTGTTTTAATTGATAGTTGAAAATAAATGCTATTTGTTTATGTGGATGTGTACACATTTCTGTGTATATATTTTATTTAGATGGGTAGGATATATCTAGGCATGAAAGAAAATCCTTCATTCTTAATTGGTGATTGTCAATTAAAAAGTAGAGTCAAAACATCAATTTTTCCCCATTTTGTCATCTAATGATGCAAATAAAGTACAAATGCTTCCATTATGGAAAAACATACATACATACATACATACATACACATATATATATGAGAATAACACATAGAATCATATTAGTATCATACCATGTAGAAAATTAATTATAATCATTGCTTTTTTAATGGGACATTTGCCAGCATATGGAAATAAAACTAACCAGAAAAACTAACTGAAACAGAAACTTGAGAAATTGTTATCCTAAAGAAAAACTAGGTAGTGAAGAACAAAAATGGTATTCTCTAAGATTATTGAAATAAATGATGAAAGCAAATTGATAAAGTAAATAAGTAAATATTTCATAAGTAAATAAAACTTTTTATTCATTTAATTAATAGTAATGTTTGAAAGCTATAAATACTGGTAAATTTTATATTAGTATATAAAACTGCAATATAAATTTTTATTCTAAGCTTAAAAGTTGTTTCTTTTTATTTTATGACAAAGAGGTATATCCATTCAGTAATGAAATTTTTAATCAAGTTAAAGAGAATCAGGACATTTATTTTCAGAGTTATCACTAGAGTCCTCATTAATATTGTCATTCAGTGTATGTAAAAGTTAAGACATGCCAACGAAAACTCTGCTTTTTAAAAGCATTCAACTGGGGTCTTTAGCTTAATTCAAAAGAGCAATTCCAAAGTCCCAGTTTTCCTGCTGTGAATTATTCACTTAATAGTTGTCAATTAATACTTCTCAACTGCTATAGTTATTAAATTTTAATGTGTTGAATGTTTCAATGTACTTATAAAAACATGTTATGGTCATAACATACTTCCAAGTATAGTCTATAAATAGGAAACTATTTCTGAATAGACCTAAAAGAAAAGTTTTCTTAGACCATTTGAAATTCATGTTGCTGGTTTTGGGGGGAAATTGGTTTGTATTTATTTTTTTCATCAATATAGAAAATTCCCACTGTCTATTAAAGATAGTTGTTTGGGAAATTAACTGATTTATCCATGGTATTAAAGCTAGTATCAGAGGCAGAGTTTGAGACTAAGTTTTCCTAACTCCAAAACTAACTAATCCTCTCTCCATCATGTACCTCTTAGGTTAAGATTGAATATAAATAAAATAAGAAATTATGTAATCTCTCTGAAAATTGAAGCATTGAATACTGAATAAGACTAGCCAGTCAAATTCACCCAAGTTTTTGAGGTTTCTAAGTAATGATTCATAGGAAAATTAGATTTCTCTTTATCAAATAAAATCATTGTATCAATTCCTTCAATGAAGGAAATATAGAGCTTTTATTAAAGTGGGTTCTAATATATAATCTAAACCTATTTGTACATTTTTTGCAAACCTTCCAAAGTATTATCTTTTAGTTTTGTTATTTAATACATAATGTCACTAATTGTTAAGTCTGAAATTGGGGTATATACTTAGATCAATTATTTATTATTGTTCAGTGGTTTTTAGTTATGTCCAATTTTTTGCAATCCCATTTGTATTATTTTTGGGGAAAAAAAAGGTATGGAGTGGTTTACCAATTTTCTTCTCTATGAAGACTAAGCCATCCACTAAATTCAATAAACCTTGATGTTTGGTATTGTGTTAATAAAACAGCCTAATATCAGAAACATTTCTTCATGAAACTGAACAAGTGTTTTGGCACCATGTGTACAAAGACAGGTTAGTTATTCTTAAACATTTATTCCTTAATGATGCTTTTATTTTCCTTTAGAACCAAATCACAGAAGAAAAGATTTGAAGAAGAACTGAATGAAAGGATGATTCAAGCAATTGATGGAATCAATGCTCAAAAGTATGTTGCCATATTTTAAGAATTGAGAATTATTGCTCATCTTCCTTTCCCATCCCTGTTTTTCTTTTGCAAACAGAAATCATATGCTTTTGTCTTTTTATTTCTGTTGCTATTTTAAAAATATTTTCATTTGTCCATTCATCATCATCCCTTGGGTATATTTGTCTTATATAATTATACTTTGTGTGTCCCATGTCCTAAACTTCTTGCCTAAAAAAATTTCTTATATTTTGTTCTTTAGTGTATCAATTTCTTTTTTACAAAATGTGCTTTGTTGTGCATCACTGATAAGAAATAACAAAAGTCAAGAAGGAATATTATCATGTTGATAGTGATTATTTGAAAAGCTAAAAGTGATATGCATTTGAGATCATATGGTTTATGTACATATTCATATAGGAGATAATGTAGGCCTCAGTAGCTAAATGCAAGCCTTTCTATTTATGAATTGCCTGTTCAGAACCTAAAGAAAGGAGCAATCTTAGAGAAGAGAAAAGAAGACAAGAAAAATTATTAGCTATACATGTGGAAATTGAACTGGATTGGCAGAAATAAATTGAGATGGCTTTGGGAGGGAGTAAAAGCAAATTTTACTATATATAACAACTTATCAAAAATTGACTTGTCCTGCTAAATCTTATTACTGCCCTACTAATCAATAAAGAAGCTATGCATTTTCCCAGGATGGAAAGAATAATGTGTGACTCCAAGAGCTTAACTAACTTTTTGGTTTTTTGTTCAGATGTTCAGTTATATCCAACATTTCCTGACCTCATGTATTAACAGCCCACCAAGTCCTCCACTCTATTCCACCATCTCCTGAAGTCTATTCAACCTCAAGTCCATCACTTTCATGACATTATCTATCTATCTCACTTCCTGTTGTCCTCTTGTTCTTTTACTTTCAAACTTTATCAATATCAGAGACTCTTCCAAATTCTTTCTTATTATTATGTGGCGAAAGTGTTTAAGATTCAGTTTCAGTATTTGACTATTTAGTGAATAATATGGATCAATTTCTTAAAATATTGATTAATTTGATATCTTTGTTAATCAAGGGACTCTCAAAAGTCTTCTCCAGTACACAGTTCAAAAGTTTCACTTCTATGACAACCCAATTTACTTTTGGTCCAACTGTCACAGACAAATACTATTACTGGGGCAAAAAAACATAGTTTTGACTATACAGACTTCTGTTAGCAAGGTGATGGCTCTGCTTTAGTATACTGACTAGATTTTCCATAGCTTTCCTTTTAAGAAGCAAGCATTTTTTAAACTTTATGGCTGCATTTACTATTTACAGGGATCTTAAAGCCCAAGAATATATAATCTGTTTCCATTTCTTTTCCTTCTGTTTGTCAGGAAATGATGAACCAATTGCCAAGATCTTAATTTTTTGATGTTAAACTTCAGCCCAACTTTTGCACCTCTTCTTTTACTTTCATCAAGAGACTTCTTAATACTTCTTTACTTTTTACATCAGAGTAGCAGAATATCAGATTATTGGTATTTCTACCAACAACCTTAGTTTTGGTTTCTGATTCATCCAGTCTGTCATTTCACATGATGTACTATGCATATAAGTTAAATAAATTAGATAACAATATGCAGCCATGCTTTATTCTTTTTTTTTTTTTGATTTTAAACCAATTGGTAGTTTTGTGTTTGGTTCTTACTGTTGTTTCTTGGTCCATATAAAGATTCAGTAATCTGAACATTCTTTGATATTTCTCTTCTTTAAGCTTGGAATGTAAACTAATCTTTTCCAATCCAGTAACAATTGTTGAGTTTTCCAAATTTTCTGACATACTGAGTGCATTACTTTAACAATATGTTTTAGGATTTCAAATAGCTCATTTGGAATTCTGTAATTTCCTCTACTCTTATTGAGACCAATGCTTCTGAAGGCCTATTTGACTTCATTTTCCAGGATTTCTGACTGAATCAGTAATAGCTAATATTATTTGCAGCATTAACTTTTAATATAAAGATCAATTCAGCACAAGACAATTCTCAATGCTAATACAGTCTTTATTATATAATAATTTTCAAGTTAGTTGATATCAGAAAAATGTGAAGGAAAAATGAAGTATTGTCTATGTTCAAAATTGTAATAAAAAGGCTTTAAAACTCATAGAATTCAGAAGTGAGTGAATGTACCAGCTTATACAATTGCTCTCTATATTTTTTTTAAGTTTCTTAATTGCCCCCAAAGTTGAAAAATACATAATTCTTATAAAAGACATGCATATGATATGGGAGTAAGAATTTAGTCAATGAATCATTAGTAATAATAGTTACTACCAAGTATGGTAGAAAATGAAATGAAACATCAGAAAAAATATGAATGTCTCCAATTTCACTGGCTGATTTCTTGATGATAAAAGTATAAATCAAAACTACATAGGCAGAATAAATATGTTTTTTTCAGAATAAATATGTTAATAAAGACAATACAACCATCTACTTTTTTAAACTTTTTGAGTGTTGATACCAATAACTGTAATTAGAAAATGAGATAAATAGATATGCCTTAGTTAATATGATTTGCTTTGTTTTGTGGTTATTGCTTTCAAAGTCTGTTAGCTTTTTTTCCATTTAATACGCTAATGCATGTCAGTTGATATTTGCAAGTTACAATATGTTCTTATTCTATAATGAATATTCAATGTTAGAATACATGTTTATGTTGTAATTTCCCAATTAACTTCCACAAATCAAATAGAAAAACAGACAACAAATAGGCATCAAATAAGAAAAGAGAAAGCAATAAAATAGAATCTTTTGTGGGTGTTTCTCAAATTAGATTCAATTACATTCTGTTATTGCTTGAAGAATTTTAACCTCCCTTGTCCCTTTTATATAACTGTTCTGATTTTACTTGTATTTTTTCATCTGGAAATTCATGAATATCTTTTTTCAATGAGACCCTTATGCTATGTGTATAGAACATCAAAGCAGCTGCTTAAAAAGAAAGAAAGTATGTTATCCAGATGCTTTATCTATATAATACAAAAATTAAATCTTTTCAAGCACACTTTGTTAGACCGCACATATTACTGATGCCACATATTCTATTGCTATAATTATTTACAGTGGGTTTTGGTGGAAAGTTGGGGAAGATATACCTTAGATTGATGTCAGCAGATTAAGTCTGAAATAGATTATCCTTGAAGTCAAATCGATAGTTTGCTACCAAAAAAGATCAGGACATGATTTGAAAGGGGTTTATGTCACCACAAGGGTATTTTTTTTTTAAGATTCAGGGGGAGGGGGGCAGCTAGTTGGTGTAAGTGCATAGAGTATTAGTCCTGAAGTCAGGAGGACCTGAGTTCAAATTTTATCTCAGAAACTTAGCACTTCCTGGTTGTGTGACTCTGGGCAAATCATTTAACCCAAATTGCTTCAGGAAAAATAAAAAGAAGAAGATTCAGTGGAAAAAGCTAAGTGATCTGAATTCAAATCTGGCAGCAGACACTTAACACTTACTAGTTGTGTGGCCCTAATTGTGACTAGTTGTGTGACAAGACACTTAACCCTAATTGCTTCTAAACTCTCAAAAGCAAGATTCTATGCAAAATTTTACCCTAATTATAGTCATGTATACAGTTTCTTTCATGGGTTGCTGGCCATCACTATAAGCAACCTTTCTCAATTCCTAGAGACAATATAGAGCAGTATTTATCTCATTTGAAATAATGCATTTTTTTAGATAACTGAAAATATAATAGGAAAAAGTTAGCATGAGTAGATATGGAATAGCATTTGTTGATGTGAGATGAAAAGAATAAGTAATTATTCGGTAGGCATTTTTTAAAAAAATGTACTTAAAAGCATTTCAAACCCTAGTGCTATTTGCATATGTTATTAATGTTACTCATAAAGGTTTTATAGTGAAGAAAAATTACACATATCTATTGGTACTTATTAACCAATTAGCAAAACTTTATTAAGCACCTACTATGTTCCAGCCACTGCCCTCCTGATCACCTTATCCTGACAAAGTGATTTGCTCCTAATCATTTGAAGAAAGGACTTCATAAATTTATGAGAATATCCTTCAAAGTCCTCATAATTCCAGACTCCCCCACCCCCCAGTAAGAATTTCCTTTGTATATTTGGTTTGGTTCAGATGTTATTCCTTGCTTTGAGGGATCATGTCTTTTTCTCCATTTCTGCCCTAAATTCTATTGCCAGGCTAGAGAATAAGGAACAGAGGGATAGGTCCACCATAAAAAGATACTATATTTAGGGGACTGTACAGA
Organism: Antechinus flavipes; assembly: GCF_016432865.1. NCBI lineage: Eukaryota > Metazoa > Chordata > Mammalia > Dasyuromorphia > Dasyuridae > Antechinus > Antechinus flavipes. The sequence continues at coordinate 393,438,594 of NC_067398.1, forward strand.
ATTCCACTATGTCTAAAAGAAATAATATAGTATCCAGCTGGGGTCTTTTCTAACTAACTAAAAGTCAGTCATGGAAGAAACCTAAAGCTAGTGAATTGGAGATGGGACCAAAATATTTTTGAATCAAGTTCCAAGGAAACTACAGTTAAGAGTTAAGGGAGTCAGAAGGTGAATAATAAGGAATAAAAAGGAGTAGAAGAAGAGAGATAGTAAGACTGAAATAACCAAAAATTCCAGGAAAATGAAATCCCAGACATTGAACATAAACAGATAAGTCAACAAAGAAATCATGAAGAACAGATAGAAATGAGACTTCAAATTCTAGTAAGCAAGCTGAAGCATCTATGAATAAATACTGAAAAGTTAAGAAAATTTTTTCAACATTTCATGAGACATAGGACACTGCAAAAACCAAGAAAAACATGGAACTACAATGTGCTTTTCCTAAATGGCTTAAAAATGATGATTATAAGTGCAGAATTTATATCCAACATAGCAAAAATAATGAGGAGAATAGAATATCTCAAATCTGCAATGACAAGCCTTAACAAAAAAATGAAAGAGAAAACAATACATTGGGAATGGAAATAAATAAATGTGAAGGACATTCTAGAAGAGAAGCAAATAAACAATAACATTATGTAAGCAAAACATACTGTTTTCTCTCTTTGTCGTTGTCTCAAAGACAAGATGAACAGAAACAATTTAAGGATCATAAGTCTCCCAGGAGAATACAATAGTGCAAGAAAATAATCTAAACACCATTATGAAGGAAATAATATAAGAGAAGTATCAGAATTTCTGAAAATAAAATTTCAGTGGAAAGAATTTACAGATACCAAGGGGGGAAACTATAAATACCAAAGCACACAGTGGTTAAATCTAACAATTCAATTAAAAAACAATAAGTTCTATAAACCATAGAGAATAATCATCAAATAATATAAAACCACACTGCACCCACTGGCAAAAGAAAGAAATGTAATAATATATTACAAAGAGAAATGAAACTCAGGATACAACTTAAGATAACCTACTCTACAGATCTGAGCCTAACCATACAGAAAAAAAAGATGGATGACTCAATTAAAAATAAAGAGTTTAAAACATTTTTAGAAAGAAAACCAAAACTGAAGAGATTATTTGCTTCTCAGACACCCCAGATAGTGGAAATAAAGGAGGAGTGAATAAATAAAATCAGCAAATACTGCAATAAGAATAAAGTTTCAATAGACAAATAAGTAAGAACTTCTTTCTAAATGTACCCAAGGAGATGGATGAAGGCAGAAATCTGGTAGAAATTAACATTGAAGATTTGAACAGGAGATATTATGGACAAAACCTGGTGACATTCTGCTTGTAAGTTTTTTTTTTTTTTTCTGTAAGACTTTATTAAAATATGGAAGGATACATGATAGGGGAGAAGAGGAGTGGGGAAATAAAGGGATGATATGCTAGGGTCAAATCAAGGACTAGGAATGAGGGGAAAGTGACCTCCATGGTCTCAAAAAAAGAAAAGCTTACAGAGAAATAAGGAGAAGGAAATATTGAAAAAATGGGGGAATGAAGAAGGCTTTACTTTGGAAGTGGGAAGGGATTCTGCTGATAAATGCTTTTATGTGTGAAGGAAGATGAGGATTTTACATTGGATGTGACCTAAGCTATTTGGTACTTGAAAAATCTACTTGTTCTTGGAGGGAGAAAATTGGAACTCTTTGAGGCAACTGACATTTGAAGGAGTAGAAGAGCATGTACTGAGGAACATTTCCGGGCAGATATAGGGGGCAGGAAGGATCAACAAAAGAGGGCAAAAATAGGTGGCGGGGGGGGGGGGGGGAGGGGGAAATATGAGGTGTTACCATAAGACAATGTTGAACTCTCTGACATCTAAAATATTTGGAATTATTCCAACACAGAAGTATAGTAGAAAAGGGAAATTCAAAGCTTAGTAAGCCCTATAAGGAAGTAGTAGAAAGTGGATAAAGGGGAGAACTTGGAATGGATAACTTGGAATCTTTAGAGTCATAAATCTGAGAAGCAGGTCTAGAATAAATAGAAAGAGAAAATTAATAAGCAAAGGAGTACTAAAAAGGGAGTGGGTAAGAAATGTAATTTTATAATATCTTAAGCTGAATTTTTTATAGACATCTTAAGCTGATCCTGACCAAAACTTAACCCCAAAGCTATCTTTTCTTTCTAACTTTCCTATAACTGTCTGTGTACCAACATCCTCCTAGTCATTCAGACTCACAAACTATCATTTCCAAGTGCTCATTTCTTTCATACATACCCTCCATATCTAAGTTGTTACCTCCATTTATGATTTTTCCTTTCATAGCTTACTTCATGCTTTATACTTTAGTGGGCATATATGCCCATATCTCTCCTCCAATGTTACTTATCACCCTAGTGCAGTCCTTGTAACAGTTAAAATTAAGGTGAACTGAGATACAAAGTTTCAAATATTAGTAAAGCACAAATTTACCAATAAGTAGGATTTCAGTTTCCTCAGCAAAATTAAGATGCCAAGTGAGGGAAACAGCTCTCTTTTATAGTTTTGGGGAATACAGAACAAAGAATAAGACTTCATAGGTAAGCCAACAAGTTATGATTGGTTATAAGAGCTTACCATCATAAAAATCAATATGATTGGTTATGGAGGGAAGAGAGGGGACAATAGGGTTGATTGGAAATTGGGAATGAGTGTCTGGCAACAATCCCATCCATCCTTCCTGTAACTAAGAAATATTGTTTGAATGCCCCTGAAAGGTTACATATAATGGACTAGACTTTGGATAACAAATCAGACATTCTTGACACAATAATAGAACACTGATAAGAATAATAATGATCTAGTCTTCATATATCTGTCACTCAGATCTTCCAAACCTTATGTCTGATCATATCACCCTTTGTTCCTATCCTATACTACCCTAGAGGCTCCCTATTTCGTTTAAGATCAGATATGAAATACTCCATTTTGTTTTCAAAGCCCTATATATCTTGGCCCCTTCCTTCCTGGGCAGGCTTCTTACAATGCATTCCCCTCAATGAATTCTGTGAACTCCTTATTCTGTCCTCCTCAATGTTGTCCATTTTCTACTTCAAAGTTTCTTCATTGACCATCTCCCATATTTAAAACTATCTCATCTCCATCTCTTAGCTTTCTTGGATTCCTTCAAGTTTCACCTAAAGTTCCATCTTCTGTAAGAAATTATTCTCATTTCCCCTCAATCTGAAATTTTCCCTCTGTTGATTAGCAATAAGGTGTTCCAGCTATATCATGTTTGACCATAGTAGTCTATATATTGTTTCCCTCATCAGACTATGAGCTCTAGAGCAGTTTTCTGTTTTTCTTTCTGTTTTCTTATTTACTTTATGTCTCCAGAGCTTAGCAAATAAAGAGAAGGACTAAATGAAATGAAAGTAAGGAGGGAAGATATTGAAGAATTGTGGAATGGACCAAAAAGTCAAAGAAATTGAAGGTGTAATGTTGATTTGATGAATAAAAAAGGCCATTTAGACTCAGTCTCAAAATACAAGAGAGAATGTAAGGTCTAGTAAGTCTTGAAGCATAGTTTGAGGCCAAATTATGAAGGATATTAAAAGCTAATCTGAGGAGTTTATAGGTTGTTCTAGAAATAGAAAACAAATGAAACTGATTTAATAGTGGAGTGCCATGGTCATGTCTGTTCTTAGGAAAAACACTTCAGCATTAGTATGTTGGATGGTCTGGAGCAGTGAGAAACTTGAGGTAGAGAGTTTAATTAGAAGATTGTTGCAATAATCTAATGGAGAGGTAATAATACACTAGACTGAAATGGTATTTGAGGAAAGAAAATGAGTGTGTTGTGGAGGTAGAAACAGAACCTAAAAGCTATGTATGTTAACTAGGAGACATACTTTTGTTGTTCTGTAATGAGTACACTGGGGAATCATTATGTGCTAAAGAGAATAGAGTATTTTTTCAAGAATCCAGAGATATCCTTCATGAGAGAGCAGTTTTTTGTAATTTCAATATAGCATCAATAATGAAAATGAGAATAAGAGATTCAAATATTTTTAATGAACACTCCATCTCCTCTATCAAATTTTGGCTCTGTGTGTGTGTGTGTGTGTGTGTGTGTGTGTGTGTGTATTTATTTATGTAGGGCATGTGCTGGTAAGTAGGTAAATAAGAATATAACATTGGCAGAACCTCATTAGAGTCTCAGGATTTTATATCCAAAGCAATTATTCCATTCAGTCTTTTTCTCTATTTCTAGCTTGCTCACATTTTATCATTTTTTTTAAGATTGAGGAATGGAATATGAAATTATTTGGTTCTTTTTTAAACAGAAATAATTTTTATAGATGCTTTAATGGCAATTTTGGTTTATTACAGTCTGTCTTTTTTGTTATTTTATTTTCAGGCAGTGGCTTAAATCTGAAGACATTCAAAGAATTTCTCTGCTTTTCTATAACAAAACCTTAGAGAAAGAAGTAAGCTATTTTCACTTTAAACCCAACTGTTTTTTTCTGAAATGCTAAAGTCATTTTTAAAAGTCTTTCCGAGGTTTCTTTTCAAGTTATTTGCATGTGGCCTTAAAACTATAGCTAAATATGTCAGAATCATTCCTGGCTTTTCCTTTCATTCCTCCATGAATGTATTTTTGTTACCATAGGAAACCTGATTTCTTTTGCTTTGCATGCCACAATCCATTCTATATTCATTACACATCTTACAAAAATGATGTTGGCAGCAGATGTTTCATATACTTGCATTAAGCTAATGGACTAAGGGCATATATATATATCTATATATATATATATAGATATATATATATGAATGATATTTTTTTTATTTTCTTAGGAAAAAATTAAAATATAGCATCAACTTCTTGGTGATACATTTGTAGTGTGCTTTAAGAGGAAAATATCATTGAACTTAACACATGTTCACTATTTGGGGGAAAAAATGTTGTTTATATCCAACATCTTTCTTAAAGAGATTTAGAAACTGGATATTTTAAAACTTTGTTGAGTGTTATTGACTTCTAGTTGTGACCTACAAATAAACAGGTGAAATTTTCTTTATCTTTTTATATGCCAAAATTAAATAGCATCGCTTATGAATATATATGTAATAGCCAGCTGAACATTGAACTAGAGCATGGGGAGGAGAAATCTTTCCTAGTTAAACTTTATTTCATTTTGTCTCCTATTATATTTTGTTTCTTGCTGACCTAAAAAAAGGGGTAATAGCAAATCATTATTTTCATCCTTAAACCATTTGATTATAGCCTTGAGTCACAAGACAAAAAAAAAAAAAAAGTACAAAGTTCAAAAAAAAAAGATATAAAACTCTAATGTAGCAAAACATGCATTGAATTGAAAATTCACCTGAAATAATTATCTTTTGTTACATCATAGACATTGGCCCATATTTGGTATGGAATATCAACTTCTCTGTCAAAATGTTTTCACAAGAAAAATAGCCCTGTGTCTTTGTGGCCAGGAAAATCATTTTGTACACTTCTAATTACTGTGTTTTAACTTTTGATAATTTATAATATTGTTCTATATTTTTGTTCTTGCAATTTAATTGAGTAGTGTTAGCTTTCAAATAGTTGCAATGTAAATCAATCAGGTTGGAGGGTGGGGAGGGAGTTCCTTAAAGATAATACTAATAATACAGTTCTTTTCCACTTTGGTACACAGTAACATTTTAAAAATTATATTAACAAGCATTTTACTGCTAATTCCTATGGATATTTCTGTAAAAACTATTTAAGAATTTAAACAGATTAAAGTATAAATTCTTGTATATGGATTAATCATATTTAAATAATTATGCTAATATAGATCATTTATTAGCCCACAAATTCTTCTGGACTTTCAATGACATATTTCATTAAAATGTGTTAATAACACGTGTCTAATATATACCTCTATATGTACCATCACATTAAGATTCTGAAGCTTTGGAAATCCTCAGGGAAGAATGCAGCATTTAATGTCTCTTATTCTATTTCTAAGCACTCTAAGAGTTAGTAATGATGATGTTTAAAAATAACAGTAAGCATTTATATAGAGACTTTTTTTTTTTTTTGCTGAGGCAATTGGGGTTAAGTGACTTGCCTAGGATCACACAGCTAGGCAGTATTTATTAAGTGTCTGAGGCCAGGTTTGAACTCAGATCCTCCTGACTTCAGGGCCAGATGCTCTATCCACTGCACCGCATAGCTGCCTCTTATTTGAGATTTTTAAAGAAGCTTTAAAAGTATTTTGCATATATTACCTCATTTGTGCCTCATCAAACCTTGATTATTATAAAAACACAAAAAATATTGAGACAAGGCTTTACTAGCTTTCCCCAAATCAATTACTCTTATATATCCATATACATTTCATAAGCTATTTATGTAGAATGTTGAAAAAGGAATATGTAGATGTTTCAAATTATCTTTTGAAATGCAAGATAGTAAGGTGTCCATGAGTCTAGTTGTTAGTGAATATTGAAAGAATGTCACAAAGATATTTCTTATCCTTTTTATTCTAGAGAACATATATATCAGTATTTTAACTCTCATACCCTTATGCATAGCATAAACAGCACTAAAAAGCATGCCCTTCCAGATAATGTTAAAAGCAGTATGAATGCCCTGCTGAGGGGACTAAAGTAACTAGAATTCCAAGGGCAATAACATAGATGTGAATAAATTAAGTATATCATTTCACATCTTTATGAGTAAGAAGATTCATCAAATCAAAGTATATAGTAAATCTCTGTTTCTTAAACTATATTGGCTATCTCAGTACAGAAAACAGTGATTCTTATTCTTAGAAGGAACACTTTTCCTAATTGAATCCAATCTACAAAGTGACATTAAGAGATATTCAGAGAAGAATATTTTTATGTCTTTTTTTCTGAATGAGTGATTTCACTAGTGTAAAAAACTTTCAGTATAAAAAGTTCCCATGTAAAGACTTATGATTTTATAATATTGACTTATTCACCAAGAGATTAAATGACTTTTGAGGATGATATATCAACTATATGTTAAGGAAAGTAGTTGAACCTAGTTTTCCTATTTCCAATCCATGACATCATATATCCTCTAAGGATGTGTTTATTTCCTAAACAGTATACCAAATTCAAAAAGTTTGTATAGTCAGGTTTTGTGTAGTAAATTTACAAAGTAATTTGACATTTTGTGAATGATTTGAATCTTTTCAGTTAACTTATTGTCCCCTAAGATCTTTTCATTTTCTCAGGAAGTTCTTTACTCTTTTCCCCCCAAAGACATAAAGAAAGGACTTTAAATAGCTATAGAAAGCAGTATTAAGGCTCTCTGACAGCTCTCTGTTACATTGTATAAAGGGAAAAAATGAGCATGACAGAGTTAGACTTCAGATAACTGATGTTAATTGATACTGTGGTGAACACTGTAGTTATTTTTTTTTTTGTCATTTGGTATTCAAATCAGTGAAGTGTGTTCTAAGTACAAATTAGGCTGATGGATTTTTATATTTCTCTCTTAAGAAACTAATTAGATTTCTATTTGTTTTATTTTCTAGTACAGAGCAACCACATTACCTGCATTCAAGTATTATGTGACTTGTGCTTGCCTCATCTTCTTTGGCATTTTTATTGTTCAGATATTAGTATTACCAAAGTAAGTATATGTGATTTTTTAAAATTAAAAACTGTGTCTCTTTTACACTGAACTTTTATGGACAATTGTGGGACCCAGATTGTATTTGACAGCAGAAACATTTTATAATAATGCAGTCAAATGACTACTTTAAAATCATCATTTAAGATTCATTTAAAAATCTTGATATTAAAGCCCCTGTAGTAAAGAAGGCATAGAATGAAATCCATTTCTTTAGTTTCTGAGCATATTTTTAAGAGTTCAGTCATCTCTTTTGAGGACCTATTGCTGGAGGGTCAACTCCAGAAAAAAAATCCTAGTTAGCTTATTGTCTATTGAGTTTAACCACTTCATTTTTCATTTTAAGTGACTTGTCTAATGTCACATAGTGAGTAAATTCTTGAGGCTAGATCTGAAGTTGGGCCTTCTTGACTCTATGCCTAATGTTATATCCTCTAATTCACCTAGAAGCACAGCTAAGTAAATATAGAAACAGAAAAATCTAAATCTTTAGATTTAGAAAAATCTAAAATGTTTTTTAGAATAGACATATTCTACTATAATAAAGGAAGAAAACTTATCCTGGTCACTTTCCTTCTCATTCATCAACAAGAGGAAATATCTAGAATTATCAGGATATTCTATATGAATTTTGGATATACCCTGGAAGAAAGAAGAGTCACATATTCCCAGAACATTTTGCTTTATAAACAATTTCAGCATCTGGTATTAACTATGGTCATTTTGTTAGTAAGAGTTCTTTGTTCAATGTAGTCAATCTTGCACTCTTTTCTTATATCTTTTTTACCTATATAGATCTTTGTTTTGAAAAGCAAAGCAAATTGCAAGTCAAATTAAATTTATTGATATAGTCAATGGTAAATATGTAATATGTACTTCTGAGATTCTGTTTCATTTGATTTCAGGCAAATATTAAACTGTCTTGGAAGTTCTTTGTTTCATTCTTCTTTTCAGTGGGATCTTTCCCCCTTTTTTCCTGAACCATCTCTGAAACTAATAAATGGATGAAAAAGCATTTGTTATATCTCTAGATTTGATTAAGTGCTAGTAATAAAAATGCAAAAAGTAAAATTTCCCTTCGTGGTACTTACCTTTTAAAAGGAGAGACGCTATATATACAGGGAGCATTTTGTTCAGTAGAGTGAATTGATCCATAAAGCAATTAAATGGCATATTAATTCCAAAAGAAACAAACAAAAAAGAAAGGAAAAGAAGAGAGAGAGGAAGGGAACGAGAGAAGAAACCTGTTAAATGAAGTTATTCTTTAATGATAAAATTTTCATTACTGACAGTTCTCTGGAGGCAATATTTGTGAATAGGGGTAACTTCTTAGAACTTAGTAAAACAATCTTTTTATATGTCTGCTTAACTCTGTAGGCTAGTCCTGATTTTAATATTTGTATGTATGTACAACATATAGTGTTTGGAGCCTCTTCTTTTTTTTTCAATTCTTATGTTTGTTTCTTATCAAAAATGAAAGTCATTAATGAATGGGAATTACATGAAAAAAGCAAAAAATTTCTTCTAAGTATGAATCTAGTGTTAAATTTTAAATAGCTTCACTTTTTTTTCCTATATGCCAAGCTAGATGAATTATCTGAACCTATGCATGGGTTATCACAAAAATAATTATGATTCATATATATTGATTAAATTTTATTAAATCTTGTGTATTTCATAAATTCAGGGCAATTATATTTACTTCTGAAAAATTGGCATATACTATTGTCCTCAGAGAAATGCATTGGTAATTAATAAACACTTCATTTCACTTTGATTTTTTTTTCCTATTTTCAACCCAACCTATAAGTGGCTCTTTTTATTTGGGTATTCTTCAGGTTCTGGTTGGACTAAATGGCTTCTGAGGACTCTTCCAGCTTTGGGATCCTGTGGTATTTTGTGTTATCACTTCAAATATCTTACTACCCTGACTATAATACCCCATGCTAGAAAGGTGGAAGGATCCTAAATTTTCACTTCTAGAAGGGCACAATTATTTTCTTATAGAGTTGAGTAATAGCTAAAACGATCCTTTAGTATTTGTCACTTATTTATATTTGGTGGAACCAAGTTTGAATAGTAGTGATAGACAAGAATAAGTTTAAAAGTACAGCTTGCAATCTCAGTAGAAATTAAGAATTGGACACAATAATATTTGGAAAAGAACTTTCCAAGGTATCTTATCAGATTCAATATGTGTCTCTGGAGTTTTCTTGCAGTATAAATACCCTATAGTTGTAATTGAAAATTTAATCAAACTTTAATACACTCCTTTTATCCTCCACAGGGACTGTGATTGGGCAGCTAATTACAGAATATTCTCTTCTTATAACTAGAAAAAAAAATGCCCTGAGTGGCAATAAAAGTTGATTTTCATTGTTTTTCCAGACCTTCTTAATTCAAAGGAGATAAAAATAAACCCCCTTTCCCTCTAAAAATGATTTTAATCCTGAATTAAGCAGATTGTCATAAAAATTAGCACAGATATGACAGCCAAAGAACTTTCAAGTCTGCAAACTTGTATCTTAAGTATTAAAAAACCAGGGAGGGAAGCGAGGGGAGAAATTGCTTCTTAAATGAGTTGGCTTCCAAAGGAGGAAAAAGGGATACTCAACTATCTTCCCTTAAGAAATATGTGTCTTATTAATATTGCTATTTTTAGCCCATTCATGGACCTTGCTCTCTGTTTATTTCCTGTCAGCAAATTATCTACTTTATTTTTCTTAGGGTCATCTGTTAGTAGTTATCAGACTGAAAATAAGCAGAAAGAGGCAGATGGGGGGAAGTATGTCCTAGTCTTTAAACAGCCCTTATTTATGCATAGATCAATCCAGCTGAATTTTAAAACTATAGCATCAAAAATGACTAAATAAAGAATATGTTTTGCTTCTAACATGACAAAAAAAATTTTGCTTTTCTGTAAATTTTTTCAATCTTATATGAATTTTTAAAATAGCTTCACATCTAGCATGTCATCAAAATTGATTAATTTACATGGACATCTTGGTATACCTAATGAACCCCAACCTGTCATCTTTAAAACAGACAAGATTAATGGTTCTGATGAATGGCTTTAGAACTACTATCACTATGTCACAAAGTATTTGTGGTGGTATTGTTTTTTTTTTTTTAAACAGGATGACCATTCCTTTCATTTGAACAAGAATGCAATATGTCCTGCATATTCTGTTACTATCAGATTCATTTGATAAATGTAATGAGTGTTTGACCTGACTGAATATCATGTCCTTAGTAATGGATTGTGTCCTTTTTATATTTTTCTTTTCTTGTTGATGATTTTGTTTGTTTCATGTCACATTTAGTTTCTTTTCCTGATATATGGTTCCCCCTTTCCTACCCAGTGGTAAGATATAAAAATATCTTAAAATAAAGGGGAAGGGGAAAGCATTTCAACAAAACTAACCAACACATTGACCATGTCTGACAGTATATGTAATATATAACACTTATGGCCACTCTAGTTCTGTGATAAAGGTGTATTTTCTCAACTTTTCTCTTAAATAAAATTTGGTCATTATAATTAGTTTTGAAATTCTTTTAAAATATATGTTACCATTATATTTAAGTTTGTTTGTTTGTTTCCCCCTGGATCTACTCACTTCATTCTAATAGAAGGAAATAAAATCCATTCATATCTATTCTAGTTATGCTTCTTGAAGTTATTCATTATTTTCTATAGCAAGATATCATTCTATATTATTCATGTACCATATTATTAAAAATCCTTACCCACATGAGGGGAATTCTACAATTCCTCCTATTCAATTCTTTGCTATCACAAGAAGTGTTTCCATGATTATTTTGGTATACATTGGAACTTTTTTCTGGTTTTAGTGCTCTTATTATCTATGCCTAGAAAAGGGTGCCTGGGTCAAAACTTATGAATCTGTTTAAAAAATACTCTTAAAAAGATTCTTTTCTAGATTAGTGAGTATCTGGAAGGACAAACAACAAGCATTATTTGGCATACTATCATCCAGCATATAAATATAGTATGGCAAATTAAAGTTTATCAAAAACTTTATGTCTAGTATTTTATTCTCACAATAACATTGAAATTAACCCCATTTACAGATGAGAAAACTAAGGGAGGTTAAATGACTTTTCCAATGTCACACTACTAATAAACATCTGAAGGAGGATTCAAACCCCAAACTTCTTGACTTTATTCAACACTATCTACTATGCCACCTAGCTTCCTCAATGAAGCAATGTGTTTAAGCCATTTCTACTTGATGAGGCAGACACAGCGTATCCCTTATCAGCCCCACAACTGAAATGAACAACTTTGTAAACAAGAATGTAAACATTAAAACTTTCCATCATAAGTGTCAGCAACCCTCTATCAAATTGTTTAATTACATCTTTCTTATCAAAAATATATTGGTGATGGACTCAGATATTTTCTGGAATGTTAACTAACATGTCTGTATTTGATCACCACATTGAATGATCATTCATCAAATAAGTTTTTATTGCTTAAAATATACAGGGCATAATGGAAAATCCTTGGTATATAATTACAAAAAATTATAGAACTCATGCCTTCAAGATGGCTATAATCTCTTTCGAGAGAAAGGGAAAGAAAAGGATAAGTAAATATACAAAACAAGTAGGAAATAATGAGGGGGGAGCACTAAGTACTTCCTTCCAATAAAAGTCTTGTATAGGACATAGCCCTTGAATTGAACTTTGAAGGAAGTTAAGGATTCTGAGTGAAGAGGAATACACTTTAGTCATAAGAGACAATTTGTTCAAATGGAATGTTGCATACAATAAACAGTAAAGAAGCCAGTTTGGGGGAGATGCTATGAAGAAAATCTGTAAAGTCTGGTTAGAGTCATATAATGAATAGCTATAAATGCCAGAGGAGCTTGTATGTTATCCTAGAAGCAATAAGAATGTATTCTTCTATTATCTTCAGTAAGAAATAGCATCTGTGGAGAGGTAAGACATGGGAAAGTTAGAACAAAGTAACAATTCCCTTAATTTTTATGTCAATATTTTGAGAAATCTTAACTTCATCTTTATAATACTCTCTTTGTGGATGCAGATCAAAATGTCTTCCATACTTCAGTAAAGGGCAGTTGATCCTTCTGCAGCTGTTTTGGCTGATCCAGTATTCATTTGATGTCAAATTACTATCCATACTCAAAGCCCTTCCTGCTTGGTGAAATTTTCCTGAACTTAATATTCCTTAAGTAGAGTTTTATACCTATGCTTATACCTATGCCTATACCATATAAAGATATTTCAATGAAATTTTAGTAAAGAAGCTACATTTAAGAACATAATAAACGATATGAGCCCAGCTCCAAACACTAATCTATATCTTTATTGGGAAGGGGAGGAGAAGGAATAAACATTTATATAGCACCTATCATGTGACAGACATCACAAAATAGTTTACAAATATAGAACATATCTTCAATTTTCAGAATCCAAGGTCCTATAAATTTCTTCTTTTTACTTGGTTTTGTGAAAATTTTTATGCTGGCCAGTGGAAGTAGTTTAATCTTTTAGAGTTTCCTGGATCCAAGATACTCCAATGGAAGGCTAGGACTGGAAGCACTTCTGTGCTTTATATCTGATAGAAGAAGGATAAGCAGACTCCAGGGAAGTAGGAGGATCATAAAACAAAGTCTTCAAAGCAGTGGTTTCTTTAAGAAGCAGTGTTAGCAACATCATCTTCCCTAGTCATAACAATAAGGGCTCTTTTATAAAAGACTAACGAGACATGAATGGGAGAAGAGATAGTACCAGTTATTAAATAATGATTTCTAAGTCACATATTCATACATAGAGAATATCTCCATGATTGTACTACCATTTACAAGAAAATATTTGAGTCATATCAACTTGCATCATTCAGAAACAAATTGTAGTAATATAGAGTCACTTGATCTCAAAATGTCTCCTCTCAATTTGTTTTCACACACACACACACACATACACACACACACACACAATAGATTTAAGGACTGGACTAAAAGCAAATAAACTATTTACTTAATGTATAATCTTAAAGGGCATTTAGATTAGCTATTAATAGAAAAAAATATTTGGTGTAGGTTTTATAAGTAAACTTGGAAGCATATTATCTCTATATTAACCTGACTTTTTGTTGTTGTTGTTAGAACATCTATTCTTGGAATTTCCTTTGGAGCTGCATTTCTCGTGCTTTCCTTCATCCTTTTCATCTGTTTTGCTGGACAGATTCTGGTAGGTATTCATTGGTTTTAACATATCTAAAAAACAATATAATGAAAAAAGAAAGACAGGGAAGGGGAAGAGGGGAAGGCAGGAGGAAGGAAGAAGAGGAAGAAGGAAAGAAGGAAGGAAGGAGGGAGAGAGGGAAGAAAGTAGGCCAAGCCTCTTTTTTTAACTGATTAGAATAATGTCATTTGCTAGGAATAAATTATCTGTTCAGAAGATATAGTCAAGAAAAAAGTAAATACCAGTCACTAAAAATTTTTAAAGAAAGTTTTTTTTTAATCATGTAAGGATCAACCTAGGTAATATAAAATTATGTCAATTTTTATATTCATTTATGATTTTCCTCTGAAATTATTTGAAGGAAATTTCAATAGTTAATAATGATCTGTGACTGATCTAATAGATAGGTGATGGGAAAATAAAGAGAAATAGAATATACTGATATTTCTAAATATGTGATATTGAAAATTTTTGCTTATTAAAATATTCTAAAATAGTAATCATTTCATTTAAGTGAATAATCCCAAACTTACAAGTTTTAGTCTAATTCATTATGTAAATAAATATTATGCCTAGTATATGTAAAATTCTGTTCATTCATGATTTAGTGAAGTTAACCAGACATAAAATGTTCATAAAGATATTTACCTCATTCATGTGTTATATTGAATAAAAGAGGAAATCAATATCATTATCTACTTATTCATATACCTGTGAAATTTGCTTTGTGTGAATGATATTCCTTGCTTCTTTCCCACTTTGATTTCAAAACTGCTTTTGAAAAGCAAAATATTTATCTCATTCATTGGTGAGACCTTTTTCAGCATGACCTACTTCTTCTATCACATTGTAAGATTTGTACAAATGTCAATTTCCATAAAAATAGTTTTCTTTAGTGATCGTTGGTTAAAGCTCCCTTATGTGTCTTTGTGTGGTAATATCATTTTGGATTGTTCAGGGCACAAACCATTACTTTAATCTATATCGTTACTATAATTCATAATAATATTTTATTTTTCTTTCATGAGTATGTATCATGCTCTGAAGAGAGTTGTCAAATCAAAAGAGTTGAAATAGATCATTTATATGGTCATTTATAGATCTGAAATTCTATGATATTATCAATAATTCTCAGATATATAACCTGAGGGCTGTGGATTGTCCATCTTTTGTTTTTGTTTTACAAAATAAGCATTAGAAAATTCTTACAAAGGAGAATGTTAAATGATATCATAATGGGCATTACAATATCTTGGGCATTTTTCATTCATTTGTACATGACAAGCACTTATTAAATATCTATTCTGTGCCAATCCCTTGCCTAGTTGCTAGAGATGAAAAGACAAAAAATGTCTTATTTCTTGGATCTGGACTCACCTGCTGTTGGATATTATAGCATCTAGGACTCTTGTTGCATGCCTGCGTGCCTCAACTACTTCATATGGTTTGCAAATTGTTCTAGAAATGAACTGTGCCTTCTAAATCATCCAAAATACCATCCAACCTAAGAAGTGAGTCAAATAAAGTACTAGGATGGGGTTGTTCTAGAAAAATTAGTAAGATTACATAGTTGTTCTTTCAGTAACCCTACTCCAACTTAATGTGCTCCATTTAAAACCCCATTTAAAAAAAAAGAAAAGAAAGGAAATAGTAGGTGTTTTTGAATGATAAAGAATCACATATCTTCCTTGGACTGATTTACATGAAGCAACTTTGACAAGTTATCAGAGAAGGCACTCATCACAAACCATATATACTCTCAATTCCATTTAATAGGAATTTTTTAAGAAGTCAAATTAATCTGTTTTTAAGTTTTCCTTGACAACCAATTATAGTGCTTTATGGTTTATTTAAAATTATTAGATTATTTTACTTTAGTATATTATAGGCATGGATCCTTAAGATAATTTCTCTTTTCCTTTCCATTGTCTTTGATCAAGTATGTCAAGAAAAACATAGAAAAAATAATAATTACTCTTTGCTGCAACTTTTCTGATTTGGAAAACTTGTTTCATTTTTCTTCAAGTTTGCATATATATAAATGTTATATATATATATATATATATATATATATGCAGTTACTTACTTAAGTGTATACATAAATGTATATATACATGTAGTATGTGTGTACACACACTCAAATATGCATTCTGCTTTGCCAC
This sequence comes from Antechinus flavipes, assembly GCF_016432865.1. Taxonomy (NCBI): domain Eukaryota; kingdom Metazoa; phylum Chordata; class Mammalia; order Dasyuromorphia; family Dasyuridae; genus Antechinus; species Antechinus flavipes. The sequence continues at coordinate 393,454,651 of NC_067398.1, forward strand.
AGAATCTCTAATTTATTTTCTCCACAATATTTTGGGTATTGTTTCATAATATTTATTCATGATGGCTCTTAATCCTTCTAGTCATTTCCTAACACTCTAGCATTTAAAAAAACTGAACAAGGAAGGCATACCATAGTGGTTAGATCACCAAACCTGAGTCAGGAAGACCTGATTTCAAATCCTTCCTCAGATTCTAGCTCTATGACCCTGGTAAGGTCATTTAATTCCTCTCAGCCTAAATTTTTTTCATCTCTGTAAGGATATTTAATAATAGCACCTGTGTCACAATGAGAATCAAATTAAATAATGTATGTAAAGAGCTTTGTAAATTTTAGCTATTATTATCAAGAAATAATATTCCAAGAGTACAGATGATAGAATATTTACTTCCTCCCCAAGTGAAAACCAGGACTTGTACAAGATTCACAAGACAAAATTGGAAATGATTTATTGGAGTGCAGGATCTTTCCAGCTTTGAAATCACTTGAAATTAATTCATTAAATCTCTATCTAGTGTTCAAATTTAATCCTTACATTTCTTAAAGTGGGGGGAGGGGGCGGGGAATACAGGCTTTCATGTTGTACAATTTGTTCTAAGAATAAGCATCATACCCTATTCAAAGCATTTCATTATTTGTTTTAATATGTCCAAACCAAGTATAGATTTTATTCAAAATGTCAAAAAGATTATGCATGTTATACCACCAAAAATCAATGTGGGTGATTATTTTTTATTAATGTGCTGCAAATATACATCACAGCACAAAGGAAATATTGCACATCCTAAATACCAAATTGTCTCCTTTGTGGTTTACTAAATATATGAGGGTTTTCTTATTGTTAACATTGTTATTTACAAATTAGAGTTGTGCCCTACCTAGCTGCCTGAAATATATGCCTTAGATTCACCCTGTTCTGAATCAATATTTTATTATGGTGAGATATTAAATTTCTAAAGTGGCTCTGTTTTAGATCTAAGAACACAAGTATTTAATAAACTTTCTTTATAGCACTTATTGAAAGGGAAATTAAAGTACAGTTTTGTTTTGATCTTTTAAAGATAGATTTGAAGTTGTACTCCCAGGCCAATGTCATCATCACACATCTTCTTTCCCAGTATTTGATTATAGAGAATCAGAGTTTAAGTGTCAAGAAATATTTTAAATGTTATATTGTATACCATCCTTATTTTAAAAAATGAAGAAATTGAGACCCAGAGAGGTCTGTTGACTTGCCCAAAGTCACACAAATAAAAAAGCAACAAAGCCAAAATTTAAACTCAGTACCTTTGATTCCAATCAAGATCTTTTACCACTTTACCACTTTATTGTAGGGTACAAAATCATTGGAGTGGACTAAAGCCCTTTATTCATTTAAAATTCCATTTGAACTATAAAGAGAAAAGAAAATAAATATTGGCAAAGTAGGAAAACATTTTTTTATTTTATGAGAAGATTCAGTCCAGTTAAAAAAAATCAAATAAATATTATTAAAAATGAATGGACAAATAGAAAATTATTTATTAAGACCTACAATGTCCTGATCACTGCAGATAAAATAGAAAAGGGAATTCCTGTCCTTAAGGGATTTATAATCTAATCAGCAAAATAATAGCTAGAGGGAAGAGAGGACTGGAAAAGGGATTTTTTTTTCTAGAATCATAAGAATAAAAGGAACCTTTGAGGGAAAGAGGGGGCTATAATGAGGCAGGGCAGATGGCAAGATGTCCAGAAAGGAATAAATAGATGTGAAGTATGCTTTGAAGGCTGGCTAGAAATGATGAGTGAATTTTCTTCCATTAATCAAAAGAACTTAGCCCAAATCACAATGCATAAATATGCCCAAAGCATAGTGTCTAGAGGTCTGGTCAGGAGAGTGCCATTGCAGAGGGAGAGAGTTGAAATAAGATAAGGCAGATGACCATGTTTTCTGGGGGTGATGAGTGATCAAAAATGACTCATGTTGTTGGAAGAGGGAGACCCGAGAGATAGAAACCAAAAAAGAGAGACAGAGACAGAGAGAGTCAGACTCAGGAGTTAAGACTCAGGAAAATATGGGTTCAAATCCTACTTCTAAAAGACTGGCTCTGTGATCTTGGGCAAATAAAAATCTTTAAAACTTATAAGTTAGAGATCAAGTGCCAAGCTGCACTAGTTGAAGAAGTTTTCTCCAAACAAGTTCTGTACATTAGTGAAATTGCATATTTAGGTCCCATTTACACAAGCACATAGGAGTTGTCTTGCCTACCACTCCATCTTGCTATCTGCCCCGATTCATTATCTCTTTCTCCTTTTCCATTGCCCTCTCTCTTCTCCTTTCTCTCTCTCCCCCTTCCAACTTCTCTCTCCCCCCCTCTCTCTCCCTCTCACTTCCTTCCTCCTTTTCTCTCCTATCTCCCTCTCTCTCTCTTTCTCACTCTCTCTCTCTGTCTCTCTGTCTCTGTCTTTCTCCCTCCCTCTCTCTCTCTGGCTTTCTCTGTGTCTCTCTCTCTGTGTTTCTGTCTCTCTCTGTATCTCTTTTTCTTTCTCTCTCTTTCTCTTTCTGTCTCTGTCTCTGTCTCTCTCCCCCCATCTCTCCACATATATGCAAACATATGTTACATGATATATAAGTATACACATATACATTTTGCTACATATGTTTGTACATGCATATTCCTATTATACTGAATTTTTCACCTAATGCCAGGGTTTGTAAGTGCTTCATATTATTTATATTAAAATCCTCTTTTTTCCTTTAAACACAACTCAATCAAACCTGACTTCTCCTTTCTCTGATCTCTTATATTTCCTGCCTATCCAAGACAAGTTAGGCTATGCTTGTGTTTATAAGTCTTCTCTCCCCAAATAAATCATAAGGTTCTTAGGGCCAGGGGCTATATAGTATACTTTCTTTGGATCTCCTTCAGTATATAATACAATACTAACTCAAATCCTTGATGCATTGGGTATTAGTTAAATTTGATACTTTTTAAAGTTGTTGTACCTTCCTCACTTCTGCCCCTTAGAATTCCTAATGACTTTCAAGGAACAGCTCAACTGTTACTTACTATGAAGCATTTCATAAACATTTCCATAGATGTTCCTTCCCGAAAAAATATGTATTAGTACATTTATTGTGTGTGTGTGTATGCAATATACACAAACTCATATAGAGACTTACTTTCTCTTGTGAAAGAGTATAAACTACTTGAAAGCAAGAACTATTTCCATTTTTGTTTTTGTTTCCCAAGCACCTATATTCTTGGCATTCATTGTCCATACTTAATAACTACACAATGTTTGCACAGTCTTCTAAATGATAAATTAGGTTTCTATGTCTTCCATTTTAACATCTGACACTGACAGCAAGGATTTCTCAGGGCTTGACTGAATTTTTGTTTTAATGGAGAATTCAAATTGTCTATGACATAATTTAAGGCAAGAATAAATAAAGCTGGCAGACCAGAGGAAAAATATAAGAGCATTAACAAAAGAGGTTGAAATTCCTCCAAAGAAGGAAGTATTCATTACCTATTTATAAATTCTCCTGGAGTTCAACAATTTGCATAAATTGGCCAAAACTGCTTGTCTTTAGATTTTTTTTTCATCTGGAACTCTTCTTACCTGCAATTTTAAAATAGTTCTTGTTGTTTGGAGTCTTGCCATTAATACAATCAATCATCCTTACTTATATCAGCACTTTGCTTTAAAAAAAAAAAAAAGAAAAATAAGGAAGCCTCTCTTCTTTAACCTATTCATTATAGTTTTGTCAAATATGTTTTCTTTTTGTTAACATTTCAGTAACAACAAGAATTCACATTTGTACAGGGTTTTTTTTTTTGTTTTGTTTTGTTTTGTTTTATTGTTTATATGATGAATTCTTAAAATTCAGTCCAAGAGTCTCTAAGTGTCCTAAGATGCTTTCAAGGAGTTAATGAAGTCACATCTATTTACATACCAATATTAATATGTTATTTGCCTATTAAAATGCCCCTTCCCTTTCCAAGTACATATCGCTCTGAGGCCAAATTTTTTGTGAACTTCAATAAAACAACAGATTGAAACATTGAAAGCAGAAGCAGACATAAGAATCCAGTTTTCTATTAGGCTGAAAATTAAAGAGATATGTAAAAATATGTTAAATAATACTTCTCATTAATTTTCATTTGTTTTGAAAAATAGTCTTTTTCAAAAAAATATGTTAACATGTAATGACATAATTTTTACAAATAATGAATCATTTAAAATTATCTCAACTTCTAAGTATATGTGTATATACACAAATATAATATGTGTTTGTGTATATATATATACATATATATATATACACAAACACATAACTCTTGATGGTCTTTAATAATTCTTAAGAGTTTTGTTCTTTCCATTTATATTATTACATTTATTTTCTCTAATGTTTTTCTAGTTCTTTATATCTCACTCTACATCAGTCTTACATCAGTCTACATACAGATCTTCCCATGCTTCTCCATATGCTTCATACACATCCTTTCTTTCATATCAATAATATTCTCTTTCGTTTCTATACCATGATTGGCTAATCATTAAATAATCATTGGGTGCTTATATTTTTTCCAATTATTTGCTACCACAAAAAGTGCTTTTTTATGTAAATGGAACCCTTCATCATTTGATCCTTTTTCAGAATACAGGATTCTAGTTCAAGGGAAATTGATATTTTAATTATTTTATTAGCATAATTCCATTTGGAAGGGTTGTACTAAAACACATCTACATCATGTTAATCTACATATATTAATAAATCTACTTATCTGCAGCCCTCTCAATATTAACTACTATCATTCATGATCTTTGTTGTGTACTGAATAAGAAAGTTAAGAATTTTTATTCTCTTCATTTCTTGAAATATGCACAAGGGTCCTCCTTTTCTTATCAGCAAATTTCCTGGACCTTTCAGAGTATTATTTCCATAATGCACAAATAATTTTGTCCTTTTTGCCTTCATCAGTGAATTTGTGTTTCTCAAGTGTTTTGTTGGTTATATAACTTTGAACATTTGGTGCACTAAACAAATATCTAATAACAATAACCTTGAAGAAATATTGGATCAATTTCTGGCATAGTAATCAAGAAACTTCCCCTCCTGCCCCTCCAACTCTCACCCAGGTACTTTTCCAAGACTGCAGTTCTTGTTTGCTTTTTAATTTTGTGAACAATCATCATGATAATAGTGTTGTTGTTTTGTTTTGTTTTTTCTAATTTAGAAATGTCTTTTCTTCCCGGGATACTTGAAGTTACAATCCTAGAGAGTCCAAGTATCTCAATGAGTCAAGTCAATTGCCAGAATCTGACGTCAACTGCTTTGTTATTAAAATCAGGTGCAAGGTGGATGCTATCAGTTGCTAGGATTTAGGACGCAAAATTCCTCTCTTGAAAACTATAGAGAATTTAGAGATTATAAACCAACAATCTCATTATGATTTGCAAGTGCATTAAACATACTATGTCACTTGTTCCTCATAACACCCCTGTGAGTTAAGCATTATTTTTATACTAATTTTATAAATGAGAAAACTGAGGCTGTGAGAGGTTAAATGATTTTCCCAAACTCACACAGCTAGTAAGTATCTGAAGAAGTATCTGAACTCATCATCTTGATTTCAACTCAGTACTAATTCACTAAACTACCTACCTGCTAGCTACTCGCAAATCATGGAGATCAGAAAAATACACTTAGACCTCAAAGAATATCTAAGTCCACCTCATATATTTTACAGATGAAAAAAAATGAGGCTCAAGGATACTTACTTAACATCACACAAATAGTAAATGTCATAGTAGAAATCAAACCAAAGTCCTCTTACTCCAAAACCAAATCTTTTTCCACCAAATCATGAAACCTATAGAATTGTTAATAATATAGTGACTATAAGGAAATTTTGCCCTCTTGTCATATGAAAGAACTGGTCTAATATTTCTCTCCTTAGGAATTGAACACTCTAATATAAGGTGCGTTGAGGAAGACTGTCATTATTACCACTGTTTGTGGCTCTCTTTCTCAAAGCCACCACTAAAGGAGTTAATTTCCATTCTTAATGTGGCATGACATTGCTGTTGGCGCCTTTCATGTTGTTATATATTAAAAATAAATTACAATTATTTTTCTAGAGAAAGATAGTACCTCATGCAATTCCTGCATTCTGATTCTCCTCTCATTTTTTTTTAATATTTTATGGTGTTCAAGTATACTTTATCTTCTTGACATTTGCATGATGGGAGGGATAATGACATTTGCTATAAAAAATAATTCTTTGGAGGATTAGGGATTTGAGGAGTCTTTAAGAGAAAACTTGGTTTAGGAGTGCCTTAGAGTTATCTTAAAAATTTGAAAGCCTGTCATTTGGAGGAGGGATCAGAATTGTGCCCTCATGAGCAGAATTAGAAATAATGGGTGGAAGTTACAGAGGAGTAAATCTTGTATTAATGTGGGGGAAAACTTCATAACAACTAGAGCCACTCAAAAGTAGAGTAGACTGCTTTAAAAATAAGTGAGATCCCTAAATAAGAGTATTATAGAGAAGAGTATTATAAAAGAATATTTTTGTAAAGGTTCAGATTGTATTAGATAACTTCCAATTTTTCTTCCAATTCTAAGATTCACTGACTCTATGAAATTGTGAATTTACCTAAGGATTTTAATAATTTTCAACATCTCACTTTGAACTTCAAAATATCCATTTGAAAAAATATATCATTGTCCCAATCCATACCAATTTAAGTGCTTTATAGTTTTCAACAAATCCATATTATTTCACAATCATGCTGTCAAGAAGATAAAAGATATCCCCATTTTATACAACAAATAAAGAGATTCTTAGAAATTAATGGCTTTGTGTAAGATAACATTGTTATGGTGATATTAAACTTTGTCATTAAATTTGAAAATAGAAACAATATTACAAAGAACCAGAGAAGTTCGATATCTGTTTGCTAGACTTCTGACAAAATGAAGATACCATAGAAGGTAAAGGTTAATTTACTTTTGTATATGAATGAAAAAATATAATATCTCTTTAACATTTTCTGGAATAAGTACAAAAATAAAAAAATAATGAATAAAGTTTATCTTAGGGAGAAGAGAGTAGCTTGGCAACTGAAAACCTATATCATTTATATATACATATATATGCAAACATATCCACAACCAGCTACATAAGAAGACTGTGGGGTTCCCCCTTCCATATGAGTTAAATATGCTATATTTTCCATTAGCCATATACTTATAATCAGATGAAGTTTCTTGGCTTTTGTGCCCTTGAAAAACATACTATATCTTTTGTGTATGCACATATGGATATGAAAATGTGTAACCACTAAAAAGATGAGTGAATAAAACCTAAGCTATCTTGTGAAAAAAAGATTATGTTTGAGCAAATAAAAGCTTTCAAATCAGAATGTTAACAATACAATTAAATCATCAAGTATTTACATAACAATTGTAGTAGTATTATCTTTCAAGTGGGACATGAAATGTTACAAATAATTATGGCAACAAGTTATTGCTGTCTTTGAAAAACAGTCTTTCCTTTATTAAAATACTTAAAATCAGTAAATCAACAAAAAATAATGCTTTTAATAATATTGGTTAGGCAATTCCAGTATATTTGTGTTGGAAAGTTCCATCTGCATCCAGAAAGAGAATTATGGAGACTGAATATAGATCAAAGCTAGTCTTTTCACTTTTGTTGTTGTTTTTTTGTTTGGTTATTTGTTCTTTCTAGTGTTTTTTTTTTTTTTGTCTTTTGATCAGATTTTTTGTATAGCATGATGAATATGGAAATATGTTTAGAAGAATTATACCTATTTAACCTATATAAGATTGCTTGCTATCTTGGGGAGGGAGAAGAGGGAGAGAGAGGGATAAAACTTTGGAACACAAAGTTTTATGAAGGTGACAGATGAAAACTATCTTGGTTAAAAATATAACATGTAATATAAAAATTTAATTATGATATCAAGATTTTTTGATAGTCATAGGTAAAAATAAGTATCTTAATGAATTTTTTGGAGATCCTGACAACATTTAGAGATATTTTTTACTTTTAAAAAAACATGAATTAATAAGTTTCAAAAAAGGAATAGGATTAGAGAATTGGACTATGATTCCATTGGTAAAGAGAAGACTCAGTTGAGTAGGCACCTTTTCTGCATCTTATTCTTTTCTTTTATTTTTTTATGTTTCATCTCTAAGAATTTTGTGGAATACTGAGATATTAGGGTACTTGACTGGAAGTAGTACTTGAACTCAGGCCTTCTTAGTTTCAAACAAACTTTTTTATCCACTTTGCCATACTACTTCAAATAGTGTTACTAATATTACTAAAATTAAACATATATTCTCACAACTTATCAACTATATTTTCTTATATCTTTAAGCTGATGTGGACAAAATTGAAAGAAAATAATTTACTTTTATAATTGCTCTTTATGAAAAAAGATAGGTATTTATCAAGTATCAATGCCTATCTACAATCTTCTTTTGAGTTGGGAAGCTACAAAAATCAGAAGCAATTGAAAAAGTACTCAATTTTGAAAGTCAAAAGATCATACATGATTCCTTTTTACTCTCTGTGTGATCTTAGGCAAGTTGATACACTGTTCTATTCCATTTCTCATTTTTTCATCTGTAAAAAGAAAAGACTAAACTAGATAATCTCTAAACTTGTCCAATTCTAATAAGGTTAATTATATATCCAACTATAAAACTATGATTTCAAAACCCTAAGCAAAATATACTTTCAAATCTTGAAGAGCTTAAAGACTTAGGTTTGAGTCCCAGCTCTTCCATTTTCTGTGTATATAACCTTACTTTAGGCATCTCATCTTTCTGAGCTTCATTTTGATAATCAATCAAATGATGCTGATAATGCTTGCAGCTCCACTCAAAGAAGAAATCAATAAGAAATAATGCTTGCATTTTCTCCTCCCCAATTCTCATTCTCCACAAGACCCTTACTCTGTTATATGACTCTTAGCTCTCATAAACTTTGTGGTTACATGTTTTAAATTCCAATTGCTACTCTCATTCAGAAAATGTTTTGGGTACAATCCTAGACCATATAATATCAATAATATTATAATTAAAATAATTATTAATAATAATAATCCAAAGACCAGACTGACCAATTGCAAAGCAGTACATCACCAGTAGATGGACCACTAGATTTTGAACTCTTTTGCCAAAGCAAGCCAAAAAAGAGAAAAAGATAAAATTGTCCTTATAATCCTGTCATGTGATGGTAGCAGGATGTAACCACACTTTTTTGAAGATTTGTAAACATGATTTTAGCTCAGGACTTTGGGGAGACAAGTGCTCTATAAAATAACTGTAAATTATTATTAATAAGTAACATTAATAATAATTTACAGTTATTTTATAGAGCACTTGTCTCCCCAAAGTCTTGAGACTTAATCCCCTGCCCCTAACTTTCCAGTGGCTAGTCTGTCATGATGAAATGGCTTATGTAGTTCAATAAGAATATGAGCTATGTTGTGCAAGGTTACCCAAGATGATCAGGTTCGGAAAAAAGGTGTTATCTATTGGAAAAGGAAATGCCTTTTAACAACAATTCTGTGTTTACTGAGCTATAGCCAGAAATCCTGAAGAATGAAGTCATGTACCATAAGAATTACTAAGAACAAGGCAAATTAAAGTGATGGAATTACAGCTGAATTATTTAAAACCCTAAAAAAATGATACCGTTAAACATTTGTACCCAATATGCCAACATTCTCCTAAAGAGTGATGTCAAAGAATGTTCAAATTACTGAATAATTATATTCATTTTTCTTTTTTTAATTTTTAATTTTTTTATTATAGCTTTTTATTTACGAAACATATGCATGGGTAATTTTTCAACACTGACCCTTGCAAAACCTTCTGTTCCAACTTTTCCTCTCTTTCCCCTCACCCCCTCCCATAGATGGCAGGTAGAACAACACATGTTAAATATTTTAAAGTATATGTTAAATCCAATATATGTATACATATTTATACACTTATCTTGTTGCACAAGAAAAATAGGATCAAGAAAGAAAGAAAAAAAAATGTGAGAAGGAAAATAAAAATGTAAGCAAACAATAACAGAAACAGTAGATGTGCTATGTTGTAGTCTACACTCATTTTTCCATAGTTCTCTCTCTGGATGTTGCTGATTTTCTTCTTTACTGAACAATTGGAACTGGTTTAAATTATCTTATTGTTGAAAAGAGCCACATCCATCAGAGTAGATCATTGTATAATCTTGAGGTTCTTGTTTATAATGATCTCTTGGTTCTCCTTATTTCACTTAGCATCAATTAATATGTCTCTCCAGGCCTCCCTGAAATCATCCTGCTGGTTATTTCTTACAGAAAAATAATATTCCATAACATTCATATACCACAATTTATTCAGCCATTTTCCAATTGATGGGCATCCATTCAATTTCCAGTTTCTAGACACTATAAAAAGGGCTGTCACAAACATTTTTGCACATGTGGGTCCATTTCTTTCTTTAAGATCTCTTTGGGATATAAGCCCAGTAGTAACACTGCTGGATCAAAGGATATGCACAGTTTGATAATTTTTGAGTTCCGAATTAATCTCCAAAAAGGTTGGATTCATTCATAGTTCCACCAACAATGTATCATTGTCCCAGTTTTCCCACATTCCCTCCAACATTCCTCATCTTTTCCTGTCATCTTAGCTAATCTGTGAGATGAGAGCGGTATCTCAAAGTTGTCTTAATTTACATTTATCTGGGGACTTCCGGTTAAGATGGCGGAGAGGAGGCTCACAGCTGCATAAGCTCCACGCTTTCTCTCACTATCCATTTCATTACAAGCCTCTGAATTAATGCTTGACTGAAAAAAAAACCCACAAATAGTTACCAAGAGAAGCCATCCTTGAGATCCGCCAAGAAAGGTCTGTCTTTACTGGAGGGCTGGGACGGTTTTAGATCGGGCGCAGACGGCGGGCAGTGGCAGTGAGAGCACGGGAGCAGATGGGAGAGGAGGTGGGGAGTGATTGCAGCCGTCTCTGCGGGGAGAGCTTCGCTACAGGTTTGGATACTTTGCTCCGGCAGCAAGTCAGCAGCCCAGCAGAGAAGCTAAAAACACCGGGGCTGAAGAATACAACCCCAAACAGCTGGAGTCTCTCGGGACCTGGCCGCCCCTCTTTCCCCCCCCACAGTGACTCAGCACGCTTTGGGATCTCAGAGCAAACGCGCAACACAGTCCTGCTAGTGCCTCACTGCTGCCCCTGCAGGCTGTAGAGGAAGCTCGATAACACACCCAGCCCCCCGCCCCCCCCCCCCCCAAAGAAAGACTCTAGTTTTTTTCTGTTTTTCTTTGGTAGTTTCTCTTTGATTATTAGACAGAATGAGCAAAAAGCTGAAGAGGACTTTAACCCTTGACAGCTTCTATACAGATAGAGAGCAGACTCTAAATCCTGAGGAGACTAAAAACAGGCAGTCCCCAGGTGAATCCCCAAAGGAGGAGATCATCTGTTCCTCAGCACAGATGAACCTCATAGAAGTGATTAAAAAGGCTCTCACAAGGGAGCGAGAAGAAAAATGGGGAAAGCAGAGTGAGGCTTGGCAAAAGGAGAGGGAAGCTTGGGAAAAGAAGAGGGAGGCTTGGCAAAAGAGCCTGGAGAAAGTTAAAGAGAGAGTGGATAAAGAAGTAAAATCCTTGAAAAATAGGATTAGTGAACTGGAAACAGAAAACAGCTCTCTAAAAAACAAAATTGGCGAAATGGAAAAAAATTCCACAGAACAAAAGAACTCAATTGGACAATTAGAAAAAGATTTCAAAAAAGTGAGTGAAGAGAATACTTCACTGAAAATCAGAATTGAACGAGTGGAATTGAATGACTCGAGGAGACAAGAAGAATCAGTCAAGCAAATCCAAAAAAATCAAACAATGGAGAAAAATGTGAAATACCTTCTGGGGAAGACAACAGACCTGGAAAACAGATCCAGGAGAGACAATCTGAGAATCATTGGACTTCCAGAAAAACATGATGAAAAAAAGAGCCTGGACACTATTTTCCAGGAAATTATCAAAGAGAACTGCCCAGAAGTCATAGGAACAGAGGAAAAAATAAACATTGAAAGGATTCATCGATCACCCACTAAAAGGGATCCTAAAATCAAAACACCAAGGAATATAGTGGCCAAATGCCAGAACCCTCAGATGAAGGAAAAAATATTGCAAGCGGCTAGAAAAACCCAATTCAAGTATCAAGGAGCCACAATAAGGATCACCCAGGATCTGGCAGCATCCACATTAAAAGATCGAAGGGCCTGGAATATGATATTCCGAAAGGCTAAGGAACTTGGTATGCAACCAAAAATAACTTACCCAGCTAGAATGAGCATCTTTTTCCAGGGAAGAAGATGGACATTCAACAAAGTAAGCGAATTTCATCTATTTCTGATGAAAAAACCAGAACTTAACAAAAAGTTTGATCTACAAATATAGAACTCAAGAGAAATCTAAAAAGGTAAAGATTAATCTTGGGAACTATATTTTGACTATATAGATGTATAAAGAATACATGTATACCTTGTACTAGAAATTGATGTGGAAAGGACATTGTACCAGAAAAAGGGTAAAGTGGGGGGTAGTACATCTCATGAAGAGACATAGGAAACCTATTATATCTGAGAGAAAGAATGGAGGGGGATGAATATAGTGGGTATCTTACTGCCTTCAGAATTGGCTTTAAGTGAAAAATCTTAAGACATATTCAATCTATGGTGAAACTTCTCCCACCTCATTGAAAAGTGAGAAGGGAAAAGTGAAAAGGGAAGGAATAAGCTAAGTGGAAGGGAATACGGAAACTGGGAGGGAAAGGGGTAAGATAGGGGGAGGAACTCTAAGGCGGGGGGAGGGATACTAAAAAGGGAGAGCTGTGAGAAGCAAGTGGTGCTCACAAGCTTAATAGTAGAAAGGGAGGAAAGGGGAAAGAAGGGAGAAAAGCATAAACCGGGGTTAACAAGATGGCAAGTAATACAGAATTGGTCATTCTAACCATAAACGTGAATGGGGTAAACTCCCCCATAAAGAGGAAGCGGTTAGCAGAATGGATTAAAAGCCAGAATCCTACAATATGTTGTTTACAGGAAACACACCTGAAGCGGGGAGATACATGCAGGTTAAAGGTAAAAGGTTGGAGCAAAATCTACTATGCTTCAGGGGAAGTCAAAAAAGCAGGGTAGCCATCCTGATCTCAGATCAAGCTAAAGCAAAAATTGATCTAATTAAAAGAGATAAGGAAGGACACTATATCTTGCTAAAGGGTAGCATGGATAATGAAGCACTATCTATATTAAACATATATGCACCAAGTGGGGTAGCATCTAAATTCTTAAAAGAGAAACTAAGAGAGATGCAAGAAGAAATAGACAGTAAAACTATAATAGTGGGAGATCTTAACCTTGCACTCTCAGAATTAGATAAATCAAACCACAAAATAAATAAGAAAGAAGTCAAAGAGGTAAATAGAATACTAGAAAAGTTAGATATGATAGATCTCTGGAGAAAATGTAATGGAGACAGAAAGGAATACACTTTCTTTTCAGCAGTTCATGGAACCTATACAAAAATTGACCATATATTAGGACATAAAAACCTCAAACTCAAATGCAGTAAGGCAGAAATAGTAAATGCATCCTTTTCAGACCACGATGCAATGAAAATTACATTCAACAAAAAAGCAGGGGGAAGTAGACCAAAAAATAATTGGAAACTAAATAATCTCATACTAAAGAATGATTGGGTGAAACAGCAAATCATAGACATAATTAATAACTTCACCCAAGAAAACGATAATAATGAGACATCATACCAAAATGTATGGGATGCAGCCAAAGTGGTAATAAGGGGAAATTTCATATCTCTAGAGGCCTATTTGTATAAAATAGAGAAAGAGAAGGTCAATGAATTGGGTTTGCAATTAAAAATGCTAGAAAAGGAACAAATTAAAAACCCCCAGTCAAACACTAAACTTGAAATTCTAAAAATAAAAGGTGAGATCAATAAAATTGAAAGTAAAAAAACTATTGAATTGATTAATAAAACTAAGAGTTGGTTCTATGAAAAAACCAACAAAATAGACAAACCCTTAGTAAATCTGATTAAAAAAAGGAAAGAGGAAAATCAAATTGTTAGTCTTAAAAATGAAAAGGGAGAACTCACCACTAACGAAGAGGAAATTAGAGCAATAATTAGGAGTTACTTTGCCCAACTTTATGCCAATAAATTCGACAACTTAAATGAAATAGAAAAATACCTCCAAAAATATAGCTTGCCCAAACTAACAGAGGAAGAAGTAAATATCCTAAACAGTCCCATCTCAGAAAAAGAAATAGAACAAACTATCAATCAACTCTCTAAGAAAAAATCCCCAGGACCAGATGGATTTACATGTGAATTCTACCAAACATTTAAAGAACAATTAACTCCAATGTTATATAAACTATTTGAAAAAATAGGGATTGAAGGAGTCCTACCAAACTCCTTTTATGACACAGACATGGTACTGATACCTAAACCAGGTAGGCTGAAAACAGAGAAGAAAATTATAGACCAATCTCCCTAATGAATATTGATGCTAAAATCTTAAATAAAATATTAGCAAAAAGATTACAGAAAATCGTCACCAGGATAATACACTATGACCAAGTAGGATTTATACCAGGAATGCAGGGCTGGTTCAATATTAGGAAAACTATTAGCATAATTGACTATATCAATAACCAAACAAACAAAAACCATATGATCATCTCAATAGATGCAGAAAAAGCATTTGATAAAATCCAACATCCATTCCTAATAAAAACACTTGAGAGCATAGGAATAAATGGACTTTTCCTTAAAATAGTCAGGAGCATATATTTAAAACCATCAGTAAGCATCATATGCAATGGGGAAAAACTGGAACCTTTCCCAGTAAGATCTGGAGTGAAGCAAGGTTGCCCACTATCACCATTATTATTTAATATTGTATTAGAAACACTAGCCTCGGCAATAAGAGTCGAGAAAGATATTAAAGGAATTAGAGTAGGCAATGAGGAAACCAAACTATCACTCTTTGCAGATGATATGATGGTATACCTAGAGAACCCCAGAGATTCTACTAAAAAGCTATTGGAAATAATTCATAATTTTAGCAAAGTAGCTGGCTACAAAATAAATCCCCATAAATCCTCAGCATTTTTATACATCACCAACAAAACCCAACAGCAAGAGATACAAAGAGAAATTCCATTCAGAATAACTGTTGATACCATAAAATATTTGGGAATCTATCTACCAAAGGAAAGTCAGGAATTATATGAGCAAAGTTATAAAAAAGTCTCCACACAAATAAAGTCAGACTTAAATAATTGGAAAAATATTAAGTGCTCTTGGATCGGCCGAGCGAACATAATAAAGATGACAATACTTCCTAAACTAATCTATTTATTTAGTGCTATACCAATCAGACTTCCAAGAAAATATTTTATTGATCTAGAAAAAATAACAACAAAATTCATATGGAACAATAAAAAGTCGAGAATCTCAAGGGAATTAATGAAAAAAAAAATCAAATGAAGGTGGCCTAGCTGTACCTGATCTAAAATTATATTATAAAGCAGCAGTCACCAAAACCATTTGGTATTGGCTAAGAAATAGATTAGTGGATCAGTGGAAAAGGCTAGGTTCACAAGACAGAATAGTCAACTATAGCAATCTAGTGTTTGACAAACCCAAAGCCCCTAACTTCTGGGAAAAGAATTCATTATTTGATAAAAACTGCTGGGATAATTGGAAATTAGTATGGCAGAAATTAGGCATGGACCCACACTTAACACCATATACCAAGATAAGATCAAAATGGGTCTATGACCTAGGCATAAAGAACGAGATTATAAATAAATTAGAGGAACATAGAATAGTTTATCTCTCAGACTTGTGGAGGAGAAAGAAATTTGTGACCAAAGATGAACTAGAGACCATTACTGATCACAAAATAGAAAATTTTGATTACATCAAATTAAAAAGCCTTTGTACAAATAAAACTAATGCAAACAAGATTAGAAGGGAAGCAACAAACTGGGAAAACATTTTCACAGTTAAAGGTTCTGATAAAGGCCTCATTTCCAAAATATATAGAGAACTGACTCAAATTTATAAGAAATCAAGCCATCCTCCAATTGATAAATGGTCAAAGGATATGAACAGACAATTTTCAGAGGATGAAATTGAAACTATTACCACTCATATGAAAGAGTGTTCCAAATCATTATTGATCAGAGAAATGCAAATTAAGACAACTCTGAGATACCACTACACACCTGTCAGATTGGCTAAGATGACAGGAAAAAATAATGATGAATGTTGGAGGGGATGCGGGAAAACTGGGACACTAATGCATTGTTGGTGGAGTTGTGAACGAATCCAACCATTCTGGAGAGCAATCTGGAATTATGCCCAAAAAATTATCAAATTTGCATACCTTTTGATCCAGCAGTGTTTCTATTGGGCTTATATCCCAAAGAAATACTAAAGAAGGGAAAGGGACCTGTATGTGCCAAAATGTTTGTAGCAGCCCTGTTTGTAGTGGCCAGAAACTGGAAAATGAATGGATGCCCATCAATTGGAGAATGGCTGGGTAAATTGTGGTATATGAATGTTATGGAATATTATTGTTCTGTAAGAAATGACCAGCAGGATGAATACAGAGAGGACTGGCGAGACTTACATGAACTGATGCTAAGTGAAATGAGCAGAACCAGGAGATCATTATACACTTCGACAACGATATTGTATGAGGACATATTTTGATGGAAGTGGATTTCTTTGACAAAGAGACCTGAGTTTCAATTGATAAATGACGGACAAAAGCAGCTACACCCAAAGAACACTGGGAAACGAATGTGAACTATCTGCATTTTTGTTTTTCTTCCCGGGTTATTTATACCTTCTGAATCCAATTCTCCCTATGCAACAAGAGAACTGTTCGGTTCTGCAAACATATATTGTATCTAGGATATACTGCAACATAGCCAACATATAAAGGACTGCTTGCCATCTAGGGGAGGGGGTGGAGGGAGGGAGGGGAAAAAATCGGAACAGAAACGAGTGTCAATATAAAGTAATTATTAAATAAAAATTTTTTAAAAAATTTACATTTATCTGATCAATAATGATTTGGAGCACCTTTTCATATAATTAGAAATAGTTTCATTTTCTTCATCTGAAAATTATTCATATCCTTTGACCATTTATCAATTGGAGAATGGCTTGATTTCTTATAAATTAAATAGATTCTTTACATATTTTGGAAATGAAGCCTCTATCAGAACCTTTGAATGTAAAAATGTTTTCCCAGTTTATTGCTTCCCTTCTAAACTTAGCTGCATTAGTTTTGTTTGTATAAAAATTTTTTTAACTTAATATAATCAAAATCTTCTATTTTGTGATCAATAATGACCTCTAGTTCTTCTTTGGTCACAAATTCCTTTCTCTTCCACAGGTCTGAGAGGAAAACTGTCCTATGTTCTTCTAATTTGTTTATAATCTCATTCTTTATGTCTAGATCATGAATCCATTTTGACCTTATATTGGTATACAGTGTTAAGTGTGAGTCAATGCCTATTTTCCCAGCAGTTTTTGTCAAGTAGTGTTCTTTTCTTAAAAGCTAGGATCTTTGGGTTTGTCAAATACTAGATTGCTATAGTTATTGACTATTTTGCCCTGTGAAACTAACATATTCCACTGATCAACTAGTTTTTTTTCTTAGCCAGTACCAAATGGTTTTGATAACTTCTGCTTTATAATATAGGTTTAGATCTGGTACAGCTAGGCCACCTTAATTTGATTTTTTTTCATTGGTTTCCTTGAAAGTCTTGACCTTTTGTTCTTCCAGATGAATTTTGTTATTTTTTTTTTAGGTCAGCAAGATAGTTTCTTGGGAGTGTCATTGGTATAGCACTAAACAAATAGATTAGTTTAAGCAGTATTGTCATATTTATTATATTCATTCGACTTATCCAAGAGCACTTAATATTTTTCCATTTGTTTAGATCTGACTTTATTTGTGTGGAAAGTGTTTTGTAGTTTTGCTCATATAGTCCTGACTTTCCCTTGGCAGATAGAGTCCCAGATATTTTATACTATTGATAATTATTTTAAATGGAATTTCTCTTTGTATCTGTTGCTGTTGGATTTTTAGTGATGTATAAAAATGCTGATGATTTATGTGAATTGATTTTGTATCCTGCAAGTTTTTTTAAAGTTGTAGATTATTTCTACTAGCTTTTTAATAAATTCTCTGGAGTTCTCTAAGTATACCATCATATCATCAAAGAGTGATGGTTTCCTCATTATCTATTCTAATTCCTTAAATCACTTTTTCATCTCTTATTGTCAAACCTAGCATTTCTAATATAATATTGAATAGTAATGGTGAGAGTGGTCACAATAGCTTCACTCCTGATATTTGGAATGGTTCTGGTTTATTTCCATTACATATGATGCTTACTGATAGTTTTAAATAGATGTTACTGATAATTTTAAGGAAAAGTCCATTTATTCCTATACTCCTAGTATTTTTAATAGAAATGGGTGTTGGATTTTATCAAATGCTTTTACTGCATCTATTGAGATGATCACATGATTTTTGTTAATTTGGTCATTGATAGAGTCAATTTTGCTAATAGTTTTCCTAATATTGAGTCAGCCCTGCATTCCTGGTAGAAATCTGACTTGGTCATAGGGTATTATCCTGGGGATGATTTTCTGTAATCTCTTTGCTAATATTTTATTTAAGATTTTTGCATCAAGATGATATGATGGTATACCTAGAGAACCCCAGATATTTTACTAAAAAGCTATTGGAAATAATTCATAACTTTAGCAAAGTAGCAGGATACAAAATAAATCCCCATAAATCCTCAGCATTTTTATACACCACCAACAAAATCCAACAGCAAGAGATACAAAAAGAAATTCCATTCAAAATAACTGTTGACAGCATAAAATATTTGGGAATCTATCTACCAAAGGAAAGTCAGGAATTATATGAGCAAAATTACAAAAAACTTTCCACACAAATAAAGTCAGACTTAAATAATTGGAAAAATATTAAGTGCTCTTGTATAGGCCGAGCAAATATAATAAAGATGACAATAATCCCGAAACTAATCTATTTATTTAGTGCTATACCAATCAGACTTCCAAGAAAATATTTTAATGATCTAGAAAAAATAACAACAAAATTCACATGGAACAATAAAAAGTTGAGAATCTCAAGGGAATTAATGAAAAAAAAATCAAATGAAGGTGGCCTAGCTGGACCTGATCTAAAATTATATTATAAAGCAGCAGTCACCAAAACCATTTGATATTGGCTAAGAAATAGATTAGTCGATCAGTGGAATAGGTTAGGTCCACAAGACAGAATAGTCAACAATAGCAATCTAGTATTTGACAAACCCAAAGATCCTAACTTTTGGGATAAGATTTCATTATTTGATAAAAAACTGCTGGGATAACTGGAAATTAGTATGGCAGAAATTAGGCATGGACCCACACTTAACACAGTATACCAAGATAAGATCAAAATGGGTCCATGATCTAGGCATAAAGAACGAGATTATAAATAAATTAGAGGAACATAGAATAGTTTATCTCTCAGACTTGTGGAGGAGAAAGAAATTTGTGACCAAAGATGAACTAGAGAACATTACTGATCACAAAATAGAAAATTTTGATTATATCAAATTAAAAAGTCTTTGTACAAACAAAACTAATGCAAACAAGATTAGAAAGGAAGCAATAAACTGGTAAAATATCTTCACAGTTAAAGGTTCTGATAAAGCCTCATTTCCAAAACATATAGAGAATTGACTCAAATTTATAAGAAATCAAGCCATTCTCCAATTGATAAATGGTCAAATGGTCAAAAGATATGATTAGACAATTTTCAGATGATGAAATTGAAACTATTACCACTCATATGAAAGAATGTTCCAAATCACTATTGATCAGAGAAATGCAAATTAAGACAACTCTGAGATACCACTACACACCTGTCAGATTGACTAAGATAACAGGAAAAAATAATGATGAATGTTGGAGGGGATGCAGGAAAACTGGCATTGTTGGTGGAGTTGTGAACGAATCCAACCATTCTGGAGAGCAATCTGGAATTATACCAAAAAAGTTATCAAACTGTGCATACCCTTTGATCCAGCTGTGTTACTTCTGGGCTTAGCTCCCAAAGAAATACTAAAGAAGGGAAAGGGACTTGTATGTACCAAAATGTTTGTGGCAGCCCTGTTTGTAGTGGCTAGAAACTGGAAATTGAATGGATGCCCATCAATTGGAGATTGCCTGGGTAAATTGTGGTATATGAATGTTATGGAATATTATTATTCTGTAAGAAATGACCAGCAGGATGAATACAGAGAGGCTTGGAGAGACTTACATGAACTGATGCTAAGTGAAATGATTAAAACCAGAAGATCATTATACACTTCAACAATGATACTGTATGAGGATGTATTCTGATGGAAGTGGATTTCTTTGACAAAGAGACCTAACTCCCTTTCAATTGATAAATGATGGACAGAAGCAGCTACCCAAAAAAAGAACACTGGGAAATGAATGTAAACTATTTGCATTTTTGTTTTTCTTCCCGTGTTATTTTTACCTTCTGAATCCAATTCTCCCTGTGCAACAAGAGAACTGTTCGGTTCTGCAAACATATATTATATCTAGGATATACTGCAACATATTTAACATATATAGGACTGCTTGCCATCTAGAGGAGGGGGTGGAGGGAGGGAGGGGAAAAATCAGAACAGAAGCGAGTGCAAGGGATGATGTTGTAAAAAAAAAAATATCCTGGCATGGATTCTGTCAATAAAAAGTTATTATAAAATAAAATAAAATAAAAAAGATTTTTGCATCAGTATTCATTAGGGAGATTGGTCTATAATTTTCTTTCTCTTTTTTATCTTCCTTGGTTTAGGTATCAGTACCATGTCTGTGTCATAAAAGGAATTTGGTAGGACTCCTTCATTCCCTATTTTTTCAAATACTTTATGTAGTATTGGGGTTAATTGTTCTTTAAATGTTTAGTAGGATCCATATGTAAATCCATCTGGTCCTGGGGATGTTTTCTTAGGGAGTTGATTAATAGCTTGTTCTATTTCTTTTTCTAAAATGGGAGTATTCAAGCAATTTACTTTCTCTTCTGTTAATCTGTGCAATCTACATTTTTGTAGGTATTCCTCCATTTCACTTAGGTTATCGAATTTATTGGCATATAGTTGGACAAAGTAATTCCTAATTATTGTTCTAATTTCCTCTTCATTAGTTGAAAGTTCTCCCTTTTCATTTGTAAGACTAACAATTTAATTTTCCTCTTTCCTTTTTCTGATCAAATTTCTGAAGGATTCTCTATTTTGTTGGGTTTTTTTATAGAACCAACTCTTAGTTTTATTTATTAATTCAATGTTCATTTTTTACTTTCAATTTGATTAATAAAATTGAAAGTATTTATTTTTATTTTTAGAATTTCAAGTTTAGTATTTGATTGGGGGGTTAATTTTCTCTTTTTGTAGCTTTTTTAGTTGCAAGCCCAATTCATTGATCTTTGCCTATTTTATGCAAGTAAGCCTCTAGAGATATAAAATTTCTCCTTATTACCCCAATGGTTGCTTCCCGCAAATTTTGGTATGTCATCTCATTGTTATAATTCTCTTGCGTGAAATTATCAATTATGCATATAATTTGCTTTTTCACCCATTTATTCTTTAGGATTAGATTATATAGTTTGATTTTGAGGTCTTTATGTCCTAATATATGTTCAATTTTTGTACAGGTTCCATGAACTGCTGAGAAGAAAGTGCATTCCTTTCTGTCTCCATTCAGTTTTCTCCAAAGATCTATCATACCTAACTTTTCTAGTATTCTATTTACCTCTTTAACTTCTTTCTTATTTATTTTATAGTTTGATTTATCCAGTTCTGAAAGTGCAAGGTTGAGATCTCCCACTATTATAGTTTTGCTGTCTATTTCTTTTTGCAGCTCTCTTAACTTCTCCTTTAGGAATTTAGCAGCTATATCACTTAGTGCATATATGTTTATTATTGATATTGCTTCATTATCTATGGTACCCCTTAGCAAGATATAATTTCCCTCCTTATCACTTTTAATTAGATCAATTTTTGCTTTTGCTTGATCTGACATCAGGATGGCTACCCCTGCTTTCTTTACTTTACCTTAAACATAATAGATTCTGCTCCAGCTTTTTAACCTTTACTCTGTATTTATCACCCTGCTTTAACTGTGCTCAATGTAAACAACATTTTCCTGTAAACAACTTATTGTAGAATTCTGGCTTTTAATCCAGTCTGCTATCTGCCTCTACTTTATGGTTCACACTATTCACATTTACAGTTAAAACTACTAATTCTGTATTTCCTGCCATCTTATTATCCCCATATTCCTCTTTCCTTTCCTTCTTATCCCCTCGCCAATATTTAACTTAGGGGCAACACTTGCCTCAAGCAGCCCTCTCCATTTAGAATACCTCCCCCTTAGAGAACCTCCCCCTTTTTTTTATATTTTTCCCCTACTATTTCTGTATTACCTTCTATTTAGCCTACCTCTTCCCCTTTTACTTTTCCCCTCCCACTTTTCAATGAGATGAGAGAGAGATGAGATTTAAATCAAATATGGCTAATATTCTCTCATCAGATTTGGCACAAAGAGAGATACAGATACAATAGGTTTCCTTTACCTCTTTGTGAGATGTAATTTCCCTCTTTTTACCTCCACTTTTCCTTTTTTCTGGTACAATCCCCTTTCCATCTCTGGTTCCTTTTTGATATGATAGCAGTAAAATCAAATTATACATGCTCTCTCTATATATGCCCATAACAGAAATAAAGTTCTCAAGAATTCTTTTTATCTTTTTATACATCTCTTGAGTCATATATTTGGAGGTCAAATTTTATGTTTAGCTCTGTTATTTTCATCAGAAATAAATGGAATTCATCTCTTTCATTGAGTCCATTTTCTTCCTTGGAAGAAAATGCTCAGTTTAGCTGGATAGTTTATTCTTGGCTGCATTCCAAATTCTTTTGCCTTTCAGAATATCAGATTCCAGGCCCTTTGATCCTTTAAAGTGGAAGCTGCTAGATACTGAGTAATCTTAATTGTGGCCCTCAGTATTTGAATTGTTTTTTTTTTTTTTTCTGGCTGCTTATAATATTTTTTCTTGGTCCAATAGTTTTGAAATTTATCTGCAATATTCCTTGGAGGTTTAATTTTGGGATCTCTTTCAGGAGGTGTTCAATGAATTCTTTCAATGGCTATTTTACCTTCTGATTCTATGACATGTGGGCAGTTCTCTTTGATGATTTCCCGAAAAATAGTGTCTAGGCTCTTTTTTCATCATGATTTTCAGGGAGCCCTATAAGTCTTAGATCATCTTTCCTAGATCTATTTTCCAGTTCTGTTGTTTTCCCAAGTACATATTTAACATTTTTTTCTATTTTTTCATTTTTTGGTTTTGCTTGATCCATTCTTGATGTTTCATCAAATCATTCATTTCCATTTGTTCAGTTCTGATTTTTAATGAGTTATTTTCTTCATGTACTTTTTTTAACTTGTTTTTGCATTTGTCCTATTGAGTTTTTGAATGAGTTGTTTTGTTCCATGGATTTTTTTTTCCATTTCACAAATTTTTTTAAGGAGTTTTCTTTTTTCCAGTTCACAAATTCTGTTTTCCTGGGAGTTCTTTACCTTTTCCATTTCACATTTCAGGGAGCTATTTTCTTTTTCCACTTTATCAAACCTTTCTTTTAATGATTTATATGCCTTTTTCAAACCCTCTTGCAGAGTTTTTCTTTCCCTATGCCATTTTTCTTCTAGCTCTCTTTTAAAATCCTTTTAATTTCTTCTAGAAGAGCCTTTTGTGGTAAGAACTAGATTATATCATCCTTTTGAGCTTTATCTGGAGATAAACTGCTTTTTGTCTTTTCAGGATTTGAAATCTTTTCTTTTCTTTCACTCTAGAAGTTGTCTATAGTTAGAGCTTGCTTGGCCTTTTTAGTCATTTTTTTAAAAAAATGATCTGCTTTTAGGGCAAGGAGGTTTCAAGCTTCCTCTACAGACCAGGTAGTGACAGTGGCTGTGCTGGAATCATGCTGAGTCACTCCTGGTGCTGGGTGTGTCCAGATCCTGTGAGACTCTGGTGCTTTGGGGTACACTCTTTACTTTTGTATTTGTGTTGGATGATTTATAACTTCTCTGCTGATCTACTTGCTTGCAACCAGGACCAAGTAGCCAATATTGTGGTAGAGTCCTTCCCATAGATTCTTCACCCTGTGTAGACCACACCCCACCCCCAGTCTTCTCAGCAAGTGCTGGCCTCCATGCTCTGCCTTCCTGTCTGTGCCTGGTCTCCTCCCGTACTCACTCCCAACCAAAACCGACCTTTTCTGGTGATCTTCAAAATTTTCTTCTGCTGGTAATTTGCTGCATTCCCAATATTCATGTATTCTGCCAGTCAAGCCCTAGTTCAGAGTCTGAATTTTGTAGTTAATGTGAGGATAGGAGGAGAGCTCAGAAAGAAGTGTGTGTTCTGTCTACTCTTCACTCATTTTTCACATAAGTAAAGTTATATTCAATATTCTTTTAGTTAGGCTTCAATAATATGTGAAGAGTGAATTACCAATAGAGCAGGCTAGTTTTTAAGGCAAAAGTACCAGAGAACAAATTGCCAACATTTACAAGGTTGCTAGGAGAAATCACAAAAATCTTAGATATACAGATGATCATATGCTCAAGCCGAAAGTGAAGAATTAAAAAGCTTCTTTTTGAGGATAAAAAAAGGAGAATGCAAAAGCTGGCCTGAATATTAAATCCAAAAAACTAAGATCATGACAATTGCTCCTATCACTTCCTGGCAGATAGAGAGAGAAGAAGTGGAAGCAGTGTCAGATTTTAAATTCTTTGACTCAACAATCACCACAGATAGAAACTGCAGCCATGAAATTAAAAGGTACTTGCTCCTTGGAAGGAAAGCTATGGCAAATCTGGACAGTATACTAAAAAGCAAAGATATCATCTTGCCATCAAAGGTCCATCTAATCGAAGTATTGGTTTTTCCACTAGCAATATGTAGCTATAAAAGTTTGACTACAAAGAGACTAAGCACTATAGAATCATCCTTTTAAATTGTGATGCTATAGAAGTCTTTGAGTACCCTGGAGAGCAACAAGATCAAATCAATACTTAAAGAAATCAATTCAAGCTGTTCAGTGGAAGGTCAAATACTGAAGCTGAATTTCTCTAATACTTTGGCTCCAATGAGAAGATGACACTCACTAAAAAAAATTAAAAAAAATAAAAACTTTGAAGTTTTAAAAGATAGAGTCATGAAAACAATGAACAAGAATTTGGACAGAATTTGAGAGACAGTGAAGGACAGAAGGGACTGTTGTGCTATGATCCATGGGATCACAAAGAGTAACACATGATTAAACAATTGAACAATAAGTATTCTTATGAGACATGACACAGACTTAAAAAAACTATAATATAATGTAAAATAAACAGAAAAGTATCCTAAGCTTGGTACAAAGTGTAAAACTGGTCTCGGGAAGAAAAGATCATTTCTTACTGTGACAGGGAGTGACTGTTAGAGGCCATGGTGTTGGAGTTAGTTTTTGAAGGAAAGGCAGAATTTCCAAAAGCAAAGCTGGCACAATAAATAGTACTCCAGGCCTCGAGTCAAGAAGATCTGAATTGAAATCTGGCCTCAGACATTATTAGCTTTGTGACTCTGGGCAAATTATTTAAACCAAATCTCTTACAACCTCATTTGTGAAATAGAGATTATAATAGCATTTATCTCCCAGAGTTGTTGTGAAGATTAAAAGAAATATTTATAGAATACTTAGCATAGTATGTGGCACATAGTAGGTACTACATAAATGTTAGCAATTATTTTTAGCTATTATTTGCAAAGGCGAGGCAGAGTATGCAGAAATAAATGCATACAGAAGTTAAGTAAGAGAATTTTAAAATTGCTAATAGCTAGGCATTCTGTGTGACAAAGAAGTTTTCCCTTTTTGTTTTTCTTTCCCTAGTTGCTTTAGTTTTATGTAAAAACTTTCTTTCCTGGTAATATCAGACAGCAAATTTGACTAGTGAATTATACAATACAATACATACATGTGCACACGATATATAATAAGCTTGGAGAGTTCCATTATTTAGACAAATCATTAAAATTATCGCTATATTAGATAATTAATATTTCTTAGTAATTATGGTACATCTCATTATTGCATTTTTTTTCTTCAACTGGGCCTTCAGCTAAATAATGTGGAGGGAACTACAAAATGTAAGGGAGGAAATTATTTTAATTATTACTAGATTTAATATTGCTTCAATTTGCAATATATTTAATTTACTTTCTCAATTCACTTAAACAAAATTATTCAACTACTACTATCCAGTTAGTCACCTAATAAACAAACCAGTGATGAGCCTCACAAAACTTAGCTAGACTGATCCTCAGATAATATACAATCCTTCTCTGTACTTTTTCTTGAGAACTCTGATCCAATCTGCTAATATGACCCAGGACCTCCTTTTGCTTGGCCTAACCTTTGAAAATGCAGATTAATATCTCTCAAGAGTGACTTATCCATGTAGAATTTTACTGGAAACTTCACAGAAAATTGTTGAATTAAATTGCATGTTATCCTGAACAACCTTTGGAGGGAAAATTAGTTGCAAAATCGTCACACTATAGCTACTGAGAGACAAGTAACTAAATCTTGTCTCCAAGGTCAGCCAAAAACCAATCAACCAAGCCAAACTGAAGACTTGTTTTAGAATCTCAGATTTCAGCCTGATTTCCATTTGATCAAAAGCCAAACATTCTCACTAACACTAACTGGCTCATGAAGAAAGGAAATAGCTGAATAAACAGGAAGCTTACTGTAACCCTGTACTTGAGGCCTCTGTCATGGTACCATTACAGGTGAAGACACCATTTAATGAAATTATTTCTAACAGATCTTTGTGGAAGAATTTCATGACAAATCCACTTCCATGACAAGTTCCATGCTATGGTTATTTAATGTTTAAAGTCAGGTTTCATTATTCTTTTTGTAACTAAGATGTCTTTGTTGTTGTCATTGTGGTAATATATTTTCCTTTCTTCAATAACAGTGTTTTGTAACTATTTTTATTAGTACAAATAAAACTCCTCTACTGTTAAATCAAATAAGTAATAATTCTACATTTTGAATTTATGCCAAAGTATGTTATATTACAAATTCTGATCATTGCAATTAATGTATATGAAATTATTTAACCAAAAAGATTAAGAATGTATTTCTTAATTAAGAATTTACTTTTATATACTCAATTCTAAAGGGGGGAAAACATGACTAGGAATTGCATTAATTTGTTGAATAAAACCCTGAAAGTAGTATTTTTTTAATAAATTGGAAAACAAAGTTTGTTTTCCACCATCACTAATGACTTCATTCTGTTCAAAACCATCTCCTTTTTCTCTGTAATTTTGCTTGTTCCTTTCCTTTGCCCTCCATCTTTATTACTCTAATCAAACACATATTTCTTTCATCTACCCCACTACTATTTTCTTTCCAATAGTATTATAGGATCTTTACACCTTTAAAACAGAATTTGGCTCCATTTATCTCTTTTCTAACAATTTTTTTTTTATTTATTGTGCCCTGTGTTAATGAGAAAAAAAAAAGTGTCTTTCTTCTCTGGACCTCTCATAAATAACACTGACATAAACATTTAGTGTTATCAGGCTCAAGGATACTGTGTAGGGGATACTGATGACATGGCAGATAAATCCTGTTTTTCTGGGACTCAATCAGGACATTAAATATAATTTGTTCATGATTTTGATAAGTAGAAATATGGTAACAAATTTTAACAGGGATTTTTAAAAAACATCTTTTGATATAGATTTCTTTTCAGTCGTGTACTTATTTTTTTCTTAAGTGAGAGAACTAGGATCCAGTAAATTAGCATTCATCTATAACTAAGAAGATAGCAAGTTTACCTGTAAAACATGTATCATAATTATGATAAAGAATATTGGAGCAGACTTATGAATATTTTCTCAAACAAAGCAATTGGAAAGGAAAAGTTTTTTTTTAACTCTCTATTGCATTTTTTTTTAATGTCCCATGTTCTTAATGTTTCTTTAGGAAATTTTGAAATGCTTTATAATATTAAAATTCTTAAGCTTTGCAACTGGATATGAGTATCTGAAATCTAATATTATTTATTAGATTAAAAATAAGAATCCAATAATAAGCTAATTCTAACTTAGTAAAACAGATATTTTCTCAAAATTTCCAACTAAATATTTCAAGATTGATTAGTATAATATTAAAATAACTACCTGTGGGAACAAGAACTAACAAATTATGTTATTGTTTTAATCTCAAGTTTTTTTACTTTTAGCATAAACTTTTTTTAATTTTTCAGCGAAGACAGTAACATGTCACTGTGTGTTACTACAATCTTTTTGGTATTTTTTTAATTTCTAGAAAGCCCGTAACATTTTGGAAGAGTAAAATGACACATAATAAGGGAAAATATACATCATTGGAGGGAGTCCAACATCAATTAGATTATAGATCCATTGAAATACTAGTGACATTATCATCACCATCATTACCATAAACAATATAAAATGAATCCCTACTGCTCATAAGGCATTTTGAAAGTCTATATTAAGACTTAAGATCCAACAGAATCCAATTGATACATTAAATAATATCCTGCTAGCTGAAAGAGTTTATACAGAGTTTGATAATCCTCTAATTATTTGTTTACAGTATATGATTGGGAAATCTACCCCATGTATGAGCATTGTGTTAAATTCTACAAAGACTGTAAAGTTAAGCACAAGCCTTATTCCATGAGTTAATAATGTATGTATCTCAATATATCCTTTCATTCATAGAACCTAAAAGAAGTGAAAAACTTATGAGAATCAGAAATAGATGAAAAATTTTAAGTGTGGCTTCCTTTTCATATTTATGTTCTTTGAGATTGTTTTTTGTAAGATTCTACATTAGTGAGGAAATATTTGAGATGCTTGCCACAAATAGATGCTCTTATCCTATCTTTTTAATATACCTCAAAAGTCTTATTGCAGTTTTAAGCTTTAATATCTTACATAGCTTTATTAGCTTAATAGGACTGAGTAGCTTAAAACTACATTAAGACTTTTGGGTTATTGTAGATAAGGAACAGCAGAAAGAATTGAAAAGGTGAGGAGGGTAAAGAAATGCAATGAGGAGAAATAGATCAAGCAGAATTTTTGCATATAAACAACCCTGAGGATTATTAGTAGAATAACTGCTAACTTATTGCAGGATACATGATCACACTATAATTAAACAAATGGAGGATTATGTGAACATATATCTAAAATTAAATATTATCATAATTTGTTCTCCATTTATAATGTAATGGTTTATCATTCCCAAAAATAATGAGACATATTCCAAACACATTTCTATTCATTAATCATGCTGATTGATTATAAAAAGAATAAGAACATATATATATACTATATATGTATACATATACAGAATATAAATAATAAAGGGTTGCACTTCTTATATAGTAAAAATAATGTGAATGACTGATTTTCAAATGGATTATTATTTCACTTTTATTGGTCCCACAGTGGGATAGCCTTTCGCTGGAAACAAGTCAGAGTTCACTAGGGAAAGTGTGAGCTATTATTTATTATACATATTTATTCTGCCTCCTCTTCTTTAGAATCCAGTAAAAAAAGAATTGTTTTTAATTCTTGAGACCCATAGATACCATCTTATTAGTTAAAGGTACCAAATTAATAATGGAGTTATTCTATAGACAAATAATTCTTCTTACTTTGTTTAATGGAGTTCAGCTGGAAATATCTCTTAGAGAAGTTGCTTTCTGGTTCTTATTTCTTTATATTCAAAAGAGAAAATAAGAATTAAGTACCTGCTATGTGCCAGGCATTTTAGTAATCATGTTACCCAAATGATCTCATTTGATCCTCACTACAACTCCTGGGAGGTTTCCTACTTATTGTTCTTATTGTTTCCCTTTTATAATTAAGGAAAATTGAGGCAAAGAGAGGTGAGGTACTTTTTCCAGGGTCAAACAAGTGACCAAAGCCAAGGCTAGATAATGGCTTAGGCTAGATCTGAACTCAGATATTTCTGAATCCAGGCCCAAAGTTCTATCCACTATGTCACTTACTTGTTGGTTTATAGTTAGACAAAAAATCCTGCTTTTTGTGGTTAAATAAAAATATTATTATACTAACTAATCTTTTTGTAAGCTCATTAAAAGTACAACTCAGTAGCAGACATGAAAACAGGAATGATATTAACCTCATCTTGTTCTCACATGATTTTGATTTTTTTTCTAAGTCTGT
This sequence comes from Antechinus flavipes, assembly GCF_016432865.1. NCBI lineage: Eukaryota > Metazoa > Chordata > Mammalia > Dasyuromorphia > Dasyuridae > Antechinus > Antechinus flavipes. The sequence goes on from NC_067398.1 coordinate 393,485,164, forward strand.
ATTTTGAAAGTTTCTCATCTTCTTTTAATCTTGTCATCTCTTTGGATGAAGTTCAGAAAGAAGTGGTCCAAGGACAAGTCACTTTACTGAAATTATTCTTAGACTATTACTCAGATGAATAAAGTGAGTGCATTCCTTTTCAGTAACTGAATAGAAGTATTGGCGTGTAAGCTCATCCTTCTGTCAGGTCACTGAAAGCACCTTTGGGATATTTCCAGTAGCAGACAGAACAGAGGTGACATGCTTGTCATCTTTTTGCCAAATAGTTTCTAATTCCCCCATTAGATCTCTGAGCTTTAAAAACAAACTATTCATTCTATATAGTTTGAAAATTACAAATATTTAGTATGGTCTCAATAATAAGAATTATTATTATTGTCATTATTGTTATTGCTATTATTATTTTATCAGATAAATTATGCCACCTTTTTCACAAATAAGTTGAATTTTTAGGAAGTGTTTGAAAATGGTCATGATCTCCCCCCACAAAATAATCAAAAGATAAATTTGAGTAACCAAGTGTTTTTCCTCAGTTATTTTAATAGGTATACTAAGAGATTTAAAAGATCTTATTTCAAATATATTACTCAGATGCTATCACAAATTTATTCTTAAACTAAAATTATAATCCCAAAACTATTTTAATAACTTACCAAATTAGCTTCTCTGAAAATATAGCCAGCAGGTATTTATATATGTGTGTGTGTGTGTGTGTGCGTGTGCACATATATGTATATGTATATGTATACATGTGCACCTGAATATATAAGTACATGCATATAAGTATGTGTATCTTTATGACTAGTTTCCATTCACATGTATAAAAATGGTCTATTTCCTATTCTCTTTCTCTAGCAATGTAGCAAAAAAGCCTCTGCCTCATTATTATGGATTTTGAAATCATCTGGAATAATTGCAAATCGTCCTTGGCCACGAATCACTCTCACAGTTACCACCACTACGATTATATTAACCATGGCTATCTTCAACATGGTAAGTACCTCAACATATAATACTTTAGAGATATACTTTAGAGCTCACATCAGTCTAATAATTTTCTCTTTTTGTTATATTTTTTAATTTATTCATTAAATATTTTCCCCACTTAACATTTAAAAAAATTTTTAAATTTGTTTTTAAAACTTTTGAGTTACAGATTTTCTCTTTTCCCCACCATAATCCCAATAAAAAACCACATGTGAAGTTATGCAAAACATTTCCAAAAATCATTTTGTGACAGTAAACATAAATCTTATACAAAGAAAGAGAAAGAAAGAGTGAGACAGAGAGAGAGAGAGAGAGAGAGAGAGGAGAGAGAGAGAGAGAGAGAGAGAGAGAGAGAAAGAGAGAGAGATTGAGAAATGTATTTAGATGCAATCAGTTCCTTCTCTGGGTATAGAGAGGATTTTGTATCATAAGTCCTTCAGAGTAGTCATGAATCATGCATTGTTGAGAATAGCAAAATCATTTACAGCTGATCATCCCAGAATATTGCTATTGCTCCATATACAGTACATTTCATTTTGTTTGAGTTCATGGAGGATTTTCCAGGTCTTTTTTTTTTTTCTGAGAGCATTCTGCTCATCATTTCCCAGAAAACAATAATATTCCATCATACTCACATGTCACAATTTATTCAGTCATTCCCCATTTGATGGCCATCCCCTCAAATTCTAATTTTTTGCCTTGAGGAGAGAGTTGCTATAAATATTTTTGTACATATAGGTCCCTTTAGTTTTAAAAAAAAAAATCTCTTTTGGGATTCCTGCCTAGCTGTGGTATTGTTAGATCAAAGGATATGCATGAATTTATAGCCCTTTGGCTACATCATATCTCTTGATCATTTATCATTTGGGGCATTCTATCCTATTTCTTAATGTCTTTTTACAATTGAGGCTTGTGATTGTTTCAGCGAGGAAAATAACACCATTTATCTTTTATGAAATTTTTCTTCAACTTTCAGTAAAATAATTAGAACACAGCTAAGATTATCTTCAAAAAGCTATGAGCTGAAAAAGCTTCATGGGCCACTTTTACCATTGCTAGGGACCAAAGGACAAGGAAGGACATGAGAAACTTAAGACACAGATGTTCATCCAGAAGGACAACAGAGAAATACCAGTGCATGATTCCAAAGAAGAGCAATGTTGAAGCCGTTAGTAGTCCGTGCCAAGTTCTATTGCCAAATTTGGTTCATTTGCTACAGAAGGGGCAACACGGGTTGCAGATTGTGTGCTATCTAAAGTTTCCATTTCTTCCATTTGTACTATAAAGAAAGAAAATGTTTAATGTTGACCTGAATACCACAAGGATCAGACTAGGTAATATAAATAAAATTATCTAATTGCAGTTAAAATGCAATTAAAAAACTACGGCAAAAGTGACAGAACTGGAGAGTAGTACATGGCATGGCTTCAAATGAGAAAATACTTGATGAAGCATATCTGGGAATTTGCTCCTCCTTAAGCCCTTCATGCCCAAGCATAGCTACAGCTGTTACCATTATCAAGAGTGCCCTTCTGAGAAAGTTAGCAAAATTGTTAATGATCTTGACCCTCATGAACCCTAGTGAAACTGTTGTCAGCATAAAATAAAGAAACAAGTAAATTGCATTTGGCATTTAAAAGCCATTAACAAAATGACTAGAACTTACATCTTCATATACACTTATATCTATGCAGTACAATATATGTAAATATATATAATATGTATATAACATATGCACACAAAATGTGTATATTTATTATATACCAGATATATACATAGATCATATACATGTATATGTGTATATACATTTATATATTTGTATATAAATTTTATATACATTTATATATATATTATATATACTGTGATATGTGTTATATAGATATACACATAATTAATAAAATATAATATAATTAAATAAAATGTAAGATATATCCCATATTTATTTCTGGATATGTTATATCTCCCTCATAAAAAATAAGAATTGAAACTCTTTGAGAATAGGAACTTTAGCATTTTGTGTTTGTATATCTAATACCAGCACAATGGACAGCTAGTTGGCACCATGAATAGAGTGATGAGCCTGGAGTTAGGAAGACCTGAGTTCAAATATAGCCCCAGATACTTATTAGCTCTCTGACCCTAGGAAAGTCACTTCAACCCTGTTTGCCTCAGTTTCTTCCTCTGTAAAATGAACTGGAGAACAAAATGGCAAACTATTTTAGTATCTTTGCCAAGAAAATACCAAATGGGGTTATGAAGAGTCACACAAACTGAAAACAGCTGAACAACAAAACTGATTGTGATTCAATCTGAAGAATTATTGTTAATTCAGGATGAATTTCCATTCATTCCACCCATTTCTTTTTTTGTTCTAAGTCAATGCATTAAATGGCTACTAAAATTTGCTGCTGCAATAATGTAATTTAGTAATAGCTTAGGTAAGAATTTCATTGGTCCTTGATGGATTATGCTTTGAAAGCTTCAGAGGTCTTATATAGACCTTTGGCTCAGATGCAACAAAATGCCTTTGCCAAAAATTCAGAAACAATGTTGTGAAATCTGATGCTATTTTCAAAAACTGAAAATGCACTTGGTTTTTCATAGTGAGCTACGTGATTTTCCTTTTCATGAACCTTAGTCTTTAGTTCCAAAACCAGGTAATTTGTTTTGTTTTATAATAGATGATAGCCACCATTTTTTCCATGAGAACTTTTTAAATATTTGAAACTTAGCTAACAAAAAAAAAAAAAGATTTCTATGTGAATGCTTTAGTGTCTTCAATAATGATGCTTCCCATGGTTCTCAGTCTTGTTTGCAAAACAATTATCATGGAGTTCCATTTTCATGTTACAATCATAAATTACCCTAAAACAATATTAATAAGTAAGATGCCAGCCATTATAGCAGTGTTGAATGAGGGCCAATGCATCAAGTAACCTGAGTATGGTTCAGAGAGTTTCTTAATTATATTTGCTTAAGATATAAAACTAAATAGAATTATAAATGTCATTAAGCATAGAATTAAAATTTAGTGTCAGCTTCAAAAACCAGAAAAAGAGATAAAGACCAAGAAAATATGAAACAAAAGAAGTAGTGCAGGCAGTCATCAAATTAAATAATGCATCACCAGTCTGTGTTCCTAGTACTTTAATGTACTTTTTAGACTTAAAATTATCATCATAAGTCTCATTAAAAATCATTTAGTAAGTGACTATTCTTGGTAGGATGCTACCAGATATTTAGGACACAATGAGATATAAGAGAGAATCACAGAAATTCACAGTTAATAGGAGCTTCAGTAGCCAACTAATCCAACCTATGCTACTCTTCCAATTCCTCACCACAGGATTCCTAACACATGTCCATATTCCCTTTACTTGAAAAACTCCTATAAAGGTGAATTTACTATTTTTGAAGCATCCCATTCCATTTCATGATAGTTATTGTTAGAATATAAATCCTTATATCAAGACTAATTTTGACTCCTAGAAAGTTTCATTCATTGTTGCTAATTTTGAGATGAATCCAGAAATGTAATTACTGTCATGTGAAAATGGACAGCTTTCCAAACACTTGAAAATTTTATCATGTCTCCCATGCATCCTCCTCCTTAGGCTAAAAATCTCCAATTCTTTTCACTAATCTTCATGTTGCAAGATCTTGGGATCCTTTCTGGTTTTTTTATTGCCCCTTTCCATATCTTTCTAGCTTAATAAAGCCTGTCATAAAATGTAATATCCAGAGAATGATTTGTATAACATGGAGTTGTTTAACCAAGAGAAGAGATCACTTGGGAAAGGCATCATAACTGTCTCTGAAAGACTGCCACTTGGAAAAAGGTCTAGATTTATTCAACTGACCAAATCTAATTAGTCAAAACAAGTAACAATCAATGGAAATTTCAGAGAGAAAAATTCTGGTTTAATGCAAAGGGAAATGTAGAAATAGCTAAAATGAAATGAGCTGCTCCAACCAGTAATGAGTTTCCTCTCATTACAAGGGGCTAGATATCCACTGGTTGGGTATGTTAGAGAGAAGATTCTTGTTCAGGTAGACTATGTTGGATAGTCTCTGAGGTACCTGAAATTTTGTCATTCTCTTTTTATGGTAGAATATCCTATAATCTATTTAGAGAAACAAGAATCTACATAAATAGAACAACTAGAAAATGAATAGAAAAGCTAATATCTGTTGTGTTGAGTGGTTCAAAAAAACAAGGGATATAAGATTTTAAGGGAGGAAATATTCTGGAAAATAGTAGTTACAAATAATGAGTGGATTGATGCTTAAGGTAATAATAAGATAGAGAGAAGGGAAATGTAGGAAATGTAGCTGAAGAAAATAGCATGACCAAACGCATAGGGGAAAGTGTAGGCATTTCATGATAAAGAATCAGTACCTTTGACTGGAATGAGAATTCATATAAAATAAGTCGAAAGTATAAGAAGTTTTGTAGAGGCCTAAAATACCAAGCTAAGAATGCAGATATTATCTTGTACCCATGGAATAGCCATTAAAGATATCTATGCAGAAAATAAAATAGAAAAGTAAAAAAGCAGTGTTTTAGGAAAATTAATCTGAGAACACACTCTATACAGCATGGATTAGAGCAGGGAGAAAAATATTTACCCCAGCTTTCAAATAAAATCTCATTGTTGTATTAAGAGTTAGTATACAGTTTTTAATATATGATAACTTTGGTACATTTTTATACATTTTTTGAGTATAAAGCTGCCAGCCTTTCTATATCTTGGCAAAACAACAAGGGAACATTTTCCTGCCAAAACCCATGATTAGAAATAGTCATATTCCCTTAATTTTGCTCTTAGATTTCTACTAACACATTCAGAGGTTTTTTATAAATCATTTGAATATTTCAACATAGACAATGTCATTTTTGGATAATAATCTGTTTACTTAGGTGAGGGCAGTAACTTCTTCAGGTTTGTAAAAGAAACATGTGGTAGTACACTATAACCAGGAGGACATAATATAAGTTCCTCAACTTCTGGAAGAGTTAAGATACACAATTTAATTTTTAGTATATTCTGTTTTCTAAAAATCCCTTTTCATGCAGTTTTATACATTTGAGGTTGTCTTTTACCATAAATGATAATTTAAGTTGAGGCTATACATATGGAATTAGGGATTTGAGTTACCAAGGGTTGCCAAGATATCAACAGAGCAATAGAAGGTACCTTGACAGAAAATAGGGTACAGTAAGCTGAGGAAGATAGAAGCAAAAAAAGAGAAAGATATATCATTCTTTGTTAAGGCTCAAAGAATCCACTTTGGAACTATTTTAGAGGTGACTAGTTTCTCAGGGCAGATAATTCATTCATTCATTTAAAGAATGTTTTTGTAGGCGGTTTTTGTTTTTGTTGTTTTGTTTTGTTTTTAATATACTACATACAAGATACTGTGCTAGACACTGGAGATACAAAGACAAAAATGTAAAGGTTCCTCCTTGAAGATGCTGGGGAAAATAATATGTTCACAGATTGTCAATACAAAACAAATTTAAAGTAATTTTCAAATAAAGACCACCAACAACTAAAGGAGAGTGAGAAGGATTTCATGGGAGGTTGTACTTAAAGCAAGCATTGAAGGAAGTTAGGGATTCTCAGAAGTGGAGCTGAGGAGAGAATACATTGTACTCATAGAGGACAACCTCTGTGAAGATAGTAGTAATTTGGGAGGAGGAATTGGAAGAGTGATATAAGAAATTGGGGGAAAAGTAAAGTTTCAAGTAGGAAGTTAAAAAAAAAAGACTCAGGACAGAGTCTTTAGTAATACAGTAAAGAATAGGCATATAACTTTTTTCAAAAGCTCTTTTCATAAGATCCTTTTTTGCCTCTTATATAATTAGTATCCATTAATTAGTTTAAAGAAAAAGAAAAAGAAATAAGAGGTTGTATTTGGGAAATAAAAAGACTTTTTTTTAACAAAACATGTCCAGGTTAGAGAAGGAATAAGTAGCAGGTAACTAAATCAGTGTTTATAAATGCTTGATAAGATCAGCATTCAGATCAGGGCTAGGCTTTTGGCACAGTACAAAGGAGTATTTGGAGAAAAATACACAATTTATAATAAGAGGAATGTGTTGCAATTTTACTTCCTCAGAAAGCAATCTTTTGCTTGGTAAATGAGGTAGAAAGGCCTGTAGCAGAGATACATTAAAAAATTATCTTTGGAGAAAGAAATAAAAACAAGTGGCTTTTTTTTTTAACTGAATTAGCTTCTGTTGCTGTCTAAAACAGCAAAGAGGCAAGAGATAAAGTAAAATGCATTTTTTTCTCCTATTCATGGAAGCTCAGAGAGAAGAGATCACAGTCTCTCAAGAACTGACATTTTCTCCAAAAGCATAGCAAAAGGTATGCTTTGTGCTATGGAATTAATGATACTGGTCTCAAAAACCCATGAAGGACAAGGACTGTTTTGCTTTTAGTATCTAGCATATTAACTTATATGTAGTAAGTGTTTAATAAATCATTTGAATTGAAATGATAGTAAGTCAAACTTTTTAGATGCTAAAACAATAGAAAATCAACATTAATAAATATATCTAGCTGCATAACTCCTTTCTATTCTAATAACTAATGAATATCAAAGAGAGAGAGTTTTGTAAATCAGTGTTATTCCTTTGTGATCATTTGCTGAGAAGCAGGTTTCAGCTTTCTAAATTGCCTGAAATTTTGAGATATATCTGGTTATAGGGTAAAAAAAAATTACCATCATCTATACTTCAATGTACTATAAGTACCCATTTGCCATCATAACTTACCATATGTTCCTTACAAAATACCCATCTTGTTAAAACAGAAAAATTGGGAATAGAATTTAAAATCACATGAACCTAACTCAATTCAATAAATATTTATTCATACAAAGCACTATGCTAGATGTTTGAGCTACAAAGACAACAAACAGTTCCTACATCAAACAAATTTACATTCTTCTAAAGGATATACCATGTATCAGATAAATAAATATAAAATAATTTAAATAGAGAGGATGCACTGAAAATATTTCTCTAAGGTTGGCATAGAAACCTGAATATAAAAATTCTAAGATTCAAAAGTAAGAAAGGAGTGGATATCAGGAATTTCAAGATTATTCCAAATTATTGGCAGCACAGTGCCAAGCTCATGAAACAATTAATAAGCTAATTTGGATGAAATATTGAATGGCAAAAGGCCTGAATTTGAGATGGTGAACTCATAATTATAAAGAAGAAAATGAATATGAGAACAAGTATGAGGGTAGAATCAACAAGGATTCATATCTGTTTGGGTATATATGAGAAAGGAAAGAAACTAGAATGGCTAAGGTTGAAAACCTGGTTGAGGATGATTCTAGGAAGATGGTAAGTCAGAAAATTCCATGCTCTTCAGAATTTCCTTCACAAATGAGACAAAATTGTGCTTCAGAGTGAACATTTCAAATAAGAGTTGAAGCAGAAGAGTGGTCCCCTGAGAAAATGGAAGATCTGAAGAAAAATACCTGGATGTAGCTTTGGCTGCTGTGAAGTATAAATATCTCCAGGCTAATTCCACTGAAACAAGCTGTGAGTCCTGGAGTTAGACAGGTTGAAGGGTAGCCTTGGCCTCAAACACAGGAATTTACATTTCTCAGACTGTTTGGAAGACTGTGTCAGTGAAGATAGAGAGAACTTCTCTTGACAAGAAACACCAGCCCAGATTTGCTGAGGATACATGGTCCTTAGTGATAAGGAACCAGCACATACTTGGTGAGTAAAGAAACAGTGAGGCAGGAATGCTGCTGTCTGCAGATACTTAGAGTAGGCTAGATTTCGTGATTTGAGGTTAAATGGTCACTTACCCCAAAAAAAATCAGAGAAGAACACTTTTTAAAAGGCTTTAAAAATAAAATGAGAATGAGAAAAACTGAAGAAAAAAATTGCAATTCAGAAAAATCACGATAATGTAAAGAAGGTCAATCAACCAGAAAAGGAGATCCAGAATCTTAAGAAAATGACTCCTTCAATATGGGCAAAGGAAAGACAGCAAAAAAAGTTATAAAGAGACCAGGAAATAATAAACAGACATTCAATGAATTGCTAGACTTAAAGGAATTTGTTGAAAAAAACCTGAACTTAATAGAAAATTTAACATATAGAATCTAAGGTAAACAGCAAAGATTAATTTCAAAGGAGTTGATATGGACAGATTGCTTATGTTTTATATATAGAAAAGTAAGCCATATATCTAAGGTTGTTATTGGAAATTGGGTAGTTCAAAAGAAATATTAAATTTTTGCTGTGTATGATATGATTCTTAAAAGCAAAACCATATTGGAAAAGGTAAATAGAGTATTTTATACAAATGAAGTGGGAGCATCTTTTCATATGGCTTGAAATAGTTTCAATTTCTTCATCTGAGAATTGTCTGTTCATATCTTCTGACCATTTATCAATTGGAGAATGGCTTGATTTCTTATAAATTAGAGTCAATTCTCTATATATTTTGGAAATGAGTCCTTTATCTGAACCTTTGACTGTAAAAATATTTTCCCAGTTTATTGCTTCCCTTCTAATCTTGTCTGCATTAGTTTTGTTTGTACAAAAACTTTTCAATTTGATGTAATCAAAAATCTAGGGGAGGGGATGGGGGGGAGGAGGAGGGAAATTGGAACAACAGGTTTGGCAATTGTCAATGCTGTAAAATTACCCATATTTATATAACTTGTGAATAAAAAGCTATGGGAAAAAAATGATGTGAGAGAGCAAAAACTGACACATAGCAAACAGACGGAGGAGAGCTGGTAGTTCTGGAACTCTACTCTCATGAGGAAAATGTTAAAGAGAGAATAATCTATCTATATTTAGAAGGGTATAAAAATCTTCTAAATTCACAAAGAAACAAGAGGGAGTGAGACTAGGATAAGAGAGGGTGAATAGATTAATGGGAATGAAAGAACAAGAGAAAGGGTGGGAAGACATTATAAATGAAGGCTCCTTGAAGAGGGAGATCAGGATAGGCTAAGTAATAGTAGGATAAGATAGTGGGTAGAAGTAAAGCAAAGAAGTCAGTAAGAATAGAAAATAAGAGACACATACAAACATAATAATATTGATGGGAAAAGCAGGGGTAATAATCATTGATCTCAGACAAAGTTAAAGCTAAGATAGATTTGCTCAAAAAAGAAAATTAGGGAAATCACACTATCTGCCAGCCATATTAATCAATATTATTTTAGATCATTTAAAATAAGTAGATAGCATGATGTTGGATTATTGCTGTGTTGGAGAAAATAATGAGTTGCTGAATCTAGAAAAATATGAAAAGATTTTGATTTATAAAGTGTGATGATATCCACTTTTAGAGAAACAGAGGATAAACAGCCATGTTAAGGTCTTAAATGAAGTAATATGAATCAATTCATCTAGAAAATCCTTTCCAAAGGAAATACATAGAGCCATTCAGAAAGAAAAATGAACATTCGAGCATCTACCTTTATTATAATTACCAGGGGTAAACACAGGTAGATTCTGGAATCCAGTTTCCTGTTAAGTTTTTGTCTTTGGAAAGAATTTTTCTAGGGGATTTGATTTGCATTTGAGATTTCATTTCTCTTGGGTAATTTTTAGCAATTACTAACATATTGATTCTTTTTCTTAAAAATACACCAATGTTCCTTTTTTTTTTCCTAACACAGGTAACTTAATAGATGTTTAAGGTATTTAATAAATACCTTAGTAGAAGTATTTGGAAGGAGAAAGGAAAATACTAGTTTAAAAAAAAATTAACCAAATTTTGAAAAATTGTCTTACATTTACAAAAATAAAAATGGGGCAGGGCCTTTACAGGATAAGTAGGATGAATGGCTTCAATTCTGTTTTGGAATTTGTCCCTAAGAGAAAATGTCATGATCTTTTTATTACATTGATTTGAAAGAGATGAAATTCAAGTGTACTCCACTTAATAAGCCTATATACAGAACTGCATTGGGTTTATTTTTAATATTCAAGTGATAGATATAATGTAAAATATCTAGATGAAAAAATCAAAAATAAATAAAGCCATTAGATCCAAATATTTAGTGACTATTTTTTTCAATTTTGTAAAAAAAAAATTCATCTAGATATTTGACATTCTACACCTACCACTTTTTTCTTGATATATTTAATAATGTCATTTTGCATCATTTTTTCATGCTGCTCTCAAAAATTTTATTAGAATCTTAATACAGTTTAATCATAGTTTTTTTTTAAATATAAGAAAATTGATTGTCTTTGATCAATCAATTTGCAACTACCTAAAAAAAAAAAAAACTACAGGATAGCTTGATCTTGTAAAGAATAAATTTTGCAGGACCAATTTTTTTTTGTGATATATCATAATAAAGCAAGGAAGCAGTAATCACAATAATGTAGCTAGACTTTTAGAGCAATGACATCTTAGTGAATGGTCTAGGAAGAAATGTACTGAATATTGAATATAAATCATTGATTTTGTACAATTCTTTTAAAAAAACATGATGCCAAGTTGTATTAATTATGACAAACAAAATCTTGAAAACAAATCTACAATTTAAATCCTTATTAAAATGTCATATGAAGTTTAGTTCTCTGCATTGTTTAAGTGATATGGAAAACCAGAGTATATTAAGAAGAACAACTACAATAATTAAAACAATGAGAGGAAAGAAGGTGGTGATTTAACTGTGACAGAAGAAAGAACATCAGATCATTTCTAATAAGAGGGTCTAAGACTCTGACAAAATATTATTATGTATCAGAGGCATAATCACTAAATTAATACAGAAAAAATAAAGTAATAAACTAGTACAGTCATTCAATTTTCCCAAAAGGCAAAGGCAGCCTTAGAGAACTGAACAGAAATTTCCCATTTATCTCAGATCTTCTTTATCTGAGAAATATACAAAGTCCAAATCTTCTAGGCATCCTGGAGACCAAACTGGATAACTATCAAATTCCCAAAGAAAAATAGAATTAAAAACTTAGTCTTAAGCAGGCCATTTTTTTTAAACCAGAGAATCTATCAGAAATAAATTTGTTAATTAAATTCAAAATATAGCTTCTTCAAGCTATTTATTAAGAAATTCAGAGGGACTGAGATTCATACTACCTTTGAAAATCTGGATATAAATCATCTCCATCTTACAGTTTATAGAGTTCAAACAAAGACAAACTCTTATCAGTCAAGATTTAAGGAAGATTGTTGTTTGTCCTTCGTGCATGAAGAGAATCCTGACAGCAGGGAGGTGATGCCATTACATGCAAGTAAATTAGATTTAAGTGAGGGAGTGCTATGTAAAATCATTAGCCTTATTTCTTCCCCTGGAGTCATCTGTATCCAGTGGCAAGATTTTAAATCATCAAAGAGAACAAAACTAGAATAGAAACTTTGGACACTTCCTGGAAAATCATTTTCCTAAACCCATTCAGTCTGATATACAGAAAAGAAAGGAGGAATATATTTAATTGAATTAAGCAAAAGGCCTGTTGTTCTTACTGAAGATATTACTCTAATCAGTTTCAAAGAGGATTCTCGCCTGGACTGATTATACCTGTTCCTTTAGGAATTGATTAGACCTTGAAACAAGCAGGAAAAAAAGATTTTCTATTCAAAACATTGTTTCTTCAGAATAAATTAAATGCTGATTTTTTTTTTTTACTCAGATGAGACCAAGAACTTTTGATAAACACTGAAAATATATGATTTTTGAATATTTCTAAAAATGAAATGAGGTGAGGGTTAAAGGAGTGAAGATTCATTTATAAAGATAACTAATTCTAACTGATATTTATGAAAGAAAATGGAAAAGTGGTGGAGAACTCAGGTTCTCTTAAGCAAGTACTTAGGCTCCTTGCCTATGCTAATAGCTGACCTCATCTCTAGGGGAAGCAAGGGAAAGTAATTCCTCTGCTAGAAATTCAAGAGCATCCCAAAAGAACAAAAGCCCAAAGAAAAAGGGTATAATTGCTTTCATCTCTCTTAGGGATCACCAAAAGGAGAATTTCCTCTTGACTCAGTCATCAAAAATCAACACAATCTCACAGGCACAGCAATACATGGGAATCATGAACCAAAGGAGAGCTTTTGCATCATCCTAAAGTGCTGTAGAATTCTTCAATTCAGAGTCAATGGGCATATTTAGTTCCATAGAAAATTCTCTTTTCTTCCAAAGATCCGTGCTTTTTTATCAAAAGTATTAGGGGACCTAGTGATCTCCCCTCAATCCATGCTACAATTAAATTATCTGTGAGGAGTGTGTGAGAATAGGCAGAGCTGTAATTGCTATTTGCACAGAAATTTAGTTTTAAATATCATCTATGAAGAGACTTTTCTTGTCAGGCTGAAAAGAAGATAAGAAAGGGTTTGTCTAACCTTTATATCATAAATAATTAAGAAGAGGCTTTAATTGGTATTTTGTGGCAACTGAGTGGTGGGGCTGTTTTCAAAAAATGAAGAATTAAAGTGCTGGTGAGAGATAAGATGTTGTAAATAATTATTTATGTCTTTGGTATTAATGTTATTCAATTAATGAACTATGGTGTTCTCTTCTTTATAATATAATGGTTCTTTCTGGGAGCAGATTTCTTGGGGAGGTTTTCTGGAGGCAGCCTTAGTATCAGTTCAGATCAACAATCACCCCAAATGCAGCCAGGGATTAAAGTACAGTCTTTTATTGTCTCTTCCAAAATCTTATCTTCTTCACTTGGGGCTCGACTAATTTTCGGGAGGCCTTCTCTCTCCTTGGTTCCAAGAGCTCTTGCTGCTAGTCCTTTGCCTCTGCTCTCTTCAGCCTCCAGCCAGCACAAAGGTGGTGGAAGATGGAATAAATCTATCTTGCCTCTGAGAAAGAGCTTCTGCTGAACTGACTGACTGGCTCACTGAAGCTCTTTTTATGCTCAGTGTAAAAGGTTGACTCCTTCTCTGAGAGAATGGGATTATGGGATCTGAGAGTGGGATTATGAGATCTAAGAGTAGGATTATGGTTTCTGACTTGTGAATCTCCCAAAAGTGTGAACTCCAATGAGTACTTAAATACATTAGTGAGCTAAGGATTTGCTAAGTACCATGCTAAATTAGGCAATTGATTTATCACTTTGTCAGGATTCATGCTAAGGTGTGAATCAATAAGCATTGTATCAATTCCATTGAGTTAACATTAGAATTCTAACATCTCCCTTGAGTTATCATCTTGTTTCAAGTTGAGTTAACACTAGGATTCTAACAATGAATCAATAACAATGATATTTATTAATATCTATCCAATCTGGGCAGCTAGGTGGTGCAGTGGATAGAGCACCAGCTCTAAAGTCAGGAGACCTGAGTTTAAATCTGGCCTCAGACACTTAACACTTCCTGGCTGTGTGACCCTGGGCAAGTCACTTAACCCCAATTACCTCAAGGGGAAAAAAGAAGTCTATGAGTTTAGGGACTTTGATACATAGAAGTAATTAACTGTTTATTGATTATTTTTTTCTCCATTTGATTGAATAAATTATATTTAATAAAATTAGGTAGTGATCAGAGTTTTAATTAATAAGAAAGTAGTTACAAATTGAATAAATTATACTTAAAATGAATTAGTAATTCAGAACTTTAATAAAAAAGTAGTTACAATTTTATTAATCAATAAAGAAACAAATACATTCCTGGAATATTTTAGAATTTGGGATTATGAGAATGAATGTGGTAACAAGTCAAGCCAACTTAAGGGGGTGACCATCTCATATAAAGGAAGTTAATCTAAACACACACAAATTATATGGTAAGTAAATTAGCTATACAAAATGCCATGAAATCCAACTGAGAGAAAGAAATTATTACTGACTGGGGGAGATCAGGAATGGTTTCCAAAAATAAGTGGGAGTTCAGTCATGCTTTAAATAATTGGTGGTAAATGATCAAGTCAAGAAGACAAAAGATGTTCACAGCAGAGGGATTAATGTGAATGAAAGTATGAAGACAAAAATCAAATCGACAATAATTTTTTGTTCATTAACAAATTTATTTTTAACATTGATTTTTTAAAAATTTTAGTTCTAAATTTCCTCCTACCTATTAAGAAGGTAAGCAATATGATATCAATATACATGTGACATTATTCAAAACATTATAAGCCATTCAACAAGAATATGTTAAATGTGAACCTAGGGATTCAAAGAACTATGCACCCTTGGGATACAAAGAAAAGCAAATGACAGACCCTATTCTAAAGAGCTCACAGTCTAATGGGGAAAGTCTTGTATAAACAGCTATATGCAAATAAGATATATACAGCATAAATTGAAGATTTATATAAGATTACATGAAAATTTATAAGATATAGAGAGAAAACATTAAAATTAAGAGGAATCAGGAAAGCTTCCTGAGGCATCAGGATCTTTAGCTGGTACTTGAAAATAGGAGACAGATTAGAAAAGAATCCCAGGCATGAGGGATCCACCATGTTTGGATTTTGGAAGATATAGAATCTTGTTTAAGGAACAGCAAACAAGTAAATCATAAGGAGTCCTTAGGATGCAGATTCTAGTCCACTTTGGAGATTGTGAAGCACTGTGAAGGGAAAGACGTGATCTTAAACTTAAACATTATGGGATCTGAAAGTAGGATTATGAGTTACTGACTTGTGAATCTCATACTGAATACTGACTTATGAATCTCCCAAAAGTGTGAACTCCAATAAGTACTTAAATTTAGAAAATTAGAGTAGACTCAAGAATTTCTAAAGTTGCTACTCATATTAGGTTTTATAAATTGTATTCCGTTTATTATAATAAGCTCCAGACAAAGTACAATTTAAAAAATACAACATTGTTGCATACCGCTTCTCAGTATCTGTAAGAAGAAAAAAAAAGGAAAAGCAGAGCCTCAGTCATTTTTTTTTTACTTTTTCCCTTTCACATGATGATATGATTAAGAATTTAATGTTATGCTTTTAATATCTGGAATGTCTACTTTTATAAATCCCCAAAGTAAAGCATTTTCCTTTAACTTGTCAGTCCTTGATACATTATTATGCAGATGGATTATATTCTGCTCCCCCAGAAGCTGTATTTATAAAATATTGAACTCATGTTTTTTACCAAGAAATTTCTCCATTCCTTCCTATCTGATTTAAAGGTTTTGTTTTTTCTTCTTTCATGGCTCCCATAGTAGCAGTCAAATAGTGATGATAATGCTTTTGATCAATTCTGTAGCAGCAGATCAGTAAAACTCTCAAGCTTCTTTGATTTTTTTAATTAGCATTTTTCTGAATTTCATTAAATGATATGAAAGCTGAAAAATATTCTTTTCAGAATACTAAATATGCTAAATAATCATAGTTAATTTCTAACTGATATTTATTCTATTTAGCCAAAAACCTAAAGTGGCTATTATTTAAAATTTTTCAAGGAATCTTTACTAAGAGAGTAAATTGAAATGCATTTGATTTTAAATCCTAATTGTATAAGATTTTGCTATATGCTAGGAAATTCCTTCTAGAATAATCAGTAAAAGTAAAATATTTTGAGGTAAAGAAATAACAGTCAAGACTTTGGAAAGTTTTAAATCTGACCAATTTGGTGACAGTAACTAGTTTCTTCCTTAGACAGAAGCTTAAACCTCTTCAGCTTCACTTTTTCTTTTTAAAGTAGAAATTGGTACACTCTCTGTTTTATAGATAAATTATCACTTTTATTCAAGGTACTAATATAACTTTGAAAGGGACCAATTATCCTCATTTCCTCAGGATCATGTTACACTGGATGTATTTGTCTTTCTAAAGGATAAATCTTTCTCAGAATTTTACTACTTTTAATATGATGATCTATTCTCTCAATACCATGTGTCTAGGAGAATTCCTAATCTTTAAAATAGTGGAAACATGTGATATTGATGAAAATGGGTCTAAACCAACAGTGAGCAACATGATATCATTTTGCTCATTAATTTAATGTATTTTATCATAGACTTATAAATGCTGGTGGATTAATTTAAATCAAGGTCCAAAAATAAGACCAATAAAAGTTCAATTGAATACTTTACAAAGACTTCAGTCTTATTCATTGCGATTTGACTTTCTACTTAATCCCTCTTAAAAATAAAAATAAAAAATTAAAATGAAACCCAAATGCTATGATCAAATAGCATTAGTTCTAACATTTTTGAATTTTTAAATAAATATTTGACTAACAAATATTCCAAAAGGACTTCCAAAAGGATTAGTATCCTTAATATTAACTTATTATTTTGGGATAGTGATCAGATGTTTAGCTAATAATCATTCATCTTTCATTATAATTTTTAAAAATCTTCAGAATTCCAAGTAAAAAGCCATTAGTAAATTTAAAGCAAAAAAAGACTACCCATCTGTCAAGAAAAGTAATTAAATTTTTCTTTTACCACAAAGGAAACAATGTATAATTAATGAGTGAAAATTCATCCTCCTGAGTTTCCTTTCTTGATAATAGCTTATACTAATAATACACTGTAAAATTATTTTCCTCTCATAGTTTTTCCTGAATGAAGCAGAGATAATGCTCCCTTCAGATTCCAACACTTCAAATTTAAGTCTCTCTGACTCAACTGACCACAAATCTCAGAATACACAAAAGTATTTTTTCCTGCCTGTAAGTATATTTTATTTCTTTTTATATCATATTATGCTTCACTCTATGAATATTAGGTTGTATCCATTTATGCTAAATGGTATTGGAACTATAGTTCCAAGTTTTAGTTTAAGAGGAAATAAGTATATCAAAAGATTATGTGTGTATATATATTATGTGATATATACATATATCAGAGTTTCTAATTTTATTGTCTCTAAATTGTCTTTTAAAATGAACTAGGCAATGGCTAAGACCTTTTAAAAATGGTAAGCTCATCCAGAAAGTATATTTCAAGTGAAATCTGTTTAAAGTCAAATATAGATAGATAGGTACACAAATACATACACATAGAAATGTATTAAGTAAAAAGACCAGCTTAAGGCTATGTCATGACAGCTAGTAACTTTTAATTTAAAGTCAGAAGTCTTGGTTTTTAGTTGTGGTTTTAAAAATAGGCAAGTCAATGTCTCAGACATCTCAACACCTTTCTCAGTTTTATAGATTCAGAGCCAAAAAGAATCATTTAGTCCAACTGCTCCATTGCACAGATGAAAAAACAGAGGTTACAAATGGCTTGTCTGTGGTCACAGAGGTAATAGAAGTAGAGAAGCTAGGATTTGAATTCAGGTCCCTAGGTACTAAAAGAAACATTTTTTCCCATATATTTGAAATGTTGTGCAACTCTTAAAGCAAAATAAAAATATCACCTATCTATTTATTTGTTTGTCAATTGTTCTATGTAGCAGACTAGTTTGCCAACTTAGCATATAATCTCTTTGAGGAAAAAAACAATATCTTATAGTTTTTCATTATTCTTCCTAACTTCCAGCTCCAGATACTTTCTTATATACATATCTTTAATAATTCCTAGCCAGTTGATACATTTTAACCAACAATTTGAACATTTCAAATTTAGCATTATTATAACCTCTTAAGTAAAGAGTTCCTTCAAATATTAAAGAATATGTGATATCATTGGTGTAATAACTTTCTTTATATGAATCTTCCACAGAGGACTAAACCAATGTGCCTTCCTCTAAACTTTTTTTGAAAGAGAGGCAAGGATATTTCATGATTTTCAATGCAACATTTGAGTAGTCCATTTGTTAGGGTTCAGCATCACAACATAACCAGTCCAACCTTCTTTTCCAATTATATGTAGCCTCAATATGCTGAAGCCCACTTATACTTATTATGAATCTTTCTTTGATCTTTGATTCACCTGTAGCTAACATTTTTTCTTAAATCAAGGTTTTCATGATTCATAGCTATGGAGTTTTATTGTACTGAAGGAAACAAATAGAAATTATTTTCTAGTTAAATACTCTTTCCCCCTGGAAATGGTTTATACCAAAAGAGAGATATTAAACACTTCATTTTAAATACTGACCATTGACTAGATCATACAGAAAAACCTGATTTGATTCTCACCTTACTTTGCAGCCTACCTCCTCGCTTTTCCTAGGTATCAATTTTAAACATTCACATTGTGTTTTTTGTGATATTCATTCTCCTTTGGCTCCCCTACTACCTGTCTGAAACTTTCTTTTCATTCTCCTTTGCTTGGTCATTAAAAACGTTTTACTCTTTAACTCTGGTCAAGCCTTGAGGCTCTGTCTTGCACAGTACTCTCTTTTATCTCTATATTCACTCAACTTTCTACCTTTGTACTGGATATCTCCCCTGCAAGAGTCAACTACAGTAGCTGCTCATCCATACCTATTAAAATACTGAGCATCCTTCAACACTTAAGTCAGAAAATCTATTTCACAGCAATCTTTCTGTATCTCCCTGGTTGATATTCTCTATCCTCAAATTATAGTTCATTTCCTTAACTATGTAATCATTATATCCTTAGAATTTACATTTGCAGAATGTAAACTCTTGGAGGACTTGGTCTATATTTTATATTTGCTTCCTCAATGCATAGCATGGTGATATTTGTACAGAAGACACATAATGAACATTGGTGAATTGAATATAAACAAATCCATTGTAGAAAACTATTGTAGTATAATAGGAAGGACACACTACTTGGAGTTAAGAGCTAGAATTCAAGTCGTTCTCAGCATTTACTATCTATGGATCATAAGCCATTTAGCATCTAAACTCAGTTTTCTCATTTGTAAAAAAAAAAAAAAAAAAAAAAAAACTAGATGATGTTATATGTACAGATGAACAATGTTATATGTATAATGAACAAAGTGGTTGGAGGAAGGAAACAAACATTTACTCAAGTACTTATTATATCCTAAGCCATTTATAAATATCATCTTATTTGAACCTCATAACAACCTAGATGCTGATAGGTAGGAAACTGAGATAAATAAAAATGAAGTAATTTGCCTAACACAACAAAGCTAGTGTCTGAAGTCAAGAGTTAAAATTAGATCTTCTTGACTATAGGCTTTGCCTTCTACCTACTGTACTATTTAGCTGCCTCTACTTGAGACTGAAATGCTTTGCAAATGTTAAAGTACCATGCAAACATGTGAGTTGTCATCATTTTATCCATAACTGAAATTATATCTTTGTGATCTAATGTATAAATTCTACTTCTTATGCTTAGTATCTCTTGCACTGGGGGTAAATAACTGATGTTTCCAAGTTCTCATTTTCTTCCATAAAGTTAAGAGTCTATAATAGATGGCTTCTGAGGTTCTATAATTTTTTTGACCATTATTATTAAACATTTGATTTGGAGTAGTGGACATAATCCTATTTATTTTATTTATGAGAAGTATTGCGCCAAGAGAGGTCATCTTGATGATCCAACATAGAGAAGATCCCATTGGTGATTCAGCACCTAGCCTGCTTTTTTGCACAGAATAAGTACTCAGCAAATGTTTGTTAAATTATGTAATGTTGCATTTGATGTTAAAATTCTACATGACCAACCTTAGAGGTAAGCCTGAAGTTAGGATAAAGCCCAACTCTGATATCCTGATCCAACCCTGAGATTTTAAAAAGAAAAGAAAAAAAGTGATTAATACTTGAAGTATATTTTAACCCCTTCTTTAGATAAATAGCTAATTGATTTGTGCTAATTTCTATCATTTAAAAAATCGTAGAACATTAGCAGCATACCTATATAGACACAGCAAAGAGAACACTTGTACTTAGTTTCTAATCATATATTATAATGAAAATATTCCTATATTGAAATCAATTTTAAAAAGAAAAAGTAGCTTGACTGGCAAGGGCCATTTCAAAATTAGTCCAGCTAATATTTTAGATGAATTTGGCAGAACATGACTGCTATTACTTAGAGAAATTCTATATTCTTCTATGACCTCATTTTAAATAAAAGCAAATCATTAGAGGCCCAAGTTAGTGGGAGTGATGGGAATGAAAGAGAGAACATTAGGGAATATGGAAGTTAAAATTCAAATTTATTCTGTCTTAATAGTTCTGCTAAAATAAAATCACTTAAATGATTCATAAACCAAAATGGGGGCTTACAAATTGTCCCAATCTGTTGTAGCCATTTTGGAGTTTTCATGAATTAGCAGATCACACCAATATTGCTAAAAAGTAATGGATTTTATTATAGAGAAACTGTGGTGTTACTCTTTATTGCAAAAAAAAAATTAAGGGTAAAAAATAAGTCAAAGGCAATCTATTCTAGCCTATATGAATTGAAAATGAAAATATTCTGTTCAACATAGTAGAAAAGTGATCATACTTTAGTTGGCTATATCCTATGAGATAGAATCTAATACTCCTCAGGCAGCCCATTCTGCTTTTGGATAGCCTGGTTAAGAATTTTAGGAAGTTCCTTAATATAAATGGGGCTTTATTACTTTATCTATAAAATGAGTGACTTGGGTTAGAGCTAGCCTTAATTTTTATTTTAAGTAAATTAACTTTCAAAAATCATCCAAAATGAGCCTCAATATTGGAAAAACTGTGTGAGGTATTTTTAAAAACAGGGACATTCCTGGACTCCTACAATTCACAGTTTCCAATAATTGACTACTTGATTGGACTCTTCAAAAGATCAGCCCTATTCACAACCTTTCCTTATAATATAATATAGAACTCTACAAGCATGAGGAAGGAAAGAAAGAATTATACCATCTTGTTATTACTTGTTATTACTTTTCATCTTTCCTGCCATTTTTTTGTATGCCCAGAAAACTTCATAATGAGACTTTAATTATACTCTTTTCTCTTTCTCATATCAGGGCAGTTGTAATATATCAGAATTAGTTACTCCTAAGGAGGTTGCAAAAGAGAAAAAAGCTACTTTTTTTAAGTAGCTTTGGCTTAAGCTATCTCAGCTTTCTCCTCTCCATTTTTGTTTCAAGTTGGTGGGACTTATATTTATCTCCTGATAGGCAATTCTACTTATCTTTACAAAAGATTTGTATTGAGGAAGAGGGTAGGATCTGGGACTCAGTTAAAAATTCAGACAAGTGGTCTTAAATGATTAGTCTTCCTAATATATTAGATATTTCTTTTTATGAAATCAATGGAAAGAACCACAGATGAGAAAACTTATAGTTTAATATCTTTGTTATATGGTGGCAATAAAGAGCAGGACAGTGATGAAGAGAAGCTCAGAATTAGAGAAAAGGAAACCTACTTCCAAGATTAAAATTTTATTATGTAATAAATATTTTAGACATTCATAATTTCACATTTATTATTTTGTGTTATATATTATGTTGAAAGTTTTCACTAGCATTGAATTCCCCCAGAATTAGTCTTCTTTCACTTAATACGGAACATTAGGTTGTACATAGTGTAATTAGGCCTTGGATCATGGTATGATTAAAGAGCTTACCTTATCTTACCTTATTCTACTAATAAAAAAGTGTTCCTTGTCCTTGTGTGGTTTTAGTATAAGAATTGATATTAACCTATATCCCACCAGAAGCAGAAAGACTGAGTAGCATAAAGAAACAGAAGATAAAAGCTGGAGCAAATTGTTGATGTGTATGTATAATCGAGATTTTCTCAAAAATCCTAGATATCATTCTCAGTTAAGTAGAGGGGGTATTATTTTGGAGAGAATATAAGGTGAATGAGATAGAGAATCAATTTAAGAAGAAGTAAAAGAGTCTTGCTTCAGTGAGGGCCTAGCTAAGACTGGAAATCAAGTCTTCCTGACTCCAAGGCAGCTTTCTATGCACTGTTTCTCTTCAGCATGTTCCTTACTGAAAACAAATTGATTTGGTATGTAGCAGTTGTTGTTGCTGTTGTTTTTTGGTTATTTATTTGCTTTTTAAATACCCAGACAATGTTTTCAGAATTGATGAAAAGGTTTCCACAAAATTAGATTTATTTTTCCCATTAAATAAATGTTTGGTAATAAAACCAAAGCTAATCTAAAAGAATCACTTAGTAATTGAGTATAGTAATTATAAGTGTTTTAAATACATATTGTATTAAATAGTTAAAAGTAATTTGAAAAAAATCTGTTGAGCTAAGATTTCATTGTACCATTTTAAAATAAGATAAAAAAAGTTAACTCTTTACTGTGTCACTAATTAGAAATAGGCAGTATAATATACTTATCTACAAATAATAAATAATGAATACTATATTACATAATTTTATATATACATATATATATGAATTATATTTCATATCATAATGAATGAAATTGAGAAGCTAGACACCTGGTTTCATCCCACCACTACTAATTTGCTCTTTTGTTTTCTAAGGCTCAGGTAACTTCTCCCAAAAACCTTCTCTGATCCCCCAGCTAAGAGTCTTCTCTCCATAAGTTTTCTTTGTACCATACCTATTGATTTATATTGTATTTTGTATCCCCTTCAGTTGAATGTAAGTATCATCACAGCAGAGACAGTTTCAGCTTTGTCTTTGTATTCCCAACACCTAGACCAGTGTCTTGTACATAATAGGGACTTAGTAAATATTTGTTGAATCAAGTATTGCTTTATAAGGCAGACTCAATAGTATTTGCCACCAAATATTTAGAAATATTTTAGTCAAAAGCAATATGTATTTTTAAAAATTTCCTTAATTGTCTTGGAAAAGACTACTTAAAACTAAAAACATCTCAGAAGACAAAAACTGTGGAATGATGTTTAGAGAAAGTCCCTGGGTTCTAGACCTACCTTTGACAAATACTCTCTTTGTGACATAAGCAAGGAGCTTTAACTACCAGTATCCTAGGTAATGCCCTAAGATTAGAAAAAATCAAAGTTGTCAAACACTAGATTAGAGGGATTCTGTATTACCATTGAAACAACTGCCTCCTACCCAAAACAAACAAGAAACCATCAACACTTAAACAGGTTTTCAAGCTTCATTTGATGTCAGAACAAGTTTTCTGGATATAGGGATGGTTCTCATGGTTCCTAACTTGTAGTATTTTCCATTTCAATTAAATAAGCACCATTCTGAAATAGGTTAAATTGTTACTGTAGTCATTAAAATGTAAACATTTCCACAGTCTTTAGGACAGGCATCATTTAGTTGATGCCAGCAGAAAATTCTTCATTCAGTTTAGACCAGATCTGCACTAGTCTGCAGATTGACGGATAAAATGTTATTGACTGGGATGCCGGTTTTGTGATAATCTTTAATGTGAATTATAGTTACATAAGGTTTGGAAGTTCACAGTATAATGATTTTTCAATTTGTTCTGATTTTCCAAATCAGATCTTAAATATGTTTCTTTTTTGTTTTGTTTTATTTTCCCCATTTCTAGTACTTCATTTACAGCTGCATTCTGGGCTTGATATCCTGTTCTGTTTTCCTACGAATAAACTATGAATTGAAAATGATAATCATGCTGATTGCACTCGTGGGTTACAATATCATCCTCTTACATACTCATGCCCCTATACTTGACGAATACAGTAAGCTTCTAATTGGCAGGTAGGTTGCCTTCTGCTTACATGAAGTCTTCTCAGTTGTGAATGATAAAAATAAAATCTAGTAGTGGCTAAATGCAAAATGGGAAGATGATTGTTATTATTCTACTGTTACAATGCAGTAATTGTGGGAATTGAGGACATCCTTGAAAATCATTTATGAAAGTGTTTACACAGTTATTACAGTGGAACAGAAAGGAAATTGTTTGAAGGGAAAGTTTACAGAAGTTTTTGTTACCAATATGGTCCAAAATACATCTGTATAATTGCCATGAGTCTTAGTAATTTGAATTATGATTTAGTATTAGGCAGCACACTTTGAAGAGATTTCCTACAAGGTACTAAGGCTGAAAAAAAATAGAATATAAATTTTCTTCTACACTAAGGAATTGGGAGAAGGGAACTGGACTTCATTCATTCTTATTGGTCTTAATATTGTTCCAGAAAATTGCTTTAGAAAATTATCTATTTTCACTTATATCTTCATGCACACTCATTTTTCATCATATTGTTTTATTCTTGTTGGAAGAAATATTCTCACTGGGAAGTACATTAATGTACTACAATTTGTGTAACCAGTTAGCCATTTAGTAGGCCTCTACTTTGTTTACAATTCTTTGCTTCCACTAAATATGCTGCTATAAATATTTTGATATATATGCGGTCCTTTTGTCAATGATCTCTTTGAATGTGTATACCTAGCAGTGGAATCCCTGCCTTAAAGCATATGGATAAATTCGTTGCTATGTTTTCCTAATTGCAAATTGCTTTTTCAAATGATTTTACTAATTTGCAATTCCACCAATATAGGACAATAAATATTAAGTGCTCACTATGAATACAAATACAACTAAAGATAACCCACAAAACGAAGTTAAAAAGTGAGGTATAAGGAAAGGAAGAAGTGAGAAAAAATGATACTGTACTGGGGCATATTGGAGAGCTCCACTAGTGTCCAAAAGCAGGGTAATTGAAGAGAAATATGGAGAAAAATTGTGCTGAATCCACTCTTAAAGTGGGTCCAGGGACTTGACCTACAATTACAGGGTACAATTAGAATAGCAAAGAGTACTGACTGAAATAAGAGTACCAAAAAGATTCCTTCTTGTAAAACAATGACATTTCCCTGTGATGAGTTTCCTTGGGAAGAAAGGCATGACAGAGTTTTAAATAACTCCAAAAGTGTATCTGGTGTGAAATTACATTAGTGTATCATTCTTACTATTCGTTAGGTTTCTATAATACTTCTAATATTGACTGAACATTGATTCTTTCATTTATATTTTCAATTATTTTTTCAGAAGACTGAGAATATACTTGTCCTCCATTGTACAAAATTCAGTTATCCATAATTACATTACATATCTGTATACATACCACTTTAACAAGTGCTTTTCTTATACTAACATTATAAGATTAGAAATCAAAAATTTTGCCCTCATTTTACAAATGAAGAAATAAGTCACATAGAAATTAAATGATTTGTCTAACACCATTGACCAACAGAGAGTACAGTGAGTACCTCAACCCAGGTCATCTAAATTGGAAAAATTGAAACCCAATTTTTATGATTCCAACTCCAAGGCAAATTACACTATAATATGCTACTTATTATTGGTTACAATAAATTATTTAAATATTTCTAATTAAATTAAATTTATTTTATGATTTATAAACAACCATCAGGGCAATAACTAAAAATTTCTCATAAATTGTAAAAATATTAAGAAAAAAAAAACAAGCTGTTTCTTTTTGATAGAAAAAAATCAACTATTAAATTCCCAAACAGAATATTGTCATCAATCATTACTCATGTTCACATGAAATTTATGGTGTATTCTAAATTTCCATTTATTAGAGTTAAAGATCATGAATATGGCATAAATCTGAAGCAAATTAAGAATATTAGATTGAGGCATGTATGACAAAGAGAAAATGATTTCCAGAGAGTGGGTTGAGTACTTTAGGAAACATATAATCTCTCTAAATAGCATCACCAAGAACACTAGAGTAGATATTTAATAAATAATAATACCTGGAATTTTACAGCACTTAAAATCGTCTTCTTAGGGTTTTAACATTTACCATTTTATCTTTGTCCTCAAACCACTTTAATGAATTATACTGGACCAGTGCTTTTTATAGATTTGGAACCAGGCAAGGGATTAAGATATAGGGAGCCAAATGATTTGCCCCTATTCTACAAAATGAATTAATGGTAGATACAAAAGAGGAATCCATTTCTCTTGCTTCTTATACTTATTCCCTTTTCTTTTAAAAATATTCTTAATTTAGAGTATGGAAACTTTTTTAATATAATAACTATTCCAAAATCATTTCCTTTAAACCTTATGTATTTTATTGTATGCATTGAAAAACATTCTGGGAAAGCATCCATAGGTTTTATCAGACTACCAAGGGGGTCCAAAAAGTAGATCAGAACCCCCTCTTTATAATTTTCCTTTCTTGTTTTTGCATAAATGGATGTTAGGTTTTATGAAATTGTTTGTTTTGCTTTATTTCTCAATATAATATTCTCTAGTATTTATATTCATAGTGGGGTATTGATTGTGATTTTTTGATCCATTTCCTAATATATGTTTTTATTATGATTGTGTTCACTGTTTTTTTTAAATATTGGATCAGTCTTGCATTTCTTATGTATGTATAAATATATATATATATACACACACACACACACACACAC
This sequence comes from Antechinus flavipes, assembly GCF_016432865.1. Lineage (NCBI taxonomy): Eukaryota > Metazoa > Chordata > Mammalia > Dasyuromorphia > Dasyuridae > Antechinus > Antechinus flavipes. Next base: position 393,512,300 of record NC_067398.1, read on the forward strand.
ACACACACACATATATATATATATATATATATATATATATATATATATATATATATATCCAAAATGATCATAATCAACAAGTTTTGAGACAGTGCCGCAGGGTTTTTGCTATTTTATTTAAAAATGTTTAATCAATATTCATTAGCAATATAACCAAATATAAAAAATTTAATATATAAATATTTTATTTTGAAGGCTTTGTATTATTTTCATGTTTTACATAATCTCTTGAAATAAATCAAAAACTATTTAATATTGCTAGCTTAAAACAAATAACAGAGATTTTGAGAGTAGAAGTTTGGAGTCAACACCTGAACTCCATAAGGTTCAAATGATCTATATTTTATCAAGTATGAAGAATGAAGTTATAGATCTTCTAATCATTTCATTTTTAGGAAATTGATTTTATCAATATAAAATTTTTAAAAAATCAGAGTTTACTTAAATTTCAATGAACTGCTCAAATCCCATGGACTGCTCACATTTTTTTTTCCTTCCCCCTTGTCTGAGACCTAGGGAAAGAATTATCCTTGCCCCATCTGAATAACTTATTTTAGGTTCATCAAGTGTTTCAAGTGTTCCTCAATATTTCCACTTATGCTTTGTACTAGAACTTTTAAAACTGAGGATCAAGCTCATTATATTTCAGCATTTTTAGCTAAGGAATCTAACACACTATAATTATGGTGAGTCTACTCCATTCAAAGTCCCAAGAACAAATATTATTCAAGATATATGTGTAATGCCAGAGAATCTGAGACAAGATAGAAATCAGAGAGAATTTAATAATTTATTTAAAAAGGAGAGATTTACTGGGATCAAATGGATTCATGGTTTGGTCCCAGGGCTGAATGAGACTATCATCTCCAAGAATCCAGCCAACAATATGAGTTCTCAATGACATATATAGATGTACTCAGACTCAGGGGTAGACTGAGGCAAGGGCGGAATCAGGGTGTTGAGAGCAGGAATGGGACTCTGACACCAAAGATGGGATGACATAGGAAATGGGATGACAAAATGGGAGGATGAATCCTGAAGATGGAGAGAGGCATTTTGATAAGACAGTATCTGATATTCTGATGGCTTGGGATGGGGAGAGGCATTCTGATATTCTAAGATATAAGATCTTTTATCCTTATCAAATATTCTGATAAAGAGGGAGGGGTGGTTTCACAGGACTGAGCAGACAATTATAAACTGAAGCAGAATAATTAGGGAAACTGAGTCAGGACAATAAAAGAGAACTGTGGCATAACATTCCACACTCTCTCTCTCTTCTGAATATTCAAATCATTGAATTACTTTCATCTAGAAGGTCTTAGCACCACAATTTTGACCAACCCAATGCAAAGCAAATAAACCAAAATAAAACTAGAAAAATGCAAGGACTTAAGGCAAGGGCAAGTCTCTGATAACCCCAGTTATTAGCATAAAAACATTCCTCCTTTAGGAAGGCACACAGGCTTCCCTGTTGCAGAAATAGCAGGTCCTCTGCAGTTGGGGAGCATCTCAGCCAGAGAATCCAGTTTGAGATGGACTGTTCACTGTGAGTTAGGTCTATGGTCATTTGTGCATTTAACTCAGCCTCTTCTTACATAGAGAGTAGCAGTGCTCAGGACAGTCCTGCTGCCCATTCTAAGATGGGCACCCCAAGTCTGTCAGGGACTCCAAAGAGGGTTAAAAAGTGGAGCCTGGAGTAGCTCCATCTGTCCCTCTGATAGAACAGAAGCTGCTACTAAGAAACAGATTTCTGAGCAGATTATGAAGTTAGACCAAAGCACCCAACCCCAAACTATTAGAGACCTGAAATCAAAATGCTGAAATACTAATTAAGCAACTGGGTAACAAGAGTGGAGAAACAGATCAGAGAGACTGCCAGTCCCAGGACAAGTGTCTGATTTCTGGTTGTTTCTAAAAAATAATCCCAAAAACTGAGTCTGCCAGGGAAATTCCAACAGAATTAGGGATTTCAAAGATAAAACATAACCAGTAAATCATAGTCCAGTAAATTTCAAGCAAGGTGTAAAAACGAAAAGGACTGTTTAAATAATTTCCAACTCAATCTGAACTAATGAGATAGGAGCAGGGCAGTAGTGCCTAAGAAAAATACATTAGTTTTCCCAATTTCCTAACCAGTTTCTTCCTTCCTTTTTTTCTCACAGAAAGGAATTATCAAATGACCATTCCACATATGAATCCCAAGAGTGAATCAAAATTCCTATACATAACAAATTAGTACAGTAAGTTTCCTAAAAATCCCTCATATAGCAATAGTTACAAATCCATCCCAAATTTTAAACACATGGTAATAGAGGACCCAATCGGGATTCCTAAATTCCTCATATCAGTCCATCAGGAGTAAGGGACAAAGCTTCATTCAAAACTATTTCAAGCTGGGCACTGGCAGGAGACTCTCAGTCCATGCAGAGGATACATGTGGTATGGCCTGGCGTGCTGACCTAGGTCCCAGAAGCCAGTATGAATTGGTCAGCAGCTTAATAGATTTTTCTTCACATTACAGGCCCCATAAATAAATTGCAGTTAGGTCTCACTGTGCTAACTGTCCTCTCATTATTTGGAAATCTTTAAAAACCTGAATATACACAAACACAATATCCAACAACAGATAGATGGTCAGGCTAAATACTTATTTGCCCAAATATTTAGGATATTATGATTACATATAACCAGGCTGGAAATAGCAAGATATGACATAATTGAATTGCATTAACAATTTCTGTGACAATTTCTCTGATTATACAAATTAATTACAAGAGAAAAAAAATGCAGGGACACAACCATAACATAAGAAGTTAAAATTTTTCAGCAAATACCCAGGGAAAGAACTCTGGGAGATGACTATGAACCACTACATAGAATTCCCAATTCCTCTATTTTTGTCCATCTGCATTTTTGATTTCCTTCACATGCTAATTGTACACTATTTCAAAGTCCAATTCTTTTGATACAGCAAAATAACTGTTTGGAAATGTATACATATATTGTATTTAACTTATACCTTAACATATTTAACATGTATTGGTCAACCTGCCATCTGGGGGAACGGGTTGGGGAAAGGAGGAAAAAAAGTTGACACAAAAGGATTTGCAACTGTTAATACTGAAAAATTACCTATGCATATATCTTGTAAATAAAAAACCATAATAATAATAATAATAAACTTTTCAGCAAAACAGGATAAAATAGCTTTAATTCATTTTTACTCCAGTTAATTGTCCCACTAACTGTCAGAGGGTGGAACTTTAAAACTCCCAAATAGTATTAACTATAAGTCCAAGGAATTTTACTTCTAATAATAAATTCTATTAACCAAAGTTTCAGATAAATCCTAAACAGATATTTATCATAACCTTATATTTATAACAGTAGGAATTTGTCAGAGTAAATTCACTTCTTTCATATCTAAGTAGATGTTTCCATAAGTGAACATTATATATACAAATCATTTTGCTTTTAAAATACTCAATACATAGACAAATATTTCAAATTACATATTATCCATAACAGAAACATTTTCAAAAGGACAAAAAATATTATTTTCAGAGACCCTTTAAATGACCTCAGGATGACCCAATACAATCAATTAAAACTTAAAATATCCTATACAGACTATCCTAATACCACATAAAAGAATCCAAGAGGTTCATAAAACTGTAAACTTTTTAGAAATACCATAATCTCAAATGCTAACCTCAAGTGCTAATATTATCTCAGATTTGTGAATGAGGAACCCAAAAGAAAACAGAGATCAAGAAATTTTCCCATAATTACACACAATGTCTGAAGCTCGATTTGAATTCAGGTCTTCTTAACTCTACCAGTGCTCTATCCAAGCCGTCACAATATTCTCTGATGTTTGAGAAAGTTAGAATAGATTTCTAAAACAAATATAAAAGTTAGAAGAGGTCTTTAAACTACATTAAAAAAAAAGTTTCTCATATAATAGATGAAATAACTTAGTACTCTAGAAGGCAGCAATTGACAAAGTCATGCTATTTTTTTTTTTTTTTTTTTTTTTAGAAAAGATGGAGTGAGTGATGATAATGAGATAATACCAAAACTAACTGGACTAATAATTATTTGTAAACCTGGGTTCAAAGGATAACAATAATGATTCAGTCAACTTGGCAGGAAGTCTCCAGTAAAATAGTCCAGTGCTATCTAACATTTTGTCAGTAATTTAGATAAAGGCTTAAATGATGACATGTTTATCAGATATTCAGAAAACACAAAGTTAGGGGGGAATAATAGCATAATGGACAGCAGTCAGGACCTGATAAACATACTGATGAAGTCCTTGGTCACTAAATGGGTTTGGCAGAGAAAGCCTGAAGTACAGATAAAATGACAGGGATCCCCTCAACCTTACAATCCCACCCCTGTGAAGATCTTGGGTAATCCCATCTTCCTGTATTCAATCAGAAAGCCAAGTTAATCCCAACTTAAATTTCCCCTATAAATCTGTCCATGGTCTATACCATCTTTGCTGAATCTCTTTTGTGTTAGCTCACCATGCCTTTTTCCCATCTCCTCCCTCATGCCTCAAGATGAATTTCTCCTTCTTGTAGCTAACTAACTCTTTTAAGGTGCTAAATTCCTCTACAAATATAGTCTGCCAGTTAATGGCATATTTCTACCTCATGATTTCTACCTCTTTCTTTTGGTTAATTGTGACTTCCACTGGGGAACTTGTATTTTCCATTGTTAATTGTGTAAAGCCCTTTCCTTGCTAACTATATGCTCTCCCAAATCAATTTTACACTTATCAGTCCTGGTGTCTTTTTACCTCTTTATTTTTTCTGTAACTTCTCATAAACAAAAATATGTTTTGGCATAGAGAAAGGCCATTGTGGATTTGTTACTTTATTAAACCCAAATGGTGCCAAATCCCATGATTTGGTGCAGCTTACACCAATCTCATCATATACCAAGTAAGGCAATATTTAATAAGGATAACTTAAACATTTTATATTTTGGTCCCAGAGATCAGATTTATTAGTTTGAATTTAAGGGGTCATGGTTAGACAGTAACTCAATCTGAAAATGATCTGATAAGTTAGAGAATATCCTAAGGAGTGCAACTAGTATGATGAAGGGTATCAAACTCATACTACTTGAACATCTTTTGAAGGAATTGGAGATATATATTCTGTCAAAGAGAAGACTTAAGAGTAATGAGATCATTTTCTTCATGTATCTGAAGGACTGTCACATGGGAAAGAAAATAAACTTTTCAGTTTTACAATGGAATAATAAGGATATAATAGAAAAAACAGAAAAATTGCACAGATTTTAAGTTTGCAATAAAAGCCACATCCTACCTCCATAATTATGGACAAATCATTTAACCTTTTAGAAACTTGGTCTCTTCATGTGTAAAATGGGGATAATAATGTTTGTATTACCTAATAGGATTATTATGATTTGATTCATAAAGATCTATAAATCCAAATTACTATTGAATTATCTATAATTCCTAAATACCTTAATAAAAATTTAAATATATCCTTTCCCTGTGAGGAAATTGTGAACACATTATTTATATATAATTTGGCAAATGGTTCACATTTAGGAATAATAACATTTGTATATAGCACTACAGTCACTTGCACATAGATGTGAAACTAACAAAATGGCCTTGATTCTGTAGATTCCACATAAAAATAAAACTTTTAGATGATAATACCATGTATATATGTATACACACACACACACACACACACACACGTATATATATATATATATATGTATATATATATATATATATATAGCTCATAATCTCTAAAGATCCTCATTTTAACTCCCATTCTCACCAACAAGTCTCAGATCCCAGAGCAAAGTTAAAAACACCCACACAGAATTTTACTACCCTCTGAAGATTCAGGAATGATTGATTCTCTAATGCCTTCAATTTAATCGCCCAACAGTATACTTTTCCAAATCCCTGGGATTATCAATTTAGGACAATTTACTCAATCAGCTTTAAGTAGTTTTCAGAAGGAGATATTTACTTAAATGATACTGTGATTCTAGTTGTTATAAAACATCCCTCCTAAAATCTGATACATTGTCCTACAAATTCATATGGAAGCTAAAGGAAAATGGATTCAGATGTAAGGACACCTATGGCAAAGAGGTTAATTTATCACTTTTGATTGTTGCAAATTCTTTTCTTTTGTTCATCAGGGGATGAAGAAGTTCACTTTAAGCATAGTGAATTTGTATTTTCTGACCTTGGATCTCAACACAGATTCTAATATCAGTCTTTGCTATCCTGGGATGACAATACTGATGAGAAGATATGAAATCCAAAGTCTTCCACAATTCACATTCCAATTATAGTTAAAGTTGGGGAGAGAAAGAGGTCACAGAAAATCTGGCCAAGGCCAAAGTCTTCTTCTTTCTCCCTGTCTTGCTAGCTTTTACTTAGGTTTTGCTGGAAAGCTTTCCTTTTTTTTCCTGTCCACCACTTGCTAAAATTCCCCAATTCAAGTTAATTCACTATTTTTATATAAGACCTAGAGGATGTGAAGAAATCCCTCAGCCAATTGCAAGAGACTTCTTTAATGTCATTTTATTTAATCCAATGGCTTTCAAGGGCTTTTCACACAATCTAAAGCCTATGAATAAGATTGATTGATTGTACCCATTAATCACTCACTTTAAGTAGGTTAGAATAACTTGATTATGATCAATTAATTGTACTCTTACATAATACACAAAAGAGAAAATTATGAACTCCATGAAGGTTAATAGAAATAGTAAGTTCTTTTTCAAAGATAGTTGAAAAATTCTGGTTTCAAATTTGTTGACTACTAATCATAGCAATTCAAAGTTGTGAGAATTAGGTTTATTAAGAGAGAAAGTGTTAAATAAGAACCTACCAGAACCTTGGGCACTCATGATATTAAAAGCATATAAACCAGGACACAAATCTCCTGCACCTAGCAAGGATGTTCTCAGAATACACTATAAAATAAGACCCTGTACATATCCTTCTCTCCTACTGAATCCTTATTGTATTCTCTGCCCCAGGACTTCTTAATTTTTTTCTACTCACAACTCCTTTTCATCTAGAAATTTTTATATGACCCCAGGCATATAGATATGCAAAATAAGTATATAAATCAAACATTTACTGATAATAAATCATAATTTCTCAATCCCCACATTCAGTTATATATGAAATCATGACCCACAATTTAAGAAGCTGGCCGCTACCCTATCCTTTTTTTTTAGATCTTTCATTGTTTCCTGTAATTTTCATTCATCTAACTTTCTAATTTTTATTGTATTTTGTCACTCTTCTATTAACTCTCTTTTTTTAATATAATTACTGAAAAATAATCAAACATGTACCGCTTTAAAAATTTTAATATATTTAAAATTTTTTGTTTCCTCAAAGAGCCCCTCCCCTTTGATTTTTGAAACTGGGTTTCTCTATCTCTCCCACGCTGGAAGCAACGCATTCATTCACTAACCTAAACCCAAAACTAATAGGTACAGAAGCTATATCTTGATCTGCTTTTCTGATCTAGCTAAGGTACCTACCCTTAGGCAGTCTTCTGATTCTCCATTCCTAGAGACTCACCATATTGGTGCCTGGTTTAGTTCAGACATTGAATCAACTTTAGTCTTACTTCAATTAAGAACTTCTCAACTCAAGCAATTAGCCTCAGTCACTTTAGTATCAAGAAATTATGTATGTTGAGTGACTAAGTCATTTTGACTATTATAAATATAAAAGGATATATAATGGAAGATGATCTCTGAATCCTGAGAAAGAACTGATAATTAGAAGGATATACAGAATAATTATACACATATAGGCATATTTGTGTCTAATGGTAGCTATCTCTAATACAGGAAGAAGAAAGAAGAAAAAAATTTTTAAAAAGAAATTTACATAATATATGTTTAAAAGAAATATCAAGTAGCACAAAATTGATTTGAGTTTTATGCACAATCATCTTTTTTTTTAAATTATACTGTTATAGAAATGTCTGCTTTATTCCATAAATTAAAAAACAAATAAATAATATTTTTAAACTATGTGTCACCATGCTCTGCTCAAAAAAATCTTTTAGATAAAATTAGAAAACAAATAGATACCCATCAATTGAGGAATGGCTGAATAAGTTATAGTATATGAAAGTAATGGAATATTATTATTGTATAAAAATGATGAACAGGTTGATTTTAGAAAGGCCTGGAAGTTTTACATGAATTAATGCTGAGTGCAATAAGCAGAACCAGGAAAATATTGTACCCAGCAACAACAAGATTTTGCAATGATTAACTGTGATAGATTTGCCTCTTCTCAGCAGTTCTGTGATTCAAGACAATCTTAATAAACTTTTAATGAAAGATGTCATCCAAATACAGTGAGAAAACTATGGAGACTAAATGTAAATCAACACATGCTATCGTCACTTTTTTCCCCTTTTTCTTCTGTTTTTATTTTTTTTTCTTCTAGGGTTTCCATTTGTTCTGATTTTTCTTTCCCAACATGATTCATAAAGAAATATGTTTTTTTTTTAAAATGTACAAGTATAACAAAAAAAAAAATGTTGTTTTTACCTGTAACTGGGTAAAATACTTTAAAAAAACTTTGTCAATAAATAGAGAATTAAAGCAAATTCAATGTAATATAATGAGTAAAATCAGCTTTGTAAGACCACAGCTGTATACTTGTTTGTATATATCTCTTATTATTTTTATTTGACTTTATAATCCATATAACAGGAAATATGTTTCAATTATCTTTGCTGTTGTCCTTAGTACCCCAATCTCCAGCACTTACTATGTTGAGAGGTGATATTTTCTAGAATTGAATAATATAAATTTAAACATTCTCCTTACAACAAATTAAAGTAATTATTGATTCTAGTTTTACTAGTTTTACTGCAGAGTTTCTCCCAGACTAGAAATAAAACACACAAGTTCTCTTTAATTTGAATCTTAAAATAGCTATAAATACACATAAGTGTAAGACTAAAGACTGAAGACTATAACTTAAGAGCTGTGCCTGCACAAATTATTTTTCTATTTGTATTTTGTTTTTTATGTAGACCAGGCATCTGGAAAGATCTAAAGACCATGGGTTCTGTGTCTCTCTTTATATTCTTCATCACATTACTGGTTCTGGGGAGACAGGTAAGAAATCTTCTATTTATATATTTATAAGAATTGTTGTATGTACCTATGTCTTTATTTTTATGCAACCACATCTGGGAGTTACTTGTGTCAAAGACAGTAGACACAGCCCATAATGACAAGGTCTGGATATGCAACCTGAAGGGTAAATATTTTTGATTCTTTGATAAGAATAGGCAAATAAATGCTTTGAACACAGAAAATCGGCCTATGTTCTTTTAGTTTCATTTAAGACTTAAAATAGCAAGTCATCTTCTGAACCTATTAAAAATATCTATAATGTTAGAAAAATGAGACTATTGGGTGGGGAGAATGTCCATTTGAATAAAGGATTTTTTCTTTTATTTTGGAATACATATTCTGAGGTGTATTTCTGTCTCTGAATTGTTATTTTAATGTGGATGTTTGCAAACAGGATGTTCAGCTTAAGGAAGAGAACACTTAGAGGGGGAATATGATTGCAGTCTTTAGTATTCGAATGGTTGTCATGGAAAAGAGGGACTAGAATTAATATTGGAAAGTGAAACTAGAAGCAATGAATAAAGTTACAAAGAAACAAATTTCTATTTGATGCAAGGAAAACTTTGCCAATAATTCAAGTGGGTACAAAATAGAATGGGATGCTTCAGGGGATAGCAAGTTCGCCCTTATTAGAGGGTTATGATGTTGTTGTTTTGAGGTAATCAAGGTTAAGTGATTTGCCTAGGTCAAACAGCTACTAAGTGTCTGAGGCCAAATTTGAACTCAGCTCCTCTTGACTCTAGAGCCAGTGTTCTATCACCTAGCTGTTCCTCATTAAGAAGTTTTCAAAGAGATATTATTGAAGAAATCTTAATCAAAAGGAAATTAAATCACTTAGATTCTGGGATCCCATTAAATGCTAAAAATTCTGTGGATTACTCCCAAAAAAATCTTCACTCCAATATTTTTTATTGTGTTAGGAAAATGGTCCTGAGCAATGGACAGAAGCCTCTCAGTAGAAGCTCAGAGCACCATAATACTGTCCAAATCCACAAAGGGAGTCTCATTTCCATTGTGTTGGCCATCAAGTTACAAAATATTTTGACATCAACAATTCATGAAGAACAATAGCACTCATTGACTTATGAAACTGACTGAATACCCATAGGATCTAAAATCATATAAAGATCTAAAGTCATAGATCCTGGATATATTAAAGTAATGTCTGACCAAATCCATAAGGCTTAAAAACTGAATCAAATAACTGGTCTCTGTGTCAGAGAAGTTAATACAAATAACTATTTTACAAAATAAGTTAGCTACTTGTAAATAACTGATATATTGTTCATTCACATGGTCCCTAAGAAATAGCTTAAGATGATAAGTTAACTAAAAGAATTAACACACCCAGTAAAATTTCTAACACCTATTTAAAGAACTTGCGGTAGATGCTGCTGGCACAGTTTAATTCAAGGTCATATTTTTTCTATAATAGTTTTGTTTTCTTTTTTTAAGTAGCAAGGAATACTAGAAAGCACTAAATTTAGAACTAGGAAAGCTGAATTTAGTTTCTGGTTCTGACATTTATTTTCTGAATGACTTTAAGCAAGCCTTAACCATTCACTTTCCTCATATATAAAATAGCCTTAAGAATATTTCACTAACTACCTCATAGACTTATCTTGAATAAAGAGCTTTGTAAATATAAAAGCGCTATAAAAATGTCATTATTATAAACATTATTATTTTCCTAGATACCATATGTTCCAGTAAATTTAATGCATTCAATAAGTAATGTCAATTTAATGTCAGCACAATTGTTTCCAGAAGCCTGTGGTAGTATTTTTAAACCTCTATTTTCTTCTTGAATCCAAATATTTTGCAAACTCTTGCATTTTTCATGATAGCAAATGATCATCTTTTCTAATTTGCTTTTTAATTTTCACAGTGCAGTTATTTGTGAACTCAATTATTTATTTTTTGCTAGCCTATAGTTCATTTTGCCTTAAGGTTGATCCTTTCTATCACCATTCTTCTTGAAATATAAAGGAAAACAAAACAAAACAAAAAACAAACAAACAAACAAACAAAAAAACATGTTTTTACTGCCTGAGTAAATTAGTATTTTTCTCTTCTTTAAGAAAAATACATTTTTAAATTGGAATTTAAAATATGTATTATACACAAAACCAGAATTAAACTGTCATTTTTGCAAAGATCAGCTTAAAAAAATATTTACATTGCAATTTTAGGATACCAAAAATAAAGGTGAAGGCCTTTTTTCATTGTTATTTAACTTAAAGGTTTAAAGAAAGGAAATCCTTTTAATGGTCCTTCCCTTCTCTCCCAGTATCATATCATGTTCATAATTTTCTTCTTTATCACTTATAGTTAAAGGAAAGCATACTTTCTAAATAATTTCCCTTCAAAATCTAATACCAGTGATACTATAATCCTACCCTTGTAACGCAACTTCATAAATATTATCTCCATTCCCTCAGATGTGAATCCCTTGCTTTATAAATTCATAAACTTTTTTGTTGTTCTTGGATGGGTATGCACTGGGGACAAATGAAACATATAACAAGCTGAGTTATTTGGCAAAAAAAGAGTTTAAACTCACTTTGTAAAGGTGAATCTTCTAACCTTATTATGCAGGTGCTTATAGGATTCTCTAACATTATTATCTATTACTTGTTTAAGCATTCAAAAGGCAATTCTGACTGGTACCAAAATTTATGTTTTATGAGACACATAGTTGTTTAAAAAAAAAAAAAGAAGAAGAAGAAATTTGCAGCATAGAATTATAATGTTTATATAGAGATTTTTTTTAATTCTAGAATTTATTTATTATGTGATATTTATTCATCTAACTTCTATAAAACATATTGTACATGGCAAATAGTTTGAGATTGTCATGTTGAATGGTCATTTACAAAGATTTCATTTTCTGTGTAATGTTAATTGTTTGATTATTAGTCTCATTTTGAATATATGACTATGTCAGTGTGCTTTTATAATAAATGTATGCCTTGATTGTTGTGGAAAATAATCTATATTTTCAGGAGGGGAAGGTGATAAAGAAGATTTCAAGAATGTCTGAGTTTTCAAATAAATAGATTTTTAACTTTCCATTTAAAAACTTCTTTGAAAATTCTTTAGGGCATGTGGTTAATCTAAATTAAACTACAGGAAGAATATATCTGAGTCTATTTATGTAGACCAAAGTCAAATAATCTTTCTCCTCACTTTGAAAATAAGGGATATTCATTTGTATCTCATTTGTGAACTAGGCCTTTTGTTTGTTTGTTATTTGTTCTTTTCTGAGATGTCACTTAAATCTTCAATCAACTCAGAAAAAGATTGCTGCATGCTCATCATCTGAATTTGTTTGTCAAATAAATGTCTATTGTGTCAAAAGTGCACCCTCTCTATTAGGCTCAATTAATCATTAATTGTTACTTTCATGAATTTTCATAAAACATGATAAATCACAATGTTGAAAGCAAAAAGTCTATAGTTGGGAAATGCATTTCTACATAGATTTGTTTAAATGATACACTTTATTGAAAACGCTTTCTTATTTGTCTGAAGTATGCTTCTTTAATTCTAATGACAATACATTTTACTTGTCAAAGGAAAAAAAACTATGTGAGAAATGTTTTCCTTCCTCCATGTCCATATTATAAAGCACAGTAAAGTGAGTTTTCTCTGCTAGATGCAAGGTAATTTAATTGAATACATATTATATAGATATAACTATACTTTCTCAGTATCATTCAAATCTACCTAAGAATATACAATTTTGTATTGCCTATTCAGCTGAATAATGTTCACTGGAGGAGATAAGTGGCTGTGATTTTTTTAAACTTTGAATGCAATCCAAAATTTAACATTATTGGTAAATGATGGTCAAATATGGCAGTGTCACATATATGTTTAAACTTTCATAGCAGCTGTTTTCTTTGTGTAACTTAGCCTTTTCCTCTGTGCCATATTGGAAAGCACTTTTTTTTAAATAACAGAAAGCTTTTTAGGGAGGGTGGACTATACTATGTTTTATTTCTTTAAAGCCTATTCACTTTAGCAGAACAAGATGCCTATTGTTTCTTTACCTCTGTGTCCTCTTGTAACAGAATGAATATTACTGTAGGTTAGACTTCCTATGGAAGAACAAGTTCAATAAAGAACGTGAGGAAATTGAAACGATGGAGAATCTGAATCGTGTCCTGCTGGAAAATGTGCTCCCTGCCCATGTGGCCGAACACTTCTTGGCTAGAAACTTGAAGAATGAGGTCAGATATTCTCTGCTAATCAAAATTGGTCATGTATGGGATCATGGTCAAACTTGCCAATGAAAAATGGAAATGGGGACAAGGAGAAGGGAAAAATACTGAACAATCACAAATTTGTATTTTCATTCTATGGAGCATAATATAGTATAGACATAGGATCAGGAGACCTAGGTTCAAATTTTGGCTCTGAAATTTACTGGTGATATAATTTTTAAAAAGTCATCTAATCTATAGGAGTCTCAGTTTCTTCAATTCTAAAATGTCCTGTTTGCATTACCTCTCACGCAAGAGTAGTATAAAGAAATTTTGTTACAAACCTTAATGTACTAAAGAAATATGGCCTGTGAGTATAGCTAAATTCTAGGACCATGGGTCTATTAAGTGCCATGAAATATCCAGTTCAATTTTCTGCCCAACTTAAATCAGGAACATAAGTAGCACCCTGTTTTTCTTTTTATGTCTCTAAGCATCTGGATAAAAAGGAAAAAAAACCTAATCAAACATCTAAGTGTTTATTCCAACTAATTCCAAAGATCTAGATGTCTGATTGCATGCTTATGTTTTTAGCTGGACATTGTATTATAAAGATACTTTTTGAGAATAATTCATCATTGTCCTCTGAATGTTTTACATGTACCTGAAACATCATTGAAATATTTCAAATTTCTTTTCTTCAAGCAATGCACCTAAATTTTTTTTCTTTCATCTTATCCCATCCTTAATAATTGTCTCACGTTAACCTGAAAAAAGTGAGGCATTTACCCCTTCCTTCACTTAATTCAACTTACTTATTTCTATTGTTACTACTGTTAGTATAATTGGGACGTGACTAGTATACAGATCAGCTGCTTTGCTAGCAAACATCATCCAAAGTCTATTTATATAATATGAAAATTGTCCTAGTGATACTAGATGACTGTGAATCTCTCATTAGGCAAGCACCTATTACATATCAAGTATTGTGCAAAGCACAGGAATGTGAAATGGAGTAACTTGAAGATACAAAAGGAAGTTAGCCCCTTGTCTGTAATGTCCAGGCTAGCTTTCTGGAGGATCTCTAGATGGGCTTTGGTCTTAGCAGGAGAGTCACCAAGAAGATGGTCAATGATAAAGTCTGGAGTCTGGAGTCTGTGAGTCTGAGACCAAGCTAGAGCACACACTCATCTCTAGTCGTCTCAGCCCTTAAATACCTTAGTACAATTACATCACTATAGCACAATGAGCATGTGCCAACTGTAGAACCATTACATTACCATATCACACTAAGTACTAAGTATATGTGAACTAGAGAACCATTATCTCATCAGTTACACTGAGTAAACACCTGCTGTAAGTCTCTTTGCTTCAAGCATATTTTTCTTAGAGTTCCCCAATATCTGCAGTCCTCTACATTTCCCACTTTCTTTTGTTTTATAACACAGGTGGCCAAAACCTCCCTGACTTCTTGGGAAGGGAGGTGAGAACACCAAATGGAAATGGGAAGTCAAACCAGATATTGTTAGTATGTTTCCTCTGGGGTGAGGAGTCTTATTTGAAATATATATACATAAATCCATTAGCATGGGAGGTATTATACAAGCACATAGTAATATAACACAGGCTAGTAGTGATGTAACAAACAATATGAATCAACGTCTCAGGAGGTGAAATGGTCAAGCCTACTGTGCCTGGAAGCAAAGGATCTATAGGCTGGACAGTGACAGATTTCATTTCTCTAGGGGATATTTTAGTAGTCCCAGCTGCATACAGCTCTATTCTCCCCAATTGTAATCCCTTTCTCTCATCAAGTTGGTTCTTGGCTGATTGATCATGTTGGCGTACTGAACTTCTAAAGGCTCTCTGGGTGTAACATCAGCTGCCATCATACCCCAAATGTTTTTTGGGGCCAGGAGCCAAGCCCCACTTCCTATTTCCCTGAGTCAATCTACATTCTGATGCCCAGTGGAAGCTTTTGTGGCATTTTGGACATGGGGTTTTGGGTCTTGTTCTCCCACCCTGTTTTTTTCACTTTATCTTTATGCCAACACTGAGCTTTCAAATGCCCTACTTTGTCACATTGAAAGCATTGATGAGTCTCTTTGGAAGTCCCTTGCCAAAAGGGACTCTGTCTTCCCATGTTCAGATCTTGAAAAGTCTGCATCATAGCCTGGGTATACAAGGTTTTTGTGCCCACTATGGCACAGCATCTTATGATCTCCTCTAAAGGAGCATCCTTGTGTAGTCCTAGTATAATCCTTCTACAAACCTCATTAGCATTTTCCTTAGCAAGTTGTCTTATCATAATTTTTGTTGCTACATTCTCACTAATAGTTCATATGACAGCTGTCTGTAGATATCCCACAAAATCAGCAAAGGGTTCATTCAGTCTTTGAGCTATTTTCATGAAGGTTTCCTTCCCTTCTATATTGTCTTCCTGGGAGGGTACCCCATGCTTTGATAGCAACAGAAGCAATTTGCTCATCTGCTACTATAGGGTAATTAATCATCTCTAAAGTGTCTGCATAAGAACCCAAACTGCTAGCTGATATATTAACTCCAGGTTGTCTGTTTCTTTGGGCTTGTATTCTACAAAGTTCACTATACTCAAAAAATCACAACAAGTTTTGTCCAGGTTCTAAACTTGTCTTTGCTATAGATTTCCAATCACTAGGGATTAAAGTTTCATAAGCTAAATTCTCTAATAACATCTTAACATAAGACAATGTAGACCCATAAAGAGTGCAAGCCTTCTTCAGATCTTTGATAATTTCCAGATTAAAAGGAGTATATCTTCTTCTTTCTTGATCTAAAAAGTCAAATTCTTCAATCACAGGGTATGCTTTTATTCTCAAATCAGATATATCCTGTCCTTCCTCTTTAGCTTTAACTAATGTCTTTTGTGATTGTGTCATAGTCGGTGGACAAAACTGCTGCATAGGTGGTGCTGATGGTGTCACTGCCCCTCCCACTCCTCCTCCTTCTTCCACCCATATCCAGAGCCTCAAAATGTAGTGTGCTTTTTCCAGTGCCCCACGTTTAGTCACCAAAATATAATGTCCAAGCTAGCTTTCTGGATTATCTCTGGATGGACTTTGGTCTTAGCAGGAGAGTCACCAAAAGGGTGGTCAGGGATAGAATCTGGAGTCTGGAGTCTGTGTTTCTGAGATTGCACTAGAGCACACACTCTCGTCTCCAGTCCTCTCAGCCCTTAAATACCTTAATACAATTGCATCACTATAGCATACTAAGCATCTGCCAACTGTGGAACTATTACAACACCGTATCCCACTAAATATTTGTGAACTTGAGAACTATTATTTCATCAATCACACTGAGTAAACAACCTGCTTAAGTATCTTTGCTTCAAAGTATACTTTTCTCAGAATTCCTCATATTTGCTGTCCTCTACACCTGTCCAAATCAAAATTTCAAATGATCTGAAAGATACTGTAAAAATGCATGTAGGTATGAGTAGCTTACAGCTTATTACTAATGATTATTTGTGTGTAAAAATTAATGGCACAAAGATGAACACAGAAAAGGAAATAAGTGTGTCTCTCTGGACATTGATATATGTCATACACCATATTAACCACTAGGATTTTTTCATACTTTGTATCTGTCTGTCTCTCTCTTTGTATGCATCCATACACACACACACATGCACACACACACATATATATACATATATACGTATATATATATGTATATATACGTATATATGCATATATACATATATACGTATATATATGTATATATGTGTGTGTGTGTATACATATATATATATATATATACATGAGCAGACAAATAGACAAAGAGGGATAAAAAAAAACCAAAGGGAAAAGAGACATTCACAAAAGAAAAATAAAGAGAGAGAGAGAGAGAGAGAGAGAGAGAGAGAGAGAGAGAGAGAGAGAAAGAAAGAAAAATAGAAAGAGAGAAAGAGAGAGAAACAAATGGGGGGGAAGAATAGAGGGAAGAAAGGAGAGAAAGAGAAAGATATATATATAGTTCCCTGGTCAGGGAACTTGAATCTATGTAGTTTAAGTGGAATTTCTCTAAAAATCCAAAAATTTCCAGTCTTTTTTTGGTAAACTCTAATGGAATGAAAGTGGGCTAAACATTGCATATACATCAGATATTTCAGTACCTAATTTACACAGAAAACAAAAGTGTTCCACTTGTCAAGGAAATTCAGCCTCTTCTTAGTGAAAGCATAAAAATGTTGAAGGTTATTCAACTATTTAAGATAGGAATTACTTCCTCTGAATAGTCACAGGAGGTCTTTAATTTTGCCATTAAATTATTAGGAACAGAGGGCACGCCCTTAAAAAGAAATAATAGGACCAATCTGGTCTTGAAAATCAAAGGCAGTGTCACAGAGTAAACAGCATACTGGATTTGACCCCAAATTCCACCTCTTCAATTTATTGTCTTTGTGACTTTGGGTAGGACACTTTTCAGTAGGCCTCAATTTTTCCTCATCTACAAAATGAGAAATTACCACTTGATATTCTGTAAAGTACCTTCTAGCCTTATGCCCTATGAATGTAGAATAAGAGATTACTGCCCCCCCATATTACTCAATGTTGTTACATGTTACATAAAATTCAAGGGTCATACCTGTCTAGTATGTTTTCTGTTATCTAATATAGTAATATGTGCATATAAAATCTTAAAAACTAATGGTAATGATCATAAGCTCAACTCCTATGTTGATAATAGTGAATAATACAAATATATAGCATAGTGAAATCTAAGTGAAACTAATATCTCCAACATCTCTTAGCTAAGCTCAATGACTCAAGAATATGCATATGCTTTTGTAAAAATGTGCAATTGACTCAATTCATTTGTCATAAAAAATGATACCTTGAAAAATAACAATAATAATAGCTGGGATTTTTATAGCACTTTAAAGTTTGTAAAATGGCTTCTATATGCTATTTTATTACCTTACAACAACCCTACTGGGTAAGTAATATTATCATCCCCATTTTACTGATGAGGAAATTGAAGAAAAAAAAATTTAAGTGGATTGTATAGGACTACATAGCCAATAAGTATCAGAGGAAGGATTTGAACTTAGGTCTTCTTCCACGTCCAGTGCCTTGTCCACTGAGTTATCAAGCTTTGATAAAGCTATTTTTTCTAAAGATTTTGTTGAAGGATATGAAAGTTCCAGAGAAAACAAATGCCCTGTGTATAATTTTCCATTTCTTTAAATAAACACTTCTCTGCTCCTTGTTAAGAAGATCCCCACCCCTTCCTCATACATTCAGCCAGTGATTCCCACCACCTCAGAAACTTCCTTTGTACTCCTTTCCTGATCAGAAATTTCATCATAGAACAGTCAAGAGCAAATGAGCGGCCTATTTGTAGTGTTTCTTTGTAGGAAACAAATTAAATTAAGCCAATAACTGTGTTGTCTCCCAGGAGCACTTGAGAAAAGAATGAAAAAGCTCTTTTTAAGTTCAGAAGCTTTCTCTTCCATATACATAATTGTGTCATGTTATCCTTCATTCAACCTCTGGCTAGGCTTTTCCAGTGGAATATTTAAAAAATCCATTGATCCTTGATACCATATATTGAGACTTAATTTGTCCATCAACAGAAGATAAATCCTCAATAATTTTGAGAGTTTCTATGGCAAAAACATTTCTATTGGAAAATAATGGCAAATGAAAATGTAAAGCCACCACTTAAATATAATCTCTAGGATGTTTTTCCTTTGCTGATCGGTTTTATATTTAACAAAAACCTCAGCTGTGGTTCATCATGGGAAACTAATCTATTTCTCTGGAATTCCCCTGGCATCCAAATATACTCCTGAATACACTTAGCAGGTAGTATTGCAGAGAAATTAATAATAACTCAAGGAATAGAGTTGTTTTGTTGTTGTTGTTTTTGTTGTTTTAAATATAGTGGTATTAGTTCTGATAGCTATATCTAGAATAGGCTCTATATTCCAGTCAAAATGACCTTTTTGTAGTTCTCACAAATGATACTTCAGCTCTTGTTCCTAATGCCTCAAAAATCACTCTCTTCTTATCTCTCTTTTAGAATCTTTTATTTCATTCAATTTAGCAGCTAGTACCTTCCATCATTAAATTACATTATAATTACTTTGTATATATTTAATATTTTCTAATACAACATACTCTCTCCTTAAGGGCAAAAATGGTTTTATTTGTCTCTTTTTCTCCTCAGTGTAGCATGGTAGCTCAGAGTTTGTAGTCACTTAATAAATAATTGTTCATTGATTTTAAGAGAAAATGCCATTAGTTCAAAGTATAATGATATAAGTGTATCATGAATTTTACTATGTTTAACTAAAGATGCTGTGTGAATTTAGACTTTTGAACTAGCAAGCCTTGAATAGTAGATTAAAATTAAATCAGCAAGATGCCACTTTATAATTATTTTTTATGTTTCTTAGACCACTGGATTCCATCTTAAGGGCTCCAACAAAGTATCCATTACAGGTGTATTTTTTTATTCTATTAATTTATAACATTAAAGAGTTGTTTGTAGCCTCTGTTTATCATTTTAACTAGGTAACATATTCAGAGTATTTTTGAGATACTTCTAAAGAGTTATTATGCCCATTTAAAGAGAATGTCTGCTTTAGCTAAACTCTTTAAACTTGCTGGAGTAGTAGACTATTAGGAAAGTAAAAAACTTAATGGAGCCCAGGCCATTTTCAATGAATAGGTTCTTATTTCCTGTAAAAGCCAAGAGATAATGTGTCTTGTTTGTAGAATTGCAAGAAGGTCAATGTCATTGGATCAAAGTGTATGTGACAGGGAGTAATGTATGAGAGAACTAGAAAGTTAGAAGGGAGCTAAATTGTTAAGGACTTTGAAAGCCAAATAGAGAACTTTGTACTTGATCCTGGAAGTTATAGGGTGTCACTGGAGTTCAATTGTGTAGGAAGTAAAATGGACCTGAGTTTTGGGGAACTCATTCTAGTAGCTAAATGAGGTTTGTTTGAAGTGGAGAGAGAAATTGGGGAAAGCAGATCCACCAAAAGAAGACTGGGCATGAGGTGATGAAGCTCTATACTTTTCTTGTCCTACACAACTTTTATCACATACAACCCCTATGAGGCCAAATCTAATAAATTAAAGACCTTCTTGTTCTTTTAGTATCACTGTGTTCCACTCAGATTGTTCATCTGGCATCTCTAATTTTTATAAAGTGACAGAGTCGAGTCCTTTTCTAGAATTACATGTTCTTATAACAAATTTTCATTGTTAATATGCTGACTTACCATGTATTTCCTCAGATTCTATCTACCTTAAATTCGTATTACTTAATTAGTGATTCAGATTATTGTCCATCTACATGCTTAGTAAAAAGTATACAAATGAGGGACAAATTTCACAGTTTATCCATATCGTTATATAATACAGTATAGGTGGAATGAGTTTTATCCATTTCATTTTTTACATATGAATAGCTGAAGGGAAAATTTATTTTAGTGCTGTGAAGAATAGAATGTTGTAAGTGAAAATTCATGAGAAATAAGAAAGAGTTGCAGTTAAGATGATATTGTGAAAGTGACAAAATGAGAGACTGAGGCAAAAGGTAGCACTTTATATTAGCTACCATATTCAGGTTGGCAGTCCATGAGGCATTGATAAAGGGAATGAGACTACATAGAGAAGGATTCAGTAACAAATAAGCTTACCCAACATATATACAAGAGCAACTTTACTTTTATCTGAACTGAGGGGAGGAAGATTAAATACACAAAAAGCGTTTGGAATAGAAATATATTTAAGTCACTAGGGCCTTAAGTTACAAAAGGAAATTATAGAATAAAAGATGAAGTAGAATCACAAGCAAAACATATTTCATCTTTAGAGAGTTAATCATAAAAAGAGATCTCTAAAGTATAAGAATCAAAGATAGGGACCAGAATTTGGTGGAAAGATTAATTACAGATTACTGACACTTATTAGAATTCCATCTTTCTCTGCCTCCTTCATAAAGAAGAGGCTGGGAGAAAAAAAGAAAAAAGTCTAAGAGGATATAATAGAAGGAAATGTTCAATTAATAATAATAGAGAATGTGAATATGAAATCCTATGAAGTTACTAACAATCTCTTAATTGCCAGATTAAATAGTCTTTTCTCAATCCTCAGTCTTCTTGATTTCTCTGCAGCCTTTGATACCCTCTTTACATTCTTCTTGATATTCTCCTTATAAATTATTGTGACACAACTCTTCTCTTTCACCTCCTCCCTGTCTGTCCTTTCTTGGATTTCTTTTCTGAATCTTCATTCAAGTTATTGATATAGCTAATTAGGTTGTACCATATGGTTCTGTTCCAGAACTTTTCTTCAGTGCTTCATTTGGTTGTCTTTGGCTTTCATGATTTTAATTTTCCTTTTCATATTGATGATTCTCAGATCCACCTATACAGCCTAATCTCTCTCCTGAACTCCAGATTGGCATCTCCAACTGTTAGATAGCTTAAACTGGATGTCCTATAAACATCTTGAATTCAACATATCCAAAACTGAACTCATTATTAGTAAACTCCTAACCATCTCTCTGACATCCCTTTTGCTATAAAAGATACTGCCATCTTGCCAGTTACCTATCCTTGCAAACCAAGAATCATTCTCAGTTCCTCTTTTCCTCCACCCCACCCCATTCTATCTCTAATCTATTGCCAAGGCCCATCGGTTTCAGTTTTGGAATATCTCTCATATTTCTCCCATTTCTCTAATTTGAAAATGCTACTTTAGAAAAGACCTTACACCTGTACTATTGAAATAGTTCACTGATAGTTTTTCCTGCCTCAAGTCTCTTCTCACCTCATCCATCCTCCTATCTTTTGTCAAATTGACTTTTCAAAGTATAATTCAGACCATATCACTTCTTCCCACTAAGTGAACTCCAGCAGCTAGCTCCCTGTTACCTCTAGGATTCAAAATAGTCTTCTTATACCTTGTATACTTTTGACCACTGTGGACAATCCAGTGACACTAGTTTTCTTTCTGTTTCTTGAATGACACCCCATTTTCCAAATCTAGGCATTTTCTCTGGTTGTCACCCATGACTGGAATTCTTTCCCTCTTTATCTCTATTTTCTGAATATCTTGGCTTCCTTCAAGTTCAAACTGAAATCCCACCTTCTACAGAAAGCCTTTTGAAATTCCTCCTAATTCTAATACTTTCCCACTATTATCTCTGGTTTATAATATCTTCCCATAGCTTCTTTGTATATAGTGTTTTCATGTTGTCTCTCTTATTAGACTTTGAATTCTTGTCTTTTGCCTTTCCTTGTATCTTCAGGTTTTATCACAGTGACTGGTACATAGTAGATAATCAATAATCACTGGATGAATGACTGGGATAAACTCATCTATAAAATGGAGGAAAGAAGCAAAATCCATCTTATGTTCAAGGGCAACATAAATAATGAAATAATAGCATGCCTATATACATCAAAGGGAAAGTTATAAAATTACAGGAAGAAATAAAGAGAACAAATTACTACATTTGTCTATATCAATGTACTCCTTTCAGAAGTAGGCAAATTAACAAAAATGTAAAATCAAGATTGGGTAGTCATTAATGGATAGAGGAAAAGGAAAAGTTTAATATTAAATGTGATACCTGAATTGTGCTTTGAAAGAATATAGACATTCTATTATTGTTCTGTAAGAAATGACCAGCAGGATGAATACAGAGAGGACTGGCGAGACTCACATGAACTGATGCTAAGTGAAATGAGCAGAACCAGGAGATCATTATACACTTCGACAACGATATTGTATGAGGACATATTTTGATGGAAGTGGATTTCTTTGACAAAGAAACCTGAGTTTCAATTGATAAACGATGGACAAAAGCAGCTACACCCAAAGAAAGAACACTGGGAAATGAATGTGAACTATTTGCATTTTTGTTTTTCTTCCCGGATTATTTATACCTTCTGAATCCAATTCTCCCTATGCAACAAGAGAATTGTTCGGTTCTGCAAACATATATTGTATCTAGGATATACTGCAACATATCCAACATATAAAGGACTGCTTGCCATCTAGGGGAGGGGGTGGAGGGAGGGAGGGAAAAAAATCGGAACAGAAATGAGTGTCAATATAAAGTAATTATTAAATAAAAATTAAAAAAAAAAAGAATATAGACATTCTAATTAATTAATTAAATATCTTTTAGGCACTTACTATATACCAGGCACATATTATGTATTAGGGCTACAAAAAGAGACAAAAACAGTCATTCTGCTCAGAGAGGTTACAATTTAATGGATTCTAAAAGATGAAGATGGAAAATTTATTCCAAGAAGCAAGAACTGTGGCCCATATGAGAAGATGCAAGGTTATGTGTTAGGGACAGGAGGTATGCTTACCCTGAATGGTAAGAGAACTAGATTTGGAGTCAGAGGATCTTGGCACAAACCTTAGAACTGTTCTATGAGTTACAATTGGACAAGTCACTTCCCATCTTGGGAGCTCCATTTCTTCATCTAAAAAATGAGATGTTTGAACCAAATGATCTCTTTGATCTAAAGATCTTCCTACTATCCTACTAACTCTATATTCTTAAATATTTTTAAGGTCCTATGATTGAGAGATAAATGATCTTTGGCAGAGTGCATTTCAAAGATATGTTGTTATCTGTGTAAGTTAAAAATATAGTTTCAAGTAATTACAAAAAAATTCCCTATCCCATGCTATAGAAAAAGTACTGGATTTGAAATCGGAAGACCAAGATTCAAATATAACCTTTGATATTTATTATCTATGTGACTTTGGGTGTATCTCAACCTCCCTAATCCTCATTATTTTCAGTAAACAGTGAGCCTTGAATCAGGAAAATCCTAGTTCAAATCTGGGTACAGAAACTTAATAGCTGTGTGATCCTGACTAAGTCTCTTGAACTCTGACAGCCTCAGTTTTCTTAGATGTAAAATGAGAATATAACAGCACATACTTCTCAGAATTGTTATGAGGATCAAGTAAGATATTTGTTAAGTATCTAGCATAAGACTTGTCACATTTTTTGTGTTTTAGAAAAGCTTAATTTTTTCTTTCCTTCATCAACAAAATAAGAGGTAGAGGGATGGACTAGATGATCCCTAAGAACCTTTCTGTTTCTATATTTTTAATTCTTTACTTTTTGGCAAGGCAATCAGAGTTAAGTAACTTGTCTAAATTCATACAGTTAGTGAGTGTAAATAGATCTCTAATTTTTAGACTTGGATATTTTTAATTTCTCTATCTTCAAGCTCCTTAATCACTAATAAGAAAAGATTGGGCAGTACACTAGATGGCCAAAGGTCTGGTCCTGATGAGAAGGTATAACTTTGGTACGCACCCTGCAGAAAGACCTTTGGCAAATGTGGAAAGAATCTAGTCTTCAAAGAAATCAGATCTGGATAGGAGATCTTGGATTCTAAGACTGAGATGCTACTTGTAACATAATATCATAAAACACCCACTTCCAATATTTTCTTTCTATTATCTTTCTCCCATTGCCCATTCTTTTCCTTCTTTTTTTTCTCTTTTCTTCCCACAATCTCTCCCATTCTAAAGATTTTAGTTTTATTTAGCTTTTTAATTTTTATTTATTTATTTTTACCTAGTGTAAGCATTAGGATGAAGGATTACTTCCAAGCTTTTATCTCTATTGTATTAAGGAAGAAGGAAGCAGCCACATAGCACTGTCAGACAGGGCAATACTCCATAGCTCTTAGTCTATAGGGAGGCACTGTTATTATTCAGACACTCTTGAGTGGGTTAAATGGATGATGCCTTCAGCAGGCTATTTTTAGGCTGCTGAGTTAATATAGAATGATCATTCCAAAACTCATCACAAATAAGACCGTAGAATACTCTATCTTATCCATTTTGAATGAACTCTCAGGCAAAAATCTCAGCATTGACACTGTGCTGCCTGAGCTAATCTATGTGCAAGTAGGTCTTAACAAAAACAGAGCAAGAAGAAAAGACCTGATATCATATTGTGGTGTCTTTCATTAAGTTTGCTTCATTAGTGTGCTTCAACATTGTACAATTTCTCAAATGAGAAATAAAATTCCCCGTGCCTCAAAAGAATGAAAATTAGTTTGAATTAGTTTTAACCATTCTGCATTGCAATGAGTACTGAAACAGATAATATAAGACAATGAGGTGGCACAGGGTTAGACCTGGAATTGGGAAGACTCCTCTCATTGAGTTCAAATCCTGTCTCAAACACGTATGTGATGCTGGGCAAGGGACTTAACCCTGTTCCTCATCTGAAAAACAAAAGATAAAGTAGTAAAGCTATTTTCTACATCTATTTCTAATAACCTTGATGATTTTTTCTTTTTTAATAGTATCTTATTTTTTCAATTACCTGTAAATATTTTAATATTCATTTTAAAAAGATCTTGAGTTAATTGACAATAATTGAGTTAAAATAATATTTTAATAAGATTAAAAAGATTTCTTTGTCCTTCCATTTTCCTATCCCTAAGGTAGCAAGTAATCTGATATAAGTTATACATGTGCAATCATGTTAAACATTTCCACGCTACTCATGTTGTAAAAGAAGAATCCGAACAAAAGGGAAAACCATGAGAGTAAAAACAACAACAAAAAATGAAAATAGTATGCTTTGACCTGCATTCAGACTCCATTGTTCTTTCTCTGGATATAGATAGCATTTTCCATCATGAATCGTTTGGAATTGCCTTGATCATTAAATTGAGAAGAACTAAGTCTATCATAGTTGATGATTGCACTATGTTGCTATTACTGGATATGATGTTCTCCCAGTTCTGATCATTTACATTCAGTTTGTAACAATTTCTTGAGTCAGATAGGGACTGCTTCAAAATTCATATTCCAAAAATTTTAGTGACTCTGTGAGATATATGCCTTCCATATTTTGAACAGAGCCTTTTCTAATTCAATATTAGTATTCATGAACTAGATTGACATAAGAAATATCACTTTTCTTTTGGAAAGGAAACTCATTTCCTTGGAAATCCTTTAGTCATAAGAGCATTTGATTTAGCCTTTTCCATTAGCTGAATACATTTAAATAATTGGTTATATCAATAACAATATTAATGGTTAACGTATATAACTGTTATTTAAGTTTTTATTCTCCAGTACAAATTAATCAAAAGCTTTTTTCAATATACTTTCAAAAATTTCCACCAGGGTTATCTAGGTCTGTATCAAAACACCTGTCTTCATCCTTACCTGTTCCCTGCCATCAGCAGGTTCAGGAGCCAGAAAACATCTGTTCCAACAAGAGTCATTCTAACTATTTGCACCATGTGGAATCTTTTTTGTATGTCCCACTCTACAGCCTGTTGTGTTGTGGCAGGAACATTTATAAAGAACCTCTGGAACAAACATCACAAATAGCTTTCATCAGATTTTGAAAAGACTTCCTTTTGTCATCCAATCCATATTCCTGCCAAAGTCTCCAGGTGGTATTGCTTAAGTATGACTCTGTCTGGGCCAGGCTACTTCATTCTATAACAGCTGAGGCTTGATCAAAATAGGCAGCAGATGTCACTATAGACATTAATGTAATATACTTTGCAAGCAAACTATCCTTAGTCATTTTAATAGCTCCTTAAATTGAGACAAAATTCAATGGTGTCATCACTCTAGCTTGTAAAGAGTTTTTTTGGACTTTCAGTATATAAATGAAAAGTTAACTCTAAATATCAGGTCTGGCTCAAGTGATTCTGCCTTTTATTTCTTAATTGAACAAATTCTCCTTTGCCTAAATTAGCACTAAAGTAATAAATCAGCAGGGAAAAGGACATTTTAAGACCCCCAAGTAGTTTAGCACTGCAGCCACTCATGCAAAGCACTCCAGAAGATTATAGAGTCGCTGAGCCCAAGGACCAATGATCACATGCTGGTAGATCTGTGGATTGCCACTATCTTCATAGACAAAAAAGTGATAAGATAGAAACAGCACTGACCTTGGAATCAAAAGATTTGGTGGATTACAGTACAAGTTCAACTATGAACTAACTCTAGATTGTTACTCAAATATAATATTTACATTTTAAGATTTGTGAACTGATTTCCTTATAGCAGTCCTATGAGATAGTTAAGAGAGGGATCATTATTTTCATCTGTAAAATGAATTAGACAAGATAATCCCTAAGGTCTTTTCTAAAGTTGACATCCTATTATTCCACATAAGTGTTAATAGTGACCATGGAATACACTAATTTCTATCCACTGATTCTAGAGAAATAGGGCAGGATTGGAAGGGGTAAAGTAAGCAGTGACCCACTGTGAAATATGAAAAGGTTGGAGTAACAACAGTCTTTTTAATATTGTCTATTCGATAAAACACAATAATTCAATAAAATTATATTATTCATGGTTCTAGGATCAGTTTTTGTAACAGAGCAAGTCATGTGTATAACAGTGAATGAAGGCTTAAAACTTCCAATGGATAATATCACACAAAAGACAGAACTTTACAATTTTGTCCAGGAGATCCAGATGAATTATCCTAAATTTCTTTAATGACCATTCACTTCATTTCCCCATCCTGATTTTCTTGAGATAGAAGAGTAAATCAATGATCTATTACAAACTATAGGTAGAAGAGTGTATTCTTTTTGGAATCAAGTCATTATTAGAATTTGCAGAATTCTCTAGAATTTTTGGTGAAGTTTCAAATTGTACAAGGGATTTATAATAAACTCCAGAGAAGCTTTGAAGATGAACTTGCTTTTTTTCTTCTCAGTTCCTTTCCCTACCCTATCAATGCACGTGTACGCACAGAAAGAGAGAGAGAGAGAGAGAGAGAGAGAGAGAGAGAGAGAGAGAGAGAGAAAGGAGAGAGAAGGGGGGAGAGAGAGAGAGAAAGACAGAGAAGAAGAGAGAGGAGGGAGAAAGAGAGAGAGAGAGAGAGGGAGGAAGAGAGAGACTCTTAAAATTACTATGAGATATTATGATTCCTTGCTCTTTACTTCCATGGGACATATCCTAATGGCCAACATAAACTGAAGACCCAGAATCATCAAGATCATTCCTAAATGGTGCTCATTATGCTAACTATATCCACACCCTAGAGCAATGTATTAATTGTCTCATAAACATGCAAGACACCCCGAGTGGAAACACACATAACACATACCACCTGCTCTCTCAACTGTCTTTGGTTAAGACCAGACACACCCACAGAACACAGCAACAAAGCAGGGAGAGAAAACAATCAGAAAACTAAGACCAACATAGTCATGCTACCTGAAAACGCCTAGAGCCTTGCCCTCCTTCTCCTTACTCTCATGTTACATGTTATTATTCTGTAGTATAGACAAAGAATAATTTGAAAACATCAGCAATGTTTGAATTTCTTTTTTTCTTCTTTAGAGGTTGCTAAATAGCACAGTAGGTAAAATTCTGGGCCTGAATTAAGGAAGAATTGAGTTCAAATCCAGCCCCAGATATTGAGTGACATAAATCTCTCTACCTTTTTGGTTCTGTCAACTGTAAAATGAGAATAACAATACCCCCTACCTACCAGAGTTGTTGTGATGATCAAATGAGATAAGATTTCAAAAGCACTTAGCACATTATCTGGCAAATAGTTAGTACTTCATAAATGCTTGTTCCCTTTCCTTTTTATAACCTAGTTGATCAAAGGCCTGAATTCAGGTGATGATGGTAGAAGCAGTGAGGAAGAAATTCATATAGACATAGTAGATTCAACAGGACTTGATAACAAGAAGACAAAAGTAAAACAACATTAAGAATTCAAACTTGGGAGGCAAAGTCATGCTACAGGCAAAAGCAGTTCATTCAGAAAGAATGAGGAGGAGGGAAGTGGATAATAAGTATAGCCCTGAGACATGTTGGTTTTGAGGTACACAAGGGATATACAGGTAGATTTCTGGATCTGTAATACCAAGTCCAGTGATACAGATTAGTAATAACATTTAATAAATGTTTCTATAACTAATTATATATACATAATTTTGTTTTATGGTATATATAATTTTATATATGTTTTTTAATTTGCAAAAGCATTTGATAGACATTGTCTCATTCAGTGCTCTCAGCAATCCTCTGAGGTAAGTAGAACAAATTGTATTGTCCCCATTTTACAAATTAAGTTATCAGAATTTAGTGACTTGATCAGATAACAGCTATTGAAATGGCAGGTCTGGGCTGAAGTCCATGTCTCTTGACCCTCATCCAGTACTCCTTTCTATTTAGTAATCACTATTAGGCTACAGAAAGAAATCTTTTCCATTTTAGCTATGCTGTACTAGGCTATATTGTATTTTTCCTTAGGAGCATATGATCCTGAGACATCCATTCTGGTATCAGAACTCCAAAGGACTTTTGTTGTGACTCTGGGCAAGAGAAAATTAAGATTTGCTTTAAACTTTGAAGAACATTGTATTATTTATGGAAAAAGAAGCAAAGCTATTGCCTTGTGTGTTTTGAGAACTTTGATTTTTCAGTATGCATGTAGAGACAGAGTAGAATAGAATACTTAACTCTTGTGTTTTATGTATTTAAGTCTATAATTTAAGGTGATCCAAAGCTGATGATTCAAATCTTGAATACTATTTATGAGCCATTTGGGTTTAATAAGGCAAGTTCTTATTATGTTTAGAGATGGTACTGGACGTCTAGATGTCTAGAGATGTTCAGATGATGAGGTCAAACTACAGTTACGAAAGCTCTGTCCTTGGCCCTACCCTCAGGGGAGAGATTCCAACCTATGGAAGAATGGAAGGAACTTGGAAATGAAGATGGTCTGGACAGGAAGACTACTTCCTACCTTCTTTCACCTCTTCTGTACTTTTCTCTTCCCATTCTTTTTCAGAGACTGAAGAAGCAGGAGTGGGTTAGAATCCCAGATGTGAAGATACCAGTCAAAGCCTCAATGGCTCCTGTCAGAGCTCTCCCTTTAACTAGTATTCTACTTTCCCTGAATATCCTCTTCCCAACTAACACACATACTATCTAGACAACAGACTAGCTGCTTATTCTAAAAAGGAGAAAAGCTAGGGAAGGTTCAGGATGATTCAGGAGGAGAAATTGAACTGGTGACTTTGCTTCTCCCTCCCTCGCTTAAATTCAATTCACTGACATGACATAGCATTATCTTTCTGATATTATGTTTCTCTTCAAGGACAAAAGACAAATAACTATTTATGAACTATGTAATCTTAGGTATTTATAATAATAAACATTTATATCACATTTTAAGGCTTGAAAAATACATGTTATTTCATTTGATCTTCACAATAACTTTTTTAGGTAAATGCCATTATAATCCCCATTTTACAGATTAGAAAACTGGGAATGAGAGAGAATAAGGTATTTGCTAAGTGTCACATAAGTAGTAAGTGTCTGAAACAAGATTTTAACTCAAATCTTCAGTATTCCAAGTTCTGTATTCTATCTACTATGCCACCTACCAGCCCATTTTCATCACCTTCTCATCTGAAAATTTCTTATGAGGAAAGTATTTATAAAGAAACTTTTGTAAATATAAGTTTTAAATAAAATATTGCAATTACAAGCAATTATGTTATTATTCACAAAAGACTCTGAGAAACATCTATTTTAAAAATGTCAAACAGTATAAATAACTAATTTGATGTATTTACTTCATTGTAGATGAAAATAATTTGTAAAAAATAAAATTGTAAAATTTTTAAAATGAGCTTTAAAATGTAGCTAAAATTAATTACAATTTAAAAAGTGTTAATTTTATTAAAAGATGTTTTTCTTTTCATTATAGAAATTGTTTCCTGTTCTAAGCTTAATGATCTCACTTGATCAAATGGAATTGCTTAAGAAATCACTTGCATTTAAACCTTTTTTTTTTATATTTTATGAAACATTTCTAATTTACTGGTCTTGGTTTTCTCTTGTACAGGATTTGTATCATCAGTCCTATGACTGTGTCTGTGTCATGTTTGCTTCTATTCCGGATTTTAAAGAATTTTATACAGAATCAGATGTCAACAAAGAAGGCTTGGAATGTCTTCGACTCCTGAATGAGATCATTGCTGACTTTGATGATGTAAGTGCTAATGTATGTGGAAAACAACATGTGTGAATATAGTAGGAAACCATATTTTCTTAGGAAATTTGAAACATGAGGAATAAGAATTATATTTTAAATAAAATCAATAGGTTTGGAGTGAAAGGAGAGTACTACTGTAGAATTTCTGATAACCAGCACTATAGTCTCCTGCTGGCAGTGATTGATATATCCACTAATCTAAATTTAGCCACTTTGCTATGACAGGATAAAGATGTATATTTTATCATCAAAGTTAATAGGACTGCTGAAATCCATCAATAAAAACTGCCACACGAAGAATGTTATTTATGCTATAAACAGCAATGAAATTTCTAGAAAGACATGAAGCTCAAGGAAAATTTTCTGACAGTGGCTTTATGTGTAAAAGTATAATAAATATATTCTTCACTTTGGCAATTCTCAGATCAAGATGTATATTCCAAATGATTAAGTGATTTGTTGGATTTTATCTTGAAGCCTATATGCAGAACTGCCATCTGTTCTTTAAAATAAAAGTAAATTATGCTCCCTAACTCATCTTTTTATTCCAGAAGGCATAGTACACTCTTCCTTTATACAGGAGTATGGATTTTAGAATTCAAAATGTTATGTGTTCTATGCTAACATTCATTACAATATCTGAATATAAGAAAAAGTAATGTTCTCCATGTCCATATGCATTTTTTTTCATTTCAAGAATACTGTTGATAAATACTTTAACATATTTAACATGTATTGGTCTACCTGCCATCTCAGGGAGGGGGTGGAGGAAAAAGGGAAAAATTGGAACAAAAGGTTTTGCAATTGTCAATGCTAAAAAATTAATTATGCATACATCTTGTAAATAAAAAGCTATAATTAAAAAAAGAATACTGTTGATGCTCCATTATGATGACATATAAAATGTAGTAATTTTAACGTTTGTTGGCATGTAATCTAATAAATCATGGACATATTTTCATATAAAATTATGTATTTAGTCCACAAATCTTCCTAAATTGGGGTAGCTAGGTAATGCAGTAACTAGAGTACCAGCCCTGAAGTCAAGAGGACCTGAGTTCAAATGTGGTCTCAGATACTTAACACTTCC
Organism: Antechinus flavipes; assembly: GCF_016432865.1. Lineage (NCBI taxonomy): Eukaryota > Metazoa > Chordata > Mammalia > Dasyuromorphia > Dasyuridae > Antechinus > Antechinus flavipes. The sequence goes on from NC_067398.1 coordinate 393,544,865, forward strand.
TAGCTGTATGACCCTGGGCAAATCATTTAACCCCAACTGCCTCAGCAAAAAAGAAAAGAATCTTCCTAGATCATGACTACAAGTCCAACAAAGTATTCATCTAGCTAAGATCAAGAGAGATTAAATAACTAGTAATGGAGCCTTATTCCTATGATTCCAAATCCAATATTCTTTACACTGTTCCATCTTTTATATAGATAGAAAAATTTGGAGAGAACTGTGGATTTAGATATAGTTAGGCATATGTAATCTCTCTGGAGTATGGGAAGATTTAATGTTACCAATATAAAACTGAATGTTTCCTCTATAGAACACAAATTATATTTTAATTATGTTTCCAATGATTCTATTAAGAACCTAACACTGATTTCTCACAGTGAGGATAATTGGATAGAGTAAAAGATAAAGGGGATCTTGGTGGGAACATATTCTAGTTCTTCTAATGCCATATTTAATTCCATTCTGCCATTTCTGAACAGGAGCAAATCATTTCAGTTTCTCTCCTACCTTGCTTTCTCCTATTTCTTTCTTTCTTTCTTTTCCTAACCCTTTCACTTTCTTCTCTGTTTCTGCTTATTCCTCTTCCTTAAACTATCTCCTAACTTCAACTACTTTGTATTATATTATTCTTATGAAATGAGGCAGCGAGATAGTATAGTGAATAGAGTCCTGGGTCTAAAGTCAGGAAGACATTCTATTGAAGTCAAATATGACCTTAGATATTTAACCATGTTTGCTTCAGTAACGTTAAGTAACTCCAGTATCTTTGTCAAGAAAATCCCAACTGGGATCATAAAGAATCAGACATAACTAAATGAATAAAAAATAACAAAATTCTTACTACATACATAATTATCAATTTTTACTTGTAAACATTTTATTTATCCAAAGCATCACATTTTCAGAGAGCCAGTAATGATATTTCTAACCAAGAGTCATGAAAATTACTTGGAGCCATCATTAATTGACTGAAGTATTTATTTTGATTCCATGATTAACAAATTCTTTAAGATATTACATATCGATTTGAAATCAGCTCTCTAAGAACACACTCCTCAAGAAATGTAATTTTTTAAACTATTCTCTCTTACTAAAGAAAAAGACTAAGGTAAACAAACAGCATATCTGAAAAGATGTTCACATTGCGATGAATTGATTATTTAGAATGTTGCCAACACATTGAAACTTGAGTCAGTACAAGCCTGAGTAAATAAATAACTATTATTTATTTCTTCATAGTTGCTGTCCAAACCAAAATTTAGTGGAGTTGAAAAGATCAAGACCATTGGAAGCACTTACATGGCAGCCACAGGACTGAGTGCTACACCCAGCCAAGAACACACACAGGTATAGCACAAATATAAAGATCTTGATGGGCAAAAGTGATTGTATGTGTGCTCTTTATGTTCATTCATATAGAATTATAACTTGTCAGGACAAATCCTTTTTAAGAACACATAAACCTGACTCCTAAAGTTGTAGTTATACAACTGACTCTCATTCACTTTGTCAAGTTGATAATTCCTTAGATTCAGCAGATAGGGAAAAACTCCTTTCTACATGAAGCCTTTCCTGACCCTCAAATTATTAGTACCTTCCCCAAAATATTGTGTCTATTTTGCATATACTTAGATATGTGAAAAATTGTTTCATGGTTTCTTTGTTGTCTGCTTAGCTAACAACATCTGATCCACCATAGGCACTTAATAACCAATTGTTCATTAATTGATTGTTCCTCTTCCTCCTCTAAACCTTTTGTTTTGACTCATGTATGGAGAACATAAATTACCTTTTGACAGTCTATCCATCCCATACTCTATGAATATCTACACCCAAAATATATGATTTCTTACCACAAAGCATTACTCAATAAGGTTACCATGCCATGCTACTAAATACAAATTAAAATTTAACTATAAACGCAAATCTCAGTTCTACAGACCTTCCTCTCCCTTACCACAACCTACCTATTACCCAAATGCCAATATCCAGTCTGAAGACCCGGTAGGAATGGCACAGAAGATGCCAATGGCATTAGGGACAGACCTCAAAGAATTCATTCTCATCACATCAGCTCCCATTGCCTACCTTCCATCCTGTAGCAATACCTACCTTCTTATCCCTATCCTTTCATATGTTAACCCAAAGTCTTGTTATGCTTCAATTCTTGAATCTATCTCTTCCTTTTCTAATAATCATTGGTAAGAGATCATTTTCAATACCCTCAGATTTTACCAGGCTCTACCATATACCTTGAAGATTTTCCATCTGTACTCCCAGGCTTTTTCATGAACTCTTAACATGAACCCTGCTTTATAAGTTGCTTCTCAATTCAAATAACACTTTTATGAGATTGTTTTGCTTTTCTATTTGTGTTGCTAGTGCTTAGCACAGTTTCTAGTATGAACATAAATTAATTAATTAATGCCTTTTTGTTCCATTCCATTAGCTCCTCACTGATGATTTCAAGTTGTTTTGTGCCATTTTTGTTAATCCCTTAGGATAATTCTTATAATGATTGTCTTAGACTTTCTTCTCTTTCCCCAAACTCTAAACTTGCCCCAACTTCACTATTGACTAATGGTCTTATACTCTACTAGAAAGACTGAAGGCATTAGATATGAGGTTCCTATATTGCATCTTCCTCTATCTTAAAATATATCTTTAGGTAAATCTATGTGTTCATGTATCCTTTGAGAATCAAAAGGGAAAAGTAAACTTTTCTAAGATTAACAGAGCTTTGGGGTTTAGACTAGATCCTTAATCTACCCTTAAACCTGATACAAAGTTTCTGATACAAGACCCTGCCTTTATGGCAAGAAAGTATATTCTGCTCATGGTAAACTTCACTTCAGTGTACTGTATTCCCAATAGGGAAAAGACAAATATGGCCAAAGGCAGCATGTTGGCAGAGGTCAAGTAATTAGATCAAGCACATTTAGATGAGAAACAAATATCTAATGTTAAATAACCTGGGGAATTTCTCAAGCAATAACAAGGAAGCCAGGGGTGAACAATCAGAAAGAATAGGATTAAAGTAGATGATGAGTCTGGAAAGGGATCATACCAATAAAAACATCAAGTTGATGATCTAAGCTCAGGGAAAAACCAGAAAAACATATCCTCTGGTCTCAAGGTCAAAAAGTCTGATATCAATTTAGAACAGTAGATAAATAATTTAAGTACAAAGGACCTATTTGACCACTACAATATAATTTTTACTATACAGTGGAAGATCAAGATACATACTATGGATGGCTTTGAGGAAGAGATTATGGATTTGGAATTTTTATAGAAATTAGTCATTTTTACAGGTGACCTCCAGGAAAGAGATATTGCTTTCCCAAGATCACACAGAAAGAACATAACAAAACATGGCTTCAGACCCAGATCATGAAACTCTAGATCTACTATTTTGTCCAATAAAACAACAAAGTTGACAATAAGGAATCAATGAACATTTTTGGTTAGAAAAGGGACAGAATCAAGCAGTGCTGGAAGGAGAGTAATTGGATGACTGTCTATAAAACTGGTGAGACTATTCAAGCAAGAAAACCATTTAAGCTACAATAATAGCTTTCTTTCAAGGTTACAAAGGCCTGAACTAAGTTAATGGTAATAGGTATGCAAAGGAAGAAATAAATGGAAAAGACTGTAAAACAACAATTAAATGTCTTTGGTGATTGGATGTTGGGGTAAAAGTAAGACAGGAATGCAAGTCGTTACATACATATTGAATTGAATTATCTTCTTTCTTGATCTGAAAATTAGATTGCTAAACTACTCAATTGAATTCTTGTTTTTGGATTTAAGCCACATTCTTCCTTTACTTTTAACATCTGGTCTTTTATTATTGTAAAAAGAATCCCCTTTCTACCAACCTCAGAGCATTGTGATGAAGATTAGATGAGGTCATGGAGGTAAAGTATTTTGTTATGATATAAATCACTCTTCTTACTCTGAGTTACTATTTTTTCAATAACTGTTATCAATGAGGTTTCTGAAACCTTCAGTTTCAATTGAAGGTTATTTTTTTAAAAGATGAGAAATCTTTGAGAAGAAACTGAGCCCATGTTAGGAACACTTTTTTTTTTTTAGATGAGTCACAATTTAGGTTTTTTTTTTTCTGGGGTTTATTCTAACTCTCAGATTCTGCGAATTGGGGATCATTTATTGCATGTTTATTTGTCAGAAAGGATATGTTTTGTTGTGATTATTTTTCCCCCTATAATGTTATTGCTCTTCCTAATGATGGCTTAGCTGTAATTTTCCTGAAAACTATATTTGTTACACAGCTTTTTGCTTGTTGATTTAACAGCTTGTGTTTCTGGTTAAAGCACAAATAGTTTTACCTCTAACTGTGTATACTTTCATGAAATGTTTTTCCTCTAAGTCACAAGCTTAGCAACATTAATGCATGTAATAGAAAAGCTTTCCCTGCATGAGGATGATCCTTTGCTTATGCTATTAGTTGAAAGCAATTTTTCACTTTTAAATTATTCATTAAAAGTAGAAAAACTCTCAACCTATTCTAATTTCAAAGGGCTAGAAGTAATGGGGCCTGAAGCACTGAAGCCAAAATATATTGGGTTCTAGGACTCTCCCTGTACAATCCACCAAATGTTAGGAATTGGAGTTTGACCCTCAAAAGATATTGGTTTTATTGGCCAGTGTCACAAGATGTCTCAAAAGAATTTATAGGCTTTGTCAGATTGGCTAAGATGCCAGGAAAAAATAATGATGAATGTTGGAGGGGATGCGGGAAAACTGGGACACTGATGCATTGTTAGTAGAGTTGTGAACAAATTCAACCATTTTGGAGAACAATCTGGAATTATGCCCAAAAAGTTATCAAATGAAAAGATGCTCCAAGTCATTATTAATCAGAGAAATGCAAATTAAGACAACTGTGAACTACCACTACACACCTGTCAGATTGGCTAGAATGGCAGGGAAAGATAATAAGGAATGTTGGAGGGGATGTGGGAAAACAGGGACACTAATACATTGTTGGTGGAATCGTGAATACATCCAGCCATTCTGGAGAGCAATTTGGAACTATGCTCAAAAAGCTGTGCATACCCTTTGATCCAGCAGTACTGCTACTGGGCTTATCCCCCAAAGAGATACTAAAGAAGGGAAATGTATGTGCCAAAATGTTTGTGGCAGCCGTGTTTGTAGTGTATAGAAACTGGAAATTGAATGGATGCCCATCAATTGGAGAATGGTTGGGTAAATTGTGGTATATGAACGTTATAGAATATTATTGTTCTGTAAGAAATGACCAGTAGGATGAATGCAGAGAGGCTAGGAGAGACTTGCATGAACTGATGCTGAGTGAAATAAGCAGAACCAGGAGATCATTATATACTTCAACAATGATACTGTTTGAGGATGTATTCTGATGGAGGTGGATTTCTTTGACAAAGAGATCTAACTGAGTTTCAATTGATCAATGATGGACAGAAGCAGCTACACCCAAAGAAAGAACATTGGGAAATGAATGTAAACTGTTTGCATTTTTGTTTTTCTTCCCAGCTTATTTTTACCTTCTGAATCCAATTCTTCCTTTGCAACAAGAGAACTGTTCAGTTCTGCACACATATATTGTATCTAGGATATACTGTGACATATTTAACATGTATAAGACTGCTTGCCATCTGGGGAGGGGGTGGAGGCAGGGAGGGGAAAAGTCGGAACAGAAGTGAGTCCAAGGGATAATGTTGTAAAAAAAATTACCCAGGCATGGGTTCTGTCAATAAAAAGTTATAATTATTTAAAAAAAAAACAATATATAGGCTTACACCATCTCCAAATTAAGGGGCAAAGATTTTATTACACTGCTGGCAATGGGCTAATTTCCAAAAGGGATTGTTTTACTTATTAACAAGGGGGAAGACACTGTAAGATAAGGCTAAGTTCCTGATAAACTAGCCATGCCATAAGGTAGGCTAACTTCCTAAAGAAGTTAGGGAAGATAAAAGGACCTGCCTGAACTGGTACTGGGTAAAGTGAACAGAAGCAGGAAAATATGGTACACAATAATAACAAGATTATGTGATGATCAAATGTGATGGATTTGGCTTTTTTCAGCAATGAGATGATTCAAGGCAATTTCAATAGGCAACATCAATAGTGACGGAAAGAGTCATCTGCATCCAGAGAAAGAATATTGAAGACTGAATGTGGATCAAAACATAGTAATAGACCTCTTATTTTTTTATTGCTCCATGATTTTTTTTTCAGCTTAACTGTAAATATTTTTCCTGGGTTCACCTACTTTAAATAAAGAAAAAAAGATAGTCTATAAATCTTAGTTATCAGTCAATCAATAAATGTTTATTAAGTATCTACTATGTGCCAGATACTGTGCTAAATAATGAGATGAGTACACACACATACACACACACACACACACACACACACACACATACACACACACACACACACAAGAAACAAAAGAATTCCTACTCTCAAGGAATCTACCATTTAATTTAATATATACAAAGCAAGCTATATATAGGATAAATAAGAAGTAATTAATAAAGGGCAGGCACTAGAATTAAGATGAGTAAGGAAAGTTTCCAATAAAAGACAGAATTTTAATAAGGACCTAAAAGAAACCAGGAAGATCCATAGGTATAGTGGAGAAGGAAGAGCATCCCAGGCATGGGAGATAGCTGGAGAAAAATGCCCAGAGCTTAGAGTGTCTTGTTTGTAAAACAATATAGGAAACCAGTATCACTGAATTTAAAAAACCATGTTGGGATGAAGCATACCTGGTAAAGGTGGGAAGAAGCAAGTAAAAGATGCTCTTTTTTTAAAAAAGAGGCAGTTGGGAGTAAGTGACTTTACTAGGGTCACACAACTAAGTGTTAAGTGTCTGACGTCACATTTGAACTGAAGTCTTCCTGACTCCAGGGGGTGGTTCTTTCTCCACTGAGCCATTTAGCTGTCCCTGAGAAGGTCTTTGATTACCAAAAAGAGCATTTTGTATTTGATTCTGGAAGAAATAAGGAGTCACTGGAATTTACTGAAAAAGGGAAGAACATGATAAAACTTTAAGGAAAATTATTTTAGTGCTTGAATGGCTGATAAATTGGAGTAGAAGAAGGATGCAGTAGTGTAATTTGATTTATGCAGATCCCACCAGCAAGCTATTACAATAATCCAGGGGTAAGATGATAAGGACCTTCATTAGAATAGTGGAAGTGTCAGAGAAAAGAAGATTGGAGAGATTTAACAAAGATGAAATCAATAGGCCTTAGAAACAGACTGGATATTGGCAGAAGGGGACAGAATGAGAGATAGGAATTTAGAATGACTCCTAAATTGGCACCTTGAGGAACTAAGAGGATGGTGTTGCCTTCTATAGTTAACAAGAAAGGTGGGGAAAGGCAGGAAAATTTAGAGGGACAGAAAAAGAGCTCAGTTTTGGACATGATGAGTTTAAGATGTCTAATACACATCAAGTTTAAGACACCTGAATGGCAATTTGAGGTTAGCAGAGGATTTGGGGCAGGATTGAGAATCATCAACATAGAAATAGTAATGAAATCCTTGGGAGCTGATGAGATCATTAAGTGTGGCAATATAGAGAGAGAAGAGAAGATGATTCAAGATAGAACCCTAAAGGACACAAAGAGTGTGATTTGGAAGAGGATCCAGCAAAGGAGACTTAGAAGGAGCAGTCAGATAGGAAGGAAGAAAACCAGGAGAGAGTGCTGTCCTGAAAACCTAGAAAGAAGAGACATCACAGAGGAAAGGGATATCAACAAGGTCAAAGACTATGGAGAAATCAGGAAGAATGAGTGTTGAGAAACAGCCATTAGGTTAAGCCAATAAGAGATCATTAGTAACATTGGAGAGAATAGTTTCAGTGTAATGATAAAGTCAGAAGCCAAATGGTTAGGGATAAGAAGGGAGGGAGAAGAGAGAAAATGAAGGTACTTATTATATATTGTCTTTTCAAGGAGTTTAGGTATAAATGGCCAAAGAGTTATAGATCGACAGTTAGCAGGAATGGAAGGATAGAAGAGACATGGCCTATACAATCAGTAGAAAATGAGCAAGTAGAAATTGAAAATAAGTGAAAGAATAGGGATGACAAAAGGGTCATTTTATGGGGGCAAATTGAATGGGATGGAATAATAAAAAGCCTTAATTTTTTCTGTAAAATATGAGGCAGGTTCTCAGCTTAAGAGAGTAGCTATGGGAGGCTTGAGGAAGGATGAAAAGATTTATAAGCACTGTTGTAAAGAGTGAGATAAAGGGTTGAGAAGGAAGGTATAATAGAAATGCCTAGCTTCAGTGAGGATCCAATTGAGTTTTATAGCATACATTTTTAGTGAGTCCAGTCAGAATAGTTATATGATTTTCTCCATCTTTGTTCAACAGACTATGTGTAGAAATGAAGGCATCAAACATGCTGGAGTGATCCAAGGCTGAAGCTTGGCTGACCATAATCCCCAATATAATAAGAAGGCTAGGGAATCAAGAGAAGAGGACAATGTAGAGTTCAATTGGTTCACCAAGGAATCAAGATTGAGACAAAAGAATGGCTAATGCAAGGGGCAATAACCAGCATGTTTTTTAAGAGAATATCTTCTCTTATTCTATTACTACTTTAAATTATTACCATATTTCTCTCCCTTTTATTAACATTCTCTAGAATAAGTTGTAGAATAATTCCATTACCTTTACTTCCTCTCATTTCTTCATTAGTTTTCTTAAAAATGGTTTTTATTCATTCCACTTAACTGATTCTCTTCTCCTAAGCACATTAGTGGCTTAATTCTGGCCAAATCCAAAATTCTTAATCACTCTCTTTGTAACAAAAACAGTCAACTCTCAGCTCTTTAAATCATAGTAATACCATGATATTTTAGTTTCCTTTTTCTCAAATGATTCCATCCTTGCTTCCTTCAATGCCTCTTCTTCCTTTCTAATTGTGGATGCGCCGACATCTTACCAGTAGTTCCATATCTTTAAATGTCATTACTACATGGATCAATCATTGCTCTTTCTGAACATCCTCAGCATTTGTTAATGGCACCATTATCTTGAATATTAATCTTATATTCTTTGGTGCTATTATATAAATGTTTCATATAGATGCAAATTTCCTTGAGTCAAACTGCAATCTTTTATATATGATTTCTATATTTATACTTCTTTTGTATTTGAAAAAAAAACTTTTAGCAAAATATACATGAGTAAAGAATGTTACCTGAAGGATGTTAAGTACATGAGGACAGGGACAGCCCCTGAACTTTAGTTTCATTCATAAGGGGAACTCCCAAGTGAAAAAACACTCTCCCTAGAGTCATAAGACCTGAATACAAATTTGACTTCAGATAGATGCGTGATCAGGGCAATTCATTTAACCTCTATTCATTTCAACTTCCTCAAATGTATGGAGATAATAGTAATAATAGTGTTTTTGTTTTAATAAAAGGAAGTGTACTATGGGTTTGATAACCATATTTTAAGTTCAAAAACAAGGACACATTTTCAAAATAGTATTCCTCACATAATCTCAAGTTCACTGATTACATTCCGATTAGATGTACTTCCATATCCATATTACTGAAGAAACAATAATTGTGCAGAATAATTATCAGTCATGTCATTTTTTTACAAGCATTCTGCTTAAAGATTGGCTCACTCACCACTACAGTTTCAATAACTCTTAGACACAAATAAGCAGTTAGACACAAACTCTTAAGACACAAATAGATCAAGTCACTTAAAGACTCTAAAAATGTTCTAGGGTATTACTTTAGGCTAAAAACCTATGAGAGCAGGGATGTTAAAGAATAAAAAAAAAATTGTCTCAAGTACCTACTTAATATTTACAGAAGAATATGTAGCACAGTGATCTCAAGAACCTCTGGATGTACATTTTTGATTGTACATTCAAATAAATAGCTTTTGGTTCTTCCTTGATTAAGTTGCTCTCCTTTCTAAATATGCCACAGATATAATTTAAAGCTGCTTTTTTTTTAACTTTTATTATTTATTTATTTATTTGTTGGCCTGAATTAAGTGACTTGCCTAGGGTCACACAGCTAGGAAGTGTTAAGTGTTTGAGGTCAAATTTGAACTCAGGTCCTCCTGACTTCTGGGTTGGTACTCTATCCACTGTGCCACCTAGCTGCCCCCTAAAGCTGATTTTTTTCTTAAAATGGAGACTTTTCCAAATTAACAAACACATATGTAATGCCTTCACAAGGCACTTTACTAAGTATTGGGGATCCAGAGAAAAACAAAAGTTGTCCCTTTAGCTGGAGTATGGGGCAGAAATTAATTTTATTTTATTTAGATTTTAATTTATGGAGTGAAACAAGCCTTTCTATAACATAGTACAATAAAAAAGATAATTGTACATGAAACTGCAAAAAACAAAATTATCATGTAAATGCCTTTCTCCCCCTTCTTTTTTTTCCTTCCCTCTCACCCTATAGATGACTACCATTAGACATACACACACATACATATTTTTATCAGTGCTTTCTCTGGATGCTCATAATGTCTTTCTTCATATGTTTTTTATAGGTAACATGGGTATTTATAATAGAATAACTTATTCCCTAAGTCATTCTTAAAAATATATTGTTATTATTGTATAAAATATTCTCTTGATTCTACTCATTTCACTCTTCATTATTTTGTGCAAGTCATTCCATTTTTTATAAAATCATTGAGTTCATCACTTCTTATAGTACATATTATTCCATCATAACCATATACCACAACTTATTCAGCCACTCCCTAACTGATGAACATCCCTGTAATTTCTAGTTCTTTGCCACCACAAAGAGAGATTAATTTTTAAGAAAACTGTAAAGCTTTGAATGGTCAATGCTATAAAATGTTTTCAAGCTCAAATATAGTTTTATAGTTGACCCTAGAAGAAAATAGGGACCACTGAAACTTTTTGTTTATTTGTTTATTGTTCTTTAATGAGATATGGGGGTGACATAGTGATACTACAATTTAGGAAAATCAGTTTGATAGAGAATTGATGGAGTAGGGAGAGACTTGAATTAGAAAGACCAACAAGTAGGCTACTGCTGTAATCCATGTGTAAGGTGATGAGAAATTGTCCAAAGGTAATAGCAGTATCATATGAGAGAAGTAGCATATAGATTATATGTTACAATGGACTAATCAACAGAACTTGACACAGTTTGGATATTGGGGTTGAGGGAAAGAATGGAATTGGTGATGATAGCTAAATTGTAAGCCTGAGTGACTGGAAGAATGAAAAGAAGAAATTGCTTTACAGTAATAGAAAAGTTTAGAATAGGGGAAGATTTTGAAAGATCATGAGTTCTGTTTTGGATTTATTGAATTATAGAGTTCTAACTAGATCAAAATGGATGATGAGATGAGGAGAGAAATTAGAACTGGATAAGTAAATATGAAAATCATCTACATAGAAGTGATAATAGAATCTATGGGAGCTGATAAGATCATTAAGTGAAATAGTACAGAGAGAAAAGAGGATCTAAGACAGAGCCATAGGTTAGTGGGTGGATACGACGTGACTGAAAACCAACAAAAGAAAATGATAGTCAGATAGGAGAGCAATATTTTAAAAATGAAAAAATAAAATCCATAACATACATTCCTAAACTCAGATTAGAGAAAGATCATGATCCATTATTTTTTTAATTCTGTTCTTAGTTCAGGGATTAGCACACATAGCTAGGGTTTAGATGTCTTCCTTACACATGGTTAACTAATTTAACTATGTCAACAGTAGAATCTTCCTCCATCCTTATCTCCATTGCAACTTTTGATTCCAATTATTGAGTCACACCTTGCAGAGTAGGTTTCAACTCTGTTGGTTAACAGAGTTACATTGATACAAATTTAACATTACTCTACTTCAGCATCATAGTATCCTGAGAAGAAAATTATCTCCCTTCTTCCCAGTCAAACTTTAGTATTTCTTTACAGTTCATTTATGAAAAAGTTTGAGGGAAGGTTCAGGGAAGATATGGAATAACGTTTTTTATGAAAGGCAATCATGCAGTTGAATTGTACAGTAGTTAAATAAAATGTCCTAGGACACAATGAATTTGTAGAGCCATTCTCTATAAAAAGATGTGAGATTTCAATTGGGCAGAAAAAGTAAACTCCTATAGGACCCATGAATGGGCAGTTAGAAAAAGCAATTTCTGACACTGCCCTGCACCTGAATATGAGAATCTGGGGCTGTCACATAAGTATCTTTTCTGGGATTTGTGAGTCATCAATTTGTTGTGAGAAGAAACCATAAAGGTCATCTAGTACAATTTGATTATTTTTTCAATTGAATAATACAATATATTTTTCAATGGCTAGATTTACATCCCTCATAAAAAAGAAATTATGGTAAAAAATATTATGGAAGCAAGATGGGTTTAGGCTGGAACTATAGTTTCATTGGTACAGAAATCTCCTGGATGAAGAAACTTCATGCAAGTTGACATCTTTTCTGCAACTTTAACTCTTAAAGAGCTTCCAGAACTCTAGGAACACTATTCGTAGAACATAAATTAAGTGATTTGCTGAGGGTCACATAGCCAGGAAGTGACTGGGGTAAAGCTTGAACACAAGTCTTCCTGGCTCTTTATCCACTAAGCTAGTGCTAGTTATAATTGTCTAAATCATACAAACTTAATTTCTATTAAATCCAAAGTGTGAATAACCAGTTTCCTCTAACTTAGTCTAAATGTTAGTTTCACTTATGTACCATTACTAGCCAGTGTAGATAAGGCGGTAATTTGAATGATCTAAAATTTGGCAAGGGACCTTTCCTTATGACAGTGATGCTTAAGTAGAACAGGCAATTATGTTTAAACTATCCTAATCAATAGAAACCAAACAGGAGCTGCCAATTATACTTTTATAATCAATTTTACTGAACAAGTGATCTTTGGTTGTAATCCTAACTCTATTGTCCTCCAAAATATCATATTCAAAGCCCTCCAATCTTTTAATATAGAAGCTGCTAAATCTTGTGTTACCCTGATTGTGGTTCCACTATACTTCAATTGTGTTTTTCTGGATGCTTGCATTATTGACCTTGACCTGAGAATTCTAGAATTTACCCGCTGGTTCTAGAATATGAGGACAGTTTTCCTTGGTGAGTTTTTTAGAAAGATGATGTCTAGACTCTTTTTTTTTTTGTTCATGACTTTCAAGCAGACAAATAATTTTTAAATTATCACACTTAGATCTATTTTTCTAGTCAGTTGTTTTTCTAATGAGTTATTTCACATTTTTTCCTTTTTTTTTTTAGTTTTGCCTTATTGTATCTTGATTTCTCATAAAGTCATTAATTTCCATTTGCTCAATTCTAATTTTTAAGGAATTATTTTTCTCAGTGAGCTTTTATATCTCCTTTCTCATTTGGCTAATTTTATCAAGGCATTCTTTTCCTCATTAGCTTTTTTGTATTCTTTTTGTACCACTCTCAATTCTATTCCTACTTTTTCCTCTATCTCTCATACTTGATTTTCAAAATACCTTTTGAGCTCTTGCATGGCCTGAAACCAATTTTTTTTTGAGACTCCAGATGTAGAAACTTTGATTTTGTTATCTTCTGAGTGTGTGTTTTCATCTTTCTTGTCAACATAGTATCATTCTATGGTTAGAATCTTTTCTGTTGTCTGCTCATTTTCTTAGCCTGCTACTTGGCTTTTAATTGTTTGTTAAAGTAGAGCTCTGTTTCCAGGATGGAGGGTGCACTATCCCAAGTTTCAGGTGTTTTATGCAGTTGTTTTCAGAAATCCTTCTAGGGACTTGACCACAAGTACTCTTTTCTGCCCTAAAACTGCTAGGAATGTCCCCATCCCACTGTAGCTGTAAGTTCTAGTGTGCTAAAGCAACACTATTCCTCAGAATTAGTAAAAAGATACCCTGTGAACTGAGGCTTCAGGAAGCTGCCACCACCACCATTGCCCATGACCACTCTTGGTTTGCTGATTTCTGAAGGTCCTTTTACTCTACTAACAAACCTTTCCTGCCAAGCTTCCAAGTCATCTTTTATGTCTCTGGGTTCCGAGGTTTGGAAACCATTAATACTGCTGCTGATTCAGAAGTCCATAGATCCATTTCTGCTTTGCTGGTACTGGAGTCAGGACTACATGGCAAGGCCTGCACCAGGACTGCATACTGGATACCTACCCTGGGGCTACAGACATTTCCTGCTGATCTTCTAAGTTGTCTTTGGCCGTAAAATTGTTCTGCTCTGTTTTTGTGTGTGTGTTCTGATGCTCTAAAATTTCTTTAGAGTCATTATTTAAAGGAATTTGGAGATGTTTGAGGGAGAGGTCTGTGAGTTCCTGCATTTACTCTGCCATCTTGGTTCTGCTTCTCACCAATTATTTAAATATTGTTTAAAAATATTATTTAAAAAAATAAGAGCCCATGCAAACTTCTAGATTCTATAAGGGGAGAGAAGTGCTACAAGAATGAAGAAAAAAAGGGAGGATGGTGAGAGGAAAGCAATGGATTTTCTTGATCAATCATTCCTTCTCCCCACCTTACCAATAGATACGAATTCTGTTCATCCCAAAGAATCCTTTTTTTTTTTTTTAAATCTCTTCTGGTATTTAGAATCTTTCCCTTTCTTCACCCTAGGAAATGTCATAAAACAGAAAGGATCTTTTATTGCAAGAAAGGAATTTAAAGTCTATAATACTACAGGCTTACATATAATGGGATATTCTACAGAGTTCTGTTTCTGAAGCACTTTCATGTTTGGTTTTTCAGATTGTTGTGCAGATTTGGGCATCAACAGAAAACATTCTGAGTTTTTCTCTAACTACCTTTTGTACATATTGCTCCCATTCAGGAACCTGAGCGCCAGTACATGCACATTGGAACCATGGTGGAATTTGCTTTTGCCCTAGCAGCTAAATTGGATGTAATCAACAAACATTCCTTCAATGATTTCAAGTTGCGAGTGGGTATGTTTTGGAAAGAACTTCATATGCTTTCTGATCCCTTTGTAAAAATAAATAAATAAATAAATAAATAAAAATAAGAATTGCATAAAGAGGAGGCTCAAAGACCTAGAGTAGGTCAAATGCCAGTGTCTGTAGCCTTAAAACTAATTTAGATTGCACACAGAAATGTCCAGTTACTGTCTTAGGATTCATAGCCCAAAAGAAAATCAAGCATGATTCCAAAGTTTAAATCTCACTATTTAATAACTTATCAGGAGGTAGTCCAAAAAGAAAGTAGTCCAAAGTTATAAATAGAAAAATTAGATTATTTTTCCTTCTTTATAATAAAGAAAATAAATGTATTGTCTTGCATATCAATCCCTAACATTTCCATAATACTTAGATGCTTTCAACAAGGTGATTTAATTTCTTTGACTTAAATTTTCTTTTTAAACAACATTGATTTTGATGAGAACAAGGATCTAGAAGGTGCCCAAAGACCTATTGCCTTACCTAAAAATCTTTTCTATTGAAAAAAAGAATCAATCAGTAAGAAAGCTCTCTTAAGAAACCTTCTTGTGAGGTTAATTTTCCCCTGTTTTTCTCGTTTCTTATAATTTTAAAAACCAGATAGTTTGGGAAAGCAGTTGATATTTACCTGAATTTCATTTTTGTTCATGTCCTGAATCCAATAACACACAAGAAGTAAAGGTTTCTCTACACAGGTAGAGAAAAAAAGTATTCAGAAATGTATAGCAGAAAATTTGCTTTATAATTTTTATATTAAAAAATCACGGTTAATCTGTATCATTATTTGAATTTTATAGGTAATATGATGACAAAAAGAACCCATAATTTTGCTTTGACTCTATTATCTTCTTCCATTTTCCTTCTTGTCAACCTTATTGCGGGTAACTTTTATCCAGACCACATAATGTTGCAAAGATACTGTCATTATGACAAGGAGGCTACTTTTAGAGTTACTTTCTCAAGAGAAAGGAAACAGCTCTCATTTGATGAGATAAAATAGTAGGATTTTCCTCTTCCTTTACCTAAATTGCCCTCTTACCCGTCCTTTGTAATATATGGCACCTTCATGGATTCAACTGCTTCCTATTTAAATGAGGAGAGAAATGAATTTCATGGCCTATAATCATTACTACCATGTGAACTCCTACTCTTTGGGTTATAATTCTCCAAAATCCCACAAAAATTACTCATTACAGAAGAGGGAACATATATGAATTCATGCAGACAATGAATTAATTTTATTGGCTATTCTAGAGTGTTTATACAATAGTTTCATAATTTCTATGACTTGGACTTTTTCATTTTTCAATGAACGATTAATAAAACAATAGAATAAGAAAACAAGCTGAATTTGTAACCATCAAGCCATTTTTCAAGCTGTGAAAATCATGTCTAATTATCTTTTGGTATAATAATATTTGAGAACGTATGTTAAACTTACAAACCCATCCAACAACCCGTATTTCCTGTTAGGTAACAATCTGGTTATGGATCCCATCCTTTTCTTTCTACAAAGGTGTTTCTCTACTCTTATGCCTAGTAGACATTGCCATCTAGTGGCTAATCCCAAGGACTAAAAATGTGTTCTAGGACTTGAGACAGCATTATTCCAAATATTAAAAATTTGGAAGCAAATTCTCCTCCCTAGACTCCTCTTTTGTATATTAAACTGGGAAGTTATTCTGTTAATCAAGAATCACAAATCAACTGTGCTCTTTTTCAAAATGGAAACTACCTCCATTGCCAGCAGTATGGGAAGTCATGATGAGCCACCTCTGGGAACCATAGAGTTACAATTGTGTCAGCACTATGCTGTCAGAATTAGCTGCTGCAACCAGAGATGTCAAATTATCCAATAGAACTACATTCCAGGGGCTTTAGGTCTGGTGTTCGCTCAGAAGTGTTTACTAGGATGAAAGAAAAATTACTTCTGACTCCTAGAATAGAAAAGAATGCTTGAAAAGTCATTCTCTATGAGAACAAATATTCTTTACTTTTAATGGTCAATGAGAATTGGGGAAGGGGGGGAGTTATGGACTGAGGTCTGTGTTTTACTACTTGTCTTCCTATAGTAAAATTGGAAGACTGGTTTGGTACCATGATGGTACCTCAAAACCATTTTTGTCTTCATCATACTAGATTCTTTTCTCCCACAAATCAGCAAACTTTTATTAAAACAACTAGAGATGAGTAGGGAAAAGTACAGAAATTCGTTTGATGTCATTGTCTACTGTAATCTAAAAAGCTCTTAATTTGGACAGGTAGACAAAGAATCCATATTTTGTAATGACAGAGTCACCAAGTAGGTCAGAAATGTAATTTTTGTTTTCATTAGAAAAACAATATTAGCCATACCCATTAGCAGAAATCCACATATCCTAGAAATAAATGAAATTGAGACAGGTCCAGAGAAAATCAGGTAGGTAGAGTAAATAATGGTTTAAAAATTATATTTCCTCAACTTTTTCAAGAGGTTTTCATCTTAGGGTGGGCAGAGAAAGGAAAATATAGTTAATGTTCCTAAAGATTTAATCCAATGATGAAATAGGGCAGATTGGGGTAAAATAGTAGCTGAATGGGAAGTGCATATTTTTAGAACTGATGAAGTTGTTTGTTTAAACCTGAGTGCTGTTTTATACACCTCCACTTTTCCTTCACTAAGGGCAGCCTAGATAATGGAGTACTTTTCTTTAGAAATTAATGATTAATTTTGCCTATATTATACAATTCATATCCCATTATACTAAAATAATTTTGCAATCCTTCTGTTCCCCTATGTTTGGCTGAATCAAAACCTATCCAAAACATTGTCACCTAATTCTATTCATTCTTTTCTGTGTCTCCTTTCTCTACTTCCCTAGGTTGTAAACAAAAATGCTCAATTTACTTTATACCTCTTACTTCTATCTGACTCCTGGTATAATCCCATTCGTGTATTCAATAAAATGTTACTAATTCCCATTTTACAAATTTTGTCCTCTATTATGCATCACAAAAAGCACATAACTTCTATCCCAGTCCTATCAACAAAAAAACTCATAAAGATGTCACTTATTTGAAACAGCAATGAAATTGTTATGGCCTTGTTAATTAGAATCTGATGTTTCACAGGTATTAACCATGGCCCTGTAATAGCTGGTGTAATTGGAGCTCAGAAACCTCAATATGACATCTGGGGCAATACAGTAAATGTGGCCAGCAGAATGGACAGCACTGGAGTCTTAGATAAAATACAGGTATTTCAGTTTGGATTTATAGCATTTATTTTTTCTCATGTGATTAGAAACAATGAATTTGGGACTGCCACA
Organism: Antechinus flavipes; assembly: GCF_016432865.1. Lineage (NCBI taxonomy): Eukaryota > Metazoa > Chordata > Mammalia > Dasyuromorphia > Dasyuridae > Antechinus > Antechinus flavipes. The sequence continues at coordinate 393,563,148 of NC_067398.1, forward strand.
AACCATGATGGTGGGAATATTAAGATAGAATAAAATATAACCACTGAAGAACTTTCATTAATATCTATAGTTTTTTTTTTCAAAAAAAACTAGGTAGATTAGTCATATCAGCAACAAACATTTATGAAGAGCTTTCTATGTGACAGGCACCTTGGGAAGATGAACACAAGTAGAAAAATGATATCTGCTCTCAAGGAGCTTACATTTTAAAGACTACACCCTAAAAGTAAACTATAAAGTGAGGGAGAAGTAGAGATAAAGGTACCTCACCCAGGGCAAAGTAGGGAAAATAGGCTGTAGTAAATCTTAGAAAAAAAGGAAGACATGGCTGGTCTGTGTACTTCCTTAATAGAGGTTCTGGGAGAAACCATTCAATTGGAAGAATAGGTCACAGGAGTAAAGGGTAGTTAGTATAAACAAACAAAAAAAAAAAAAAAACCCTCCACAAAACAACAAATGTTTTTAAGTAACAAGAATTGGACTTCAATAAAAAGAAAGAAGCTAAAAGTATCAGCCGTGTTTATTATACTTTCCTAACTTAGAAACATAGAAAAGACTTTAGAAGTCATTTAGTATATAGCCCAGACCTAAAGTGTTTTACAATACTATTTTTACTCTTTATAGTAATCTCCAACAAAAAGTTATCTACCTTTCCTCTTAACATCTTCAGTACTAGAAAACTCAGTATTTCCCAATGTGCTTTTTTTCCAATTTTGAAAACCTAAGTTATATTCATATATTCCTCATATTCAACCAAAATCACCTTATGATGGCCAATCAGAAGAAATCAGAATTTTTCTGCCATATGATAATGTTAAATAAAGAAATAGTAGGTAGTTAATAGATCTTTAATGAAAATAAATTCATTTTTAAAAAATCTACTGATAAATTTAACAGAAGCAGTCCAGCTGAAGAAATATATTTGCTTGTAAATGATGCCAGAAAATTGGAAGGAATGGTGAAATCCTTTAAATAAGGGAGGCAACATGTTAAAACAAAAACATGAATGATTCTCAAGCTAAAGGACGTAGGTTTAAATCCCATTTCCCATACTAATTATTTTGGTAATCTTAGGCAAAAAAATCTCTTAACAACCTTGAGTCTCAACTTCCTCATTTGTAATGTTAAAAAAAAAAAGTTAGATTAGATAGTCTCTCAGGTTCTTTTCACATCTAGATCTCTGACCCTAAATTGCATTTTCTATGTTGAATCCCTATTTAATACAGTGTCAAAAACAAAGCTATTATAATGGTCTTCCCATGCTAGGGAAAACATTTGGTTCCTGTCAAAAATAAAATCTTGGCACCTGTGAGAAATAAATATTCTTTAATGTAGGAATCATGAATGTAAATAACATGATCATCTAATTCCTAAGCAATGGGTGTAGGAAGATGCATCACTCCCTTTAGATGTATCTTTAGACAACGACTAAACCCCTCTAATCATGAAATCATTTTAAAGATATGACACTAATTATAAGCCTTTCATATGTAAATATAAAGTCATTGTTATTATGAAAAAACATAAGGTATTTAATTCATCTAGTATATACTTGCCACTTTGCCTGGGTGCTTAGATATTCCATCTTTCCATGTTTTGATATTCCTAAAATTCAGTTTTGCAAACAGTGATACAAATAAAACTTCCAATTTTGAATAATAATAACTAGCATCTGTTTAATAATTTAAGGTTTCCAAAACATTTTACACGTTACTTCATTTAATTTGTCCAATTATTCTGTGAGATAGATGTTGCTATTATCTTTCATTTTACAAAGAAACTGAGATATAAAGGGTAAATAACTTGGCCAGGTTCACTTACTTAAGTATATTGGGCAGGATTCAAATTCAAATCTTTTTGACTCCAAGTTCAACATTTTATCTACTGTGCCTCTCTGATTGTCTAAAATATTGTGATTTTCCAAGCATTCTTGGCAGATAATCCATTCCTGTGTCTCAGGCTACAAGATTACACCTAATCAGGAATATAAAATATAAATTTAAACAAAAGAAATTCTTTATTGATATACCTTAGGATTTCAAAAGACATGTATTTTTCCCTATATAGTTAACTCCACTTTTTAAAATGTAGATCAAATCCTTCTTACATCTTAGAAGATGGTATGCATGAGTTGGTATGGCCAGATGAACTGGTAATTAATTTATGAAATTATGAAATGGGGGTAGGCATGTCTAGCTCCTCACTTAGAAAGACCACAACAGGCATCAGAAAATGAAGCAGCAATCATACTTTAATTAAACACAGAGAATATGAGAGTAAATAATCCAGAAAGGCAGAAAAAAAGAAGTAAAGAGGCAAATGATGTGACTCAGGGATGGGAGAATGAGGTGATGAAGGAAGGCAGTGTGAGGAAGAGGGTGGGAACAGGGAGAAGTAGAGAATATCATTCACTTAATCATGGATTAGATTTAGGATCATTCAACAGCATGGAGCCTATGCAGATGGAAGAGTACTTGGGAGGCAGGAGTTTGAAGATCCATTTTTATGAGGTTTGGGGGAAAACCAAACAACTCCTCTCTGTGTAATCTTGGAGTATCTCATTAGGATATCCAAATTATCTCAAAGTTATCAATAAAACTTCAATCATCATTTTATCATCAGTAAGTACCTTTTTGATATTCTGCTAGTTTAGAGTTGTGGAGGTCTGGATTTAATCTAAAATTTATGTATCATGAGGTCAGAACCTTCACAAGCAGTGCCTAGATGGTTTCTCCCAATTTGACTCCATCATCAGGATGTAAATTTAGTAAATATATGATACAGTTGTTTGTTTGTTTTTTTAATTATGCTCCTTTGATGTTTGCGATGGTTTGTACATGATTTCCAGGTTAATCTTTGCAATCTATTCAGCTATTGCCTCTTTACACTGATTATAAACTTATTTTACTGACTATAAGAAGAGAGGAGGTCAAGGAGATCAGAAAAAGATACAATTTTAACACACCAGAAAAAATTAATTCTTTCCTGACATTCTTTCTTTTGGTGATGTGCCTGTTTAAAATTAGCTAGGTGATCGTGGACTTCAATACATAGCTCATCAATAGACTTATAGTGGAAGTCTTTTGACCTTCATTGGTTTCTCATTCTGCTCCTGGACCCTTTGTTGTGATATTTATTTAGTTCTTGAAATACTACATATATAGCATGGTAAATTCCCTTTCTTATTCTTGAATTTTGTTCTGCAGAAAAACAAAGGCTTCTTATCTTTAAATACCAAACTGGGTATTTCTGATTGCAAATGAATAATAAACATGTTAGTGACTGTATACATGGCAGTCATTTGCAAATATTTTTGAGAAAATAATTGTGTATACATATATATGTATATACACTACATGTATATACTACATATACATTTATAAATAATATATGAGTATATGCCTACATGTATTTATATATCTGTATATTTGCATATACATATATTAATATGTATAAGTGTGCACAAGCCTAAAGAAGGAAAAAAACAGACTTTGAGACCTGATTCAGTTTTTTCTAATCTACCTATGTTAATATGTTTTTAAAACTTCTATTTCAGGTCACAGAGGAAACAAACATTGTCTTACAGACACTAGGATACATGTGTACTTGCAGAGGAATAATCAATGTGAAAGGAAAAGGTGAACTGAAGACATATTTCGTACATACAGAAATGGCAAGATCCCTTTCCCAAGCAAATGTGGCATCCTAAAGAATATGCCTAAATTTGGAAAAAAATATATATATATTCGCTTTTAGGGAAAGTGCCCTAAACTTTCTGAAGGCATTTCTGTTCCCTTAATTTGAATGCGTGTGCTATTTTCCACTATATGGACTTTGTGCAGAGAAGTCTGCATGTCTCATTGGCTCACGCATCTCTTTTTTGACATGCTGGGACACTTGCAGTGAACACTAAGAAATTAGACAACTGTACTGCCATTTGCACTGTGTTTACTTCCAAATGGAGAAAAGACTGAAACAAAATGAGGAGAAACAAGAAGAAAAGAATGAAAGGACTTATAATATTAGAAGGAAAACAAACAAAACAATTCTTAAGGCAATAAAACTAGGGAGTGTATAATATTTTCTGGTGCATGTTATTTTCTGGAAAATACAGTAGCTCCCCAACCACATCCACTAGTCTGATATTAAAATACATAGTATTTGTAAATAGGTTAATTCTGTCCCTCCATATTAGGTCAAATGTCTTCACCTGTGTGTCTCATGACCAGTGGCAGCCTGCAGGCACTCTGTGATGTGGTATTGCCAACGATGGCTTTTTAGCACCATCTCCACTGGTCCATTGCCATTGATTTTCAGAGCTCTCACTACACAGGATCGGTTTTGTACAAAACACATCATGTTTTGAAGCCATTGTCTTTTGTAAGGTTAATTCATTAAAAATTTATATGGATTTTGTCTTGTGACTTGTGTCTTTGTCCACCCACCTCTTTTCTCTCTCTTGCCTGATATAATTTAGGGGATACAAATCTCACCAGCTATTCTCCTTCTGACACACCAGCAACACATTTCAGAAAGAATTCCCTGAGCATCAGGAAGATACTAGAGTCAATTCTTTTGGCTTTTCCATCACTTTCAGGTATGAATGACTTAGAAGGATGAAGGTCAGTAGAGGAAAAGCATAAGAGAGGCACCAGGATGTTCTGACCTATCATGTCTAGTCTGGTTGTCAAAGACCTTGGGAAGATCCAGATTAAATTTGACTTAAACTACTTGTTGTCATGATGCTAGGTGGGGACAATAATACACACACACACACACACACACACACACACACACATGCATATATATCAATACATATACAAACATTGTATATGTTTGTTTTTATATATGTTATATATTTACATATATTCCTAATACTTCTCCATCAATATAGATAAATATATACACATATGAGAAGCATCATGATGTATAGTCTTGGTGTCACACTGCCTCTACTAGATGTATATATGTCTATAGGGTACATGCAAATATATGTATGTTTTAAACTGGGTCTTTTATTTCAGTTGTGTAGGGAAATATAGTAGGGAAGTACTTTCTATCAGTCTTGCATGTCAGTAACTCTTCTACAAATTATAGTGAAAGAGAGAAAGACAGAGAAAGACAGAGACAGAGAGCGAGAGAAACAGACAAAGGGGGGGGGCAGAACAGACCAATAGACAGACAGAGATGGAGGGAGAGAGATAGAGACAGAGACACACACAAAGAGAAATAGAGAAAGAAGGAGGAAGAGAGAAAGAGAAGGGGAGGGAGAAAGAAACAGAGGAAGAGAAAAAGATAGAGAGACAAAGAGGAGGAAGAGAAAGAGATGGAGGGAGAGGGAGAGACAGAGACAGACAGAGAGACACACAAAGAGAAACAGAGAAGGAGGAAGAGAGAAAGAGAAGGGGGAGAGAGAAACAGAGGAAGAGAAAGAAAGAAGATAGACAAATAGAGGAGGAAGAGAAAGAGAATGTAAATATACACATAAATGTGTGTATATACACATATATATATATATATATTGTCAAATGTTCTTAATGAAAAATAGAATAAAAAAAATTCACCACTTTTTATTCAGACAAGGTTTGTTTATCACTTCTTTGGCTTAATAAATGAAATAAATTGTGTCTAAAAATATTTCTTGCTATCTTATAACATTATTATTTACTCATTATACATTTCTGCCAAACTTCAGAAAACCCCATGAAATATATCCCTTACAACCCCAGTCCTTCTGTTCTTTGCTAAATACCTAAGAATGGCAATAAAAGTCTTGTTTACAGATTTCCCCGGTAGTATTTCCTAGTTTTAAAACTGGACCATCTGTTGGAATGATGAATTGCCATTCTGCCGGCTGGCTTCTCTGAGAACCTGGCCTAACACCCACCAAAACAGTCTGGCAGGAGACACTGTAATATGAGGTAATGGAAAATAGGTCATTTGAGGACCAACTACTATAGGAACTTTGATCTCATAAAATTTAAGCTTGACTCTTTACAACATTAGCAAGCTGATAAAAAAAAAATGTGTATTTCTCAATATGCTTTAAAATTAGACTTTCGTTTTCAAAATCAATATCATTCATTAGCTTTAGAAAACCATATGTCATTATTGGCTAAATTATATTAGAGAAAAACAATAAATTTCCCAGAGTTCTATATCTGGGACTTGAATGGATGAAAAAGTTTTTACTAAGTACTTGCTATGTTCCAAGCACTGGGTTTAAAACAAAACAAAAGAAAACAAAAACAAAAAAAAAAGGTAAGACAGTCCCTGCTCTAAAGAAATTCATCTTTTCATTGGAAGAAATAATAGATAAAAGGAAGTTGTGCTGGGGAATAGATAGAAAAGCCTGGAAGTCCTAATGATTCAGCAGCATGGCAAATGGAGAGGACCTGATGTCAGATGATTGTGCCAGATATCTGCAGGGCATAGAAGGTAAGTAAATAGGAAGTTGGTGGCCCTCTATCTCACCTGAAGGTAATTGGTGATTTCCATTTCACTCAAGCTGTATAAGCAGTATGGATTCTAGATGGCCTGAATCAGAGGAAAGGGCAAGAAGGAAAGGATGTACCTGTGGGGCTTTGGATATTTAGTCTGGTTATGCTTTAGAGAAAAAATAATCACCAAATCATTATTAGTGTTTACCCACTCAGTGAAGATCGTTAAAACCACCATTGGCTTTCTTGGACCATGGGAATCAAAAGATTATAAATGTAGAGCTAAGAGGGACTTGAAAGCTTATCTGCTCCTTAATTTATATATTTCTAGCTAGCTAGCTAGTGATATATGTATATTTACATATATACATAATTTTGTATAATTTTATGAAATTGTATTGAATTTTAATTTTATGAATGAGGAAATTGGGACCCAGGGAGTTTAAAAGCATGTGTAAAGTACAACATGTTGTAAGTGGCAATTCCAGGATTCAAAGTCATGTTCCCTGATTCCAAATTCATGGCTCATAAATATATCACACAGTTTCTCGAGGACATATTCATTTTCTAAGTGTATAGAAAAGTGCTTATGATCACATTATTTTAGATGTTGGGAATTATTTTATTTGTGATTGTCTCAATCCCTTGTTTGATTAAAATTCTACTTGCCGCCCACACCCAGCCAAAATGGCAAAAGTTACTTTGTCTTGTTCTCTTCTGTTTGCTTTTTTAATGATAAAATCTTTTTTTATATTCAGATTGTGTAACCATTTTGAATTTACTATATGCATTCTTGAGAATACAACCTTGGAGCTTTTTTTATGTATGGCCAACATTCCCATTAACTTCCACCTCCTGATTGGTACACCCTGTGTCTTCTGTTCTTTCATAACATTTTGTAGACAGGGATTTGGGGGTTTTTTTCCCCCCTTTGGCCAAGTTATTTATTTATTTATTTTTAAAATTTTATTTTATTTAATAATAACTTTCTATTGACAGAACCCATGCCAGGATAATTTTTTTACAACCCTTTCAATCGTTTCTGTTCTGATTTTTCCCCTCCCTTCCTCCACCCCCTTCCCTAGATGGCAAGCAGTCCTATATATGTTACATAGGTTGCAGTATATCCTAGATACAATATATGTTTGCAGAACCGAACAGTTCTCTTGTTGCACAGGGAGAATTGGATTCAGAAGGTAAAAATAACCCGGGAAGAAAAACAAAGATGCAGATAGTTCACATTTGTTTCCCAGTGTTCTTTGTTGGGTGTAGCTGCTTCTGTCCATCATTTGTCAATTGAAACTCAGTTAGGTCTCTTTGTCAAAGGAGTCCACTTCCATCAGAATACATCCTCATACAATATCGTTGTTGAAGTGTATAATGATCTCCTGGTTCTGCTCATTTCACTTAGCATCAGTTCATGTAAGTCTCTCCAATCTTCTCTGTATTCGTCCTGCTGGTCATTTCTTACAGAACAATAATATTCCATAACATTCATATACCACAATTTACCCAGCCATTCTCCAATTGATGGGCATCCATTCAATTTCCAATTTCTAGCCACTACAAACAGGGCTGCCACAAACATTTTGGCACATACAGGTCCCTTTCCCTTCTTTAGTATTTCTTTGGGATATAAGCCCAATAGAAACACTGCTGGATCAAAGGGTATGCACGATTTGATAACTTTTTGGGCATAATTACAGATTGCTCTCCAGAATGATTGGATTCATTCACAACTCCACCAACAATGCATCAGTGTCTAGACAGGGATTTTGAATAAGCATCATTGACTAGTGATAATTTGGAAGACCAAAACAAAATTAATATGTCTGAAGATTTTTAGCTTCTCTCTACAAGAACTTTAATGTTACTTTGTATATTTATTAGTTTTTAGATTGTATCTATGCAAGGTCAGAATGCATTGTATCTTCTCATGAGCCAAAACAACAAAAAAAGATATGATAAACATATCCTTTGAAGTCCTCTGTAATTGAAGGCTTATCATGTAAAAATTAATAAGGACTGGAGGGGCAGAGGCAAGATGGTGGAGAAGGCACACATGACTTTGTGAGCTTCTCTCATATCTTCACTACTAATTATTAAATTCAGCATCAAAAATATGAGTTAACTGGCAAAATTAATGAAGATTGGAACTGCAATAACTTACCAGCTGAAGATAATTTGGAAGATTGCCAGAAAAGGTTTGTTCTGAGCAGCGGGAGCAGACCAGCACAAGCTGGGATAGAACCAGAGGCTAGCATTCCGAACTAGGGGTGGTGGTAGTCTTTGTGGTTGGAAAATTTATAGAGAGGACTCTACCATAGGTTGACTGCTCTGCTTTGGTTGCAAAGCAGTAAACCAGCAGAGAAATTAAAGCCAAAGGTAGAGGATACTCTAAAAAATTCCAGAACCTAACAGGATCTGGCCATACTCACCCAAAACCAGAAGTAAGTGATTCAGCACAGAGACCACAGAACAGCTGTGCAGCCTCATTCTGCAGCACGGGGTTTTCGCTTGGGGCAGTCACAAACCTGCACATCAGGGGGACACAGCCTGGGGCAATAGAATTTCTGCAGTGTAACTGTGCTCCCCTGGGCAGAAATACTTCCAGCGCTATGCGGGGCAGGGCAACTGCTAATCCCACAGTGGGCTTTTGGCTGGAGTAGTGACACTTTCGCTGCTCAGCCTCTAGCCCCAGAGCAGTTGCTAATCTGCACAGCAGGGCTCTTAGCAGGGAAGTTGTGTAGCTCACCTGTGCTATGCAAGCCTGAGTCACTTCTGGTGTGAAGCTTTTCCCAGAGCATTCCCACACTTTGGCTGCTTTTTGCAGCCCATTGGCAGGATAGTTACTGTCTATATACCTATCCCTGCTCTGCAGAGGAAGCTGGTAACCTCCTTGACCTGAAGGCAGACCCTAAACGCTTTTAAAAAAATGAGTTAAAAAATCAAAAGATAATTGATAGCTTTTATACAGAAAGAGAGCAGGTTTTCAACCCCAAGGAGACTAATAGCAAACAGTCTCCAGACAAAAGTGCAAAGGGGGATGTAACCTGGTTCCCATCACACAAGGCTCTCTTAAAAGAAACTATAAAAAAATCTTAAAAGAGAGCTAGAAGAAAAATGGGGAAAGGAAAGAGAAGCTATGCAAAAGAGTAACAACTTCCTGAAATGTGAATTGGAAAAGGTAAAGAACTCCCAAAAAAATAGCATTTGTGAATTGGAAAAAGAAAATAACTCAGTTAATATATATATGGAAATGGAAAAAAATTCCATAGAGCAAAACAACTCATTTAAAAACTCAACTGGACATATACAAAAAGAAGTAAAAAAAAAAAAAAAAAAAAAAAAAAAAGCTAATGAAGAAAATAATGCATTAAAAATCTGAACTGAACAAATAGAAATGAATGATTCATTGAGACATCAAGAATCAGTCAAGCAAAACCAAAAAAATTGAAAACTAGAAAAAATGTAAAATACCTAACAGGGAAAACAATAGCCCTGGAAAATAGATCTACGAGAGATTATCTGAGGATTATTGGACTTCCCAAAAATTATGATGAAAAAAAGAGCCTGGATACTATTTTACAGGAAATCATCAAAGAGAACTGCTCAGATGTAATAGAATCAGAAGGTAAAATAGGCATTGAAAGAATTCATTGAACACATTCTGAAAAAAGACCCTAAAACAAAACCTCCAAGGCATATTGTGGCTAAATTTCAGAACTGTCAGACTAAGGGAAAAAATATTACAAGCAGCTGGAAAAAAAAACAATTCAAATACTGAGGTGCCACAAAAAGGATCACTCAAGATCTAGCTGCCTCCACATTAAAAGATCAAAAAGCCTGGAATATGATATTCCAAAAGGCAAAAGAACTTGGAATTCAGCCAAGAATAAACTACCTCGATAAGCTGAGCATTTTCTTCCATGGAAGAACATGGAGATTTAATGAAATAGATGGAAAAAAAACAGAAATAAACAAAAAAAAAAAATTATCTCCAACCATATGACTCAAGAGAAACAGAAAAAAAAGGTAAAAAGAACTCTTGAAAACTGTATTTCTGTTGTGAATATACATAAAGAGTAAATGTATAATTTGATTTTACTGATATAACATAAAAAAGGAAGAAGAAATGGAAAGGGGATAGTATCAAAAAAAAGGGGGGGGAGAGATAAAAAAGAAGAAAACTACATCCCACGAAGAGATAAAGGAAAACTATCATATCTGAGGAAATTTAGAGAGGAACATTGTGTGAATCTTACTCTCATCAGAGTTGGCTCAAAGAGAAAATAATTGATATATTTGGTTTACAGAGAAACTTCTCTCACCTCATTAAAAAGTGAGAGAGGAAAAGGGAAAAGGAAAAGAGTAATAAGGGAAGAGTACAAGAAAGAGGAAGGTATTCAAAGGGTGTGGAAGGGATCCTAAGGAGGTAGAGCTGTGTGACACAAGTGTTGCCCATAAATTTAATACTGGGAAAGGGAGTAAAGAGGAAAGGGCAAGAAAAAAAAGGATAATCTGGGTTTAATAAAATGGCAGGAAATAGAGAATTAGTAATTTTAACCATAAATGTAAATGGAATGAACTCTCCCATTAAGAGGAGGTGAATAGCAGACTGTATCAAAAGTCAGAACCCTACAATATGTCGTTTACAGGAAACATATTTAAAGCAGGGAGATACATACAGAGTAAAGGTAAAAGGCTGGAGCAGAATCTATTATGCTTCAGGTGAAGTCAAAAAAGCAGGGTTAGCCATTCTTATCTCAGATCAAGCAAAAGTAAAAATTGATCTAATCAAAAGAGTAAAGGAAGGAAACTATAGCTTGCTAAAGGGTAGCATAGACAATAAAACAATATGACTACTAAACATATATCCACCAAGTGGTATAGCATCTAACTTCCTAAAGGAGAAGTTAAGAGAGTTGCAAAAAGAAATACATAGCAAAACTATAATAGTGGGAGATCTCAACCTTGCACTCTCAGAATTAGATAAATCAAACCACAAAACAAATAAGAAAGAAATTAAAGAGGTAAATAGAATATTAGAAAAATTAGATATGATAGCTCTTTGGAGAAAACTGAATTGTGACAGAAAGGGATATACTTTCTTCTCAGCAGTTCATGGAACCTATATAAAAATTGACCATGTATTAGGACATAAAGACCTCAAAATTAAATGTAGGAAGGCAGAAATAGTAAATGCTTTCTTTTCAGATCACGATGCAATAAAAACTACATTCAACAAAAAGTTAGGGGTAAATAGACCAAAAAGTAATTGGAAACTAATAATCTCATCTTAAAGAATGATTGGGTGAAACAGCAAATTATACACAATTAATAATTTCACTCAAAATAATGACAACAATGAGACAACATACCAAAATTTGTGGGATGCAGCCAAAGCAGTAATAAGAGGAAATTTTATATCTTTAGAGGCTTACTTGAATAAAATAGAGAAAGAGAAGATCAATGAATGGGGCTTGCAACTTAAAAAGCTAGAAAAAAGACCAAATTAAAAACCCCCAATTAGATACTAAACTTGAGATTTTAAAATTAAAAGGAGAAATTAATAATATTGAAAGTAAAAGAAACAAAAACCTATTGAATTAATAAATAAAACTAAGAGTTGGTTTTATGAAAAAAAATAATAAAATAGATAACCCTTTGGTCAATCTGATTAGAAAAAGGAAAGAGGAAAATCAAATTGTTAGTTTTAAAAATGAAAAGGGAGAACTTTCCACCAATGAAGAGGAAATTAGAGCAATGATAAGGAGTTACTTTGCCCAACTTTATGCCAATAAATTTGATAACCTAAGTGAAATGGATGACTATCTCCAAAAACATAGGCTTCCCAGATTAACAGAGGAGGAAGTAAATTGCTTAAATAGTCCCATTTCAGAAAAAGAAATAGAACAAGCTATTAATCAACTTCCATAAGAAAAAATCCCCAGGACCAGATGGATTGACATGTGAATTCTACCAAACATTTAAAGAACAATTAGCCTTAGTGCTATATAAACTATTTTTAAAAATAGGGAATGAAGGAATCCTACTGAATTCCTTTTATGACATAGACATGGTACTGCTACCTAAACCAGGCAGGTTGAAAACAGAGAAAGAAAATTATAGACCAATCTCCCTAATGAATATTGATGCTAAAATCTTAAATAAGATATTAGCAAAAAGACTACAGAAAATCATCCCCAGTATAATACACCATGATCAAGTAGGATTTATACCAGGAATGCAGGGCTGGTTCAATATTAGGAAAACTAATAGTATAACTGACCATATTTATAATCAAATTAACAAAAACCATATGATCATCTCAATAGATGCAGAAAAAGCATTTGATAAAATCCAACATCCATTCCTATTAAAAGCACTTGAGAGTATAGGAATAAATGCACTTTTCCTTAAAATAACCAGTAGCCTCTATTTAAAACCATCAGTAACCATCATATGTAATGGGGACAAACTGCAACCATTCCCAATAAGATCAGGAGTGAAACAAGGTTGCCATTATCACCATTACTATTCAATATTGTATTAGAAATTCTAGCTTTGGCAATAAGAGTTAAGAAAGAGATTAAAGGAATTAGAATAGATAATAAGGAAACCAAATTATCACTCTTTGCTAATGATATGATTATATACTTAGAGAACCCCAGAGATTCTACTAAAAAGTTAGTAGAAATAATCTACAAGTTTAGCAAGGTTGCAGGAAACAAAATAAACCCATATAAGTCATCAGCATTCTTATATATCACTAACAAAATCCAATAGTTAAAGTTACAAAGAGAAATTCCATTTAAAGTAACTACCGATAGTATAAAATATTTAGGAATCTATCTGCCAAGAGAAAATCAGGAACTATATAAGAAAAACTACTAATCACTTTCCACACAATCAGAAACCAATTGGAAAAATATTAAATGCTCTTGGATAGGGCAAGCAAATACAATAAATATGACAATATTACCTAAATTAATCTATTTATTTAACATTATATCAATCAGACTCCCCAAAAAACTATTTTAATGACCTAGAAAAAAATAACAACAAAATTAATATGGAAAAACAAAAGGTCAAGTATTTCAAAGGAACTAATGGAAAAAAAAATCAAATGAAGGTGGCCTAGCTGTACCAGAACTAAAATTATATTATAAAGCAGTGGTTACCAAAACTATTTGGTATTTGCTAAGAAATAGACTAGTTGATCAATGGAATAGGTTAGGTTAAAAGGTCAAAACAGCCAATAACTTTAATAATCTAGTGTTTGACAAAGCCAAAGACCCCAGCATTTGGGATAAGGACTCACTGTTTGACAAAAACTGATGGGAAAATTGGGAATTAGTATGGCAGAAACTAAGCATTGACCCACACTTAACACCATACACCAAGATAAGGTCAAAATGGGTTCATGACATAGGCATAAAGAATGATATTATAAATAAATTAGAAGAACATAGGATAGTTTACCTCTCAGACCTGTAGAAGAGGAAGGAATTTATGACCAAAGAAGAACTAGAGATCATTATTGATCACAAAATAGAAAATTTTGATTATATCAAATTGAAAAGTTTTTCAAAACTAATGCAGACAAAATTAGAAGGGAAGCAATAAACTGGGAAAACATTTTTACAGTCAAAGGTTTTGATAAAGGCTTAATTTCCAAAATATATAGAGAATTGACTCTAATTTATAAGAAATCAAGCCATTCTTCAATTGATAAATGGTCAAAGGATATGAACAGATAATTCTTAGACAAGAAATTGAAACTATTTCTAGCCATATGAAAAGATGCTCCAAGTTATTAATCAGAAAAATGCAAATTAAGACAACTCTGAGATACCACTATACACCTGTCAGATTGACTAGAATGACAGGGAAAGATAATGATGAATGTTGGAGGGGATGTGGGAAAACTGGGACACTGATACATTATTGGTGGAGTTGTGAATACATCCAGCCATTCTGGAGAGCAATATGGAACTATGCTCAAAAAGTTATCAAACTGTGTATACCCTTTGATCCAGCAGTGTTACTACTGGGCTTATATCCCAAAGAGATCATAAAGAAGGGAAAGGGACCTGTATGTGAACGAATGTTTGTGGCAGTCCTCTTTGTAGTGTCCAGAAACTGGAAACTGTGTGGATGCCCATCAATTGGAGAATGGCTGAATAAATTGTAGTATATGAATATTATGGAATATTATTGTTCTGGTAAGAAATGACCAGCAGGATGATTTCAGAAAGGTCTGGAGAGATTTATATGAACTGATGCTGAGTGAAATGAGCAGAAGCAGGAGATCATTATATACTTCAACAACAATACTATATAATGATCAATTCTGATGGATGTGGCCCTCTTCAACAATGAGATGAACCAAATCAGTTCCAATAGAGCAGTAATGAATTGAACCAGCTACACCCAGTGAAAGAACTCTGGGAGATGACTATGAACCACTACATAGAATTCCCAATCCCTCTATTTTTGTCTGCCTGAATTTTTGATTTTCTTCACAAGTTAATTGTACACTATTTCAAAGTCTGATTCTTTTTGTACAGCAAAAAAAAAAAAACTATATGGTCATGTGTACATATATTGTATTTAACTTATGCTTTAACATGTTTAACACGTATTGGTCAACCTGCCTTTTGGGGGAGCAAATAGGGGGAAGGAAGGGAAAATTTGAAACAAAGGGTTTTGCAATTGTCAATGCTGAAAAATTACTCATGCATATATCTTGTAAATAAAAAGCTGTAATAAAAAAATAATAATAAGGACTGGTCATTCCCACCAGCAGTGGAAAAGGCAATCCTTCCATGCCTTCACATCTTGTGTAAATCATATCATCCTTATTCAAATGGATCTGCAATCTCATCATTTCAGGAGTTCCCTCCCATTATGTCAAGCACAACTCATCTATTCCTACTCATTTTATGCCAGTCTTGTCCAACATCTCCCTTAAGATCACAGGGAAGGTCTATTCAAAGTCCTGGGGACCTATTTTTTTCCTGTTAATTGCAAGGGCATTAATGGAGAATTCTGCCTATCCAACTATCATTGCAACACAATCAGCATATATTTCCTAGGATACAATTCATCTTTTATTCATGCTCTCTCCAGTTTCTAATTATATCTTATTGCCTGCTTATAGCTAGTGCTTCTCCACTGCCCTCTTTATGATGCATATTTTTAATGTGATATATTTATTTATATTGACATCAAACAATACCAGCAAAATGTTAGTATGAAAAAGTTTTTTATGGGAAGTTTAGGATCAGTAAGGAACTTTGAAATTTCCTGAAAACAAGCCTGCCTCTTCTCCTATGAAAATCTGGGCCTTATTTTGTTCTTCTGCATTGTCTTTCCCTAACATATATATTGACAAGCTCTATAAATGTCCATCAAATTCATGTTGAAACTGGTACAACAAATATACATTACTTGGTCTTTCCTGCATGCAGTGAAAAATTTTTTTTGTATGGTTACTGATTTCATCTAGAAGGCTTTGCAGTGTACTGAACTCCATCATCTGAAAGATTTCACTATCCATAAGGAATTTCTTCTTGATCTGAATTTAACATTAGAACACCTACATCATAATAGTTTTTGACAAGCAGACCTGCTTTATGACTTTGCCTATTTATTATCAGATGTTTATTGAAAATTTATTTCTATTACACATTCCAAGGATCCTGAATAATGTTGATATATGGATGATTGATACTTTGCTGTGTGAGAGACTTTAGGATATTTTGTCATACTCGGTTGGGGGGAGAGGGGTAGAGGGAGTAATCAATAAATTAAGCATAATCCAATAGCAGTTGTTTTCATTTCCGTAATTAGTAAATGTGTAGTGCATTGTCAATTATAATATGTGAAAGCTTACTTGGTCCCTATGAATATGCTTCTTGAAAATATCCAGATGCACAGGGAAATTAGCTAAAAAAATTTGTATACTAACAAAGTAGGCATATAGGTTGGTACTTATATTCTCTTGGTCATTTTTTCCATTATTAATAAGGTATGTGATTTTTTTTCCACCATGTCTTTGGAATCTTCTCTTCCTTCAGATATACTATATATTAGTTCCTTAGTGCTTAACAGTTGTCACCTCCAGTTTAGATTATGTATATGTATATGTTTATTCTTGATCCAGTTCAGCTGCTTCTCTTTAGTTCTTTTTATATTTGGCTATATTTTCCTAAAAGTCCTCCATGGAGGATGGGGGTTCTCTCAGTGAGGGCCTTTCTCTAGGTTTCTTAAAATAGTAGAAAGACCTGGAACTTAACACCTCAAAACAAATGGATGTGTGGGTGTGAGTTGATATGTGGATGTGAGTTGATGTACCTGGTACTTCTAATTTTATTTACATTATATAGGTACTAGAAAAACATGTACTAGAGAAATTCATTCCCACAATATAACTAGTTGATGTTTCCTTTTCTAGGTATACATTTCTTTGGTCTCTTTCAAAAATCTTGTGTTCCCTCTAGCATAGATCTCTATATATACTTAATATAGATCAGCTGTACTTTACACTTTTGGGAGGGGATTGCTTTGTTTTGTCTTATTTTGAAGTGTAATTGCTTACTCTTCTATCACATTAGAGACAGAGAATCCAAAACTTATGACTCCACTGATATTGAAGCTAAGATTATTGTTTGAAATTCTTCACAGATCTTTTTGTTTTTGCCTTGAAGTTTTTATTTTAAATGATCTTAAAATGTTCTGGCAACTCCACCAATTCTTCATGGAGAAACTTTGAGCCATATTTCCATTGAACAGTGACTTCTTTTCATAAAACAATTTCATTTGTAGTAACAATATTATAGTGTCAGGGGCAGCTAGTTGGCCCAGTAGATAAAGCACTGACCCTGGAGTGAGGAGGACCTGAGTTCAAATCTAATCTTAGACATTTAATACTCCCTAATTGTGTGATCCTTGGCAACTCAACACCAATTGCCTTTGCCTCCCCACCTCAAAACAAAACATAATTATAGTGTCAAAATCCAGTTCCTCGGGTAATGTCTCTTCCATCACTAGAAAAAATTAATTACAGTAATAACAGTTAATATGGATGGCTTTAAAACAGCATGATTCTTCACAATATAGACCCCTTTTCTACTACTCTTCCACAGCCACTATGGTAGCAAAATAAGATTGAGGGCCATTTGCTATCATGTAGAACTTCCTAAAAACTTGTTTTTCTCTTCTACTGCTTCTTGTCATTTTATAATCTAATATCTTTCTTTTTAAGATTTTACCAATTATATTTCATATTATATTGCTGGTTGCTACACCTCTCCTTTTTCCTAAACACGCAAATGTCTACTGGTTGAAGTTGTTTTTAGACTCTTTTGGCCTCCTCATTGTGGCAACTGATGCAAGTCTGCTACATCACCTTTGGAAATAGAGTCTGTATTGATGCAGTTCTTTTACCCACATTTCTTGTTTTTTCCCAGTATCAATTGCTTATGTAAATTTCAGGTTGAAGATGTTTTATTTCATACCATTTGTTCTAATTTTTATTCTTTTGTCCAATTGTCTTTTTGATATCGATTTTTTCACATTAGTTGTACACAGGTAATTCAGCAGTAACTCCTGTATCACCAACTGTCATTCCCTGTTTAAAGTACAATCAATTTTATTTTTGTGTGTGATGTGATTCAATATTCACTATTTTTTTGAACCTATTCCTCTTTTTTTCTTGAAGAAAGAATGATCTTTGATAAGAGACTTAAGTATAGGCAACATATTTCTAAAACATGTTTCCAAATATTTTTTTCAATAGCCTCTTTTTTCATACCTTTTCACTTTTCACTTTGAATGTTATCAAATTCACATAAAATTTCCTACCTTCTTATATTCTATTACATATGTTGATATAAAAATTGCAATTATCACCAATGTTCTTCTACCAAAATATTATCATGAGCACCATAATACACATGAGCCATCTTTTCATTTATCTATGACTTCATTTTATAAAATAGTTTTGTTGATAGTGACAATGTTATACAAATAATATTGAGTTGTTCTGGTGGAATTTCTCCTATATCACTAGAATAAGACAGTTTATAGTAATAATGTATATGGATGACCTAAAAAATTAAAACTCTTAGAACCTTAAATAGCTTTTTATACTACTCTGTCATAGTCATTGTAGAACTACAAAGCAGCTGCACAAGAATGAAATATAATTGGCAACTTTTTTGTCATAAAGGTTGCTATAAACCATATGTCAACCTAGTGGCCAGTTTACTGGGAATTGAGCCTCTCTGTCTTTACTAGTTTGATCCCATGGCAAGCACCCATACATTGTCTTTAAGATCATACTTTCCAGATTCTTCTAATTTGGCAGATCTATATGTGCTTTCCCTCCTTTGCTATTGCCTTTTTACTTTATTTTTATTTTTATTTTTTGCTGAAGAAATTGGAGTTAAGTAACTTGCCCAGGTTCACACAGCTAGGAAGTGTTAAGTGTCTGAGTCCAGATTTGAACTCAGGTCCTCCTGACTTCAGGGCTGGTGCTCTATCTATCCACTGTACCACCTAGTTGCCTCGTTATTGTCTTCAAAACTGTAGCATCACTTCCATAACAGAGAGATACGTAAGAGCAGGTCTTTGCGGGGAAGGCCGATTTTATATTAATCAACTTCAAAATATAATTTTTGACTAAATTATTATAATTAATCATCCTTTTTTTTTGAAGAATAAAGTATCCCTTAGGAAATTAATGACTTTCTTAGTAATCATGATTAAGATGACAATTAACAGATATAACTTTGTACAGCTCAAGTTCAAAGTGCTTTAAAAGATGCTCCCCAAATACTTTATTTTGCCATTCTATTTTCAAACTCAAAAGGCAACTACATAGAAAAAGACCTTAGGGGATGAATAAAGTAGTATTTCTGTAGCCATTAACTTTGAAATAAATGCCAATTTTGCCCTCTTTGTAGTGGCCAGAAACTGGAAACTGAGTAGATGCTTATCAATTGGAGAATGGCTGAATAAATTGTGGTATATGAATATTATGGAATATTATTGTTCGGTAAGAAATGACCAACAGGATGATTTCAGAAAGACCTGGAGAGACCTACATGAACTGATGCTGAGTGAAATGAGCAGGGCCAGGAGATCATTATATACTTCAACAACAATAATATATAATGATCAATTCTGATGGACCTGGACATCTTCAGCAATGAGATGAACCAAATCAGTTCTAATGGAGCTGTAATGAACTGAACTAGCTACACCCAGCTCTGGGAGATGACTAAGAACCATTTCATTGAATTCCCAATCCCTATATTTTTGCCTGCTGGCATTTTGGAATTCCTTCACAAGTTAGTTTAGTACAATATTTCAGAGTCCGATTCTTTTTGTACAGCAAAATAATGGTTTGATCATGTATACTTATTTTGTATTTAATTTATACTTTAATATATTTAACATCTATTGGTCATCCTGCCATCTAGGGGAGGAGGTGGAGGGAAGGAGGGGAAAAATTGGAATGAAAGATTTGGCAATTGTCAATGCTGTAAAATTACCCATGCATATAACTTGTAAAAAAAAAAGCTTTCTTAAAAAAGAAAGAAAGAAAGAAAGAAAGAAAGAAAGAAAGAAAGAAAGAAAGAAAGAAAGAAAGAAAGAAAGAAAGAAAGAAAGAAGAAAGAAGAAAGAAAGAAAGAAAGAAAGAAAGAAAGAAAGAAAGAAAGAAAGAAAGAAAGAAAGAAAGAAAGAAAGAAAGAAAGAAAGAAAGAAAGAAAGAAATGCCAATTTGGTAGCATAGTTTCTATGATGATTCTGTTCATAAATTCACAGCAATAAGCCCCCAAATGGGAAAAGTCAGAATTAAATTTAATCATGTCACATGCTTATGTGGTTAAAATGCAATAATACTACAGCATATTAAATAAAGGATATTATTCCAAGGGACTATGTTATATGGATTGCCTTTGACATGAATAATTTTATAATTATCTTGAAGATAAGAAATTTTGAGTCATATCTATAGAAAAATTAAACATTGATATTGCATATATACATAGCAGTTTCAAAAATGAAAGTGATCCAAATATATTGTAATCCAAGTACATCATAGAGAAAAACTCTAGCTCTTTCTTCCTAAACAAATTCTGAATTACTGGAAAATTTATATTGCTCCTGTCCCATAACATTTGTCTTTTTTTTAATAGCAATTTTATTCTAAAAAAATGACAGGTGAAATATACCTGAAATATACAAAATACATAAAAGGTGTATTTTGAGCTAAAACACGTCTTAAAATTTAGTTGTTAAACATAGCAGAATTGCCCTGGTACTTGGGTACTTGGGAAAACCCTGGGGAAATATTCAATTTTTTTCATCTTATAATAGATGAATTCCCTAGAAATATTCTAAAATTATATTTTCCAAGAAAACAAAAAATCCATTACAACAGAGGAAAAAATTTTATTAAGTTACTTTTGGACATATGATAGGAAAATAGTTTTTCATTTAATCAAAGTAACATTGACATAAAATATATTAACTACAAAATGAGCTTTAAAAATTTTGTAGCAGCTCCTTAAACTATGCAGAAAACTGGTGCTCCACAATGAAAATATTTAATCAAGTAGTTAAGACAACTATCATTCTATAATAATAATCCTAACAGTCTTATTTCCAAAAAGAATTTGAAAGTTAAAAATTAAATCAAACTTTGCTCATCCTTTCTATAACTATACTTTTTAACGCCACCTCAATTTGCCCAATGAAGTATATAAAGAAATTAGGATGGAGCAATATGTCCATAACCAGGTTCTTCCATGCAAGTGATAGCATTCTTCCGATAGAACTCGCCCTTCAGATGGTTAACCCTCACATGCTCTCTGTTCATCTCTTCCACAGGCTTATATATATGTCTTCCATAAAGAGAAGATGTTAATACTCCAATAGGTCTTGCCCATTCCTATTGAAAATTGAAGAAATTGTATATATCAAATACTGATTAAAATCAGAATGATCCATCAACATGTCCATCCTATTGTTTTTTCCTGTAATAATTATTTCTGCCAAGATTGTACAAGGTCATAGTATTTGTGAGGAGACATGCCTGTTTATTTACTGTGGAGAAGAAAGAAATATCCTGATGCCATTATCATATGCCCTCTTTAAAAAAATCTTTAGAAGAAGCAATAGAATCATAAAAATTGTAAAAACCATTGAGTGATTAAATTCTCATAAATTAACACAATTCATAACTAAATGAGACTATTTTATAAGTAAAATAATGGTATTGCCAAACTGACAAAAGACATAATTTGGTTGTGCCTTCTTAAAAAAAAAAAAGAGACAAAGAATATCTAGATCACACCTGGGCTTTTCCTGTACAAATGAGCATAGATTTAGAGCTAAAAGGAATCTTTGAGATCTGTCAGTGGCTTCCATGGACAGATGAAGAAATTGAAATCCAGAGATATGAATAACAATTAACTCTTTATCCATGATAATCCTAGAAAACAAATAGCAGCACAAGGATTTGAGTCCATGTCCTTGGACTCCAAAGCCTTGTTCTGCTACAGATTGTTTTATAGGTACATGTAAGCATATTTAAAGTAGAGTGCAATGCTTCAAGGATTCTCAGTTTTGCTGATGTGATTATTTCCTCTATGCATTTGAAGAGAGAGATTAACATTAAAAATGAAGAGCTCTGCCACTGAATTTGTCTTTGACACTTCAATCCCTCTCAACTCATATATCCAAACAATTGTCAAATATAGTTATTTTTTTCACAACATTTCATGTGTACGTCCCCTTTTCTCCATTCACACAAGCCACTCTAAGTTAATGTCTGAAGTCATTCTCCTGGACTTCTCACTGGCCATCCTGTCTAAATTATCTCCCCTTTACAATTGAGTTGGTAATCAGCAAAAGAACTCTGGGAGATGACTATGAACTACTACATAGAATTCCCAATCCTTCTATTTTTGTCCACCTGCATTTTTTATTTCCTTCACAGGCTAATTGTACACTATTTCAAAGTCTGATTCTTTTTGTACAGCAAAATTGTATTTAATTTATACTTTAACATATTTAACATGTATCGGTCAACCGGTGGAGGTGGAGGGAAGGAGGGGAAAATTTGGAACAAAAGGTTTTGCAATTGTCAGTGCTGTAAAATTATCCATGCATGTATCTTGTAAATAAAAAACTATTTTAAAAAATTGAGTAGGTAGTTACAATAGTAACTGTATTCAAATCTGTATTATCTCATTGCCTCTCTAAAACTAGCTAAGCTGGACAAGAATGCAATCCACTGCTAAATATTCAAGAGTCACTTAGCATTCATGCTACCTTCACCTATTCTAAAGGAATTCTTTACATAAATAGTTATTTGCATATTGTCACTGTTTACCCCACTAAATTTAAATGAAAAGCAAAAATATTATAAAAATTATCAAAGTAAAAAGTGAGTCTTTGAAGAGAATAAGATAATAAATAAAACTTTAACCTAATCAAAAACAAAAAAAAGGGGGGAAATCAAATGGACAAAATTGAAAAAATGGAAAGCCATAACAAATGCCAAAGAAATAAAAAGAATGTCAACCTGCAATATACATTATGTCAGTAAAAATGTGATATGTGTCTATACTTTGTATTACACATTCAAATGCATGATAGCTGTAGGAATCCCTAAGCTACATAAAACAACCTGTACATGAAATTTAGTTTTTTGTTATCAATAAATTAACAATTAATTGAATATTTTTTGAACTTTCTTTAAAAAGAACATGACTATAGTTAACTTGTCTAAACGTTACCTCCTCATTAACCTTGAGTCCTATACTTTTGGCATGCTCTCGATCATCTCGGTGCAAATTTTGATTGTAATCCAGAGGCCTTTTAAAAATGCAATCAAATATGGAAACAACTCCTGTCTTAAAAATAAAGAGAAAGAAATTAATTTGCTGATTTAAAAATTATATACAAGTTAAAATGTGTTCTAAGTAGGAGTCATTACAATTAAAATCTCATATAACTTTATCTTATAACTCAAGAGTTAAAGTCCAGCAACAGTATTTTAAAGAACATTCCCCTATGCTATTCACCTCCAGAAAAAGAATTAATGGAGTCTGAATGCAGATCAAAACATACTATTTTTCATTTTATTTTTATGGGGTTTTTGGGTCTGTGTTTTCTTTCACAACATAATTAATATGGAAATATGTTTTCCATGACTACACATATATAACTATGTCAACTTGTTTACCATCATCTCAAGGAGGGAAAAAGGAGAGAGAATTTGAAACTCAAAATTTTAAAATAAAAATGTTAAAATTTGTTTTACATATTATTGGGAAAATATTTTTTTTAAAAAAGGGATGAAAATGAATGCTCCATAAATTTGCTAGTGCCTTATTTCAGATGCAGGGTAGATTTCTAGCTGAAAAGAGAGCTTTATCATAAAGCAGGGTGGTACCTGAAATGATAATTTCATAAACAACTTTCTTTTCTCTTTTTTCCTTTTATTCTGTCTTCTTTTTTCCTCTTTTTCTGTTTATTCTCTCTTACTTTTGCCTTGTTTCTTGATTAAGTCTTAGCACATGCTAAGGCAGTATAGGTATCTATCTCTGACCACTTTGGCAGCATGGGTATTTATCTCTGACCACTTTCACCCTGTCTTGTTCTTGGAGCTACTAGGATTAATGAAATTGGAGTTAAAGAAGCATATTCTGTCCTTACTAAATTCAATTTAAGCTGGATTTAAGCTACAACTGAAAAGATTTTTTAGCCAACATTATAAACATGCATTGCTGAATTTTTGAAAAATGTTACATTAATAATGAATTCTGCCACTGAATTTTCATGTCTGATACCTCAATCTCTCTCAACTCATACATCCAAACAATTGCCAAATATAATTTTTCTCTTTACAACATCTTGTGTATACTTCCCCTTTTTTGTACTCACATGGACCATTCTAAGTTGTCTTCATCAATATTCTCCTGGACTTCTGACTGGACTTCCTGTCAAAAATATCTCTCCTTTTCAATTGACTCTTTTGAAGACTCCTAAATGATCTTTCTAAAACAGATCTGAGCATATCATGCTGCTAAGCTCCAGAGGCTCCCCACCACCTCTAGTATCAACTATAAATTCTTCTATTCTGCATTCAAGCTCTTTATAAACTGAGCCCATCTAGAATTTGCAACCTTCTTACATATTATTCCCTTTCAAACACTTTATGGTCCAATGAAATTAGCTTTCTCATAGTTACTCATTCATAATACTCCACCTTAAGTACTCCATGACTTTTTATTACCTAACCTCCATTTCTGGAATGAACTCTCTTCTTTCTCTCATCACAATTTCTATTGCCTTCTGTTCTCCAAATAAAATAATAATAATAATAATAATTTGTCTCTATTTCATATAAGTAACCTACCTTTTGGAGCTCTTACCAGAAAGTCTGAAAACAGAGCAAGGGGAGATAGGGACAAGGCTAAATATTGATACATAATCCCCTTTCCTGCTTTGAGCTTTGAGGGGATTTCAGACTTACCAAGAGGACAAACAACCCAGAGTATCATAAGAGGAGGGAGATTAAGAGAAATTGAGGAAGGGAGATGCAAAGGAGGAGAAAGAAGCAACATAGAAAGCAGATAAGAGGTTCTGAACATCCACAAGGAGTTTTGAACCAAAGTGGTGAAAATGATCCAAGGACAGACTATGTGGAAGGCAAATCCTATGCTTCTTGATTAGATTGATCTGTAGGGAGACAATCAATAAGATCCCTTCCTTGTTTCTACTTTCTTCTCCCTATAGAGGAACATTTGCTGATGGATTATTTACTCACTTTATAAGCTCCTACCACACTTTCACTTCCTTGCGGTTTAAAAAGTATTTTTTACCTTTTTGATTAGAAAGTCTGCTTTGATTTTTGTCTGAAAATGAGATGAAAATAATGAACAAAAAAAAAATCTAAGATGTATTCTAAGACCCCAAAATAAAGGGGGCGGGGAGAGACAGACACAGAAAGAAAGAAGAGGAAGAGGAAAAGAAAGGAGGACAAGAAGGAAAAAATGAGGAACAGGAGGACGAGAAAGAGAAAGAGGAGGAGGAAGAGGAAAGAGGAGAGGCAGGGAGGGAGGAAAGGAAGTGGAGAGAGCTATATTGCTTATCCTAGAAAGACAAAAGATTCAATTTGAACTATACCAGGGGGCTCGGGAATTACTTTAGAACAAGAAGAAAAGAGAAGCAATAAACTATTGTAAATAGGCAATTAATTCAGGATTCATATATCTCAAGATTAAAATCACAAGATGTTAAGAAAAAAATATTGAGAGGGAACAAAGGAAAGCATTTTCCTCCTACATTCCATGTTCTTGACTAAATCTAAATGCCAAGGATTTTTTTTGTTGTTTTAGTTTGGTTTTTAAGGAAATTATGACCAAAAGGAAGAAGATCTGACCAGCTCTGAAAAGGAAAGCTACAACCTCATAAAGGAATGAGTTGCTAAAGGGAATAGCAACCAAATGTGGAGCATGTTCAATGGGACCCTTGGCTCTGAAAACTCAGCCTGTCAGGTTTAACTAGTGCTGTCTCTAACTTACTTTTATATATGTATCTGTTTGTATCCCTCATTAGAATGTTAAGTATTCATAGTCCGGGACTATTTTCCTTTTCTCTTTTTGTAATCCTCACACTCAATCTAGTGACATACATTGTAGACAATAAAAACTTTTTGAATGATTGAATGAATGAATAATTGAATAACATGTGTTTCTATTCTTGAATTCCATTTTTTCTCTTTACTCTAGGTTTAAATATACAGGTACATCTCAGATTTTCTGGACAATCTCATTTTCAAGAAAGAAAGAAAAAAAAGACTTTTGGCAAGGTTTTGTCAAACTACATATGGTCAATTTTTTATTTGTTGAGTATAATAAGCTTAGTTTGAGATATAGAGGGATGTGTATGTACACACGCATATATACATGAAAACATACACATTTATGTGTGTTTGTGCATATATGTATATGTATATATATATATTTTTCACAATATATATGTATATATCTTATAGGATAGTATACTGTATATTCCTATTTCATGGCAACTGAATAAGGAGCTAATAGCTGTAGACTATGTATTAAAAAAAAAAGAAATTGAGAAAATGAAGAGTAAAACCCTGAAGAGAAGGTCAAAGTGGGGAGGACTAAGGCCAAGAATGGACTGAAGAAGCTCCAATTCCACTCACACTGTAGAGTTTTCTCTAGTATTATTGTGAATTATGCTTTGCTACTGGATTTATGTCTAAGTATTATTTATAATTTTAGATCCTTTGTGATAAATGTTAATTAAAATAAATACGTGGTTGCCTTGATTATTGGCAGGTGAACTGAATCATATTCTAGAAATAAAATTTATTGTTTTTAATTTTTGAGGGGAATATGAGATTTGAACCATAGGAAGAGTATTAATTCATAAGACTTGCAAATAGAAATTTTGGTATATTAAGAGTCTAGTGCTGTTGTCAGTCTTAAGATATACACTTTTCTACTTTTCTATTAGATCTGCCTTATTGTTAATTGCACACGGGAAGAACTTTAGATTGTGCTACACATTCTCTCTATTCCAAACCTCTTTTTGCTAAACCATTCAAAGAAAATCAACAGGAATTACCACACACTCATCTTTAAGACCAGGTTTCTTAAACTTTTTCTAATTGTGATATCTTTTTTGCCAGAGAAATTATACATGGGGTATACATATGTATATGAAATAAGCATATAAATCAAACATTTACTGATAATAAATCATAAAGGAATTTAGTTTAAACAATTTTTGATATATAATTTCACCATTTATCAAAAAGAAAATGTGCATATTAATGAGATGGATGTGCTTATTTAGTTTTACATAAAAATTAAATTGTGGTAGAATATTTGATACCTTTTACTGTTGCCAATTTTCATGCACCCCCATATTCAGTGATGCTGTCCTTTTGGGTCATGACCCAAAGTTTAAAAAGTTTTGCTTTAGACTGAACTCTAACTGAATTTTTTCTAGTTAATGGATGCTAAGCTATTTACAGTGATCTTCTTTCCCTAATAATGCTCCATTCCTACTAGGCTATTGGTCAATACAGTCAGAACAGTGATGTATGCTCTGAGACAGATCCCTAATATGACTTATTCAAATACAAATATTCATTCAGGGACTTTGCTGGTATGGGAAAGCCCCCAGCTATCCTCTCTCTATAATCTAAATCTTCCTGTTAGCATGTTATATACCACAGTTAGAACATGAGTGCTTATCCACACAATGACTTAATCATATAGTCAGTCATTCATTCACTTTGGTGAAGTGATGGAGAAACAGATAATCTGCAGACCACTCAGGAGATTTAATTATCTGAAACAAAATTTTAATCTTAAGAGCTCAATTGACTATTTTTGTTCCTTGCCATAACCC
Source organism: Antechinus flavipes (assembly GCF_016432865.1). Classification (NCBI taxonomy): domain Eukaryota; kingdom Metazoa; phylum Chordata; class Mammalia; order Dasyuromorphia; family Dasyuridae; genus Antechinus; species Antechinus flavipes. The sequence goes on from NC_067398.1 coordinate 393,591,065, forward strand.
AGGGGTTGCCTTTCAATCATTTTAGTTGTGTACAACCCCATTGGGATTTTCTTGTTGAATACACTGGTTTGCCATTTCCTTCTTCAGCCTTTTTTTGTTCTTTCAATAATATTTTATTTTTCTAAATACATGTAAAAATAGCTTTCAACATTCATTTTTTTAAGATTTTAAATTCCAATTTTTTTCTTCCTTCTTCCCTGATTTCCTCCCTTCCCCAAGACAGCAAGTAATCTGATGTTACATGTGTACAATTCTTTTAAACATATTTCCATGTGTGTCATGTTGTGCAAGAAAAATGAGACCAAAAGGGGGGGAAAAAACATGAGAAAGAAAAAAAACAAATAAAAAGGTGAAAATACTATGCTTTGATCCACAATCAGTCTCCAAAGTATCTGAATATGATTAATATTTTCCATCCCAAATCTATCAGAATTGCCTTGAATCACCACATTGTTGAGAAAAGCTGAGTCCATCATAGCCGATAGTCACATAATCTTCTTGTTACAGTGTACAATATTTTCCTGGTTCTGCTCACTTAACTCAACATCAGTTCCTGTAGGTCTTTCTAGAATTTTCTGAAATCACTCTATTCATTATTTCTTATATAACAATAATATTCTATGCCTTCATATATCATAACTTATTCAGTCACTCCCCGATTGATCAACTTCCACTCAAATTTGACACTACAAAAAGAGATACTATAAATATTTTTGCACCAAAAGGTCCTTTTCCCTTTTTTATTAATTCTTTGGGATACAGACTTGGTAATGACATTCATTGCTCAAATTTATATAAATCTAGATATTAAGATGATTAAGTCATGGTTCCTCAAATCAGTTATTTGGCTTCAGTCATAGTTAATCTTTTCGGCAACACCATTTAGAAAGAGTTTCAACTGTCATATAAAGAACGTTTTAAGAAATTTTCATCATGATAAATGGTTTCAATGATTGTCAGTTTGACATTCCTCTTCCTCCCCTGAGTCCCTATAATCTGTGCCTTTCCTCTGCAAAGCTTTAACATAATGGCCTTAACTACTTAGACACTCTGGTCCATCATTTGAATGCATTTTGCCAAGTATTTTTATTATAATTTGGTTTTTAAATGAACTTTTGGCTATTTATTAATTTTATCAAGAAGAAAAAAAGGCTGCACATTTGCTTATTCTTTATTCAAATATCTCACACTCAGGAGTTATTTTCATTATGATATGTTGTACTATCATGAATTTTGGGATCACTGAAAAAATGAAATTTCATTCAAATGCAGACTCATTTAAGATTGTGGCTGTCACACTCACAATGCCTTTAGTTTAATCATCATTTTTTCAACTGTTCCTACCCTCTGTTATTGATCCCTTTATTCTTTTTTGACTATTTGATATCAAGTTTAAAAAAAAAAAAAGCAAAATTAGCCTACATTTAAATGATCTTATGAAACACTACTTGACCAGTTATACTCAATAACTTTTAAAAGTCTTATATCTGACTTTTGTAACTTTACTAGTATTCTATTAGATTTTTTTAAAGGGATTTTTTTTCTGCCTTAAAGAATTCAGGTACTTGCAAGAACTAAAGTAAATTATTTTGTAAAAAAGGAATAGGAAATCAAAACCATTTCTTTTGTCCTCTTGAGGCCTTTCTCATACTCTTTCATGTTTTATGTATTTATTCTTTTACTTTAAAATTATCTTCCAATTGTTATCCTACTTAGCAACCAGTCTACTTTCAACATCAGTCTACTTTCCAGCTATGTCCTTGATTTTGACATTAACAGTGCTATACTCTTCTGCACAGTGAGGCCTGCCTTGTAAAGAAGGGTAGGAAAACCTTCCAACAGTACCACATACAAAATAACTGAAAATAAGTATTTGAAGGTTCCCAAGTATAGGGTAATCAATTGTGGATCAATGAAACAAAGGAACCAGAATAAATCAGGAATATTTGGAATTTAGGAGAACTTACATGGGAACATATATTCCTCACAATGCAGATATGCTCAGTATTAAGCCAGGTTTCAGAGAAAAAGACAGGTTGAGCTGGTAAAATCCTCAATGATGATCCCTTTTTTTAAAAAATGCTTTTTAGAACTTCTAGCAATATCATTTGCTATCTCCTTCCACTCATCCTGATTCATATTTTGTTCTCCTACCTCCTAAACATAAATTGCTATCACCAATGGGGTACATTTCCAGGTGTATTTAAGTCACAGCCTTTTACTTCCTTCTCTATATCTAGTCTGTCTATCTGTCTCTGTCTCTCTCTCTCTCTCTCTCTCTCTCTCTCAATTCCAATTCTCAAGTTGGAAATATATTCATAGGCCTTAATTTACTGTTAACTGCACAAGAGTTTTAAACCTGCTGTTTATGATTTGGGATTGTTCCTCCTTATATAGCCTAGTGGCCCACTGCTCCTAGAATCTCACCATCCTGATGTTCGATTCAGTGTGCAGAGCTGATCCATTTGGACACTACTCAAATTCAGAACATCCAAACTCAAGTGATTCACTGGCATTAGCCTCCATAGTAGCAAGTATATTCTCCAGGATCTGATCACTCTTTATAGAAGTATAGGACACTGATTAAAATGAACTTTAGATGTCATCCATGATGCAAAAGTTCCATCCCCCAAAATGCTAGACAAGTATACAACAATCAAGGAGTCAATAAAACATTTCAATCATCCAGTCTCCACTTGGAAATCTCCAGAGGTCAGAAGTTCACTAGCTATCACTGAAGTTCATTTTGGTCTCCCTATATCTTTCATTTAACAAATCCATTTGTTTGGATTATTTTCATCTCTGTTTATCTATCTACATATCTACTTATTTATTTTTTGACCTTCACTGAATTCACTTCCTTTCACTGGGCTCAATCTACTGGGAAAGACACATAAAGGAAAAGTACTTATTTTTAAAATTTCTTTTAAACCAGACTATTAGCTGTGTGACTTTGGGTGAGTTACTTAACGATTTTTGCCTGAATTTCCTCATCCATAGAATGCGTTAGAGAAGGAAATGGAAAGCCATTCTTGCATATTTGCCAAGAAAACCCCAAATGGAGTCACAAAGAGTTGGACACAACGGAACAACAATTGTATTCATTAACAATTTTTTGGACATTACAGCATTCTATAGACTATAGCTAAATAGCACTTCCAATAGAATAATGTTATTAAAAAGATGGAATCATTAAAGGAATTTTCAAATTCCTGAAGGCAATACAACCTGTGGTGTCAATTTGTACCATCTGTCCCCACAAAACACAAAATACAATAATAATAATGCCATTTATATAGTTTATTATAACTGAAAAAATACTTTACACAACATTTTTCACTTGATAGAATATATTAAGTTAATTTAGCAATGGATAATTTTACTATCAGGAATCTAAGAGTGGTTAATCTTAATTTCCACTTCTTTCTATTTAAAAGAATCTAGTTATATCACATTGATTCTGGGGTCAAACTTCCAAATTAGGAAGTTATTATCAGGAAGATAATAACTCTAGTTTGCTTTTACAATTAAAAAAATATATAACTCTTTAAATTTTAAAGTTCATCACTTCCTACCTGACAGCTTCTAAGTGCTGATTTTATTCTAAATTTCAAGGGTACACAAAGAGATTGTTTTTTTTAATTTAACAGATCTATGTATTAACTTTATAGACTCCTTGGGTGTCCAGACACTTTAGAAGATTAGTAGTGACATATAGTGATTCATTTTAAGGCCAATAGATAAAAACTCTTACAATCTGTTCACAAGCAGATGTTGTTCATCTCTTATGGTAAGGAAAGTCTGTGTGAGAAAGAAATAGCTATAGACTTGGTCCCACCTTTAATAAAATGGAACAGAAGGATTTCCATAATAATAAAGTGATTGTATTTTAAGATGTCTTAGCTTAAGAATGATTTTTTTACTTCTCTTCTCTACAGAGATAGGGGATTATATCTGTGGGATATTTCACTTGCCATCAGACACAACTGACATATTATTTGATTTTTGTAGAACCACCCTTTTAAGTTTAAATTTTAATTGAAAATGCACTGACATTATTACCATCATTAGTTACTCTAAGGTGATGTGCTATAATGATGCTATCAAGAAATACTGAGATGAAGAGGGCTATTTGCCCTAAAACTAACTGCCCCCCAAAAGCTGTCCTTTTGGAACTATTCATTTTTATTTTATTTTTGTGACATTTCTTATCTCTCCTCCTTAGGACCTATTTCTTCCAATAGAATTTAAAAAGTAAAACAAACAAAAAACAATTCTTAAAATAATTACATATAAACACATAATCCAATTAACAAATGCCCACAGTGATCATGTAGAAATATTTATGCCTCATTCTGGATTAGCTCTCTAAGAGGGGATGGACCCAATGATTCATCTTCAGTCATTGGAATTAGCTAGATTTGAATTTGGAAAAACCCCAGCACTTTATTCGCTGGGCCACCTAGCTACTGCAATCATACACTGATGATACTAGAGTACATTGAGTACATTTATATTTTGAAATTATTTCTATTCATACTAACATTAACATATAATAATGTATTTTAAGGTTTGCACTGCACTTTTATTCACAGCTATCCTTAGATAGCTCTTTCCAGAGCCTCTATTTAAAGAGGGTGCCCAGGCCAGCTACCTCTACCAAAATGTTCCCTTCATCTTTACTTTCTTCTTTCCCCTAAATCCAACTTTCAACTTCCTTTTATCTGTTATTTTTTTCTATTAGAATATAAGCTTTTTGAGGATAGGGACTGAATTCCTTTCTACTTATATTTTTATTCCCAGAATTTAGGACAATACTTGACACATAGTAAACTAGTTGACTATCCTCTCCATTTTACAAATAGGGAAAATGAAGCTTAAAGAGTTTGGGGGGGAAAAGGGGAGGGACTGGAGCCAAGATGGCGGAGAAGGCACACATGATTCTCTAAGCTCCTCTCATTCCCCTCAACCAACTATTTAATTCAGCCTCAAAAATAACTCTTCACTGCTTAAATTCATGAAGATTAGAAGCACTACAAAGTACCAGCAGAAGATAATCTGGAAGATCCCTAGGAAAGGTTTGTCCTGAGGGGCCAGGAACAGATTAGCACAGGCAGCCAGACACTAGCGTCCTGAGCAGACCAGGGGCAGGGGTGATCTCTGTGGCTAGAGAAGTTACAGAGGCAACTCTGCTATCGGCTAACTGCTCTGCCTTCACTACAAAGTAGTAAATAGGCAGAGAAATTAAAGCCTAAAACAGAGGGTCTTCTAAAAAACGCCAGAAACTAACGAGATCTGGCTATAACCCCTCAAACCTGGAAGTGACTCAGGCAGACCAGTAACACAGCCCTGCAGCCACATCCTGCAGTTATTGGGGCTTTTGTGGGGACAGTTACAAATCTGCACGGCAGTGGGGCACAGCCTGGGCAGCCTCTGATCACCACAGTGGGAGGCTCGGCCCAGGGCAATAGAACTTCCCCAGCAGATTGTGTTTCCCTGGGCAGAGACACTTCCAGTCCCTGCAGGGCCATTCACTACTCAGCTGTTAATACCCACAGCCCCAGGGCGGGATTTGGCTTGGGATAGTGAAACTCTCATTGCTCAGCTTCTAGCACCCAGGACAGTCATTATTCCACACAGCAGGTGTTCTTTGCAGGGCACTTTCCCAGCTCAGCCCTGCAGGTCTGAGTTACATCTGGGTGGGGAACTCTTTCCCAGAGCACTCCAGTACCTCGCTGCTTTTTGTAGCCAATTGGCAGGACAGCTACCCGTCCATACACCTTTCACTGCTTTGCAGAGGAAGCTGGTAACCTCTTGGCCCTGAAGGCAGACACTACAGGCTTTAAAAAAATGAGTAAAAAAATCAAAAGGATTATTGATAGCTTCTATACAGAAAGAGAACAGCTTTTCAATCCTGAAGAGACTAATAGCAGACAGTCTCCAGACAATTGTTGGTCCCCAATACAAAAGGCTCTCCTAGAAGAGACTATTAAAAACCTTAAAAGAGAACTAGAAGAAAAATGGAGAAAAGAAAGAGAAGCTATGCAAGAGAGCAACAACTCCTTAAAATGTGAGGAAAAGGTAAAAAAAAAAACTCCCAAGAAGTGCAGGGAAACAAGAATTTATGAATTGGAAAAAGAAAATAACTCACTAAAAAAAAAAAAAAAAAATTAGTGAAATGGAAAAAAACTCCATAGAGCAAAACAACTCATTTAAAAACTCAATTGAACATATACAAAAAGAAGTAAAAAAAAGCTAACAAAGAAAATAACTCACTAAAAATTCCATCTTTTTAATAACATTATTCTATTGGAAGTGCTATTTAGCTATAGTCTATAGAACACTGTAATGTCCAAAAAATTGTTAATGAATACAATTGTTGTTCAGTTGTGTCCAACTCTTTGTAACTCCATTTGGGGTTTTCTTGGCAAATATGCAAGAATGGCTTGCCATTTCCTTCTCTAGCGCATTCTATGGATGAGGAAATTGAAGCAAAAATCATTAAGTAACTTACCCAAAGTCACACAGCTAGTAGTCTGGTTTAAAAGAAATTTTAAAAATAAGTACTTTTCCTTTATGTGTCTTTCCCAGTAGATTGAGCCCAGTGAAAGGAAGTGAATTCAGTGAAGGTCAAAAAATAAATAAGTAGATATGTAGATAGATAACAGAGATTTGTTAAATGAAAGATATAGGGAGACCAAAATGAACTTCAGTGATAGCTAGTGAATTTCTGACCTCTGGAGATTTTCAAGTGGAGACTGGATGATTGAAATGTTTTATTGACTCCTTGATTGTTGTATACTTGTCTAGCATTTTGGGGGGTGGAACTTTTGCATCATGGATGACATCTAAAGTTCATTTTAATCAGTGTCCTATACTTCTATAAAGAGTGATCAGATCCTGGAGAATATACTGGCTAATGCCAGTGAATCATTTAAGTTTGGATGTTCTGAATTTGAGTAGAGAGGGTTCTGCCCATTAATTGGAGAATGGTTGAGTAAATTGTGGTATATGTATGTTATGGAATATTATTGTTCTGTAAAAAATGACCAGCAGGATGAATACTGAGAGGATTGGCGAGACTTATGAACTGATGTTGAGCAAAATGAGCAGAACCAGGAGATCATTATATACCTCAACAACGATATTGTATGAGAATGTATTCTGATGGAAGTGGATCTCTTCGACAAAGAGATCTAACTCAGTTTCAATTGATCAAGGATGGACAGAAGCAGCTACACCCAAAGAAAGAACACTGGGAAATGAATATAAACTGCTTGCATTTTTGTTTTTCTTCCCAGGTTATTTATACCTTCTGAATCCAATTCTCCCTGTGCAACAAGAGAACTGTTTGGTTCTGCACACATATATTGTATCTAGGATATAGTGCAACATATCTAACATATATAGGACTGCTTGCCATCTCGGGAGGGGGTGGAGGGAGAGAGGGGAAAAATCAGAACAGAAGAGTGCAAGGGATAATGTTGTAAAAAAAAATTACCCTGGCATGGGCTTTGTCGATAAAAAGTTATTTAAAAAAAAAAAGTGTTTCAGTATGCATTGTTGATGGAATTGTGAAATGATTCAACTATTCTGGAAAGTAACTTGAAATTATGCCCAAAAGGCTATAAAATTATGCATGCCCTTTGATCCAGCAGTCTTACTACTGGGTCTGTATCAGTTTTTTTTTTTTCCCTTCTTGATCTGATTTTTCTTGTGCAGCAAGGTAACTGTATAATTACATATACATATATTGGATTTAACATATATTGTAACATATTTAACATGTATTGGACTACCTGCCATCTAGGGAAGGAAGTGGGTGAAGGAGGGGAAAATTTGGAACAGTAGGTTTTGCAAGGATCAATGTTGAAAAATTATCCATGCATATGTTTTATAAATAAAAATCTTTAATGAAGAAAAAAAAGGAAATGGTCAAAAAAATTAAATTGCTTGCTGTCTTGGGAAGGGGAGAGAGGGAGAAAATTTTGAAATACAAAATCTCACAAAAATGAACGCTGAAAATCATCTTTACATGTATTTGGAAAAATAAAATATTATTCAGAGAAAATAAAAACTGTTTCAGTAGTATGGCCCAGTGACAGAGTCAAGTTAGCATGATGACCAGGAATCAGCTGAGATCATTTGATATCGGTTGGTATAGTCAGTGTTCTCTATATTAATTAAGTTGCTTGAGGACCAAGACTATGCATGTCTTTACTCCTATTTTATGTCCAGGATCTAGTAATAAATCCTGCACATAGTAGGTGTGTTTTCCAATATTTTTTAATGCAGTTAAATGTACAGATAAACCTGAATTGTATGTAATGCAATACTATAGTTCAAGATGTTACTTAACTTACTATTTTTATTTTTTTAAGTAACAAGCATGTTAAATCTGTTCCCCTACTACTTCCTCACAAATTGAGAAAAAAAATTAAATTCTTAAAAAATTAAGCCTTTGATACATAGCTACATGATCAGCAAAACAAATTTCTATATTAACTATGTCCCCCAAAATGTGATTTCTTTGCATTTAAGTTCATCATTTTCATTCTTTAAGACTCAGAATAAATCATTGCATTGACCAAAGTTCTATATTCTTTTAAAGTTGTTTTTCCTTTATATTGTTATTACATGCATTGTTTTAGTCTCAATTTCTGCTCATTTTCTTTTACATCAATTCATAGTGGTCTTTCCAGTTCGCTCTGAATTTGTGCATTTTACCATTTATTTTAATAGAACAATAATATACCTTTGTATTCATATGCTACAATTTGTTTAGCCATTCTCTAACAAGAGAATACTCCCTTAGTTTCCAATTTGGGGCTAGCACAAAAAGAGCTGCTATAAATATTTTTGTACATATAGATCCTTTTCCACTTTGATTTTTTGGAGTATGTATGAGCCTAGTACTGGTAAAAATAGGTCAAAAGTTATACAAAGTTTGATAACTTTCTAGGTGAAATTCCAAAAATTCTGTTTAGAATGTCCAGCCTAATTTATCATTCAACTAACAATGCAGTAGTGTGCCTGTTTTCCACAATTTATCCACTATTTATTATTTTTCATCTGAGGATGAAAGCCTATCTGATGGCTTTGAGATGGAACTTAGAATTGTTGCTACAAAGTATCCCTTACTGGATAGGATAAAGGAAAGAAAAATACTTGGAATTGAAGCTATATGAAGACAACAGGTATCAATAAAATAAGATTTTAAGTGAATCAAAAAAGAACTTATATTAGACTATTTCTTCCATCTTTGATAAGAGGTTTAACTTTATTTTTATGGAATTTATACCATTTCAATAAACAGATAACAAAATTAGGTGCTCTATCCTACTCATTTACAAAGTTCGACTGTCAAATGATGACATGATATGGCCTTACAGACACAAGTACACAAAAGCACAGAAAAACGGAGCAAAAAGTTTAGGCATTTCCTGAGTAACAAGATCTTACAGCACCCAAGATAAGAACAAAGGTACCAACATGGTAGCACTTGTTATTTTTGTGGGAGAATATGGAGTTGGGGCAATGGGAAAGATTTTTTAATGAGTTTGGATTGGGAGGACCTGAGTACAAGTTCCAACACTGACACTTATTACCTGTGTGACCTTAAGCAAGACACAAACTCTCTGACTTAGTTTGCTCTATCTGAGGGGCTTGGAATAAATGATTTCTGAGATTCCTTCCAAATCTTAACTAATAAAACTAAAAAGCATAATCTCTCTGAACCTCAGTAAACTTATAATTCTTAGACTGCCTATGTCATATGACTATTGTGAGAAAAGTATCCTATAAATTATAAAATACTATATAAACATCAACTATTTGATGATACTATTTTTATATACTGCAATTACATTGTTTGTGGATAGTTTATGTGGGAGGAAAGAAAAAAAAAAATTGTGCTGGAACTTGGAAGGCAAGGAATAACTTTCTTCATTATCAGGAATAACTATTCCACACTTGTCTCCTAAACTTGACAATTCCTCTTGTTTCCTGGGAACATGATAAGCACACTAATTGGGCCATCCAGGAAAAAACAAAAATAAAACCCATTCTCAGATATACCTCTCAGGTTATCTAGGATCGGAATTTGCCTAATTAATGATATTTAACAAATTATCAGTTGGTGCTAATAATGATTATTATGTAGGTCCCCAATTAGAGCTAATATATAGCCAATCAATCACAGCAAATAGGGAGCACTTTGGAATACACAAAGACTTACCCTAAAAGCACTAGGGCAACAGGAAAGAAATTACTAACAAAACAGTAAGAGCAAGGAAGGAGCAGCTTTAGCCTGAGGTACCTCACGAACAGAGTGAATAGCTTTCTAGGCTTGAGGACAAAGGAGACTTGATCCTACCATGGACATAAAAGCAATGTGCCCCAGAGAAAATCATCTACCCTTCCTGTGCCTCGAGTTTCTACTTCCTTAAAAAGGAGAGTATTGACATCAAAGAGAGTCAGAGAGGACAAGAATAATCAGGAAAGGCTTTGTAGGAGATAAGACTCAAGAAGGACCTGGAATAACAGGTAGGATTTTTAAAGGACTGAAGGGGAAAGAGAAGGCATTTCATATAAGCACTATGACAGAAGTGAAAGAAGACCTAAATACCTTTTGCATAGAAAAATAGACCAACCTGACAGGAGCAGAAAATATGTAATATGTAAATAAGGTGTTGAGCCTGAAAGCCAGGCAAAGGAATTAATATTTGATTGAACAGAAATTTAGTAGAAAGGTATTTGTATGGAATAAAAATAAGATATATGCACTACCTAAATATCACATCCTAAACTGCAATAACATGTAAGAAACTAGAAGCTGGACTAATATTTTATACCTAGTGTAACTTACAATTGAAGTGAAATTAGAAAGATATTTTTATTCTGCTTCCAGCATTTAGCACACTGTCTGGAACACAGTATTTAATAAATTGGATAATTTTGTTATTAATTAAATTAAATTAATTTAAAAATAAATTGGATTGCATTTGGAAAAGAGTAACAACCACCTTGTTGTGCCTTGCTCGGGTTAGAATGCTTTTTTTTTTTTTTTTTTTTTTTTTGCTGAGGCAATTGGGGTTAAGTGATTTGCTCAGGGTCACACACCTAGTAAATATAGGCTTTTAAAATTTTGCACATGACTGAATGAAAACACTAGACACACTAACTTTGGACTACGTCTGCTTATTAACCTATACATGTTTAATTAAAATCAATTAATAAAGACAAAAAAAAATTTTGAGCATGAATTTTAAGTAAGACATTCACAAGCTAGAGTGTCCAGTAAAGGGTAACATGATGAGGAAGGACTTAAGAAATCATTCCACAGTATGAATGGCTGTAGGAACCTTGAAAAGAGAAGACTTAGGGGAGTCATTGTACCTTTCTTAAAGTGTATAAAGAGTTGTCTTCTGGTAGAAGGATGATACTTCTTGAAGCAGCTACTAGAGGACAAAATAGGAAGACCAGGTGAAAGCAGTTATGCAAATTTTTATTTAATGTAAGAAAAAAACTTCCCAACAATAAGGGTTATCCACCAGGAGAATGGTGTGCCTGCGAATCGGTATGTTTTTCTTCATTAAAAATCTTCAGACAAATGAATGACTTCTTGGAGACAGAGTAGAGTGATTTCTGTTCAGGTAAACAGTGGTCAGATTGCCTGTGAAGTCCCTTCTAGCCCTGAGATTCTGTGGTTCTTATTGGTATATGCTTTCCCATCTGAGATTACTGACCCATTTTTACGTGAAATTTAAGGATGATATTTCTGCAATTGAAAGAAGTCTTGATTACAATTCTGGTTCTGTTATTTGATACCTGTGTAACCTTAGGCAAGATATTTAACCTCTCTTCTGTTCTTAGATTAGATTAGAAAATGATTAGAAAATGATCTCTCTCTAAGCTTTAGCTCCATGACCCCATAAAGTCTCTTAGGCCAAATTATCTTTTTTTTTTATTTCAATAGTATATTTTTTCAAATACAAGTAAAGATGGTTTTCAACAATCATTTTTGTAAGATTCTGAGTTCTAATTTTTTTCTCCCTTCCTTCTTACCTCCCATCTTCCCAAACAACAAGCAAAAGTTATACATGTATAATCAATTTTTAACATTTCTGTATGAATCATGTTTGAAAAGAAAAGTCAGAACAAAAGAGAAAAACGATAAATAAAACAACAAAACAAAACAAAAAAAGTGAAAATGATATGCTTGAGTGCCTGGCATTCAGTCTCCATAGTTTTTTCTCTGTATGTGAATGGATTTTCCATCCAAAGTCCACTGGAATTGTCTTGGATCATTGTATTGCTCAGAAGAGCCAAGTCTATCATAGTTGATTATCACTTAATCTTGCTGTTACCTTGTATAATGTTTTCCAGATCTGCTCACTTCACTCAGCATCAGTTCATGTAAGTCTTTCCAGGCTTTTCTGAAATAATTTCTCATAGGACAATAGTATTCCATTACATTCATATGCCATAACTTATTAACCATTCCTCAATTGGTAGGCATCTACTCAATTTCCAATTCTTTGCCACCACAAAAAAGAGCTTCACATTTTTGCACATGTGGGTCCCTTTCCCTCTTTTATGATATCTTTGGAATACAGATCAGTAATTTTTAACTCATATTCTTATCCATAAAATGGATATAATAGCAACTGCCCTGCCTATATCACAGGACTGTAGTAAGGAAAGGACTTTAAAAAATGTAAAATAAACAAACATGTAAATGAGATCTATTGTTATTTTACCAGAGAAACTTCTTAGAGATTGGCATAATCATTGTCTGCTGATAAATATGTGGTTCCAAACTATCACTAGGAAGTGCATGTAAAACTGTCTAGTGATTTTACATATATATGTGAGTGTATCTTTATATATTAAGCACTGTATATAACTTGAATGTATGTGTATGTATGAATAAGTAATTATATGTCATATATAAAAACGTGTATTTAAATAAAATATAAATTCTTATTAAGAAGGCAGGATAGTGCTGGGAAACACATTCTGCAGAAGATGGGATTTTATGAGTTTGAAAGGCAGCTAGGAGAGAGGGTTGAGGAAGGAGGGCATTACAGGCACAGAGAAAAACAAAATAAAACAAAACAAACAACCCCCCTTCCACAAGTTGGAATTTAAAAAAGAAAATCCACATTTGAAAGCTTGAGGGGTGGGGTGAAGGTCACTTATTTATTAAGAGCTGTGTTGTCTCTACCACAAAATTACAGAAACTCTGCCTCCTTGGTCTACATTTCTTTCGAGCCTCTTGCTGCTTACCTTCCCTTCCTGATAAAAATAGCTGTGTTCTTTAGGTCCGGTGCGTCGAGACGGGACGCAACTGAAAGCAGACAAAGCAGAGACTGGAAGAGGCTTGGATTTCACTCTTAGTTGGTCCTCAGTAATCTCCTCCTCATCCTCCTCCGCCATACCTCCGGCCTTCTCCCCGGTATCCACAACTCAGGACAGCAAGAAATCAGAAAGGTTTCCGCGTTCTTTAGTTGCTAGGCAACCACTGCAAAGTAGCATTCCAAATGGGCACACAATTGGAGGAGAATGCTCTGAGCTCCTCTCCTAAGGTCCTCAAGCTCTCCCCTCTTTGCCTGAGTACTAATTTCTAGGATTTCCGGACTTAGTGCTGGAAAAGACCTTAAACACCAAACAGTGCAACTCTTGTCATTTTACAGATAAGGAAGCTAAAGCCTTTAGCTGTTAGGGGGCTTGTACAACGATACACAGGTAGAAAGCATCAAGTGGAATTTGAACTAAGTGTTTTCTGATTGCAGAACAACTTCTACTGCTTTCACAACAGTGAAAGGTGTAGACTTTGAATTTATAAATCAGATGCCACTTCTTTTTCCTCTCACCTTAAGGCCTGTTGCTGTCAGGTAAGAGCACCAGTTTCAAACTCAAAAGTTTTATCCTCTTTCATTAATTCTTTACCAGCATTGATGATTGATGCAGGCTGAAGGTGAATAGGATAGTAAAATTACTATTCAGGAAGGTGATTCAGACCAATTCCAATGATCAAGAGAGTCATCTGCACCCAGAGAGAGGACTAAAGCTGAGTGTGGATCACAACATATTATTTTCACTTCTGTTGCTGTTTGCTTGCGTTTTGTTTTCTATCTCACTTTTTTTCCCTTTTGATTTTTCTTGTGCAGTATAATTATAGAAATATGTATAGAAGAATCACATGAATCATCATCATATGTTTAACGTGTATTGGATTATCTGCTGTCTCGGAGGAGGGAGGAGGGAGGGAGAAAAAAAAATTTGGAGCACAAAGTTTTGCAAGAAGGAATATCAAAAACTATGCTTATATTTTGAAAATAAAAAAGCTTTAAATTTAAAAAAAATATATTAAAAAAATAGTTGTATTCAACTATTTGTGACCCCATTTGGGGTTTTCTTGGCAAAGATACTGGAGTGGTTGGCCCTTTTCTTCTGCAGCTTATTCTACAGATGAGAAAATTGAGGCAAACAGGGATAAGGGGTCACACAGCCTGACGCTGGATTTGAACTCAGAAAGATGAGTATTCTTGACTTCAGGTCTAGTGCTCTACTTCCCTACCAGCTGCTCCATGAAAATCATTGCTGCATGGTTTAATTAGAACACACCCTCTTCTGTCAGTGCAATGAGTTCAGTGACCCAATGAATTTCTCTCTTATGATGCTTTAGAATTATAGTATTTAGAGCTGCAAAAAATCTTAAGAGATTATCCAATTCATTTTTGTTTTATGTAGTATAGTGAGAGAGTACTGGATTTGGAGTCACTTGGAATTATTCTCTGTGACTTTGGTAAAGTAATTTAATTCCTCTAAATCTCAGTTTTCTTATCTGTAAACATGAGAAAAGTAGAGAAGATTCATTATCTTTAAGGTTCCTTCCATTTCTAAAACCTATGGTTATTTTACAAAATGAAGGAGTTTAACTCCATAGGAGTTAAATGTATGACCGGGGTCAATTCCTCCCTTCCTCCCTACTGTAAATTTAAGGTTCTATTAATGGACAAACCAGTGAACATCCAGGAAAAGCCTGAAGTATAGAAATTATATCATAGCCTAGATGAATTGAAGGGGTCCTTGGTCTCGCAAAGGTAGAGTTAGATTACCTAGGTCCATTTCTTTTATTTTATAGGTGATAAAGTTAATGCTTAGGAATCAGTAACTAATTAAATATCTTGCTGAAAGTCATGATATAGTAAAGTTGTAGAATAAGAATTTGAACCCTTATAGTTTGACTCCAAATTCAGCCCTTATTCCACTACATTCTGCCACTTCCATGTTTTGTGACTAGATCACCTTTCTGACAAGTTCTATGGCTCCTAAGCAGAAACTCTGCCTCCAAATCTGACCTCTTGTTGGATCTCTACTTTAGCCATCATTCAGAGCTTCTCCCACTGCCTCAAGCTTCCCTAGATGTCAGCCCCTGTAACACTACTCTGCTAGCCTCTACTAATGCATTTGGCTACTTTATTTCTATTTTTAAATTGTCTACTTAGGCTAATCTTACGTGATCAAATACCAGATTAAGTGATTACTCCTTTTAAAAAAGGTCAAACTTTCTCGAGCAGCTAGATGGCGCAGTGGATAAAGCACCAGCCCTGAAGTCAGAAGGACCAGAGTTCAAATGTGAAATCAGAAACTTAACACTTCCTAGCTGTGTGGCCCTGGGCAAGTCACCAATTGCCACAGCAAAAAAAAAAAAAAAAAAAAGTCAGATGTTCTAAACCACCTGAATAGCGATTCTTGTAGTACATCTGCCTCATAGTATTGTGGAGAGAGTGTCAAAAGGCCCTTTGGGATATTAGTCTTCCTGTTTTCCAGAGGGTCCTCAGTTTTATCCTTGGTCAGATTACAACAGGTTTTTTTTTTTTTTTTTTTTTTTTTTTTTAATTCTCTAATACTTTCCCTCATTGATATTTCCAACTTATTCCACAAAAAGCTTGTAAATAGTTGTCAACATGCTGTATCCATCATTAGATTGTAAGGAACTTAAGGACTCTTACTTTGCTTTGTATTCCCAGCACTTTAGCACACTGATTGGCACATAGTAGGTGCTTAATAAAAGTTTATTGACATAATGACATTTTTCCAATTCAAGGGCAGGTAACATACATCTTGTCCCTCATGCTGCATCTTTCCTTGAGAATATACACATACCCATATACACATACCCACACATTAACTAGCCCCCTGCCATACAAATAAGGGAGTACTAGGTGATGTGTATTGGCATTCCTGAATTCATGGCAAAGCCTTACTCCTCCACATACCTGTCTGCAGGCAAGACTGCTTTGATACTTTCAATGATCAGATTACTTTTTAATTCTTCTTTTTAGTAAGCCCTGATCTTCTTTTCTAGTCTTGCCCTATGGAACAAAACAGATTGCATATAGCCTGTCCTCTATGCTTTTCTAATACTATACTCTATCCCACTTTTTCCCAACCAGCAAACTTAAACGACTTACCATTTTGTAGTATCATGGATTTCCTCCCTTATTTTATCAGTTCATTTTAAATCCGTTTCTATATTCATTGTGTTTGTCATTTCTTATATAGCACACTAATAGCTCAAACATTCATACATAAACAATTTAGCCACTCTCCAAGTGAACATCTACTTTATATCCAGTTATTTTCTACCATAAAAAAAAAGTGCTATAAATATTTTGGCATACATGAAGCTTCTTTTGTTTATGACCTTCTTGAAGTATATGAAATTTTAAGTCAATATTTATATACATTTTAGTCACTTTACTTGCAAAATTCCAAATTGCTTTGCAAAATAGTAGTCCAAATTCACAATTCTTCTAATAATTCATTGATGTACCTATTTTTCCATTAGCTCTCTAACATTGACTTTCCCATCTTTTGACATTTTTGCTAATTTTGGGGGAAAGGCAGAAGTGAAACCAGTCAATAAGCATTTACAAAGTGTTTATTATGTGCCAGACAATGAACTAATGCTAAAAACCTTAGAATCATTTTGAAAAAAAAAAAATTTATTTACTATTACAGGTTTCAAGTAACAAAGAAGTCTTAGTTTTATAAAATACTTAGAGGAATGTACATTACTTAGACTACATGATTTTATAAAATCACATCCCTTTTAGATACCTTATATGGAATGTTGTAAAAGCTCAAAAGGGTTTTATCAGTTAGTCTCTTTTTTCCACTTATTCATGTTTTACCCTACTCAAATTCTGGGTAATGATAATTTTGGCACTGGAATTTGCTTTTGATAGGTAAAAATGTTTTAAAGGAAAGGCACATTATTTGCATAAATAACCATAGTACATTAGGTTTACCCAAGTTTTTAATGAAATGTAAAATCCAACAGCTTCTTGCTATCTAAGGAACAGATAGAATGAATCTCAGCAAGAATGTTTTATAGACAAAGAAAATTTTCATGCCAACTGAAATAGTTATATAAAACAGATTAGAAATGAATTGAGGAGTGTTTTTAAAAAAAAACATTTTACAGTATTCACACCTTGTCTTTCAACTAACTAAGTTTACCTTTTGTAATTCAGTCATTTAAGCAGTATTTTGCACCCTTCAAGTGCAAAGCACTCTATTAGTGCTAAGAAGTACTACAAAGATGGATAAAATTCAGATTCCACCTAGACCTAGAAGAAACGACAAGCATGCAAATAGCCAGCAGTTATGTAGTGATTTAATGTTTGCAAAGTGTTTTTTTACCCTTACAACAACCCTCTGTTATGATTATCATCCCCATTATAGAAACTGTTACAGAAACTGTTATAGTTATAGAAACTGAGGCTGAGAGAGATTAAGTGACTTGCTCAAGGTTACACACCTACTAAATTTCTGAGACAGGATTAAAATCCAGGCCATTTTGACTTCAACTCCTAAATTCTATCTGCTTAGCTACTTAACAGCTTATGGAATACAAAAAGCACAATACATTTAAAAAACAATACACAACTACAACTCAGTGGTCATTTCTGATTTCTTTATGAATATGGCTATCACATGACCCCCAAGTCCTGTGAAGGAGAGACATCCGAGTTCTTTCATCCAATGTTTGTTAAGTGCAGGACAGTACATCAGGAAAGGTAGTGGTTTGTAATTTAGAAGACCTCAATCCAAATACCAGTTTTGCTACATTTATAATCTTGGGCCAATATTTCATCTCTCAGAGCTTCAGCTTTCTCATCTGTAAAATGAGAAATATGACCTTATGGTTTTGAGGTCCCTCAATCATCATGATTTCCTCCTCAGAACACAATTCAGCTCAATACTTTTTCCCAAAAATGGGGTCCAGAATTATACCAGTATGTACAGAGAGTAACTAGAGCAGGTTTCATCCTAGAGTGTCAAATAAGTTTAAAATTTTGAGTTAAAAGGGGTAAAAGTATAAAGCAATTTATATATCTAAACTTCCATTTTAAGGTAAATCTGAAACAATGATGGCATACCTCTAAATTTATGAATTGAGACAATGGGAAAATGAGTTCTAATTTTTAAACATGCACCTATAATTTTCTGGTGTTTCATCTATGGTATGGCATAATTATAATACTCAATGGGTGAACTTTTAAACAACAGCACCATCTACTGCTTAGAAAGAATAATAGAATATTTTAACTTGCTAAGTGTTTTAATGGCATCTACCCAGTTTCTCATATGATTCAGTCTAGATGGATTCTACTTTATCAGCTGGCTGTATCTCTTGCTTTTTCTTGTTTAATTTTAAGATTAAGGTTTTAAATATACACCATTAGTTAATGAATATATGTTTCATAAGCTTAAATTGTGGTTCATTTATTATAAAACTAAACTTTTCTGGAGAAAAATATTTTTCATACTCCTTCAGCAAAAATAGGAGGTACTCTAAAGCTATTGTGTATTCATCATTTAATGATCTAAATTTGTAATTATAAGAAATTGACTTTCTTTACTGAATACAAGAAGTGAACCATAGATTTGCACTGCATGTCCTATCAATGTGCTGGTTGATTCTCTTGTTCTCATTTATTAAAAAAAAATGGTGGGTCTGATGATACAGACCAAACCGACTCAGGTCTGGCTGTCCACCAATACCCTCTGACAGCTGAAGGGACCACAAATATCTCCTTTCCTCCCATGTCTCTCCCCACATCACAAGCCTCTCAGGTGAAGAAAGAGACGTAGGCCTTAATTAGCTCTCTCTATAAAATTTCTTGGAAAATTGTGAATTTCTTTCACAATCTACTACCCTTTACCACTGCAATGGAGATTCTTGTTTCTCTCTCTATTCCTAGAGAAATCAATTAGGAACCATTTAGAAGAAAATTTCCCCTATCCCTTCCTCATGACTTTCCTTAAGACATCCTCTCCCTCCTTCCACTCATCTCCCAGTCTAACCTTACTGATTCCACTGTGCCCCCTGGAATTCTCATTACATAGAGATCTTCCATGAAGAGAAATTTGCTAGCTATTAGTTCATATAGAGACACAAAACCCTCTGTTTGCAATGCACTTCTTACTAACATTCTCAGCACTAGCTATCCCCTTCTCTCAAACTATCACACTAGTTTTTAAGGGGGAATCCTCGCCCCACCATTTTCACTCAGCAGTCTCTCCCTTGTTTCCTTCACTCAGTAACTTTTTGAAGTCCACACAGGTAAAATTTTCAACCCAAATTAGCGAAGTTGTAATATATTGACCTGTCCAGGATTTTTTTCATGCTTTTCCAAGGAGTTTGAAACCTGACTTAACACTGTCTTCTCCCCAATTCATGCCTTTACGCTCAGGGACTTTATATTCATGTAGCTATCCCTAGTCTCGCAATTTCTTAGATATTCTTAAGCCTCATTTAAGATAAATTCTTCATTCCACTTCAGCTACACATAAAGATTGTTGTATACTTCCTACAGCTATGAGTGAAAAATCTGGCATTTCCCAGACTCTACTCCCTATGCTTCATCCCTTTGACATCTACTTGTCTCTCATTGAGATCTCCAGTCCCTCCCAGATTCAGTACTCTCTCAAGCTTTTTCTCCTGCTCTGATTTAATCTGTCTCTCTCCATTCTCAATAGTGATTTCAAGTCTATGCTGTTCCTGGAATACTGAAAACTTTGCTCCCTTACCCTATGTTCCTGTTTGTGTTTTGCCAAACCTCAGCTATGGATGACTCCCATAAGTGCAAAGAAAAAAAAAGTCCCACTAATCTGCTGATTGGATACATTATACATGATATTAACTATCCTCAATAGGTGCCTTGATGCAGCAAAGTGATTTTTATTTCTCTAATTGATTAGTTTCACAGAAGCTATTCTAAACCTCTTTCCTCCTTAAGTCTCTCTATCCTTCTTTTCCAGTGTTTATTTTATTCAGAAGATCTAGGGAAGGGACAATAAAGCAGAAGAAATTTGGTACTCAAAAATCTTACAAAAATAAATGCTGAACACTACCTTTACACATAACTGGAAAAATAAAATGCCACTGAGAAAAAAAAAATACTAATAAAAGCTAGATTTTCAAAGTGCAAAAATAAAGTTGTCACTGCTTACATTTCTTTTTCTTTTACTTGATTCTAACCATTTGTAATGTGGCTTGTAATGTCATTACTCAACTATAATTGCTCTTTCAAAAATACACAGTGATCTCTTATTTGCCAAATCTGATGGTCTTTATAGTTCTCATCCTTCTGGATCAGTATACTGGTGAACTGAACATTTCCCAAATGAAAAAACTTAATGACTTAAAGACGATTAAATATTTTCTCCAATCAGAAGAAATAACACAAACACATTTTAGGTCACATCATAGAAAAGCTATTCAGCAAAGATACGGTACTGATTCAGGTAGATATAGCCTCCATTGTCACTCTCTAAATGAACTGCTTCCACTCAAAAGTGTTGCTTTATATGGCTGATGAACATTCATCAAATCTGAAGGGTACTAACTCATTGTGGAATGGACCTTTTATGGCCCAAACAACTGGGAAGTTACATCAATAGCTCTAGACCTCAAAGACAGATTCCTTATATATTAGCAGAAAACTAGCTCCACCTAAGAGTCAGAGACTCTAGTATTCCTACCACAAAATAAGATCATTATTTTTGTTATACTTCTTTAGTTTATTCTAAAAAATGAAGTCAACATAATACAAAAAAATTAACATGAATTGATGATATCAGTGCTACATTACAAAAATATTTTAAATTATTAAGCCACATTGCAGCAACAAAGAAATGTCCTGAATCATTAGGAACTAGAAAACTGTTGATAGATATAAACTTTAATAAATTGGCTCAGAATAATTCACAAATTGTTCTTTTTTTTTTTCTGTATGTATGTATGTAAGTGTTCAAATTAGTCACCACCAGAATGCAAACTGTTTTTACCACCAAGTACGCAGTCAATATTCCAATCTTGTAATCAATAAAATCTGTATCTGTGAGAGAATATTTTTTTCTTTAAATATTTCACTACTTCGCATCTTGATGGGAGAATCTCAACTTCATGATATGGAATCTGTTGAAAAAATAAGTATTTGGCCAAAAATTAATCCATTTGAAGGATGTCAAGGTGACAGGATTGAAACAGTAATACTTATTAGGCAATCAACTAATATTTACTGGTGAATGTCCCTTTCTTCCCACTTACACAGCAAACATCTTAGTTCAGGCTCTCATCACTTCCGCTTGATTACTACAACAGTCTAATTAATCTCCCTATACACTCCCTGTACATTATAATCATCCTAGACACTGCTGCTAAAGTAATTTTCCATGTGACTCCCCTACTCAACTCCAGTGGCTTCCTAATATCGCTAGCCTGTTTAGCTTTCAAAGACATATACAACCTGGACCCCCACTTATCTTTCCCAGTGTCACATTTCCACTCGTTCACTCTGTGATTCATCTAAACTGGTTTTCCCTTGGTTCTTCATATAAAACATCCCATTTTCTATCTCTTTACTTTTGTAATATGTTTAAAAGGGACTCTTCACTTTTACTCTCAAATAATTCCTTGCTTTCTTTATGATGCAGATCAACACATCATCCAAAGGAAGCATTTCCAAATACTTTCAAATGCTAATACCTTCTTTCCTAAACTACCTAGTACTTAGCTTTTTTGGTATATATTTTCATTTAGTCGCTTTATACTTAATGTTGTATATATTTATGTACATATATGTTATTTTCTGCTGTTAGAATAAATCCTCTAGGGAAAGAGTAAAGGAAAGGGAGAGGCTAATAGAAAGGAGAACAGAAATAAAAGGAATAAAAAAGGGGGAAGAGGCTGCAAAAGAAGAGGGCAGACTGACGGAAGTCAAAAGGAAAAAACTGGGGAGGAAAAAAAATGGGGGAGAGAGAATATGCCCTCTACCAGTGGGGATTGTTTCATTCTTTCTATGTACACTCTCAGCAGCAGGCAGAGTACCACACATAGTAGCTGACTAACAAAATTTGTTAATTAATATGTGCAAAAAACTATGGGAGTTTTAAGTATAAGTTATGGTTCCTTCCTTAAGGAAATTTACAATTAGTTGTGAGTGTAAGGCTTAAACATATAAAAATAGTAACAAGAAAGGATTTGAAAGTAGAAAAAGATACCGTTGTTCTAGGTTGGTCAAAAAAAAGCTTAATGGAAACTGATCAGATATGCTTGAAGGAAAAAGAAAATTTAGATATGCATAGGAAAGGAAGAAGTGAAGTCCAGGTGGGACGCACTGTATTTAAGAGAACAGCATGATCAAAAGAACAAGAGTACAAGATAAATTCTGATGATAATGAGAAGATTAGTATGCCTAATTCAATAAAATAAGTATTTCTAAACCATCAACTAAATGCCGGTGTTGGGGGATGTAATGAAAAAACACAATCACCTTTCCTTCAAGATATTTATGTTCTATTGTAGTAGATAAGAATACAGGGACTAAAACACAGATTGGGTCTTAGCCTGTCATTTGGTTCCATTAATATAAGAAAATGTCCTCTACCTCTGGAGGTCAGGAACTTTATCTTACTGTCTTAAAGAGTTGCCTATGCACTTGAAAGGTTAAGAAGATACTTGCAGGGCTAGGTGGCACAATGCTGTGTGGCCCTGGACAAGTCACTCAATCCTGCTTGCCTCAGGAAAAAGAAAAAAAAAAAAGATATTATTTAGGGTCACACTCAGTGTATGCCTGAGGTTGACTCAGGTCTTCTTGGTTCGCAGGACAGACTCACTACATAGAAGAAGTTAAAAGTAATTTTGGAATCCAAAGAGCACTAATGAAGTGGCTTGAGTTATGTTTTGAAAGAAGCCAGGGTTCTTTTGAGGTAGAGGTGATTAGGGAGAATTACAATCTCAGATAGTCTGCAGGTATGAGTGAGGAACAACAAAAAAGAACAGTAAGTAAATGAATGTAGGATAGAAGATAAAATAAAGTAGTCATTGAGGAAAGAGCAGCAGTGCAAGACGAGACTGGAAAATCCAATAGACTATTATGAGCACCCTGAAAGATTAAACCCAAGGAATCTATCTTTTGCAAAGAGTTTTGCACTAGATAAATTTGACTTATTATTGTGAGTTATTCTTCTTCTTCTATAGACAGTAAGTAACTGCAACATGATGGAGAAGTATTTTAGGAAGAAAAATCTGGAATGGAAAAGACACAGAACAGAGATGTTCTGTGAATGGAGAGATGTACAGATATTAGTTAAAAAGCTCTATTAATAATATAGAGACCCTAAACATCCTACTTTAGCCTATATTTCAGTAACCAGATAGTGACCCTCATCAAAGAATAGACACTATTGACATTCAGAATATTCTAGCTCTTACAAAATTTATTTTAAAAAATATGGGCAAACTATTAAGTGAGGGTAAGGTTTAATAGCTTTAATGGGTCTAGTGATTCTATTATTCCAATTAATTTTAGAAAAATTAACAGAAAAAAATTAGTATTCATAGAAGTTATCTCCGTAGTTGATTTTTTTTTTTTTTTTTTTTGCTAAGGCAATTGGGATTAAGTGATTTTCCCAGGGTCACAGAGCTAAGAAGTATAAGTGTCTGAGACCAAATTTGAACTCGGGTCTTCCCGACTTCAGGGCTGGTGCTCTAATCACTATGCCACCTAGCTATCCTCTGTAGTTGAATTTTAAGGTGGAACAAGAGACGGTATAAAGAATACTACTATTAGCTCTACTTTTGTAAGTCTCTTGTAAATGAATAATTCTAACATTTAAGAAAACGACAAATTTGGGACAATTTCTCATATCATAAAAGTAAGGTTCACTTTCTTGTACAACATGTAAATGCTAGGGGAAAAGATACGATATAAAGAGCAAACAAAATGTTCTCAAGTAAAAATCATTCAGATATGGAAAGATCTCTATAAAAATACAACACAATGAAGGAGGAAATGTAATTCAACAAAAATTCAATTTGCACATGTTTATAAATAAAACTTCATCTGTATTTACCTAAAACTGATTATTTATGGTAGTTTAATAAGCCCCTATTTGAAGTGACTTTCTTGGGTTACTAAAGAGTTCCATTTAACGTTTTCAATGAGATAATTTTAAAATAAGTTTTAGCAGCAAAAATGTTAAATCATACCTGTATAACTTCATAACCAAGTAATTGTAGGTGTCTTTGTTTAATAGCTTCTTTTCCTAGTAAGTTGTGGCTATTCAAACAAAATCTTTTTGGATCATCAATGCAGAGTGCTAATCTGGACATCAAATAAATATGATAGTTAACTTTTTAAAAACCAAATGACTGCTTATAAAGTTATGAATTTCTAATCACATTTAAATAAAAATATCATTTTAGAATTGTGTTGAAATATAAGATCAACAATTCTTATGGATGTGGCCATCTTCAGTAATGAGATGAACCAAATCAGTTCCAATAGAGCAGTAATGAATTGAACCAGCTATCCCCAGCAAAAGAACTCTGGGAGATGATTATGAACCATAACATAGAATTCCCAATCCCTCTATTTTTGCCCACCTGCATTTTTGATTTCCTTCACAGGCTAATTAGTACACTATTTCAAACTCCAATTCTTTTTGCACAGCAAAATAACTGTTAGGATATATATGCTTTAACATACTTAACATGTATTGGTCAACCTGCCATCGGGGAAAAGGGATGGAGAGAAGGAGGGGAAAAATTGGAACAAAAGGTTTGGCAATTATCAATGCTGTAAAATTACCTATGCATATAACTTGTAAATAAAAAGCTATAATAAAAAAAATTAAAGAAAAAAGAAATATAAGATCAAAAGCTAATGAGTTCTTTTATCACTAAAAACTAAGCTAGAAAAATCACATATTTGGTTTTCCCTTAAGAATAACAATTAACATAGTTAGCATTTATGCAGTATTTAGTAATGTGCCAAGCACTGTAATGAGCACTTTATAGATCTCATTTGATCTTTATAACCTGTTGTGACATAGGAGCCACCTGCCAGTGATTGTGGGAGGTCTAACTCAGACTTGTAGAATGGATCTCTTCATGTAAGAGGA
Organism: Antechinus flavipes; assembly: GCF_016432865.1. NCBI lineage: Eukaryota > Metazoa > Chordata > Mammalia > Dasyuromorphia > Dasyuridae > Antechinus > Antechinus flavipes. Next base: position 393,616,556 of record NC_067398.1, read on the forward strand.
TGATGATGATACAAGGAGACTGCCAGGCAGTGCGTTCTCTGACCTCTCTTTTTCCCTCTTGCCTCCAATTTATTTCATTCCCAATCCACAAGAAACATCTTCGAAGGCTGCTTTGCAAGTCCTTCAAGTTTATGATTCACAGCTGTGGAGGCTCTAGGAGAAATGACCTGCCCCTTCACCTAGGTATGGTCCTTAACACAACCAAGCTGGGAGGTAGGTACTATTATCTTCATTTTACAACTGAGGAAACAAACAGATTATATGACTTGCTCAGGGACCCACAACTAAGCAAAGTATCAGAAATCAAATTTGAATTTAATTCTTCCTGACTCCAAAGCTGATGCTTTACCCACTGGGTAACCTAGCTCAACTTTTTAGCAGAAAATTATCAGCATTCATTATTTAAGCATGTTAAACTGTCAATTTATATTGAAATATAGATGTAGCTACAGTTCCAATATTTTGAAAATATAGAATTATGAATTTAGCATACAAGCTTCTTGAAGACTGGAACTATTCCACTTTTGATTTACCACAGCTTAGTATAGTGTTCGACATATAACAAGAACTTAATGTTTAATGATTAAAAGCAACATTATTTAATACATAATGGCTTTTACTACCTATGATGATTAAAATAGGAGAGCTATTAAATAAGTATGAAGAAAACAGAAAGAAAAGTCATGACTGTTGGCTTATAATCTCAATTTATCATTAATTGGCTGTGTGATTTGTGCAAATTAAATCAGTTTTTGGAATCTTAATTTCTCTCCCTATAAAATTAGGGGGCTAGATTAAAGACTTCTGAGATCCCATTTATCTCAAAGATCGCCTCTGAGATCTGATGAGAAAAAAATTATTGATATGGAGTTAATTAAAAATTACATAAAGCATAAGACATCAATTATATTAGCATGAAAATATATTTTTTAAAAGGTATATGACAACTATGTGACAACAATCCTTTTCTTTACCTTTTATACACATCTTCATCGCTTGCAAAAGGTAATACAAATCCTTCTTCATCTAGTTTAATCTCAATATCTGTGTGAGAGAAAAAAGGAAAATATCTTCACACAGATATACTATCACAAATATTATTGTATTTTTGCTATTTTTGTCTCCAAATTCTATTTATTGAAGGCTTTAAAGATATAAGCAAAACAAATGAATATTAAAATTTTAATATAACATTGATTAAATAAGTCAATGCTGCAAAAATTATATGGAGCCCATTAAAAAAAAAAAAAGCTTAAGTAATTATTTAACAAAAGTGTATCAATATTCTTGAAGCACAATGTATTCTTGTTTCCAAAAGGTTCATTATTTTAGCATCTTAGCCCTAATAGGCTGTCTGGAAGTCAAAGAGAAAGCTTGTCATAGGGAATAGAGTACTAGACTTGGAAAACTTAGATTTGAATCCCACTTCAGATACTTCTGGATCAGTTGGATCCAGAGCAAATCCTTTAAACTCTTGCAAATAATGAAGTGCTTTATAAATATAAGTTATGTATTCTAGTTTAGTCTTAGCAACACTAAAGCAAGTGGTATGAATCTTAGGTTTTGAGGATTGTAATTAAAATCACATCACACTTTCTTCTCCCCTCTCCCATTACAAATCTTAAAGGAAACACTCAAATGAGTCCAATTAGAGAGTAAGAGACTGGTTTTACTTGTGATTCCACTGGTACAGAGAAATCCCAGTGTAGACGCTTTCTTCATTCTACTAATCAAATGAAATCAGTAACATATTTCAATTGTGTGATTTGAACCATCTACCTGATTCTGAGGCCAGCTCTCTATCCACTATGTCAAGGACCTCAAATTTTAGATGAAGATTTGAAAAATCTATGCTTACAAAAGCATAGAAAGCAAAGTAGCATTATTATATGACTGGCACTTCCCACAGTATATTTACTAGCCCTCACAATTATGCTATAGTACAACTTCTAATAAATAGGAAATGTAGAACTCAGTTACCTCCAAGGTCCAGTTACTTCCAACTTTAAATCTATCATTCTATGACAAGAGATTTCAGATAATGTTTTCCCAATATTATCATTAATACACTATCACCCAAACTTTATGTAACATTGCACTAACACTGATGGTTTACCTATTAGGTAACCCAGCTGCCTGACTCTAATTTTTATGGTCAACCACACCCTGAAGCATCCGTTTATGTCGTGTTATATACCACATTTTGAGAACTATACATGTAGCACTAATTCTCTTCTTGACTATAGATCCTCAGATTTCATGGCAATACAGGAGATTTGTACATTCTCTTTCCCTATAGTGTTGGTGTAATGCACATGTTATTTCATTGCCACAGTATGATACAGACTACTTTCTGCAGGTTAAGGTGTACTTCAAGGAAAGAGCTTCTCATAATAGCAAACTGTTCATCTATTTGATTTTATTTTTCCTCTTCTCTTAAAATCTTTCTCAATATAAATATTTAAAATGTATTTAAATTCTGATATAAGTTTCTTGAGGAAGTTTTGAATTTATTGTAGTTTTATATATGGTCTTTATTTAAAAATAGGATTATTGAAATCTCAAAAAGGTAATAAACAGATTTTTAGCTTACCTACTGTGTAACAATAGGGTGTTGAGACTCTTGAAGCAAAATATGTTCTTCCTTCTAAAAGATGAATTAGTGCAGCACTAACAGTTTTATAAAGATGAAGATCCATGGGAGTCTCCAGGAGGTAAGGTGGAATAAGAAATGATTTCACTTGATATTGTTGAAGCAGTTTAGGACCCTATAAATTATAAACATACACACAAAAAATAAAATATAACAAACCTTTTTAAATTAGGGAAGAACTTTAATAAAATAATGTTATTGGGGTGGAGTCAAGATGGTAGAGTGAAGCCAAGAAGCTGTTCCCAGTTTCCCTCAAAAAACCATATGAAACCAAGCCTCTGATAGAATGAAACAACTCTCCAGCTCAACATAGTCTGAAAAAACTTCAAGAAAGATCAGTTTCACTGGGGGTGTTCAGCCCAGCTATGACAGAGTCTGGGAAAGACAATAAAAGGGTTTGAATCACAACAGATCAGCAGCTTAGACCCCGAGTCCTGGCTCAGTAACAGAACAAACCAGTAAAGCAGTTCCCAGTAACAGCTCAGAAGGTAAACGCTGAGAAAACAGACCATTTCTTGAAAAGAGCAGACAAACAGCAGACAAAGCTACCCCTTGCAAATACAAGGACTCGTGTTCAAAGCCAAGGCTCAGAGCTACACAAGAAGCTTGGGACAGTGTGCCCTTTAGCCCAGGAGCAGAGCTTGACCATAACAACTTATAAAAAGAGAAAATACCAAAAGAAAAGTAAAGAAAATGAGCAAGAAAAAGAAAAAAGAATCTTGACAATAGAAAACTACTACAAAACCAAAACACCAACTCAGATGAGGACAAAATATCCAGAAAAAAATAAGAGAGTGATATGAATTGGCCTCAAGTCCAAAGAGACTCTTTGTAAGTGTTCATAAAAGACTTTAAAAGGAAAATGAGAGAAGAAAAAAATGAGAGGTATACAAGAGAGAGTCAATAGCTTGGAAAAGGAAGGCAATTCCTTAAAAAATACAATTGGCTGAAAGCAAAAAAAAAAAAAAAAAAAAAAAATCCACGAAAGAAAATAAATTCAAAATTAGAATCAACCTAATGGAAAAAAGTTACGAAAGCTAACTGAAGAAAATCACATGTTAAAAACTAGAATGGGCCGAATGGAAGCTAATGATATTATGAGACATCAAGAATCAAACAAACTAAAAAGAATGAAAAAATGGAAGAAAATGTAAAATACCTCATTGGAAAAACATCCAGCCTGGAAAATAGATCCAGGAGAGACAATTTAAAAATTATTGGTCTACCTAAAAGACATGACCAAAAAGGAATCTGGATAGCATTCTTCAAAAGATCATGAAGGAAAAATGTACCCATATTCTAGAAACAAGAGGGGGAAATAGTCAGTGAAAGGATCCATCAATCTTCTTCAGAAAGAGATCCCACAAGGAAAGCCCCAAGAAACATTGTTGCAAAATTTCAAAACTACAATATCAACAAAAAAATACTTCAAGCTGACAGACAAAAACAATTCTGATATCAAGGAGAAATAGACAGGATTGCCCAGGATCTGTCAGCCTCTACGATAAAAGATCAGAGGGCTTGGAATACCATATTCTAGAAGGCAAAGGACCTGGGGTTACAAACAAGAATTAACTACTCAAAAAAACTAAGTATCATCTTTCAGGGGAGGCAATGGATCTTCAATTCCAATCATTTCTATTAAAAAAAAAAAAAAATAGAAAATGTAATCTACAAATACAGGACTTAAAAGAAACATAGAGAGGTAAACAGGGGGAAAGTATATATTATTTAAAGGTTAAACTGTTTACATTCCTAGACAGGAAAAGGTATCTGTAATTCTTGAAAGCTGTATGTACATTACATACAATATGTAGTACTGTATTACTACATTAATAGTAATGTATTAGTATGACATTACTATGTAGACAGAGGGGAGAGCACCACAGTGATAGAGGGTGTGGTTATAAATGGTCCCTGATGTGATAATATCAAAGAAAAAGACATTAAGGCTGGAAAAAAGGCTGTACTGAGAGAAAAGGAAAGGGAAGTATAATAGGACAAATTAGATCACATGAAGAGGCACAATAAGGGAAGTGGAGAGGGGTATGAAGCTTGATTTTATCGGTTTGGGCTCAAAAAGGTAATTACTTAATCATTCAGTTGGGTATAGAAATTTATCTGACCCTATAAAGAAATAGGAGGAAGAAGAGAAAGGAAAAGGGAGGGACAGGATAGAAGGGATGGCAGAATCACTAGAAAAAAAGGTAAAAGAAGGGGAGAGGGTGATAGAAGATAAGGTAGAGGATGGGGTGGATTAAAAAAAAAATCACTACTAAGGACAAGGTAGAAAGAACAAAAGTATATACAGGGGATGGAGAGAAATACAAAGTAAATACAAAAATCCTGGAACAGAATTATGTTTTAACTGAAGTAAAAAAAAAAAAACAAATAGAAAATGTAATCTACAAATACAGGACTTAAAAGAAACAGAGAGAGGTAAACAGGGGGAAAGTATATATTATTTAAAGGTTAAACTGTTTACATTCCTAGACAGGAAAAGGTATCTGTAATTCTTGAAAGCTGTATGTACATTACATACAATATGTAGTACTGTATTACTACATTAATAGTAATGTATTAGTATGACATTACTATGTAGACAGAGGGGAGAGCACCACAGTGATAGAGGGTGTGGTTATAAATGGTCCCTGATGTGATAATATCAAAGAAAAAGACATTAAGGCTGGAAAAAAGGCTGTACTGAGAGAAAAGGAAAGGGAAGTATAATAGGACAAATTAGATCACATGAAGAGGCACAATAAGGGAAGTGGAGAGGGGTATGAAGCTTGATTTTATCGGTTTGGGCTCAAAAAGGTAATTACTTAATCATTCAGTTGGGTATAGAAATTTATCTGACCCTATAAAGAAATAGGAGGAAGAAGAGAAAGGAAAAGGGAGGGACAGGATAGAAGGGATGGCAGAATCACTAGAAAAAAAGGTAAAAGAAGGGGAGAGGGTGATAGAAGATAAGGTAGAGGATGGGGTGGATTAAAAAAAAAATCACTACTAAGGACAAGGTAGAAAGAACAAAAGTATATACAGGGGATGGAGAGAAATACAAAGTAAATACAAAAATCCTGGAACAGAATTATGTTTTAACTGAAGTAAAAAAAAAAAACAACAACCAAAAAAAAAAAAAAAAAAAAAAAAAAACCAAAACAAACAAACAAAAAAAAAAAAAACAGGTAGCAATTCTGACCTCAGATAAAGCAAAAATAAAAGCAGAGCTAATTAAAAGCAATAAGGAAGGAAAATATATCTTGATAAAGAATACCATAAACAATGAAGTAGAAAGGACAGCTAGATGATGCAGTGGATAGAGTATGAAAATCAGCAGGACCTGAATTCAAATTTGGCCTCAGACCAAACTAAACAAACTTGATACTCCTTAGCTGTGTGACCCTGGGCAAGTCACTTAACAGCAACTGTCTTGAAGGAAAAATTTTTTTAAAAACAATATCATAATGATACTGAATGTATATGCACCAAGTTATAGACATATAAATTCCTAGAGAAGATATTGACAGTTATAGGAAGAAATAGGAAAATTATATTAGTGCGGGACCTCAATCTTCCCCCCCCCCAGAATCAAAATCCCCTCTCAAAATAAACAAGAAAAAACAAAGGAGGTTAATAAGATCTTAGAAAACCAACATATGATAGACCGCTGAAGAAAATTAAATAGAGACATAAATGAATAAACCTTTTTCTCGGCAGTATATGGCCCTTCACAAAAACTGTACTAAACTGTACTAGGACATGAAAACTCAAAATCAAATGCAGAAAAGCAGAAATAGTACATGCTTCTTTTTCCGATCATGATGCAATAAAAATTATATCAATAAGGGCCAGGGAAAGATAGACTAAAACCAGTAAGAAATGTATCTAATTCTAAAGAATGAGTGGGTGAAACAACAAATCACAAAAACAATACATAATTTCATTTAAGAGAATAACAATGAGACAACATACTAAAATCTATGGGACCCAACCAAAGCAATTCTTAGGGTATATTTTATATCTCTAAATAGTTACATGAATAAAATAGAGAAGGAAGAGTTCAATGGATTAGACAGGCAAAAAAAAAAAAAAAAGCTAAAGAAATTTCGAAACTCAAAGGAAAGACTGATAAAAAGAAAACTATTGAACTAATAAAACCAAGAGTTGTTTTCATGAAAAAAAAAAATAGATAAACCTTTGGTAAATTTGATTAGAAAAAGGAAAGAAAAAAAATCATCAGCATCGAAAATGAAAAGATTGAACTTACCACCAATAAAAAAAGAAATTAAAGCAATAATTAGGAGCTATTTTGCCCAACTGTAAAGCAGCAAATTTGATACTCTAATTAAAATGGATGAATATTTACAAAAATATAAAGTGCCCAGATTAACAGAAGAGGAAATAAACTACCTAAATAGTTTCATTTTAGAAAAAGAAATTGAACAAACCATTAGTGAACTCTCTAAGAAAAAATCTCCAGGGCCAGATAGATTTACAAGTGAATTCTACCAAACATTTAAAGAACAATTAATTCCAAAACTATTTGTAAAAATAGTAAAGATGTTTCACAAATCTTTCCATGACACAAATATGGTACTAATATTGAAACCAGGAAGAGCTAAAACAGAGAAAGAAAATAACATACCAATTTCCCTAATGAATACTGATGCAAAAATTTTAAATAAAATATTAGCAAAGAGATTACAGCAACTTGTCAGCAGATAAATACACTATGACTCAATGGGATTTATACCAGCAGGGCTGGTTCAATATTAGGAAAACTATTAACATAATTGATCATAACAAAATTAAAAGAAATCATGTGATAATTTCAATAGATGTAAAAAAAAGTTTTAATTAAAATACAATACCCATTTCTATTAAAAACACTAGAGAGCATAGGGGTAATGGGAGCTTTCCTTGAAATAATAAACAGTATTTCTCTAAGACCAACAGCAAACATTATTTGTAATGTTTGAGAAGCTGGATGCATTTTCAGTAAAATCAGGGCTGAAACAAAGATGCCTATTATCATTACTATTATTCAGCATTACTAGAAATGTTGGCTTTAGCAATAAGAAAAGAAAAAGAAATTAAAAGAATTAGAATAGGCAATGAGGAAATAAAACTATCACTTTTTGAAGATGATATAATGGTATACTTAGAAAATCTTAGAAAATCATCCAAAACCCTACTGGAAACAATGAACAGCTTTAGTAAAGTTGCAGGATATAAAATAAACCCACTAAAATCATTAACATTTCTATGTATTACTGACGAAGCCCAGCATCAAGAGACAGGAGAAACTGCATTTAAAATAACTGTAGACAAAAAACATTTGGTTGTCTACCTACCAAGATAAACCCAAGAACTATATGAACACAATTACAAAACAGTTCTCACACAAATAAAGTTAGATCTAAATAAAATTGGGAAAACATCAATTGCTCATGGGTAGGCCAAGCTACTATAATAAAAATGACAATTCTGCCTAATTGGTACATTAAGTGTATATCAATCAAACTGCCAAAAAATTATTTTATAGAATTAGAAAAAAATAAAAACAAAATTCATCTGGAAGAACAAAAAGTTAAATAATATCAAGAGAGTTAATGAAAAAAAAATCCAAAGGATGGTGACTTAGTAGTATCAGACCTAAAACTATATTATAAAGCAGCAATCATGAAAACCATTTAGTACTGGCTAAAAAATAAGAGTGGTGAGTGCAGCTGGATGATGCAATGGATACAGCATTAGCTCTGAAGTCAGGAGGACCTGAGTTCAAATGTGGTCTCAGACACTTAGCATTTCCTCGCTGTGTGATCTTGGACAAGTCACTTAACCCCAATTGACTCAGCAAAAAAAAAAAAAAAAGAAAGAAAGAAATAGGAAATAGAGTGGTAGATCAGACACAAATGATACAATAATGAAGGCCTATAGTAATCTTGTACTTCTGAGAGAAGAACACACTATTTGACAAAAATTGCTGGGAAAACTGAAATATAATGTCAGAAACTTGGCATAGACCTACATCTCACACCCCAGACCAAAATAAGATCAAAATGGGTATATGATTTGGGAATAAAGGAAGATACATGAAAAAATTGGAAGAGCAAGGGATAATTATCCTATCAGAACTATAGAACATCCTGAAAGGTAAAATGCACAACTTTGATTACATTAAATTAAAAAGTTCTTACACAAATAAAACCACAGTAACAAGATTAAAAAGGAAGTACAAAGCTGGGAAAAAATCATTACAGCTAGTGTTTTTGATAAAGGTTTCATTTCTAAAATATATAAAGAACTATGTCAAATTTATAGGAACACGACATTCCCCAATTGATAAATAGTCAAAGAATATGAACAGACAATATTCAGATAACAAAATTAAATCTATCTATAGTCATATGGAAAAACGTTCTAAATCACTATTGATTAAAGCAATGCAAATTAAATCAATCAACTCTGAGCTACTACCTCACACCTCTTAGATTGGCTAAGATGACAGGAAAAGATAATGATCAATTACCTAAAAGATAATGATCAATTATCTAAATTTGGCGGGGATATGGGAAAATTGGGACGCTAATGGCTTGTTGGTGGAGTTGTGAAATGATCCATTAAACCAATGTAATAGATTGCCAATGGAGAATGTGAAATTACCTACCTTATAGAAGGGGCATTCCAAGACCACTGTTAAATAAAGCTGGGTCAGCTGGGCTAGACTTGATTTACTTAAACCCAATTCTTGAACTGAAATGAAAATTATCAAAAATCAAGTTATTTTTAAAAGTTCTAATGCAGCCAAAACTAAGAAATTGCGAGTGATGAAAAGTATATTCAGTAACTTATTATAAAATATGCTTAGTGAATTTTTATGAGGTTAAACAGAGAATGGTCTAACAGCTGAATGTAGCTTGCTCTTTCAATCAAGTTAATTCTAAGCAATAAAATTCCTGGCTTTAAATCTATTCTTAATAAAAGTCATAAAATAATTAATGTCATTATATATCTATATACCTTTAGTTGCTTGTTGTCTCTATTAAAATGTGAGCCTTTCCTTGTATCCCTACTGCCAATTATTAGCACAGTGACTGGCATATATCAAGTGCTTAATGATTGACTCATTGATTTTGCTACTTACTACTTCTGTGACTTATGGCAAATTCTTATACGTTTTTGGTCTCAATTTTCTCTTCTGTAAAATGAAAAAGTACATGGCCTTTAAGATTCTTTTCAGTTTCAAATATATCACTTTAGAAAGTTAGGCCCAAGTATCTCACAAATACTAAGACTCAACAGAAAAATGGAATATACATATGGAACCTGAGGCATGCTCCCCACTTACGAAAGATAATTCCTTATTCAATTCAAAGTATTTTTGAACAAAACCTTTTTGCACTAAAAACTAACAATGCTTTTTCATGATGGAAGAAGTTATTTGTGAATAGCTTACCTTGTAATTTCTGAAGAAAATATGGACTAAATAACTTTGCCACATAATTGACTGGGGGGTGACCAATGAGGGTGCAGGAATGAAGAAGATTCAACAGGGCTTGAGGAGGAAAATATTTAAAACGAGTTCTTATTGTATTTTCAAGCTTCCTAAAAAAAAGTGAAGCATTTGGGGGCAGGTAATTGAGTTTCCCAAAAGGTGTGATCAACTGAGAAATCTGAACAGTGGAGAATATTTCAGCTTGGTAAACAAAACTTTCTGCCACTGCATCAAAGATGGGTTTTGAAAGAATTGATTTTTTACTACAGTACTGCATAACTTTGCTGATAGATTCAGGATGCATAGTGAGACAACGTGTGGAAACATGTTCTTCCAGGGCTTGTGTGAAAAATTTGTCTGTGTAACCAAAATGTATGAAACCCTCTAAAACTTTTCCTAGCTCTTCCTTGGTAAAATGAGAGACAAATTTTACTGAATGTATACAAAGCTTTACAACCAAAGGAAAAGCTTGAGTTTGGTTGAGAGTCACCAAGGCATTCAATATTTGGCTTGTGACTGTAGGACTAAATTTATAAACTAATGAAATACAGAGGTTGTTTAACTGATCCAAGAAGTCCTGATGTTGAACCGCTTCTCCAAAAGCAGTTTGAAGCAATGTATATATTGCCACTATCTCCTCAGGTGTACATTCTTGCAATTTTTGACCTTGAAGTTGAAGTATAATTTCTTTGAGCACACAATTTGGATTCTGGAGTTTAACCATACATTCTCCAAGAATACAAAGATTATGAATTGTCATGTGACCCTGTTGAAGCCGATTTTGACACTCCATTATCAGATTTACTAGTAAGTTACTCTGGGGATCCACATGTAGTCCTGTCAAAGCTTGCAAAGCAGTCACCAGACCAGTATCTGACAGATTTGTGGACTCATATTCAAACTGAAAGCATAATGCTCTGAAGATTTCATTCTCCAAAACTGTTTTTGGAATTTTTTGGCCACTTTTCTCTTTTTCCACTTCAGAGACCCGATACAAAGCTGCTGCTGCCATAGTATCTGACAATGTTTCCAGTGTGGTTACATATTTTAACACCTGGTCAGATGAAGTGAAATTATTTAGTTCCTTATAAAACCTCTGATGATCCACATGACCATTACTTTGTTCAAACCTGTCCCAAGCTGCTGTTTGGAAAAACACCAATCCAACTGAGTAAGGTTTACTCTCTTTTTCTGAGTGATGCTTCCTACAGTTTGCATGATGAAAGATTCTGAATTGCTCTTGTTGTGGGGAAAAATACCCCTGACATATGACTTTTCTGCTTTTGTTGTTATCAGGGCTCAAATATTTTCTCAAGCAAGTCAAAATTCTGCAAGTTTGAAGACTAGATGAATAAAAATGGGATCTGGGTAAAGTAATCAAGGCCATGGGGAATGACGGAATGGGATCAGCTTCCCATCTTGAACACAGTCTAAAATAAAAACAAGAACATAAAGCCATAGTGTAAAATTTTTCTCAGAAACTTCCACATAACCACAAAATATGCCGTTCAATATTTATGTTACTGAGTCTTCTGCAAGAGGGGAAATGTGAAAATAAAAGTGAACATACGGTCTAAATAAAATAATACTTACCCTGAATAGTATTTTTAAGACTTAAAAAGTACCTTCCCTGTGTTACTTCATGTCACCCTCCTGATAATTCTGTGTAGTACATAATATAGGTACCATAACAAAAATGAAGATAAAATGCTAAGTCATGAATGGGGCTAAGAGTAGGTACTACTGTATTCTTTGTATCCCCAGTAACTACCCTTTAACCTGCCTGGTAAGCTTGATAAATGCTTTTTGATCAAAATGGCAGAATTTGCTCTTGAATCTCTTTGATTCCAGATCCATCTCTTTATTCCTCACATCACAACTGTCTTTAAAACGTCAATGAATTCATGAATAAATTCATGAATTTATCAATTATCAGCTTCTGATAAGTTTCAAAGTGACCCAATTTAGTATAAATCAATGCAAAACATAAAATGTGAAGAATGTATAGGCAAACCTTCAAGTGTTCTTCTATTGGGAACAGGGGAGGACTGATTAGACTCTAGCAGGGGTCCTCAAACTATGGCCTGCAGGCCAGATGCAGCAACTGAGGACGATTATCCCCCTCACCCAGGGCTATGAAGTTTCTTTATTTAAAAGCCCACAAAATAAAGTTTTTGTTTTTACTATAGTCCGGCCCTTCAACAGTCTGAGGGACAGTGAACTGGCTCCCTATTTAAAAAGCTTAAGGACCCCTGCGCGACAAAGTTCCTTAAACTGTGGATCGTGACCTGTAACTGAATGTGTGTGTGTGTGAGGGGGGGAAAGGGGAGGGGAAAGGTGGGGAATGGGGGAAGTCGCGAAATTCTGGTTTGTTATGGGTAAATATTTGATTTTTATAACTATTTTATATACATGGATAAAAATTTCTCAGGCCAAAATGGGTCGCGAGTGGAATGTTTGAAAAGCCGTGGTCTAGAGGAAAGCAGAGGGAGGAGAAAACGGGGAATTTAAAGCATGGGCAGAAAGAGGGAGTGAAGGAAAATGTATAGTCGGTAACTAACATCCCACCACCACAATGACTTCATTCTCTACCTTAGGTTTTAACGTTTGAAAAGTTAGAAAATCCAAAACCTTGACACCAGCTCCATACTTACTCAGAATTAAACTATCCGGAGGCAACCTACGCCTGCGCACAACCTCACTAACGCACGTGCACTGTCCCGGTGAGTCCTCTTCCGCCAGGCCCCTCCCTTAAGTCCCGACTTGCCTTGTTTCGCAAACTGTGAGTCAGAGTGGAATAGGACGTACGGAAAAACTACATTTCCCACAAGGCAATGAAATTGTGTACAATTCCCACAATGCCTCCATCTTACCTTAGCCCTAACTGAGGTTTGCTCTTCTTGGTTAAATCCCAGAGGCGTGCACAAAAAAGGTAGGCATGCGTACTTCGTAGCTACTTCAAATTGGCTGCCCTTTACAATCCCAGTGATATAAATGCTTCATGAATGGGTTCCGGGTGAGATAGTGCTGGAGTGAGAGGAAGATCAGAGCGACGGCTGGAGGGCTCAGGAGCGAGTTAAACCCATTATATAAAGCGGTGACCACCCGGTAGTTCACGTGGTGTGCTCCGATTGCGGAGTGCTCAAATAGATCTCTTTAGGCCCTGAGGAAGGAGTTTTGGCTTCCGCGGACGCGAAGGGCCTGGATGTGGCCGATTAGGTCAGGAGACTGAACAAGCGAGCTTCGAAGCTTCAGGAGGTACTCAAGTAGCCGGACTCAATCTCCAGTGAGTAGATGGGCATTGCTACCTCGGGGAACCCTTTTCCAAGTAGGCAACCCAAAGGCATTGTGGGACTTTTGGCATTCTCACGGCCTTATGGGAAACGTGGTCCAGTCTTATTGGACTCTCTACCGAAATCCCAGCCTAGGAAGCCCAGAGAGGAAATGACAATTCTTAATATTTAATGCTGGAAGGAAACTTAGAAATACACGAGACCTTTTTGTAGATGGGGAATTGTTGTCAACTGAGGCCCAAACTTTCACCGATAAGGTCACAGCCGATAGATAGAAAGAAAGCCCAATGTGATTTGGTTTTGAAACATGTACCTTAAGAAAGAATCTAGCCGGTAATCCCAAGATATGTTGCGAGGTTTGTGTGATCAAAATATGCATTCCTTGTTGGAGGGGATGTGGGAAAACGGGGACACTGATACAGTGTGGGAGGAACTGTGAACACATCCAGCCATTCTGGAGAGCAGTTTGGAACTATGCTCAAAAAGTTATCAAACTGTGCATATCCTTTGATCCAGCAGTGTTTCTATTGGGCTTATATCCCAAAGAAATACTAAAGAAGGGAAAGAGACCTGTATGTGCCAAAATGTTTGTGGTGGCCCTGTTTGTAGTGGCTAGAAGCTGGAAACTGAGTGAATGCTCATCAATTGGAGAATGGTTGAGTAAATTGTGGTATATGAATGTTATGGAATATTATTGTTCTGTAAGGAACGACCAGCAGGATGAATACAGAGAGGACTGGCGAGACTTACATGAACTGATGCTGAGTGAAATGAGCAGAACCAGGAGGTCATTATATACCTCAACAACAATACTGTTTGAGGATGTATTCTGATGGAAGTGGATCTCTTCCATAAAGAGACCTAACTCAGTTTCAGTTGATCAAGGATGGTGTTATATTAATGTTATATGATTTTTTAAGAGAAGTTCGATCCGCTTTTATAAATGACGCTCTCAGGCTCAGTTAAAGTAAAAGTAAAATTTAATTATACAATGCACGGGATAGAATGCTTGCAATAACAACACATACAGCAAATAATACACAAAAGGCAAAGAATAATAAGGATTATGATTAGAATAGCAGAGAAAGAGAGGGACTACATTACTCAGTACGATCGAGGGAGCTTCAACTCTAATTGGACGGCTGGGAAGGCCCCGATATTTCAGCCTGTGAGTCTCGATTGGGAAAGTCCTAGGCAGATCGTCATCTCCATAGGTGAGGTTTCAAAGTGCAGAATGCTTTGCCCACTCTTTATAGGGGTCCAAACAAAGAAGGCTTTGGGCCAAATGAAGACCTCATCTAAGACAAGGACGCACCAACTAGGGCTCCAGGTGGTTATAATCAAATGTTGCATTGATAAGAGGACCAGTCCTTATCAACAGCAACAGTTCCAAGGAGTGGAGAGTTCCTGGAATCATATAATTGGAGCTAAAACACAGGTGGTACATGCCTGTCTTATAGATTAAAAAGGAAAGAGATGAAATAGTTATGGGTCAAGGAACGGTCAGGTTTTCATAGGAGAAGGAGTTAAAATATATGCTCTTGGGGTGAGAGAGTAGACAAGTCCTCACAGGGGGAGTCACGTCCTTCCTCGATTGGGTTCTCATGGTTTACATGGGAATTAGATTCATATGGGGAAAGTCATGTCCTTACAATGATTTGAAATGAACTTACTACTAATAAGGAGATTTCTTATTCAGATGGACAGAAGCAGCTACACCCAAAGAAAAGACACTAGGAAATGAAAATGAACTGCTTGCATTTTTGTTTTTCTTCCCGGGTTATTTATACCTTCTGAATCCAATTCTCCCTATGCAACAAGAAAACTGTTTGGTTCTGCACACATATATTGTATCTAGGATATACTGTAACCTATTTAACATGTAAAGGACTGCTTGCCATCTGGGGGAGGAGGTGGAGGGAGGGAGGAGAAAAATCAGAAGTGAGTGCAAGGGATAATGCTGTAAAAAATTACCCTGACATGGGTTATTTTAAAAAAAAAAAAATTGCATTCCTTTAGGCAGAGCCGCTACATGTAAAAGTATGATCTGTGTTGCTTTATGTGGATTGAGGTGGGTGGGTGGAGAGGGCGGAAGGAAAAAAGGAAGGATTCAACAGTTGCCTCATCCATACTGTGCTCTAGTGCCCACTTCTCGTGTGGGGAATCTCCTATTTACTCAATGATTGTTGTTTGTCCTTCCCATGGATGGATTCCAGCTCAAGCCTCACTTTTGGTTTTCAAGGCTTTGAGTGTAAATAGCAATTGTTTTTGTTTTGGACATAACTGTATTTCCAAATGTGTGTGAGACTAGGTAAAATGGCTTCATTTCTTACCTAGTCCAAAACAAAACAAAACAAAACCCACTATCCCCTAAATAAATCTGGGCATTGCCTTAGTCAAACTGAAACCTGTTAAAGACCTTAAAGACCTTAAAAAAGCTGAGGTCTCCCACTGCGCTTGGGCCATCCCGGTCTTTCTGATCTATATGTTGCCACTAGACCCAGATGAGAAGAGGAGAGAATGACACTGATGATTTTGCACAGTTATCACTTTACTTTCATGTTACGACCTTCCTGGTGAAAACAAAGGACAACAACAACAGATGTAGATAGAATTAGGGCATAGTTTCCTGATTCTATATTCACTTCAAATTAGATATCCCATAGACATTTTAAACTCAGTATGTCTAAAATTGAACTCTTATTTCCCCCTCCACACACACACACACACACCTCCAATAATCTCTTCTTTCTAACTTCTCTATTGCTGTTATGGGTACTACTATCCTCTCAGTTACCCAGGATCACAAACTATGTGTCATTTTTAATTCCTCAGTTTTTCTCATTCCCCCAATATCTAATGGGTTGTCAAGACACCATTGTAATATCTCTTCTATCCTCTCTTTTCTATTCTTAGAGTGGCACTTCCCCAAAGGCCCATATTATCTCTTACCTGAATAATTGACTGGTTGATCTCTTTACCACAAGTCTCTCTTTTCTTTTCACAAGACCATGAAATTTAGCTAGTTGTCCCTCATACCCAAACTGATCTCCTTCCTTATTCCTGCCTCCTATCTTTTCCTGACTTCAGGAGCTAAAATCCCACCATCTAAAACAATCCCTCTTAATTCCTTCCCTCTATTGATTATCTCCAATTTAGTCAGTCTGTATTTTGTTTGTTCATAGTTTGCATGTTGTCTCTATTAAACTAACTCCTTTGAAAGCAGAGATTTATCTTTTGCCTCTTTTTGTATTCTTAGCACAAAGTCTGATCCACAGTAGACATTTAATAAATGTTAACTGGATTTTCCATAAAAATGATGGGTTTGTTTTTGTTTTTGTTTTTGTTTGTTTTGCTGAGGCAATTGGGGTGAAATGACTTGCCCAGGGTCACACAGCTAGGAAGTGTTAAATCTCTAAGGCCAAATTTGAATTCGGGTCCTCCTGACTTTAGGGCTGGTACCCTATCCACTGTGCCACCTAGCTGACCCAAAATGATGTTATTGTGATATTAGATTCCTTTGAAAAGTTTTAACCATGGTGTGTGGATGTGGATGTAGGTGTGGGTGTGATGCTCATGCACGCGCACACACACACACACACACACACACACATATACATATTGTCTATATTTTTTCTTTTGCTCTCTGAACCCTCCCATGATGATATCTTGGGTTTCTTAGCAAGATTTCTTTCTTAATAATCTTGCCTTAAAAACCAAAACCACTTAGATTTCTTTTGATTGATTGGTTATCTATAGATCCCAGGCCAAATCTCATTTGGTCATTGTTTGGGTTCTGTTTCACTGGGATTGAATGTAAATAGCAATCTTTTCTGCTTTGGCTATTAATCCTGAGGGTCTTTCCCTTCCAGATTTATTTAGGGGATGGTGGGCTTTGTTTTGTTTTGTTTTGGACTAGGTAAAAGAACTGATTCTTTGCCTCAATTGTTACCTAGCCTTAATGTCTAAATGGGTGTGAGACTTGTTCAAGATCTTAGTTTAAAAAGGCCAAAGTCTCCCATTGCATCCAAGGCCATCTTCAGTCACCTTCATCTATATCTGGCTACTGGACCTAGATGGCTGTGGAGGGGAAAGTGAAACAGGTGACCTTGCAATAGCCCTCCCTCATCTAAACCCAATTTACTTGCATGTCATAGTCCCTGATATCATGGTCCTTTTTGAGAATGAAGGCCAAACACATAATAAGAGCATAGTAATCAGAGTTTCGGTTTAAGTGCCCCAATGTGGACCAAAACAGAGTCAGCAAGGATAAACAGTTCTCAGCATGTTTATATAGACCCTAAAGTTTATATAGACTCTTTCTGGTCTACTGGTAGGGAAACTTGTAGTCTGGCCCTTCCCCCATCTAAAATGCACTAAGGGAGCTTCAACTTTTTAAATCTCAGACCATTATCCTCATTAATAAACTCAGTCCCTGCCTCTAAAAAGCTTCCACTCTTACATCCTTTTGAGGACTTAACCTCTACTGTGACCACCCACTGATGTCCCTATGGGTCTCAGTTTTCCAATTTGTTTTATTTCTCCAATTTAATTTTTATAACTCTGGAAATCAAACAAATACTCATCCATTTCTCACATTAGGAAATCTGAAGGATCATCTATGTGAATATTAAAGTTCCCTTGTATAAAGGCAGGGAACTTGAGTCAGGAGAGAAAATGACTTGGGGTTGTTGGGAGGCAGGGTGTACCACAGCTATCTTTATTTGGATGAAGAAGGGAATTTTGATTGAGTGAACTTAAAAGAAAAATGATAGAAATAATAGATTCACTTTTAAGGGATAAAAGTAAAAAAGGGGGTGAATGGAATGCACAGAAGTAAGAAGACACCAGTGTGTCTGGGAATGTGAAAATAAAATGCTAAATAATGTCATCAGTATAGAGCTATGACTATTTCCCTTGTATCTTCAAAAAGGAATCTCTCCCCATTGAGTAATAGTATGTTCTTGATGGAAATAATGGAATTTGGAATTCATTTGGTTCTACTATTTATTGTGTTCTGGAAATGCAAAATGAATTAAATATACACCTTGTTAATGTGTTTATTTCAGGATTAAATTGTCAAGTTGTGAGAAGAAAAGTGAAATTTAAATTTAATTCAATAAACATTTAAGTATCCGACTACTATGTGGAAAACATTAGGGATACAAAACATTTGCCCTCAAGAAGTTTACAGTCTCTTTGAGGGAAGGTAATGCACAAAAGGAAACTGAAGAGAGAGGTGGATGGATGCCCCTCAGTGGATGCTGGTTGGGTTTGGGGGTCACCTTATTCCCTGGAATTGAAACCAGACAGAGCTGTAGATGGGAAGTAGAATGAGATGGAAGATCATTTTCTTCTCTTTATGAAGATAGGCTTTGGGAGGAGATCAGAACTCAGCCTTCCAGTTAAAGAAGTAGGAAGAGGGAGATGGAATCCACAGTTTGAATTTATTGCATAGTAATGTATTAAATGTGATGAGCTTATTCTTGGAGGAGCATCTTGTTCTATGATGTTCAAATAGAGCAGAACTATAGTTATATGGAATTTAATATTTTTATTTTAAAGGAATAGCCAGTGTTTGAAAACAGCAATTTGATTCTTCCCATTTTACTTCTGAATGTTGTTATTCTCACAGTTAAAGTTTTTAACCCTACAAAGCAGGTTTAACTCTATAAATGCTGAACTGTTCTACAACATAAGAATAGTTTTATCACATTTTCATCTTTTGCACTAAGCCCACAATAGAGAATACAAGGAGTCTGCCTTTCCTCCCATATGTATGCTCCAATATCCTTGGACCCAGGTTTCAGAAGAACAAGTAGAGTTGTTATTCAGTCTTTTCAGTCTTGTCCAACTCTTTCTGACCCCATTTGATATTTTCTTGGCAAGGATACAGGAATAATTTGCCATTTCCTGCTCCAGTTCATTTTATAGATGAGGAAATTGAGGGGATTAGGACAAGTAAGTAGTTAATTATGGAAATTAAGTGAACTGCAAGACTCTATCCAGTTCAGTTCTGGAATTAGCTCAATTCCCTTTTTATTCAATTATGAGTTCAATTTCTGCCTTGTGAGAAAACTTCATTCAATTATAGAAATTGGGAGGGAGGGATGTCAAGGTGGGGAAGTGGGGAGGATTGTCTGAATTTAACCCCTGCTTGGCTAAAAAATTTGACCATCCCTACCTGCTGCTTAAAGCATATAAAATATAAATATTTTATATTTACAAAGCCTATAAAAATATAATCTAGATTATATTGATCAGAAGCTCAAATCCAAAGATTGATGTAAGGAGTTTTCTCATAATCTTAAGCATATGTCTTATCTGAAAACTGGCTCCTACTGATCCATCAATAATTATTTCCATGTTCCTTTGGTTGTTTACAGATACTTGAGGAGATGACTTTATCTCATATTTTAGGGAATTGCACCTGATTACTCTCCCCCTCTTGATTTGGACATCCCCTAATCTTCTCCCTGGTTAGAAATTAGGTTACCTAATGGTGTGTCCTGGTTGTTTTCTTTTAATTGTTTATTTGATTGTATTTAATGCATAACAGTCTGTCTACCTCTGTATTCAAAGCCCATGTCTAAACTCAAGAGGTCTACTCCTGATTTCAAGGAATTGCCATGCATTCCTTAATCAATTGAATTTTTATTTCCTACTTGCCTCACAGATTAGAATTTGAGGTAAACAAGGTTAAGTGACTCGTCCAGGATCATACAGTAAGTGTTTGAGGTCTGAGTTCCTGAAGATGAGCCTTCTGATTCCAAATCTGATATTCATCTTGGGAAAGAACTAGATATCGAGTTTTTAAGAAAAGAAAAGAAAGAAAGAAAGAAAACCAACTGGGTCTTCTTTGCCCCTCCTTCAGATTTGGGAGAAAAAAAATCACTTTAGCTTTTTGGTCTCAATTTTTTTTTCGTTGTATAAAATGAAGTATTAAATGATATGATCTAACCCTAAAATTGTCTGATTCTTAAAACTGAATGCAAATAGAAACTATGTGAAGCTTTATTTACTTATTTGGTATTACACATGAATGTTTTGACCCTTTTTGACAAATACAAAATTTAAGTAATTTGTCATCTGCTTTTGATTCATGGAAAAAAAATGAAACTTTGTTTTTCGTTTTTGCAGTACAGTTGACGTGTTAATATATATCATGAAACAATGAGGAGGTTTTTGTTGCTTTATGCTACACAGTGTGGACAGGCAAAAGCCATAGCAGAGGAAATAAGTGAGAAAGCTGGTACACATGGATTTTTTGCAGATATTCACTGTTTCAGTGAATCTGATAAGGTGAGATGCTCAAGTAATTTTGCTATATTGGAGAATAAATATATGTGATAAAGAATCCAAGTATACTGATTCATAGGATGGTTTGTTTACTAGTCTAATGCTTATATCCTTATTTAAAAAAAAAATATGGACACAATGTTAAATTTATGACAATTTGATATTTTAGAAGGCTTCATTCCCAAGAAGTTTCAGAATATCATTGTAAGCATGCATATATTTTGTTTTTTAAAAAAATGTGTGTATATACAAACAAACAAATAACATGCGTATTTGCTCTTTAAATGGTTTTCAATCTAGATATAAATGGAAGGTCATTAACTTGCTAATTCATGGGAGTAAAGAGCAAACCCTTTAGTAAGTTGAAGTGGAGAAATTTTTTATTACTTTTCAAAAAACTTTTAATATTTTTTAAACTATCCAGATTTCTGTGTTTCAAAAACCACATAAATGGGTGGGCAAAGGAAAATTCTTTATAACAGTTAAAGATAACTAGACAAAAATGTATTGTCCATATTGTAATATATAATGCCTAAGAATTTTTGAAAGGGGAGAACATAATAGATTATGCCTTTATAAAGAAAATAAATGTTGGACTGTGAGCTTCAAATTTTCCTGTTCATAGAATAGAGATAGTAATTGTTAAGAACCTTGTCCCATTGTATAGGAGTTATCTTTAGTCAAATGAAGAAGTAATTACCTAAAATCTTTTAGACGTTTTATAAGAAAAATTTGGCTATCAAAACTCTTAGATATTGAGTTCTTCTGAATAGCTATGTCCTTAAAACCAGAGCTTTTAATTTTTATATTTTGTTTCTTTTCTTAATGCAAATCTTTCAAAAATAACTTCTTTGTCTTTTTTTTTTTTTATGCCATCTGTGACACCTGACTGAAATTCTACAAACCTAAATACATAGTAGAGATGCCCAGTGTTTTCAAGGGTCATTGCATGTTTCAACAAGTAACTCTATGGGCAGCTTTTAGAGATTTCTTGTACAGCACAGAATTTACTCATCAGAATTATCAGAAATACCATCATTGTTTGATGAAAATGAGGGAAATTTAGATGCTATTATATGTAAAAAATGAGAATTCCCCAGGGTTTACCAATAAGTACTTTATCTCTAAGAAGACAGCTTTTTCTTTGATAAAAAAGTAAAATGCAAGCAAAACTTCCAAAGATACAGAATTCTCGCCTCAGTAAGGAGGCAAATGACATTCATTTTACACTGAAAATAATAATCCAAAGCATTTATACATTTCCCTGAAGGTTATTTGAAGGCCAAAGGCTTATCATATATTACAGCTATTTAGTGTGGATGGAGCCACACTGCTCAGTGTAAAGGATGTGATCCTGGAGAGTTGGATTGAACACTTCTATACTGTTCTCAGCAGACTCATGGTCCAATTCTGGAATTAGCTCAATACCCTTTCTATTCAATTATGAGTTTCTGCCTTGTAAGAAAACTTCATTCAATTATAGGAATTGGGAGGGAGGGATGCTCCTTTATTGCATTGTCTGAATTTACTCTATACCTCTATACCGCAGAATGAAGTAAATATCTCTCTAGCTGAAATTCCAACTGAAGAAGAGGTTTAGAATGCCATTAGGCTTCTCTTCTGTAACAAAGCTCTGAGGAAGCATCAATATCTGAATCCCTTGGCTGGGAGGACTCATCCACAGCTATCCACAGCAAGTTATACAAAACTTCCTAGTCCAAATCCTCAAAGTCCTTTTCCACTAAGAGGTTTTTATAAGTTGGGAACAAAGAAGACTCTATGCTAAGGATTCTCATTTGATACAAGACTCTTGAGACATAGCAGCCTCCCAGCTACAGGATGCTCCATTACAAGAAGTCGTCCAAGGAGAATATTTATTTATTCATTCATTTAGGAGGATTATGTTTACTTCAGGAACTGACCAGGTTTCTGGGGTAAACACAGGTCTGCATTGTAGGATACTCAATAATTAATACACCAGAAGAGTGGCCTTTCAACTTCTTTGTGCTTTTCTGGCATTCCATCAGATAACTGCAAGTACTTTCTCATGTTCTCAGCATAAAGTATGGCTGAGACTCACTTATGATTCCTTATTCACTAGGATTCCTTATATCATTTACCCAAGAGCCAGAACATCTTCAAAAAGGTTTGAGGAATGGTTGATGGTGTTTTGAATGCCAAAATTCTGTACAGAATATTGGTTAATCCGACCAAGTTGATAATATCAGTTTTGATACTATAGCACTATCATGGCAAAATTTGCTTGCCTGGTGAAGTTCATAATACTTAATGCAGATTCTGAAAAATGGACAATGCTCTTGTGTTGCTCCTGGTCACCAGGGGAAGGAAGTAGTTCTATGTGTTTATTCCCTTACTTTTTTTTTTTTTTTTAAGTATGCTAATTTCAGCGATGTTGTCAGAAACATCAATAAAGACAAAAATGGCATCAGTCAGCTGCCACACTGATATTTAATGGAAAAGGTTACAAACTAAGACCAAAATGGAAGAAGAATTGGTATGCAGCTTTTTGTTTGCAGATGACTGAGTCAGTGCAGCCTCTGAGGCTAAGATGCAGTGACATGGATCAATTCTCTGCCAATTGTGCTAATTTAGCCTCAAGAGTTACTAAGAAAACAGAGCTTCTCTATACTATATATGGAACCATTGGCTACAGCAAAAGTAGGAATTTTGAATGCTGTGGATAAGTTCACTTACCTTGGCAATATACTTTCCAGGGATGTCCATATAGATAGTGAGGTTGACACATGCATTGCCAGAATATTTGGGAAACCCTGAAACAAAGTGTAGGAAGGGAATATCGTGCTGTCTACCAACTGAAAAACCATGATGCCAGCTTCACTATTGAATGCCTGTGAAATCTGAGCAGTATACTTGTGCCTTTCCAAGAAACTTCTATTTCAATTGTCTTTGGAAAATTCTAAAGATCACCTAGCAAGATAAGGTAGCAGACACTAGGCCCCTTCCTTGAACTGCAATGCTAATCATTCAGACTACTGAAGAAAGCAAAATTCCAGTGGGCTGGCCATATTGTTTGAATACTGACTATGCATTTGTCTAAAAACTGTTTTGCAGAGAGCTCACTCAAGACAAGCAAACTCTTGTCACAAGTGGAGATCAGAGGAAGTAATAAAAGGATGCTCTCAAGGTCTTTCCAAAGACCTTTGGTATAAATTGAGAGACATGGGGAATAGGGGCACAGGATCATTTAGTATAGTGTGCCACATTATTAGGGTTCTTAAAAAGTGATAGGTTGGTTGTCTAATTTAGCATGATACTTAACAAGTTCTCTAGCTCACTAATGTATTTAGCATCTTTGGAGTTCACACTTCTGGGAGGTTCACAAGTCAGGATTCAATATGAGATTCGCAAGTTCAGTAGAGGAGATTCACAAGTCAGGAACCCACAATCCCACTCTCTTGGAGGAGGAGTCAATCTTTGAGTTCACACCTCTAAAAGAGGATATAAAAGGACAACCACTAGAGACTTAGGAGATAAAGCAGAAGTCAGTGGAGGAGATTGAGAAGCCAGAGACTGCAGTAGGGCAGAACTGGGGATTCAGAAGAGGGGAGGCTGAAGCTGGCAGAGGCAGAGGCAAAGGACTAGCAACAAGAGCTCTCAGAACCAGGAAAGCTTACCGGGCTATTTTGGAAGAGACAATAAAGGACTGGACTTTAACTCCTGGCTGCATTTTGGGTGATTATTACTCGGAACTGAAATGAAGGCTACCTCCAGAAGCCCCCAAAGAAATCTGCTCCCAGAGAACCAACATATTTTAGAGAAGAGAACACTGTATCTCTTCTAGCAAAGTACTATGCTCTATAAGCAAAGCAGAGTACAGTATGTCAAAAGAAACATATGATGCACAGAGTTAGACATATCCTTCCAAAATATTTAGCTTGTGCCCAGCCTATGGTAGAGCCTTAGAGCTTATATTGATTTGAGCAGACAGTCAGTCACAATGTACATTGATTTCAACAGAGTCCTCTCAGAGTCATTTTGGTCCTCTGAGTGGATGCTTTCAGTGGTACCAGATTGAAGATGTCCCATGCTTTCAAGGGTCATTGCGGTATTTTAGCAGGTGTCTTTTTTTTTTTTACCCTCTACACTGCCCTTCTCTCTCCCCTTTCCCCATCTTAACTTGTCATCTTGAGAGCTTTTTTATTGTCTGTCTTGCTAATTTTCTTCTACCAGATTTTCTCTTGCCTGTTGCCTTCAGAAACGATCTTTCCTTCTTGGATCTTCATGTTCTAATTGGTATTATTTTGAATTATATCTATGTCATGTCTCCCCATTTAAGTTTCATGAGAACAAGGATCATACCTTATGTACTTTTTGTTTCAACCTTATAATTTGGAAAAATTCCTGAAATATAAAATAATAGGTAAGAGAGTCTTTTAACTTCATAATGACTTGTAATTTAGTGCTCTTACTTAACAGATGTATTGAGCATCATCCCATGCATTATCAGTTTGTAAAAACAGAGAAGGTATAGTACCTTCATGTATATGAAACAAAATTAGTGACAAAGCCAAGGAGGAAATTGTTAAACCGATTCTTTAGTCTGATAGTCATAAAAATATAAATTTTACTAAAAAATCTTCCTTGTGTTTTTAGTATGATTTAAAAACAGAAAAAGATCCACTTGTTGTCGTTATTTCTACCACTGGCACTGGAGATCCACCAGATACAGCAGTCAAATTTGTTAAAACAATTAAAGACAATAATCTGCCACCAGATTTCTTCTGTCATCTGCGGTATGGATTACTGGGTAATGGAAGATTATTTCTTCTTGATTCATTATATAACATTAATTTTAAGATGAATGTAAAAGCAGAGATTATAATTCTATAATTTTGAAAAGATTAAACACAAAAAAAACAAAGAAATTATATTTTCCTAGTCTAATTTAGTTTTTTCTTATTTACACTTAACAGCAAAAATTAAAAGATATGTTGATTTAAAATGCTTTCTAAGTAAGATATTCAGTATAATATTTTACTATGGAATTTGTGTTTTTGTGTTAACCATTACCAGATGGATTTTTTTTTTCAAAATAAAAATGTTCTTAAAGGGGGAAAACTATGCTAATTCATTAATATTTTTATATTTAGTCACAGATTTAGAATCTAGAAACCAAAGACTTATACATAGTAGATCCTTAAAATTAAGATTTAATTTAAAATTATTTTTACCTTCTTGACAATTGGGGTTGGTCTAGAAACACACAAGTGATTCATGTGGGTCCTATTCTAAAATAATTTCTTTATTTGTGGAATGTATCTGTGTTTGGTCAGATGCTCTGAATGCAATATGCCAATTAATAATTAAGAGAAACCGTTCAGTAAAGGGGCCTAACAGCCTCAGGAAGCATATTTTTCAGAAAGCTACACAGGCCTAGTTAAGTAGACAGGAATATCTTAAGAGAAAGTGATTGAACTATGTCTTCCTAAATGAACATACAGTTCATGGAGCCTTTATACATCAATTATGAGTACTTTCAGGTGAGTCAGAAAAGTGATAATGGAGAGGAATTATTGGGCAGAAGTAGCTGTTTCAGCTCATAAACCCCAAGAAAAGTAACATGGCTATAAAGCTTGATTTGGTCAGTGCTTTGCACATTCTCAAGCATGGCTTAGTGCTGTTCAAAGATGACAAGAACTCAGAAGTTCTCACTGAAGATTTCAAATTTTTAATTTGGAACTTGGGAGAGTTGGAATTTTGTCTTGTAGAACAAATCTGGAGAAAAGTAACTGAATCTTAAAGATCACACCATAAGGCAGTTAAAAGATAGTTCAGATTCCTTTCACAAAAAGGCTGAGGAAAGTTTTTAAACAATCCATAATAGTAATCACAAAAGATAAAAGAAACAATTTCAATGACAAGATACTAAAAAGCTTTTACATGTACAAAAAAAGTAAAATGCAAGCAAAACTTCCAAAGATACAGAATTCTCGCCTCAGTAAGGAGGCAAATGACATTCATTTTACACTGAAAATAATAATCCAAAGCATTTATACATTTGATTATACATTATTTTATTATTAAATTATTTCCCCAGAGGTTCTAGACATTTTGTTCCATTTAATGGACTACATTGGGAGTTTGATTGGCATAGCACTAAATCTGTAAATTAACTTAGGTAGTATTGTCATTTTTATATTGGTGAGAGACTATCATGTGTAAGCACTTGCTATTTATGACATTTAAATTTTTTTTTTTTTGGTAATTTTATTTATCTAAATCCAGAGTATGCCATAGTAGAATAATGCCTGGTTATTGCTATACATTTTTTTTTTTTTTTTTTTGCTTAGGCAATTAGTTAAGTGACTTGCCCAGGGCCACACAGCTAGGCAATGTTAAGTGTCTTGAAACCAAATTTGAACTAGGGTCCTCCTGACATCAGGGCTGGTGCTCTTAGCTACCATTTTTTTAAGTTCTTTTACATGGAATTTCCTATTTCCTTCTCTATTTTGTTGTTGATGTGAAGAAATGCTGATGACTTTGATGAATTTATTTTGTGTCTCATTGTATTACTGGAACTATCCTTTTTTCAGCAAAACTTTTTTTTGCCTACTTTTGACTTTAATTTTTTTTTTCTTGCCTTATTATTCCTTGCATTTCTAGAACTATGTAAAATTACAGTGGAGAAAGAAATCATCCTTCTTACTGAGAAAAATTTTAGTGTTTAGTTATTGCAAATGCTAGCTTTTGGTTTTAGATAAGTAGTTTTTATCATACTTAAAATGGATTTCTATGCTTGTGTTCTGTAGTATTTTTAATCTAATAAATATATTTTGTCAGAGGCTTTTTCTGCATCCATTGATGTAATCATATGGTATCAAGAAGTATTCTTTTTACATCCAATATTTTAATAATGTTGAACCATTCTTGCATCCATAGAATAAAACCACCTTACTCCTTGAATGAATTTTTGGATTTATTATGTTTTTGGATAATATTTTATTTTAAAATTTTGTATCAGTCTTCATTATTGAAATTGCCTTTTTGTCTTTTCTTTATTTAGATAAAAGATTAATTCAGCTCATAAAAGGAGTTTTTGAGATTAATATGATAGCATATCTATTCATTTGTATTTTAAAATTTGGTAGAAATCCATTAAAATTTAGAGGATAGCTTTTTAAAATTTTCACATTTCCTGCTAATTATTTATTTTTGATCTAGGTCTAGGTGATTCAGAATATACCTATTTCTGTAATGGTGGGAAAATAATTGATAAACGACTTCAAGAACTTGGAGCCCGACGGTTTTATAAAACTGGGCATGCAGATGATTGTGTAGGGTAAGATGATTTTCATATATCCATATTTTAATCATAAATGACAGAAGGAAATATTT
This sequence comes from Antechinus flavipes, assembly GCF_016432865.1. Classification (NCBI taxonomy): domain Eukaryota; kingdom Metazoa; phylum Chordata; class Mammalia; order Dasyuromorphia; family Dasyuridae; genus Antechinus; species Antechinus flavipes. The sequence continues at coordinate 393,644,679 of NC_067398.1, forward strand.
TTAAGTCATTTACTACTGGCCCATTCATCAAAGTTTTTCCATTCACTAAAATCCTGCTGATCAATTTTCCATTATTTTTAGTCATTGAAATTTTTATATATCAGAACACTTAACATTAGAGTGATTTCTCTTCCTTTTCTCCCTTTCCTCCTGCTTCCCCAAAACTGACTTTCCTTCAATCTTCAGCCATTTTTAAACAGTCAGTAAACATTTATTAAATACTGTGTGCTAGGTACTGTTATGAGCCTGGTAGTCTTCTCCTTTGGTAGTATCTAGATTAGATTTATACTTTATTTGGTTTTGATTTGAAAAAAATCTGTTTAAAGTCAAATATTTATGCATTTCTGCATAAACTTGATGACCACTTTGACATTGGGTCTCCTACATAACCCTCTTTATACTTAAATCTATTTCAAAACAGCTTTATCATCCATATCTTCTGACCTATGTCATCCTCTTGATGAATGGCATCTATGCCATTACCCACAAATCTAAATATATTTCTATATATTTCAGCAGCCTCAGACATTAGTATTCAACATAACCCCTTTACTGTTCTTTCCCTGGAAACTCAACACATCTCAAAGTTGCCTCTCTTGCTTCTCCCAATTTCAGAGTTCCCAATAGTGCCATTCACAAATGTCAGTATGTCTTTTTGTTTATTTATGTATATATTTATTTGCTGAAGCAACATTTTTTGTCTTGCCTCCCTAAAAGACTTCAGTCACAGAAGTGATGGATAATTAAATTTTATGCCTATATATATCCCTATGAACCTTATGTCAGTAGTAATGTAAATGTCTTTAATATGTCTGTTTTCAAAGTAATGACATCATTCATTAACATTTACATTATTGCTTGTTTTAAGATGTTACTGTTTCCAAAGTACTGCTAAAGACATTCTCTTTTGTGAGTGTGTCTAGGCATTTCTATTGCAATGAGTTATCCATAGTAGCTTAATTTTTCTTTTAATGTAATAATTGATTTATAGAGGTATTATTATGAATTGGATAACATTCTTGACTCAGAAAGACTTAAGTTTACATCACATCTATGTTACTTTTTAGTTCTTTCATTATGGACAAGTCACTTTATTTTAGCATTTCTAAACATTAGTTAACTTTCTAAAACTGTTAGATGGATTACAAGATGTGTAAGTAGAGGGAATTCCTACCTTGACAAAATCCCAGGTCTTTGATTTATTGATGGGAGGGAACACTTACTTAAACCTTGAAGGATTCCTGCATTTTACAAACATTAGGTTCCCAGTATATTTCAACAAGAAGAGAGATTTTATTTCATTGAGTTCATTTAAATAAATTTTCTTTGGCATATATATGACTTTATCAAGTTTTGTTAACTATGCCTAGTTCATATATACTAGAATGTGAAACTTTCTGTCTTTGATGTCTCTCTCTCTCTCTCTCTCTCTCTTTTTTTTTTTTTTTTAGTTTAGAACTTGTTGTTGAACCCTGGATTGATGGACTTTGGATTGCCCTCAACAAACAATTTGTCCTAAGTGAAAGAAAAACAGATATGATCAGTGATTTCAGTACCACATCCAGTGCCTCCTTAAAGAATGTTAAACCAGAAATATTACCCATTGACTCACACATTGCACTTCTCAAATTGAATGATTTGGAAGGGAGAGTTTATTCAGGAACTTTAATCGAAGATTTTGAACCCTCACTTATCCAATCAATACCACCCCTTTCACAATCTGCTCTTAATATTCCAACATTACCTCCAGAATATTTAGATGTCCAGTTTCAGGAACCTCTTGATCAGGTAAGAAATGTAGTTCTGATATGTGTTAGAGATGTAACTACAAATATGATTGAAGAATGTATGTGCATCCAGAGAAATAATTGATAAATAGAAGTAGGAACAGAATGGCTTACAAATCTGCACATAATTGTATCGCATGGTAACTGTCTCTGAGGTAGGTTGGGGGAGGAGGAAGAAAAAAGTCACATAACTTTATTATATATTTAAAAGGAATGGCAAGTTGTACATAATAGATTTGCAGTTAAATGTGCAATTACCTTTTTTTTTTTCTTTTCTATTTTGTTGTGGAAATGCTTGTTTTGTTTCTTAAATTCAGAGTAATATAAATTAGATTTAAAAAATTCTATTGGGTGGATGGTTATATAGCTTTAAATTAGTTGTATTAATGGTATTCAAGAATAAGTAGTAATTTTATTAATTGTACTATCTATGTAAAACTTATAGCTCAAATTCTTAACTTTAATTTTTAAAAACAATTTATGTATGCAAGATAATATAATAAACTTTCTTTATGGACATTTCAATAATAAGGTTAATTTAGTAGCTAAAGTTGGAAAAGTAGTAGTGTTCTCACTAAAAAATTGGAAATTTAGAAGAGGAGGGAGTTTGGCAAAAGTATGTGAAAGGAAAAGAAAGAGGAAAGGGTTAGTGTTGGACAATATTTAAGTCAATTTTGAGATTTTGGAGACAAAAGTATAATTTATGTTCACAGGGACTTTATCTAGTTCTAATTATTTAATGATAAAACAAAGAAAACAGTTAAGAATGTGTATCATTTATTTGCCTTGGTGTTTATCTGTGGATTTCTCTATCTCATAGTCACGTGAGTCTCTTTTGTCCATATGTGTTCCAACCAGGAACTGGTTAAATCTGTTGTGGTTTTGCAGAGTATTCTTGATGGCCTATCCACATGGCAATTATCTAGTGTAATTATAACCTTTATTCCTTTTAAGTGTACAATCATGATTAATCTGGAGAAAGATACATAGAGGGATTACTATCTTTGTTTTGGTAATTAGTGCTTATGCCAATGGATTCTTTACTCATTCTCTAGTTGGTTACTTTTTAACATCAAATTGGCACTCATCACTGTAGAGATGATAATGAAAAGCCTACTTTTTTTCATTAAGTTTCATTTTTAGTTTATAGGATAAAATAAGCATTTTTATAACAGTATAACAAAAAAAATGATTGCACTTGAAATTGCAAATCTGCTTTGAATAACTTGACATTCCTTCAAATACACACACAAAAAAAAAATTATCTAAATTTATTTTTTTCCCTCTACCCCACAATAGAGATGGTTAACAGCCACAAATATATGTGTGCGTGTATATATGTGTGTGTGTGTGTGTGTGTGTGTGTGTGTGTGTGTGTGTGTGTGTATAGAAGTATGTATAGAATAATTTTATCATATAACAATTTTCTTTCTCTGGATGCAGATAGTTCTTTCTTCATAATTTGGGTATTATAATAATTAAAATAATTTTCATTCAAAGCCATTCTTTTTTATTCACCATCTCTATTTTATAAAATTTATTTAGTATTTTGTTTTTCCCCAGTTACATGTAAAAACAAATTTTAACATTTATTTTTAAGACTTTGGATTAAAAATTATCTCCCTTCCTTCCCATCCCAGCATTGAGAAGGTGAGCAATTCAGTCTAAGTTCTTTTAAAAATTCTTTTGGGACTTGAGACCATTTGGGGTAGGAGTGACTTTTTTCACCTCACTATTTTCCTCTGAATATTAACTCAGTTCTTCTTTTATACCAAAGTAGCTATCTTTGATCAGGTTCTTTTTTGAAAGAAGGCCATGACAACTTGGTTTCTATAACTTGTAAGGTTATCCCTGTCATGAATGACTGCAAAGTGTTAAGATCATTTGGCTAAAAGTCCACATATAAATGAATGATATTTTTTGCAAATTTCTTTGTTAGTTAATTTCAACAGATAGAAATTTTCTTTCCAGGACCAGTGCCAAGTATCTTTTACTCCAGTGGAGACAGTTTTCCAGGTTCCCATTTCAAAGGCCATTCAGCTTACTAAGAAGGATGCCATAAAAACCACTCTGCTATTGGAATTGGACATTTCAGTGAGTTGATGACTTTTACTTTCATTTGGGTAATTACATATTAAAGACAATCTGAGAAGTAAGTGGAATGATTAGGTGGTGCTTTTTTTGTTCTTTTATGCTTATATTATTCTATTTTTTTATATACAGAGGGAATGAGGAGGCCTGTGATTATATAGGGAAGAAAAAACATGAGATGTAAGGTCTGAAGTTGGGCATTTCAGTTCTTTTATAATTTTATAATTGTGATACCTTGGATAAATCATCCAAGCTTTTAAATCCTGCTTCCTCCATCTGTAGAATGGACATAACTAAACATAGATTTTCTTATAGAAAATTAAGAACATCTTTATGTCATCTAATTCTATTTGCCTAAATTTAGGTGAGCAAGCATTTATCTTACAAAGTATAATAAAAGTATCCTTTAGCTGAACTTACAAAATGAAAAGGTTATGTGCTTAGCTTTTCCAATACAATCTAAACTCTTTTAACTTTTTTTTTTTTAAATTTACTTAGAATACAACCTTTTCATACCAGCCTGGAGATTCCTTCAATATTGTTTGTCCTAATGATGCTTCAGAAGTACAGGAATTAATTCAAAGACTTCAGCTTTCAGAGAAAAAAGAACATCGTGTAAAATTGGAAATTAAAGCAAACAATAAAAAGAAAGGTACAGCACTTTTGTTCATTAGGAATTTGAAATGATGTTATTTAGTTTGGTTACTGAAAAAGAAATGAGAATGAGAGAAATGAAAGTTTTCTGTGAAAAATGTGAAAAATGTAAGAATTATTTTTGATCTCATCACATTTGAAAATTCAGGTAGTAGAATAGACAGGTGGATGTTTGCAGCCTTCACTCTTTTCTATAAGAAATGAAGGATCATTTTATCAAGATAGTTTAAAAATAGTATGACATAGAATGAGCTTTTTCAGTATTTCATGTCTAAAGCAGTAAAGTTTTTCAATATTTATTCCTTCCTTTTTTTTGATGAACTTTGTTTTTCCATTATATTCATTTTGGAAGTATTTTCTGATAGAATGGTTTTATATACTTTTCCATAATATTGATGCACATTGAATGATGAGTATTACTTAATTTTTTTGGAAATTATAATATTCATTTTCCTGTTTTTTATGTTATATCTCCAATGCCTGCTGGATTCTTCTTTTCACCCTTCATTATTAAAGGAGCAGCCATACCTCAGCACATTCCTGAAAGGGTTTCTCTTCAGTTCCTTCTTACTTGGTGCCTTGAAATAAGAGCAGTTCCTAAAAAGGTATTGTCTTCCTTCCATCTTTGCACTTCAGTATTTAAATTAATTACATCTCCTTTGGCAGAAAACCTCTGAACAATATATTCAGTTCTTGACAATGACCTACTGTAGTTGAAATATTTATTATTTAACCCAATAAATGAAAGCAATTTTTCATGTTGATTGGAAATTCTAATGGTCCTAATTTTTTCTCTTTTTACCAACTTTTCAGAAAATAATCACCAATAGTTATTATTAAATAATTAGATATGTCATATGAAAACAACAAATTGAATAATTTCTTTAGGCAAAATTATAAAATTTGTTTTAGGTGAAAGAATATAGTTTTTAAATCGAAAGATCCACTAGATGTCAGTATTGTACACTATCTTACTGAGATTAGTTTTAATTGATTTTTATTGCCACCTTGCTTTAAATGATTGTATTGAGATAACATAACTCTATTTTGCCAGATATCTCCCAATAATAAGAATAAGTAAATCATGCTATAGTTATAGAATACTCCCCAGTACAAAAAGTTGTTTTTCCTTTCTGTCTTGTTCAGTTTCCATTATAAAACATGCCAGCTAAAATGACTATGTTCTCAGGAGGTTAGTTATCAAATGGGACATAAAGCAAACTAGAGTATTCATTGCATAGAAAATATTTCTATTGCATTAATATAACTATGATCTAGTGCTTTTTTCTATACTAGAAACATTAATTCAATTTAAGGGACTTGGGGCAAATGTTCAGTGTTTAAATTTTTCCTTATGAAAATGTTATTTACATATTTGTTTTCAAAGGTCAGTAGTAAACTTTTAAAATAAAAAATCTATACCCTATTTGTGGACCATATTGCCAGATTCAAGCTGCTCTGTCAAATATAGGTCCTCAATGCACCTATTTCCTCATTATTTCTTAGCTTAGCATGTTTTGAATTTCTAGTGAAACCTGATGTTAGGCTCTGAATGAAAGCTTTTTATTAGGGATAAGGAACTTTACCACTGTCTTTCTTGGCACCCCACAAATAAACTAAAATTTGAAAGTAAATAAAACATCCTATATATCTGGGTAGAGAAGTAGGAAAGGTCCTCATCCTTAATAAAAGCTTAAAAATGTAATTGAAATGAAACTGAACTGTTGATACAAATTGCAGAGGATTATACTTCAGGTGTAGTTTACTCTGGGGGCACCTGAGATGTGGAGGCATAAAGTGGATATTGAATTAACTCAAATATAAATATCATGTACATACTAACACTGAATTACTACTAATAAAGATTTTATTCAGAGCTTACCACTGGGCCTTCAAATCATGTTTAACTTGCTGGACAACTTGCATTGTGTTTTCTACTCAGATTTAATAATCTTGCAGGTTACTTCAGGTGATGGCCAAAAATTAGAAGATGAAAACTGAGGGTTTTTTTTATTTTGTTTTGTTTTGTTTTGCAGAGAATGAATTATATTTTCCTTTGGGCATTCTTTTGGGTTCTCCAGCTCATTTTTGGATAATTGGGCACATTTCCAGATGAATAATGAATGAGCTACCATGACAGTTTAAGCCACAAAGGACACCTTCATTAAAATCTCTTTTTCTTTATCACAGGCATTTTTGCGAGCCCTTGTAGAATATACCAGTGATAGTGCTGAAAAGCGAAGATTACAAGAACTTTGCAGCAAACAGGGGGCCTCTGACTATAATCGTTTCATACGAGACTCTTATGTCACTTTGTTAGACTTACTCCATGCTTTTCCAACTTGTAGGCCACCTCTTAGTCTTTTGCTAGGTAAGTAGTCACTGTTGGTTTAATTGATTTAGGTTTCTGAAATTTCACATAATCGTCAAAAAAAGATCCTTGTAATTTATCTCAGAATGATCAGTGTCCAAGAGAAAAATCACTTTCTAAAAGTGAAAACACTATAGGAAAAAACCCACCACAACAAAAAAATTCTCTCTTCATTTTTTTTTCAATTTAATATAGCTGTAATTTTCAAAAGTCTCAATTTTTGATGAATCTGATTTGTTAGTCTGTGGGGGGAGGGGGGAATTGAGGTTAAGTAGCTTGCCTGAAGGTCACACTGCTAAGAAGTTTTAAGTGGCTGAGGGTGGATTTGAACTCAGATTGTCCTGACTACAGGGCCAGTGTTCTATCCACTGTGCCATCTAGCCTCCCATTGTTAAATGTTCCTAACCCTTTTTATTTTACCAATTTTCTACAAAGTCCTCTTTGTTAGTCAAATCTTTACAAATATTTGAGCAATTAATTTTTTCCAAAAGTACCCCAAATTAGACTTAATGTATCAGAAATTTTTAAGTGTAATATATGTAACACTATACTAGGTACTCTATTAGAAGCTGAAAGCTCACTCTACCCGATATCTGTAGTTGACTACCTTGAGTTGGAAGTTTTTATACAATAGCACAAATCAGTACTTTGAATCTGGTTAATGGGATATATACTTACCATATTTCCTCTGAAAAAAATCAGAATATATGACATAATAAAAGCTTCTGCAAATAAGCTTCTGTAAAGCTCTTTTAAAAGGATGTATATTTTATTCAGTTTCAGGACATCCCTAGAAAAGCTCAGTTTGAGTAAAGCATAATCAGATATATGTTGCAAGATATTAGAAAAGAGTTTATAATTTTATAGAAACTAGATGAGATCATTTCATAAAGAGGCATGATTTTAAACCAAAAATTAGAGTGCTATTTATATCAACTTTGCTAGAATTATTACTTTAGAATAAATACTAGTATAATCCTAGTTTAAAATTACAGTTTAGTAGCTCTCTTGAAAAATCTGAATTTTCTCTGTTTTAGCAGGAGAAGTATAGACAACCTAGTGTTAATTTTTATTTAAATTGTTGTATTTGAGCTTTTCAACTTCCTGAGTGATTCTTAACCAGAAGTAAAAACCTTGTTTCATCTTCTTTCTCTGTGTCTCAACTCTATGTATTCACAGATAGAATGCAGCACTTCTTCAATGTTGAACCTGAATGGAAAGCTGCAAAGATAGGAAATAAGGGATTGTTCTGGCATTCCCTTTTTAATGTTTTCAGGTTTCATTTGTGAACTAATTACATTGGAGCCTCACAACCTTATGAAATACTATAATATCCTTAATCAGCCTTACTTTACAAGTGAGAAACAGTTTCAGAAAATTTATATATCTTGTTTTCTGATGAACAGCTAGTAAGTGTCAGAGATGGATTAAAAAACTGGGCCTTTGAAGTTTAAGCATTTTTGTTGTTGTTGTTGTTGAGATCTCCCTACAGTTAGACAACTGGATCAAATAATTTATTAATCTAAACTTTTTTTTTTTTTTTTGCTGAGGCAATTGGGGTTAAGTGACTTGTTCAGGGTCACACAGCTAAGAAGTATTAAGTGTGTGAGGTTGTATTTGAACTCCTGACTTCAGGACCAGTGCTCAACAAAACTATCTTTTAAAAGAAAAAAGGATGGTCCATTTTCCTTTTAAATGACATTTAAAAGTATAAAATATAATGAAACTATTTTTTTTTTAAAGTTTCTTTTTGGCAGAGATGGGGAACCAAGGACCATTTGGATATTTATAACATCATTCATGGGCCATAAAAAATTATCAACTCAGAAAATTCAGGCAATGGAAAGTTGTATCTAGCTCATTATCATTTGCAGGTATCTTAGAAAATGATTCCACAGGCTGAAGATGCCCCACTCCTGCTTTAGTGACAATCCTCTGGTTCAGATTGCTAAGTCATCATTTAAGTATTGAAAAATTAAGAGTAACATGAATTTCACAGTTAAAGTCGGTAGTTACCATTAAGAGTACATAATCCAATAAAAATTGGCCAGTATCTTTTAAGTTTTTTTTTTTTCTTAAATTAATTGTACTTCTGTTGATAAGGCCTGGTATTTTTTTTCTTCCTTTTTCTTGTAGGTACTGACATTGCCATTTTAATTTTTTTGCATAGCTTTTTTTTTTTTGTCATGTTTCCAGAAATTTGTTATGTTTAAAAGAAAATGCTGTTTTTAACATTTGAGAAATATTTTAACTTCAACATTTTTCTTTTTAGTTTCATTCCTTTACCATTAATATTGCTTCTTCAGTTTTCCTTACCTAATACATCCAAAATAGTTTCACCTGTACAGCAATCTCTTGCTTTTGACCCCTTCTGTCTTCTTAGCTACCACCTTCAAATTCTTTCCTAGACTATTGCAATGACATACTAATTGATTTTCCAGTCTCAGGTTCCTCCTCACTCCAGCCTTAGCTGCTAAAGTGATTTTTGTTAATCTGACCATGTCACTCCTCTGCTCAGTATAATCCAGTGTTTCTCAGTTGCTTTTAGGAAGAAGTATAACTCTTTTAAAGCCAACCTGATCCCTACTTATCATTCATTATACATTATTCTTCTTTCCATATCCTTTGATCTAGTCAAATGGGTATTCTCTTTTCCTCACACATTGCTTTTATACATGTAGACTATTTCTCACACCTATAATTTACATCTCTCACCTCTGCTTTATGGGACACTTCACCTCTTAAAATATGAAATTTAAGCAGCATATTCAAGAAGCTTTTCCTTATCCTCTCAACATTTAGTGCTCTCTTAAGTCCTTTGAATTCAATTACCATTACCCATACTTCTGAGCACTTTGGAAACCAAATTATAATGTGATTATGAAATCTTGAATGAATAAATAAAAACAATAGAATATGGGTAATATTAATTTTCTAAGTCATTAGGTTGCCTACAAGCATTCTTATATATGTTTAGTGTTCCTATTTCTATTTCAATTTGACACCACTGCTCAGGGGGATTAATTTGACCCCAAGGAATCAAATTAGTGCATAGCAAAGGGCCTAGGGGAGGAATATCTTAGCATTAATAGAGCTAACCAGCTTTGGAACATATCTTACTGCTGTCATTGAATAAAAAGAGAACCAGTACCAGAGAACTGTGTTACATTGTGGGTTTTGCAGATGAAGAAAAACAGTGTTTCACTGTCATACAGACCATGGAAGGAAGGTTGTTTAGTGTAATTATTCTGGAGGAATTTCTTGACAAGACAACAGTTTTATAGATTAAGATCAGTCAGTCGATAAATATTTCTCAAGTTATTACCATGTCATTTAGTCTTCTGTTGTAGGGGATGTTGATGTGATAAGATCATTGTTCCTTTTTAATATTGAATTTTTTTTTTTTAGAACATCTTCCCAAGCTTCGAGCCAGATCATATTCTTGTGCCAGGTACTGTACCTTTAAAATGACCATAAAATGATTACCATTTAAAATGTACCATTTCAGCTTATTTATTTTGACCTATAAAAATAATGGTCTTTACATTTTGAAGATATTGACTTTGTTTTATTTTTTAAAGTTTTATTTGTTTTTATGTTTGTTTCCAAATATAGTCTCAGTAAATGGGGAAAAAATCAGTCTTATGAAGACCTATAAAATTCATGTTTAAAACAGTGCTAATAAATTCTTAATCATCTTTAATGTCATTTATTTTAACATTTATTAAGAAATAAACTTAAATTAAGAAATAAAACAAGCCATTTCCATAACATAGTAGAGTAGAAAAACAAGATTGCATATGAAACTGCAAATCTATTGTGTAAAAATTTGCTATTCTTTTTAAATGTGTGATAATTATGTAACTTTTCTTTTTTTTTTTCCTTTCATTCATCACCACCTCAGAGGCTACTAGTAGACACAAATGTGTGTGTGTATAAAACCATTTTGAGTGTGTGTGTGTTGTGTATGTGGGGTGTGTGTGTGTGTGTGTGTGTGTGTGTGTGTATGTAATGTATGTATGTATGTCTAGTTATTTACCAGTCCTTTCTCTGGATGTAGATAGCAATTTCCTTCATAGGTCTTTTGTAGTTAATTTGAAAATTTATAATAGTTAAAATAACTCTGCAAGTTAGTTTTCGTAAATATTCTCAAATCAGGTCAAGAGACCAGACAATTGGAAATCTTTCTGAACGTTATCAGTAGGGATGAAAAGTTGTCTAAGAAAGCAGTATTTATTTTCATTCACAGAGAGTATAGATAAGAATCCATAAATAAATATTATCCCCAAAAGATAATACTTACTGGTTACCTTGTTTTTCAAATAATAGTCTAATCTAAAATTGACAACTTTGTCCTTGCAGCTCCTGTTTATTTCATCCAGGGAAACTTCATTTTGCATTTAACATTGTAGAGTTTCTGTCCAGTGTGGAACCTGTGACTTTGAGAAAAGGAATATGTACGGGCTGGCTGGCCGTACTGATTGACTCGGTATTTCAAGGAAATGGGAGTATCTCACAAGGAAATGATGTTGAATCTGGCTTTCCAAAGGTATTTAAAATACTCTAAGGTTTTGTCATCTTTAAAAGAGAAAGTTTCCCTGTTTTTATTTTATATGATTGTCTTCAAGTTTGGAAGAGGAAAATGTATTCTTTTAATTTAGTATTGTAATGATGAAAATATATGTATATATACACATATATTTGAATGTATATTTATTTTTATTATCATCAGATTCTGAAGTAAAAAATGTTTATTTGAATGCCAGTTATTCTAAGTGCAAGAGAACATTGTTGTCATATTTTATGCATATTCTCTGAGCCTGTTCACCCTGGAAAATAAAGCTCACATGGTATTATTTCTTTTTCTATTTTCTTCTCTTCTTTATAGTCTTACAGTTAAGGCTTTTTTTTCCTATTAGAAATAATTTCAAAAATAGCAGAATTCGTACTACAATACTAGAGATTACTAAGTAACATAACAAGAATGTTAGACTGTGATCTTTTTACTACCTTTTTTCCCTTGTCCTTTTTCTGTTATACTTTTGATGTAAAGAACCAAATACACCAAAGAAGATAGCCTATTTCATTAATCCACAAATTACCTTTGCATCTACTCCTGCCTTTGTGACTGTTATATTATATAGTGGTATGATCCTTGGAAAAAGATCTTTTATGGTGACTTCTTGGTCATTGATATAAGGGAGTTTTCTGAGGTTTATCATAAAGTACTGTGTATTTCTTGTCCTTATTAGATGTTGTTTTTTTTTTTTTTTTATCTCATGACTATTTTAGTTTCTATAAAGTTCATCACTTAGAAAGTGCTTAGGCTCTGGGGAAAATTAAAAGACTTCTTGTGTACATGTGAAAACCCTTGGTTGACAGCTACTGGGTAACTAATGTTTTTCACCATCTTTCTGTTTTCTGGACATGATGCCTTTATTAGGAATTTTACAGTATATTTTTCCCCAAAGAAATTGTTCCATCATGTGCACTTATTAGGTTTCTAAGCCTACTAAGCTGATGTGGAATGATAGGACTCTGAGAATTTGTGCTTCTTGTACTAAAAAAAAATACTGTAGAAAGTATTTTTGTTGATTCTTAATACCTGTTTTTACTAATATAAAAAGTAAGGAGAAATTGCAAAGGCAGTCATGGTTTACTAACAAACATAATAGGGGAAAGAAAACACACAAAAAATGTGCTATTTTATTGGGTTGCCCCCACAATACAGAGAAGAAATTAGTGTAGACATTTTCCAAAGTAAGAATTTTACTGGGATTACCAAAATTTCCAATTCCATTTCCTTGGTATAAATGAAGTATGCGTTTAGTTAGTGTTTAGAAATTTTTCATATAATAGTGGTCAAGATAATTTTTCACATAAAGTACATAAACATGGGTGTATATTAAGATATTTTGTCTTTAATTACTTGCAATATTTTTATTAGGAAATCAGTGCTTGGATTTCACAATGTCAGTTTTGTATTGGTAAAGCAATGTACTCTGACTGCTATGAATTTAATAAATTAAAATGAATTTAATAAGTTCTTTTCCCTAGATTAAAGGACAAAAGGTAAAGATAGCTTCACATAGCTTTAGATAGAAGCTTCTAATGATGTTTTTAACATCAATGAAAAAGATAATCAATCATTCAGTCTACAATATAGCAGACACAAGTATGCACACATATACCTGTTTGTTTTCTTTATTTCTTCTGTAACCTTGGATTTCCTGCTCAAGTATAGTTTTATACTCTAGCTTGTTAAAAAAAAAAAAGGAAGCTTGATAAATCTTTTATACTCGGTACCCTTTACTTAAAAATGTAGCTTCTTCTCATTTTAAAAACACAGTTGGGATTTAGGGAGAAAAAGAGAAAAACTTTCCAGCTTCATTTTTATATGTCTGTTCTCTTTCATTGTGATGAATTTGTTCATATTTTCACTAAGGTTGATGGTATTATTTCATTCAAAGGTGATTTTTGAGGAGAGAAGTATACTGTCACATTTCATTGGCTATTGTAGCTTTGGATTTCTTTCTCCCTCTACAGGGCATTACAGTCTTGTAATTATATTTTTTGATTTTTTTTTTTTTAAGATCTCCATTTTTCCTCATCCCACAAACTCTTTCCGATTACCCAATGACCCTTCAATACCCATTATAATGATTGGTCCTGGCACTGGCGTTGCACCCTTTATTGGTTTTCTACAACACAGGTATTTATGTTCCATCTTATTTGATAATTCAAAGAGCAACCATGTTTTTGATTAATGAGAAAAACTAATGTCTTCTAGTGCTGTTTTATTTCCCTGATAATTTTCTTAGCAATTTTTAAATACTTATATTTTTCTTCAGAATTCTTTAAAAAAAATTTTTTTTGGATATTCAAATATAAAGCATTGGGGTATAAAGTAAATGCTAATAATTTAAAGGGATAGTAGCCATTCAGATTACATTGCAGAATTTTCAGTCATGAATGTATATTACAGAATTTTGTTATATGAATGAATAATGTTGCTTTCCTTTTCCAATATGTTACTTTTATCTGTGAATTTAATTTTTTTTTGTGAGAGTGATGATTAATGCCCCCTTTCGATATTCTTTTATGTTATAGAATTCAAGAAGTTATTTTTAAGATCCTTGTTACCTGAATAAGATTTCATGAAATATTATCACCATCAGAGTTTGATTAACTATATCTAAACAAAACTAAATAATGTTGAGAGCTATTATTAATCTTCTGTTTATGAAATAACTCCTATGTATTATATATAGCTCATATAAATGGAGTAGTTTTCTTTAAAACACTTAATAGATAGAGAGCTGCCTTGAGAACTAAGAAGTTAATTCCTGCTTCTAACACATACTGGCTCTATGACGATCAGAAAATATCCCTGTAGTCCAGATCAACCTAAAAAGCCACAAACTGTCATTCTCTGTGTGTTTTATTTGTTTTGTTGAACATTTTCCAATTAAAATTTTATCTGATTCAGGATATACTCAGGAGGCCCCTGAAGTTGACATCTGTTCTAGGCAACCAAGTTTCAGAGAATGTACTAACTTGCATCGGTAGAAGAACTTTATATTACCATTGAAATCACACATTCTTCACCAAGCTGGTTTTTAAGCATTCACACTCTCCTTTTTTAGTTTAGAAATATTATACGAGTAAAAATATTCTTAATTGAGTATACCTGAGTTATGTTATACTAAATTCTTGATTTTTCTACATTTAGACTATTTCCAATAAATTTTTAATCCCCAACATAACCTTGCCACCCCACTTAACTGTCTTGACAGAAAGAAACTATTAGATTTATCTAAGTAATTCTTACTTAAGAAGGGCAGTATAAATAATAAAGAATAAATTTTACCTATCCCTCTTCCTTATATTCCTTTCCCTCCTTCACTTCCCCTCACCCTCCTATATATCAAACTACAAAATTAACTTCAAAACCAATATAATTTTTGGATTATCTACTTTTAATGTCTTTCACACAATAACTTTTAATTTTGTGTTACCTTTTAAGTTTCTCATGCAAAAAATCTTCCCTTCTCTCTCTCTTTCTCTTTCTCTCCCCCTTTATTTTTTTTTTCAGAAGTAAAATTTCAAATTCAGTATATTTTATTGATTCCTGATAATTCTTAACTTTTTAAAAATTATTCTTTGCCTAATGGTGAAAGTTTGATACTTAAATTCAGCAGATAATCAGCATTATTTCCATTCTCTGGAACACAGCTTTATTTATTGGTCTTAAAAAGAAATTATATTTTTGGTTGTTATTCTTGGAATAATTTCAAATTGTACATCAGTGTTTAATTTTCTTAAATAGTTTAAGACAATTGTGTAACAAATAAACTGACACTGGTGATCAATAAGCCCATTTCTGTTTCATCTGTAATGATATAAGGTCAATTTCTAAAATGTTGCAATAAAACAATTTTAATACTAATTTAATACAAATTTAATACTAATGGATCGCTGTTATTAGAATTTTATTTCACAGAAATATCATCCAACAAATCAAAGGCTATTTTACACTTAAAAATAAAACTTTGAAGTTAGAAGGGAAAGAAATTATATGACAATATTAGCGAGTTTAATTGAAAGACAAACATCTTTTTTTCTTTCTGCTTTGTTTTGAAAAGGAATGTGAAATAAGATTTTCTTTGCATGATTCTTATGGACACCAAATTTTTCCTTTCTTTGAATGGGATTCATCATGTTAAAACTTATTCCATAGTTGCAAATTAGTAACTTAATCTCAAATTGAAATTTAGGGCATATGTCAGATTAAAAGGACTCAGATACCTTGTAGATAGAACTTTTTATGCCCTTACATGACTAGAAGCCATTATATAGAAGCTGTGATCAGCTACCTTGGTAAATCCTCATCTAGGCTTAGGGACAGCTTCCTTGCATTTTAGGGAAAGAAATGACTAAATTAGAGGAAAAAAAGAAGAGAATGTATCACATTCCATGCCCTGATGCCAATATTGATACTAATTTTGGATAAATTTAGATAACCTAGATTGACTCAGCAACTGGCAACTTTCTGTGTTTTAACATCCTAGTTTATTTCCTGGTTATTGTTTCCAATTAAATCAAACTAAAACAAAATGTTTACCTTCCTGTATTTTTCTTTTTTAGAGTTTTTGTCGCATATCATAGATTAAAGGTTCATAATTTTCAGTATATTAAATGATGTATTATGTTTCCATTTATAGAATAAGCACATAACCAAGTTGACTTTTATAGAATTAGATGTTAAAAGAAAAACTAAATTTTGACATTTTACATTAAAATATTTTCTAAATTATTATCAGTAGAAACTTTATAAGTATTAAGGAGATGGGAATATGAAATCTTTATTTCAAGTACTTTGTTTAGTAACTTTTCCAGTTAACCTTTTAGTAACATATATTTATACATTTTTTTTTCAAATTAGACTTACATAATGCTTTTTATTGGAAAAGAGAGAAATCTCTTTATGCTTTGTGATACATGTTCATTTGAACAGGTAAAGGTGAGTGAACATTCAAAAGTTAGTCAAATAAATGATTGAACTTCATGGTGGAATATTCAAAATAGAAAAGAAGTAATTTAATGACTAAATATCATTGTTTGGCTTTTACTTTATTTTAACATCAAGTACATTATTTTCTTTTTTCATTTAGAGAAAAGATCCAAGAACAGTATCCAAATAGAAACTTTGGGGCTATGTGGTTATTTTTTGGCTGCAGACATAAGGATAGAGACTATTTATTCAGGTACTTCATTTAGTATTCTAGTATTTTACAACTATTGGCTAATATAATACATATTGTTCAGCCTTTTAAAAACTACCTAATATTATCTGTTTATGATATTTCAGAGAAGACCTAAGCCATTTCCTTAAGATTGGAATTTTAACTCAGCTGAAAGTCTCCTTTTCAAGAGATATTCCTGTGGATGGGGAAGCTACCCCACCGAAATATGTGCAAGATAATATTCGCCTTTGTGCCCAACAGGTCACAAGAATCCTTCTCCAGGAAAAGGGTTATATCTATGTGTGTGGGTGAGTAGATATAATACTTATATATTAAATAGGAAAAAGAATTAAAGAATTGTGTAGGCAGATAGTTTTCTGTATTAATTAAATTGATCCTGAAATGAAGAATACTTTCTTAAGCACAAAAATGGAAGTATTAAAATTATATTTGAATATACTTTTGATACATAGAATTAGATACTTAGCCATTGTGGCATAGTGGAGGAAAAGCTGCCATTAGAGAGCAAATAATTTAAGCTCAAAGAGCACCAGGTACTTAGTTAATAGTTACATTAGTAAAGATAGTTACTAACAAAGAGTTCCCCACATCAATGGAATTATAAAATGTTTTTGACAAGAAGGTGGTGATGAAGTTAAAATTTGCTATATATAAACTATTCCTCCAGCCTGAGGAATATATATATGAGTTCTTATTACATGAATTATTTGCTATTATCAGAGAAGAAATTACTTTTTCCCCCCTCCTTTTTAATGCACAATATTTGTGACTAGACTGACAAACCTGGAGTTTATTTTCTTGAAGAATTATATCTTTTTTAGTTCTGGGCCATGATCCTTTGGTAGAAATTCTAGTAATTACCCTTAAATGCAATGACTGTTCTGATTGAATTCATTGATATTATGGAAATAGATAAGATTTAGTGCTAACAAAAACTATTTATATGCTCATTGGGAGCACATAACTATTAAGTGGTTAAAAGCCTGTATTAAAATGGCATAAAGTATTCCTTATCAGAGGTTCATTTTCCAGATAAGAACATGTAATTTAGGTGTTAGATGAATGTTAATTTGTAGTTTTAGTACTTCTCTTCTTTCATAAAGGAAAGTTGTTTTTAGTATTATATGACTGATCTATTAATTTTTCAGGGATTTTCTATTTAGTCCTTGGAGATGTTAGAGAAGTGAAAAGGACCCACACCAAGATAGTAGTGTCAAAAGAGAGAAGGGATATCAAAGAGATATTGTAAAGCTAAAATAAACAAGCTTTGGCAACAGATTGGATATAGGGGATGAGAATGAACTCTGCAATGAACTTAGCAATTCTAATAATATATGTACCCTATTTGAAAAGAGTGATTGTGAAAATCAAATGATATAATATATATGTATGAAGAGTTTAACCACCAAATACTAGATAAATGTATGAGTATCATTATTATAGACCATAGTAATTCAGTACAAAAACTGTTATAGGGAAAACCTCTAACCAGAGTAGATTAAATGATAACAGCTCTGGTAACATAATTGGGCCTGGAAGCTATGAATAGCCACTTATTCAGTGTAAGTTATATTGTGATAGACTGTCACAAAATGTCCATATCCATTTTTATCATGATATGATGGTCTGATACAAATTATGAGACAAAAGAATATGTTGAGTAAAGTTACTATGCTAATTGACCAAAGAAATTTGTATAGAATCTGGATTTGGGCAGAAAGTATTACAAGCCTCTTATATCCTCTTGGAAAATGAGATGGAGAAATGTGAACCATACCAGTAATATATTGAACTCAGATAGAAACAGATGCCTCTCAGCCACACATTGACTTAGAAAAACCACAAATGATCATTTTCTATGTCGTTATATATGTATTTTGTTAAACAGTTCCCAATTACATTTTAATATGATTTAGGCTATATTTGGGGGACTTGTGGGGCCCCTCCATGAATTTAACATCTATCAATTATACAGTAAGTAGATGTATAACTGGTTGATTATCGAGGGTCTAATCAACCTTAAAAGTTTTAACCTAGTTCTTTAGTGGTATATTCTGTTCAGGTGATTCTGGTGTCCTGAACTATTGATTCTTTTCTCCTTTGGTTAAATACTGCTAACTTTGCATAGATGCTAGTAAAGTAGTCCATCATATTAAAATATTATTTTTCAGTGATGCAAAAGGAATGGCAAAAGATGTGAATGATGCGCTAGTGGAGAGCTTAAGCAAGGAGTCTGGAGTTGAAAAATTGGAAGCAATGAAAATGTTGGCTACATTACGAGAAGAAAAACGATATCTACAAGATGTTTGGTCTTAAGATTTTTTTTTTTTTTTTGCCTGTTTGGAATGACTCAGATATTTTGAGCTGAAAATACTATGCTTTTCCTCTGTTTTCATATTCTCTGCCAATTGTTTTAGTTTTTATATTTTTATGGAGGAACTTTTATATGAAAAACTTACCATTACAGAAAGCCCGTATTTGTGATTTTGAATAAATTACTGCCTTTGTTGCTTACTCAGTAGTACTTCTAAGTTTTACGGGGTTTTTTTTTTGATAGACACTCTAGTTCAGTGGTGTCAAATCCAGATAGAAACAGTGGCCACTAATATATACATGAAGATTCCTATGGGCTACATATTGACAGTTTTAAAAATGAAATATGTGTGTTTTATTCTATTTTTATTTTAACATTTCCTAATTATGTTTAAATCTGGTTCAGGCTGCACTCTAAAGGGTTATGAGCCATGTATTTGGCACTTCTGCTGTGGTTGATAATACTTACATTGTTTGCCAATTTTCCTAAATGTAGGGTGGATTTTCCTTATTAAAATGAACTAGCAAATATGGAAGCAAGGTAAAAAACAAGTAGCATGTGGATTGGGACTTTTTCCTATGTAGTTAGAACCAAACAAGCATTTTTGCTTTAAAAGGGAATATTGTAACTATCCCATACATTTTATAGATTTACATACATTTATTTGCCTCCAAATATCTAGAAATGTATTAAAATGAGCAAGTTAGCCCCTCAGTGATTTGGGTAGTAATTAATCCTTATTTTATTTTTGTCAGTTTATATTGCTCCAATTCTTTGATAAGTTCAGGATTTTTGTACAAGGTAACCTTCATAATTTATATTTCTAGAAATGTTTATTCTAGTCAATATCATTTAACTGCAAAAATTTATTTTCCTATTATCAGCTGGAAATTCAGGAAATAAAGTATTTAGCATCAATGTTTCCATTTATATGTTGTATGTGTGTAAAGATGGAATATATATTACTATATGTATGATCCCATGTAGCAGTTTATCACAATAGTAAGTTGATATCCATGTTATATATCAATCATTTTAACTAAACTTTTAGACAATTAAAACTAAATGACTTAAAATTTTTAATGACCCAGCTTGATTCCTCCCAAAGAAATGAATAGACACCTTCCTGCTCCATTGTAGCAATCGGGGACTGATTTGGGAATGCTTAATAGAATTTTTTCCTCTATATCATGGTTAGTTGTTGAATTTTCTCCCACTTTTTACTTTGGATGTAGGCTTTATGGAAGAAGGAGGGAAGAAGTTTGTCTTGGAAAATGTAAGTGATATAAAAATAAAATGGCAATAAAATATTTTTTCAAAAAACTCAATTTGTATATTTTATTTATGCATCTGAGAACATTCTGAAAATGAGTTCTTTCATTTCACCTGACTGCCAGAAGGATGAATGATACAATAAAGATTTGGAATCTGTTGAATGGCAAAGGGGAGTTGATGGATGTAAAGGCATGTTTATATGACAGAAAAATTTTGCTTTCTTAAGGGAAAGGTCTTATTTTGCAGTTATTGTGAGGGTTTGAAACCGTATTTATAAAAGTTCTTTGCAAAATGTGTTCCTGACATAGTTGGTGTTGTATAGAATAATAAATTATCATTATATATGTTAGTTTTGAATAACATGTTTATTTTTAACATTCCTTTTTTAAAAACATGAGATCCTAATTCTCTTCCTCCAGCTCTTCCCCTTCCATTGAAAGCAAGCATTATCAGTTAGAAATGTGAAGTGAATTTATAGACATATGAAAATATTCTCCAAATCATTATTAATCAGAGAAATGCAAATTAAGACAACTCTGAGATACCACTACACACCTAGTGTGTTTGGTATTGGCTAGATTGGCTAGAGTGACCAGGGAAAGATAATGTGGAATGTTGGAGGGAATGTGGGAAAACAGGGACACTGATACATTGTTGGTGGAATTGTGAACACATCCAGCCATTCTGGAGAGCAATTTGGAACTATGCTCAAAAAGTTATCAAACTGTGCATACCCTTTGATCCAGCAGTGTTTCTACTGGGCTTATACCCCAAAGAGATACTAAAGAAGGGAAAGGGACCTGTATGTGCCAAAATGTTTGGCAGCCCTGTTTGTAGTGGCTAGAAGCTGGAAAATGAATGGATGTCCATCACTTAGAGAATGGTTGAGTAAATTGTGGTATATGGATGTTATGGAATATTATTGTTCTGTAAGGAATGACCGGCAGGATGAATACAGAGAGGACTGGCGAGACTTACATGAACTGATGCTAAGTGAAATGAGCAGAACCAGGAGATCATTATATACCTCAACAACGAAACTGTTTGAGGATGTATTCTGATGGAAGTGGATCTCTTCGATAAAGAGAGCTAATTCAGTTTCAATTGATCAAAGATGGGCAGAAGCAGCTACACCCAAAGAAAGAACACTGGGAGATGAATATAAACTGCTTGCATTTTTGTTTTTCTTCCCGGATTATTTATACCTTCTGAATTCAATTCTCCCTGTGCAACAAGAAAGCTGTTCGGTTCTGCACACATATATTGTATCCAGGATATACTGTAACCTATTCAACATGTAAAGGATTGCTTGCCATCTGGGGGAGGGAGTGGAGGGAGGGAGGGAGGGGAAAAATTGGAACAGAAGTGAATGCAAGGGATAATGTAAAAAATTACCCTGGCATGAGTTCTATCAATAAAAAGTTATTAAGAAAAAAAAAATGTGAAGTGAAGCATTTTCACATTTGTCAAGGGGCAAAATAAAACAACAAAAATATGGTTTAGGAGTTCATCAGTTACTCTGGAAGTGGATAATATTTTTTATCATAGGTCTTTTGGAATTGTCTTGATCAGAGTAGCTAAGTCTTTGACAGTTGATAATTGTTAGGGTATGGCTGTTACTCTGAACAGTGTTCTGGTTGTTTATTTCACTTTGTATCAGTCGTATAAATTTTCCCTGAAATCATCCTGCTTGTCACTTTTTAATCACAAAACTATTCTAGCACAATTATGTATAAAATGTGTCCAACTATTCCCTAATATAGGATGGGATATCTCCTACCTCCACACAGACATACACATACACGAAAGATCTGCTATGAATATTTTTGTACAGATAAGTCCTTTTCCCTTTGATCTCTTTGGGATGCAACAGTCAGTAGTGATATTTTAAGGGCAAAGGGTATACCTGATTTTATAGCCTTTGGGACATATTTCTAAATTTTCCTCCAGAATAGTTGGGCCTACAGGTCACAACTCCACCAACAATTCATTAATTTTGTTACTGTTTTTTTTCTAACTTTATAAAATAATTTCTTTGGTAGTTTGTTAGGTATTAATATAGATAGGCTGAGTCAATACAATAAAAATAATAGTCCTATCTATGAGCAATGAATATTTTTCCAGCTTAGATTTCTATTTGTATGAAAAAATGTTTTGTTCAAAATTGTGTTTGTGTTGTCACTGATTTTGTCTTGGTAAGTAGTTTCCTAAATATATATCGACTGCAGTTGTTTTAATTGGAAGATCTTTGTTTCCTCTGGGTTTTGTTGGCAATATAAGTATGCTGATGATTTCTATGGATTGATTTAATATTCTGCTAAAGTTGTTTCATATAGATTTTTTTAACTGATTATCTAGGGTTCTCTAAATACACCATTATATTATCTTCAGAGAGATAGCTTTTTACTCTTTGCCTGATTTTTTATTCTTCAGTTTCTTTTTTTCTTACTGCTATACCTAGCATTTTAAATTATTTTATTAAATAATAGTGGTGATAATGCCCTTGTATCCTTGCTTTACTACTGATCTTATTGGAAATATTTATATCCTCATTATATATAATGCTTGCTTTTTGTTTTAAATAGATACTACTTATTTTAAGAAAAGTTCTGTTTCTATCTGTGTTTTTAGTGGCTTCAAAATTAATTAGTTTATTTGTATATATTTAGGAGTGATAACAATATTTGGTCAACTGCTTTAATCCTGATTTTTGTTTTTGTTATTCATATGGTCAATTATGTTTATAGCTTCTGTTATGCTAATATTGGAGTAGCCTTATGTTCCTGGTTACCTTGTCACAGTGTTGATGTTTGTAGCATATTACTGTAATCTCCTTGCTAGTAATTCAGAATCTTTGCCTCAGTAGTTATGAAAGAAATTGTTTTTTTATTCTGTGTTTTTATTCTCCCTGGTTTAAATATATATTAAAAAATAAATATGTCATAAAAGGAGAACTCCTTTACTTATTCTTTCAAATAGTTTGATCATATTGGAATTAATTGTTGTGTGTTTGGTAGAAATCATGAGTAAATCCTTCTGGTTTGGACAATTTTTTTCCTTGGGGAACTCATGTTTTGTTCAACTTTACTTTCTAAGATAGGATTATTTAAGTATACTTGGTGAGATGCATTCACCTTTTTATTTGATCCTGGAAAATTTAATTATTGGGTTTTTTAATCAGATTAACCAATAGTGTACTTTATTAGGTTTTTTTCCCCTCAAAAAACGGCTCTTGTTTTTATTTAAATGTTCAATGTTTGTTTTTTGTTTTTACTTTCAGTTTTATTTCTTTGTTTTTTAAGATTGCTATTTCGAGACCATTACTGATCACAAAATAGAAAATTTTGATTACTTCAAATTAAAAAGCCTTTGTACCAACAAAACGAATGCAAACAAGATTAGAAGGGAAGCAACAAACTGGGAAAACATCTTCCCAGTTAAAGGTTCTGATAAAGGCCTCATTTCCAAAATATATAGAGAACTGACTCAAATTTATAAGAAATCAAGCCATTCTCCAATTGATAAATGGTCAAAGGATATGAACAGACAATTTTCAGAGGATGAAATTGAAACTATTACCACTCATATGAAAGAGTGTTCCAAATCACTATTGATCAGAGAAATGCAAATTAAGACAACTCTGAGATACCACTACACACCTGTCAGATTGGCTAAGATGACAGGAAAAAATAATGATGAATGTTGGAGGGGATGCGGGAAAACTGGGACACTAATGCATTGTTGGTAGAGTTGTGAACGAATCCAACCATTCTGGAGAGCAATCTGGAATTATGCCAAAAAGTTATCAAATTGTGCATACCCTTTGGCCCAGTAGTGTTTCTATTGGGAAATAGAAACCCAAAGAAATACTAAAGAAGGGAAAGGGCCCTGTATGTGCCAAAATGTTTGTAGCAGCCCTATTTGTAGTGGCTAGAAACTGGAAAATGAATGGATGCCCATCAATTGGAGACTGGCTGAGTAAATTGTGGTATATGAATGTTATGGAATATTATTGTTCTGTAAGAAATGACCAGCAGGATAAATACAGAGAGGACTGGCGAGACTTACATGAACTGATGCTAAGTGAAATGAGCAGAACTAGGAGATCATTATACACTTCAACAACGATATTGTATGAGGACATATTTTGATGGAAGTGGATTTCTTTGACAAAGAGACCTGAGTTTCAATTGATAAATGACGGACAGAAGCAGCTACACCCAAAGAAAGAACACTGGGAAACGAATGTGAACTATCTGCATTTTTGTTTTTCTTCCCGGGTTATTTATACCTTCTGAATCCAATTCTCCCTGTGCAACAAGAGAACTGTTCGGTTCTGCAAACATATATTGTATCTAGGATATACTGCAACATATCCAACATATATAGGACTGCTTGCCATCTAGGGGAGGGGGTGGAGGGAGGGAGGGGAAAAATCGGAACAGAAATAAGTGCAAGGGATAATGTTGTAAAAAAATTACCCTGGCATGGATTCTGTCAATATAAAGTAATTATTAAATAAAAATTAAAAAAAAAAAAAAAGATTGCTATTTCGGTGTTTGAGTATTTTAAATTAGTTCTTTTTATAATAGTTTAGTTGCATATTTAATTTATTGTTCTTTCTCTTTTTTATTAATGTATGTGTTAAGAGTTACAAAATTTTCCCTGAGAACTGCTTTGGCTATGTACAACAAATTTTGGCATGCTGTCTTGTCATTCTCTTTAATGATACTGATTGTTTCTGTGATTTGTTCTTTGCCTCACTTGTTCTTTTGGATTAGATTATTCCATTCCATTTACTTTTAATCTTCTGTTTCCACAGCCCTTTATTGAATATAATTTTTATTGCTTTACGGCCTGAAACGGTATTTCTGGTATGGTGTGAAAAAAGTATTTTTACTTTTTCTGTATGTATTTATGAGTTTTTTATGCTCTAGTATTTGGTCAATTTTTGTGAAAGTGCCATATATATCTGAAGAAAAGGTATTTCACTTTTTATTCTCATTCTTTTTTTTTTCCTCAGAGGTCTGTCATATCTAAAATTCTATTCATCTCTTTGACTTTTTTTCTTTTTTTATGATTAGATTTTTTTAGCTTTGAGAGGAGAAAGTTGAGATCCTCTGATACACTTGTAACTACCTTTTTCTACCTGGAAGTCATTTAGCATTTACTTTTAAGAATCTGTAATTTCTGAAATGAGCAGAACCAGGAGATTATTATACACTTTAACAACAATACTATATGAGAATGTATTCTGATG
The DNA here is from genome assembly GCF_016432865.1 of Antechinus flavipes. Lineage (NCBI taxonomy): Eukaryota > Metazoa > Chordata > Mammalia > Dasyuromorphia > Dasyuridae > Antechinus > Antechinus flavipes. Next base: position 393,670,198 of record NC_067398.1, read on the forward strand.
GAAGTATATATCTTAGATAAAGAAGATCCAATTCAGTTCCAATTGATCAATGATGGACAGAATCAGCTACATCCAGAGAAGGAACACTGGGAAATGAATGTGGACAACTTGCATTTTTATTTTTCTTCCCAAGTTATTTTTACCTTCTGAATCCAATTTTTCTTGTGCAACAAGAGAACCATATGGATCTGCACACATATATTGTATCTAAGATATACTTTAGCATGTTTAACATGTAACAGACTGCCTGCAATCTAGGGGAGGGGGTGGAGGGAGGGAAGGGAAAAGTTGGAACAGAAGTGAGTGCAAGGGACAATTTGTTGTAAAAATTACCCATGCATATGTTCTGTCAATAAAAAGCTATAACAATAAAAAAAATCCGTAATTTCTGTTGCCTATTTGTTTATTATTGATATTACTTCGTTGTCTATAGCATTTTTTAGCAAGATATACTTTCTCTGCTTACCTCTTTTAATTAGATCTGGTTTTGCTTTTTGTTTTGTCAAAGATAATAATTGCTACCCCTTGCTTCAGTTCAGCTGAAGTATAATAAATTCCATTCCAGCCCTTTATTTTTACCCTGTTTGTCTCTAATTCTAGTGTTTCTTGTAAATATATTATTGAATTCATTCATTCTGCTTCTGTTTTCATTTTATGAATGAGCTCATCCCATTCACATTCAGTTATGATTACTAACTCTGCATTTCCCTCTATCCTATTTCCTTTTTTTTCCTTCTCTATTTCTCTCTATCCCTGACTCTCTTTCTCCTTCCCTTTCAAAATTCTGTTTTGCTTCTGACTCTGCCTCCCTTAATTGATCCTTTTTATAATCGCCTTTCCCTTCTCCCTCTTTTCTCTTTTGCCTCTTGTTGGCTACTTCCTTGTTGGGCAAAATAGGTTTCTATTAACTGAGCATATATGCATATTTTTTTTCTTCATAAGCTAATTCAAATGAAAGTGAAGTTCAAGGGTTGCCCATTCCATCCCAATTTCCCCTGCCACTGTCAAAATTCTTCCTTGCATGCTTCTTTTATGTGAGATAATTTTCACTATTCTTTTCTTTGCCTCTTCTCTCAGTGTAATCATCTTAAGTTCTGTTTTTCTTGAGGTATTGAGAACTTCTTGATGGCTATATTCTAAGCGCCCCTTAAATCTGATATTTTTGGAGTGCATTACATTATTTCAAGAATATATTACATGTGTACAGTTTGGAATATAATAGGATTTTGTTTGTTTTTTCTCTGTTGGAGGCCTAAAAATGAATTAGCTTCTAAACTAGTTTTATCACTAATTTTGTTGTGCCTCAATTTCCTCAACTGTCAAGTTTTGGTAATCCCAGCCTTGCCTAATGACAAAGGTGCTATGAATACACAGGAAAGGACTAAAACAATAGTAGCACTCCATGGTAACATAGAATTAGAAAGAAGGGAAATGAGTTTTTGTCAATTGATAAATGGCTGGAAAAATTGTGGCTGCTTATAATCATTTAGTACTAGAAGAGACCTTATGAATGTAATGGAATATTATTTTGTTGTAAGAAATTACACAAGAAATTAAAAGATACATGAGAATATTTGTGTAAATTGATGCAGAATGATAAGAATAGTTTTTGCAGTGATTATAACAAATGTAAATGAAAAGGTCAGTAAAGGGAAGTCATAATCTGGCAGAAAAACCACTAATGATTTCAGAAAACAAATAATGAAGTAGAATTTCTTCCTCATAAGGACTCCTTAAGGAACTATTGTGGCAGAAGTAGTCACTGTATTGGCTGTTTTTGCTGAAATGTATTTTCTTAATTGTAAAGAGAAGGAAATTGAATCCAGAAACGACTGATTTTAAGACAAAATACCTCAGTACAATTTTTAATATTAAATATATTTAGAAATCATTATATTGTAGAAATGTCACTATAAAGGTATCAGTAGTAGATTTTTTTTCCCTTTCTATGCTTACCACCTTTAAGAAAACTGGACCAAAGGCTATTGAGGAGCAACAGTGATGAACCTATGCATGTCCCAATAGAGGACCACACAGAGGCCTTGTACCAAACTGTGAGTAGGTTTATGAACACAGCAAGAGGCAGCAAGAAGCCTGGCTCTCGGTTGAGATCTAGTTTTATGTCTACTCTGTTTCCTAAGATGGGCTATGAAATCATATGGAAATGCTCATACAGCTTTTCAGTTCTTGTAACATTCTTGTACATGAATATTTGCCAGAATGAAGAAATACAACCTTGCTGTCATCCAAACATTTTATGAGCAAAGGATTTCTTTTAGGGAAAATGATTAGACCTTTTATTTCATTGGCATAGGGAATTCCTGGATGCTAAAACATTCTACCATTACAGGTCAGCACTTTGGGAGCAACTTTTAATCCTAGAAATATAAGAGAGTACTGAGAATTTAAGTGACTTTCCCAGGGTCACACATACAGAATGTCAGGGATGGGAACTGATTTTAGGTCTTGGCTTCCTCTAAGTACATATTCTTCTAAATCACATGTCTATAATTTATTTAGGATAGGTCAGATTTCTGCACCTTGATTATGCAATTTGAGAAGTGAAATTAAAAATTCAAAACTTGGCCTACCCATAGCTTTTTTTTTTTTATCCTACAAAAATGGCCTTTAAAATGAAATTAATGATGTACATCTTGGTTCACTTTTAATGACTGTCCCAGATATACACACAAAAAACTATGAGTAACAGACATTTTTCATCTACTGGGTTTTTCTTTGGCTAAATTTTATGGGCAGATTCTTTTGTGTACTTACCTTTTCCCACAGTTTCTCCAGTGTTGTAGGATTTATACAACCCACAAACTCATAAGAAAAAAAAAGAAAAAGGGAACATCTGAAGAACCCTTATCCACAAGAAAATCCTCTTTTGCTTCAGTGAATCTTATCCATTAATGTGATGTACATCTGGCTAGTCTTCATCTCTCTTTTATGGTTCCTCACTTGATGTTTCTGATCAAAGAATCATATTGTTAAATTCTGATTTTTATCTACTGCACACTACTTTGATCTTCCTCACTTACCTTCTCCAAGAATAGAAACCTTTCTCCCAGAGAAAGAGGTCTGTTAGAGTTCTAGAACTAGGAACCTTGGAGGCTCATTTGTTCTACAGATGAAGTAAACCCCAGTGTTCTGTGTCTTAATCAAAGTCACATCACTAATAGGTGTCAGAGGTGAAATCTGAATGGAAAGTATCAATAATGCAGATTAAATTTTAACAGTGGGTGTGCATACTTTTTTCTTCTCCTCCCATATTTCCCCTTCCCTGGAGAGCCTAGTTGATAGATATTTACCCAGTACATTCTTGCTGCTATCATGGCTTGCACATGGCAGGACTTTAATAAGTGTGATTTGATTTGATATGATTTAAAAGGGAAGTGTGATTGTCATTCTGATTTGTGATATAAATTAGTGCCATGTGATAAAATTTATTTTGTCATAGCCAAACAAGTCCCTGCTACCAAAAACATGATGGTTTTCTTTCAACAAAAAGTAGTATGTGTCGGGGTTGGGGTAGGAGGAGAAGAAAGAGAAGAATCTGTAAGATGGTTAGCTCTCCAATCTGGAATTATGTCCCAAAAGTTATCAAACTGTGCATACCCTTTGATCCAGCAGTGTTACTACTGGGCTTATAGCCCAAAGAGATACTAAAGAAGGGAAAGGGACCTATATGTGCCAAAATGTTTGTGGCAGGTCTCTTTGTAGTGGCTAGAAACTGGAAAATGAATGGATGTCCATTAATTGGAGAATAGATGGGTAAATTGAGGTATAGGAATGTTATGGAATATTAATGTTCTGTAAGAAATGACCAGCAGGATGAATACAGAGAGGCTTGGAGAGACTTACATGAACTGATGCTGAGTGAAATGAGCAGAACCAGGAGATCATTATATACCTCAACAATGATACTGTTTGAGGATGTATTCTGATGGAAGTGGATTTCTTCGACAAAGAGAAGATCTAATTCATTTCCAATTGATCAATGATGGACAGATTCAGCTACTCTCAGAGAAGGAATACTGGGAAATGAGTGTGAACTGTTTGTATTATTGTTTTTCTTCCAAGGTTATTTTTACTTCTGAATCCTATTCTCCTTGTGCAATAAGAGAACTGTTCGGTTCTGCATATGTATATTGTATCTAGGATATAATATAATATATTTAACATGTATAAGACTGCCTGCTATCTAAGGGAGGGGGCGGAAGGAGGGAAGGAAAAAGTCGGAACAGAAGTGAGTGCAAGGGATAATGTTGTAAAAAAATTACCCATGCATATGTTCTGGCAATAAAAAGTTATAATAAAAAAAAAAGTGAATTAAGAGTTTAAAAAAAAAAAAGATGGTTAGCTCTCTTACTTATATTTCACTACTCTATAGATTCTTTTTTATCATTTTATTTTACTCATTTAATCTGTCCATTGGCTTTAATTAAATTTTCCTAAGGCTCATAAGCTTTCTTGCCAAATAGATTATACTTCAGCTTTATCTTTAATCAGCTGAATGGTTATAATGCAAATGCTTAGAAGGGTGCATGCCCTAATAAATCTGAGCTTTAAATTCTTAACTTTAATTACAGTAGTTCTGGGATTTTAAAGTTGTTTTGTCTTTTGATTTGTACTTTGCTAAAATTTAGTATTTGCCTTTTCATTTTTTATTGAAATACATTGGAGTTCACTTAGATGTACAGTCTTAAATTAGAGCTTCCTTTGATCATTTTTCCCCCTGCATGGCAGGAAATACATTTTTTTTCCTGTTTCAAGACATAATTCTCAGCTCTACTTCATTGTCATTCACTCATTCATTTTTTAAAACATATTTTTGAGCACCATACTATGATTGAGGCACTCTGTGGGATGTAATGTTTAAAAGTAATTTATGATTTACAAGGAACTTTTATCACAAAAAGCCTGTGAAGTGGAATTCATAGATTCAAGTCTACTACTCTTTCCATTGTTATTTTTTTAATTTATATTTTCAATTCCAAATTCTCTTTTTTCTTCTAGTCATTGAAAAGACAATTCATTATCTATCATACATGTGATGTCATGCAAAACATACTTCCATATTATGCTACCTTTCTAAAAACAATATTAAGGTCTTTTTCCCTTGAAGGACTTATACCCATAGCATTTTAGTGTGAAGACTTAATCAGGAGTAACCAATTTTATGTACTTCTAGGTAGATGAACCATTGTTTGGAACTTTGTTTCTCTCTGTGTAGAGTGTAGATATATCCATGGATACTTCTTATTGAAATCCCAATTCCTTGATAAGTAATTGTGTTTCAGTTGAGTATGATTTGGTTGACTTTAATAGTAAGCTGGAGCCACCACTTTGTTCAGTGTCTCTAAAAATCATCAAACACATCCAACTTGGCCTTTTGGAGAGAGAACTAGAGAGAGCTGAGAGTACAGACCTTGGTCCCAAGGTAGAATTGGTAGGAAGTGCAGGTGATGATGGCTGTTAATCAGCACAGCCAATGTCACAATTTTATGACTATCTGACCATTCCCCACTCAGTTCTGAGGTTCTTAGACTAAAAGATGACAACAGTCAAGGTATATTTTGAGTTTTACTTTAAGAGACACTATACTTTGGTCCTGGAAAAAGAAGTAGTTTAACCTCTCAGAGATTATAGCAAAAATGAAAAGTGTGTGGCAAAATGGAGAAAGTTTTGATGCCTGGCTTTCTGAAATAGTTGTCCAGATCCCCTCAATTCCATCTTTCTGGAAGAGTGTCAGGAATACCTGGACTAAAAGTAAAGCTGATAGAGTAACAAAGTACCAGAGCCATGAAATGGAGAAACAAAAGAATTTAGACTTTGCTTTGCCTTTCTATCATAGCTTACTTGGCTTGTGTAAATGTGATGTATACAAAGTTCCAGAAATATAGTTTTTGGGTAAATAATCACTTTATTAATAATACTAGCATGCTAATAAGAGGTCAATTGCACTCTCAGATGCCAAAGACCCCTCATAGTTCTGGGCTTACAGTTTATATGCCATTGGATGAGCAGGTGTTCTTGAGGAAAGCAATCAGCTCTGATTAATAGTCAATGAAAAAAATGAATATTACAATCAGAGATGGGCTATGTTACGAGGATCTTGAGATACAAGACACTAAACACCCAAGTCTTGGTCAAGGAGACTTAATTTCCATATCACTCATCTGACAAAAGAGAGAATCCACATTTTCCCAGACTTGTCAGAATAAACACAATAAGCCTTTTACCTAAACTTGGAAAAAAAAATTTTTTTTTTTTTTTTACTGTCTTTGATTAGATCTTAGCCCAAGTAAGTCTTTGCCCAAGATATTCCACATGGTTGATTTTTGGGTGAGGAAGTAGAAAAGGAGAAAAACTTTGGTCCCAATATAATAATTAGCTATTAAATACAAGAAGTGATCTTTTCTCTCATAAGAGCAGTGAGAAAGGGACTGTGTCATTTTTATCTTCCTTCTGTGAAAATTCATGGTTCTTTGGTATGGACCTGTAGGTCCTTTTTATTTAAAGTAATAAGCAATTGAATATTTGGGGGTTCATGAACTACATCAAACTGGTTTTTCTTTTCTGAAGGAAAGTCTATATCAAAGAGCGTTATTTTGAGTCTGGAAGACTATATATATATATCCTTGGGTTACAAGGTGGGACTTACTGGAAAAGGGAGATCATCTTTTTAGCATTAAAAGGGACTCAACATCTAATTTAATTCTTTAGTTTTACATGTAAGAAAACTTAGACTCAGAGAGGATGAGAAGTGTTTTATGAAAACTACAGAAGCCTTTACCTATTTCAATAGTAAGACACTTCAGTAATTTAAGTACTTTCATATAACCTATGTCCTGAGATTCCCAGATGGAATAAGGAATCTCATAATGTGATGCTTAAAGGAGAAAAAAGAGCCACAGTAAAGGTTTGTTGTTTGGGTATCATCTATATAGCACCTATTCTGTGCTAGGAACTGTGCTAATTACTTAAAAATATTATCTATCTTGATCCTTACAATAACTTTATTGTTATTTCCATTTTACAGATAAGGAAAGTGAGGCAAATAGAGGTCAAGTGACTTGCCCAGTGTCTGAAATGAAATTTAAGCTCAGGTCTTCCTGGCTCCAAGCCCAGAATTGATACTGTACCACTTAGCTGGCCCACATTCAATATTTAACCAACATTGGTCTATGTAATCCTAGAATTTAGAGTGCTGGACAATATTATATTAGATTTGTGATATTTTTAAAGGTTGTTTACTCACCTCATTTTAAATAAGTAAAATGAGAGGTTGACTTGCTCAAGGATATACAAATAGTAAATGGTTGAACAACAGTGGTGATATATACACGTATGCCTACACTAGCTGGTATTTGTATACTTCTTTACACATTTGGACCCCACAGCAGTCCTGTAAAATAAATGTAGGTCTTCAAGATGCCACGCCCACTACTACCACATAGAGGCTACCATAGTGCCCTTAATGATCTCATAATGTGATTCTTAAAGCATCCTTGAATTATTATCACATAATTTATATCTCTAGTATAACATAGATCCTTTTGCCAGTGGAATATGAGCAGAGTACTAGTTAAGATGTTTTCTGATACTGTATTAAGATTCATTTCTAAGGTATTAACCTTTATTTTGAATTTCAAGTTTAAATATAGGTCAACAAATATGAATGTAGAAGATTTAAATTAGTCTTAGACCCATCCCATTTGCATCATTAGAAAAGTTGGATAGAGATAATCTGCTATGATTTACTCAGATTTCCACCTAATAGTTCACCTAGGCTTAGTGCTAAAGGCTAGTACTGGTTAGTAAAAAAAAAAAAAAAATACTAAATTTTTCAGTGAGTCCAATTATACTCTACATAGAAGTTGTTTGTTATGTCTATAGCAACTTCATTAATTTGGATAATTCGAATGTCTCTTAACCAATATGATAAACCTTTCCTACTTGAATAGGAATATTAACTCAAATGCTAATAAGTTCCAAGTAACTTACACTGATGGTAAATCAGTTCTAGGCTTTTGCCAACATTTCTTTTATTGGTAACATTTTTCTCTTTAAATGTACTAGATTGGCATTCCGAGGAAATTAAATTTTTTTTAAAAAATTATATTATTATAACTACAGACCCTAATAGGGTTTCTTGTGTTAGGTAAAATTTTATACTTAAAAGCAGAAGGTTTTGTTTTTTTAAATAACAGAAGAATTTTGGAAAAGTTAGCTGAAAAAAATAAAATGTCCATTACTACATTTGATCTTTTTGCCTTCAGTTTTTGATGGCTTCTATAAGTGTAGAATGTGATGATGAGTTATCAGTAAAAAACATTCAGTGTGTATGTATATATATACAAACACAAATATGTACATTTGTATATATAATTTATGCTTATGTATATATGCAATAAATACAAATGTTTATATAATAAATATTATTTAACTTCTCTATTACAAGTAAGTATAATATATATGGTTTTGGATTATTAGAAAAATGTTCAGTATATGTATGTATATAATCCATTATATATACATATTTATTATGTACATATAACTATAAACATTAATAGATTGTGTATGTAAGCATATGTCTAAATATATACACATGTGTATGTGCATGCATATATTGTATATATACAGGTTTGTGTGTATATATATATATATACATATGCATTTGTGTTTATGTGTGTGTGTGTCTATCTTTGGTTCCATCTTCCTTAATAAAAAACTATTCTCACTGGAGATGAACCAGAAATTTTAACTCCCTGCTCATATCATAATCCTCAAACCAAATTAGAAAATTATCCTGAGGAAGAAGAAAACCATAAATGAGTTACTAATGGGGTAGGGAGGAATTATAATTGTTAAATTAACAGCATAGATTTCTCACTTCTTGTATTCTTTGAATATTCTTCCCTATCCTTAGGGTAAAGGGAAATTTATGCAAACTGGGTTCTAGTCAAAAAGGATCTAAATTCTCTCGGCTTGTGGAGAGTGCCATGCATTGAGGACAAAGGGCAGAAACTTCCAGACTTCCTAATTGATACTTTTGGAACCATGGATACTGATCTTACCCAAGAGATCCTACAAAGATTTCAGCCAGACTGCCTGTTTTTGGACATTATTAAAAATGGAACCTTATCTCTAGGATTACATTAAGCTGTAAACTTAATGTAATCTGCACTTTTATTTTGTTCCCCTTTGCTTCCTAGAATTGAGTTTGTAAATATTCATGGTTATTTACCAAGACTTTAGCTCCTTCTGTCCATCATTAATAACAAGAGTAACCATTTTTATTGTTATCCCAAAAGATTGAGGGCCTTCTGAGAGGCAGTCTGATAGAGTGAGACAAAGTCAGAGACAGAAATAGAGATAGAGACAGATAGACATAGAGACAGCTATTTATAGAACCAGAGAAAGAGGGAAAAGGAGAGGGAGAAGAAAAGAGAAAGAGTGAGTTGGGGGTGGGACAGGGGAAAGAGAACGAATATGAGAACTGGTTCCTAAGAGCTGGCTTCAACTTTGGCCTTTAACATTTTGTAATCATGAGCAACTCATTTAGCCTCTAGGCTGAGCATTTTCCTTATCACCTAGCTAACAGAATTTTTTGTGAGGCTTAAATAAGATAATGTATATAAAGTACTGTGCAAACCTTAAAGCTCTATAAGAATGTCAGAGATTATTAACACAAAGACATATGTCTTGATTTGCAACCTAATATTCTTGTCATAATGTTCTTATAGCAAATGAGCAAAAGAAAGGCATTAGGAAAATACTAAAATGGTATATTAGTGTTGAGGACATTATTTGTGCAAAATTTTATATATGTGTACGATATGACCTATAATAATAGTAACTAGTTTTAGGGTTTACAATTTGAATCCAATTGGAGCTATATTTCTTTCATAACCTTTATAAAAGTATTTACAGATATAGATATGTAAGTGTACATATATACATATGCATATAAATTTTTATGTGTATATGTACACAGATAGGCAAACAGAAAATTTTAGCAAATTACCCCAGAGAAAAAGAAGCAGCTAAGCAGCACAGTGTACTGTGATTAGAGTACTGATTCAGGAATCAAAAAACTCATCTGAGTTCAAATCTAGCTTCAGACACCTTAGTAGCTATACGACTCATGGCAAGTCATTTAACCCTGTTTGTCTCAGTTTCCTCATCTGTAAAATGAGCTGAAGGAAATGACAAATAATTCCAATATTTTTGTAAAGAAACCCTAAATGGGATTGCGAAAAATCAGACACAATCGAACAAGATAGATATAATTCTTTAAGGGGAAAAAAATGAAAAAAAGTTATTATGAAATTAATATCTTAGATTCTATTTATTTTCTCTCAAAGTATCTGGTTACTCTTAATGTAAAGAAAATTATGTACATTGTGTGTGTGTGTGTGTGTGTGTGTGTGTGTGTGTTGATATAGTTGAGAGGAATCAGAACAAATGTGCTAATTCTATCAGCTCCATTCAGTGATTTCATTCCTTGAAATTTACATGAATCCAGGATAAATCAAGGGAATAATATGGTTGACAGAATCTCCTCTCTACCTTTGTAGTTTTGCTAGGAAGAATTCCCAAGATGATTTGTAAGAACCAACGCTAGGGACTAGAGGAATGATAGAAGTTAAAATTTTCTGACCATACTCAGGTAAAAGTTTAGACTGGAAGGATCTAAATGGCAGCAATGTCCAAAGATTAAAAAATACACAGATTTAAATTTAAGAGCTTCTTTAGTTTATCTAAACTTTAGATATCTTTATCTTTATCTTCAGTTTATCTGTTGAGTGTAGCTGACTGGGCTCTGGAATCACAAAAGAGCTGAAATTGCCCTGAAGCTCTGTGTGAAAAGCTGAGATGGTGCAGCTGCACTTCAGGAGAAACACCAGCAGATGTCAGCAGGTGCTCAGCAGAAGAATCAGCTTTACATCCTGATGACTACAGTTCTATTGGGGAACAAACAGCTGCCTTGTTGGAAGAGAAGGAGCTCCTTTACCTTAGGCAACCCTCCCTGTACAGACATGCCCTTGTAAATAACCAGGTACAACTTTGTCCCTTCATGTATCTTCAATTCCTCTAGGGATATGGAAACCTATGACCCACTGTGGGGAGGAGAAGTGGAGGAGAGGGGTGTCTTGGGGCCAATTTGTTCCAGCGAGAGAGAACCAATTGTTAAATTTTCAAGGTGATTATTTATACTTTAATGATCATTTATACCTTAGAATTTGGCAATCACTGCAAATTAGGATTCGGTTTATTGTTTTATGAATTATTTGGACTTTAAAAAGTAATGAAGAAAATATTAATAGTTCCAATTAAACTTTAAAATGTGTCTTTCTGGAAGAAGCTAGATGGCACAGTTGAATGTGACATAAGACACTTAACACTTTCTGTGTGATCCTGGGCAAGCCATTTAATGCCAATTGTCTCTCAGAGAGAGAGCGGAGAAGAGAGAGAAGGAGAAATGGAGAGGCGGGGAAAGGAGGGGAGGAAGAGGGAAGAGAAAATTGAGTATTTCCTGACAAAAGGATCTGCAAAGTCAGAGCAAACATTGCTTTTGGAATATCCCCAATGAACCATTTAGTGGAGGAAGATTGTGACTTTCCTCAAAGTTGGAGGCTCTATGTACCTCCATGTGCAATTTGCCTTGCAGTAGTAGTGTGGTATCCAGATGCTGTTCTAATATATTCATGGATGAAATGCCTGCTGCTGCCTCTGGCATTCTGTTTTCCATACAGATTATCTTCTGTATAAAGAAATATTTCTTAGATTCCCTTAAGGTCTCATCATTTCCCACTATCAACTTTCTTTTGTTTTTGCCACTCACCTTCCCATATAATTTTAAAATAGCCACTTTTTTTCCCAACTATTTTACTCATTGGCTACATTCCTCTTTCCCCATAGTCCTTTGTGACTTTTGTTTGCTTTTCAGGATTCTTTTTATTTTTAATGAATAAATTTTATCAATATAATTTTATATTGATTATATTTCTCCTATATCCCTCCTCTTCCTCCTGGAAAGTTAACAAATTTTTAAGAAAAAATTTAAAGAGAAGTTAAAAAAGAGAAAAAGCAACCAATGAAATAAATAAATACAATGAAAAATATATGAATTGATTTATGCACTTTCCACCTTGCAAAGGCTGTGAAAGGAAAAGTCTCTTATTATCTCTTCTTTGAGGCCATATTTGTTCTTTATAATTTTGTAATATTCACTTTCAATTGTTTGGGGTTTTTTTTTAAGTGGTCATTATTTCTATTTACATTATTGTAATCATTTTGTATATTTTCTTAGTTTTATTTATTTCATTCAGTTTATCTAAGGCTTTCTAAACTTCTCTATATTCAGGATATTTCAATTATTTCCCATCTAAATCTGGAGGCACAGAGGAATCATATTTTAGATCTGCTTTGTGCATGTAGCCATGCTTGCTTAGAAAGCAAGATTATGTAATCTGAAAAATCTTTGTTTAATTGTGCTTTTTTCTATCATATATACACATATATACATATACATATATATGAATGTATATATAATAATAAAAAACATTTCTTGCAGCATACTAATATTCTATTATGTGTTTGTCACAGTTTTTTTTAGATACTCTATTTTCAGTTACTTGTTGGGAAAAGAAGTACTATTATAATTAGTTTGGTGGTGGTCTTTTCTTTTCCACTGACCTCCCTGGGATAAGTCTCGTAATTGATTTTTTGGGGTCAAATGGTATGAACATTTTAGTCACTTCATTTGCATAATTTCAGATAGATTTCCTATTGATTGTACTACTTTTCAGCTTTCAGCTTATCTGTCTACAACGACTCTAAATGATAGCATTAGTATAATTCTTTATAGTTTACAGAACACTTTAGAAATAAATATTATCTTACAACTTTGGGAGTCAAATACTACTACTAGTATTACAGAAGAGAAAAGCAAGACTTGCCAATCATCATGCAGCTAATGTGTATCAGGCAAAGGATTTGAATTTAATTTTTTCTAACTCTCAATTTTTCTATGCAATATGCATTGTTCCACTTAGTTGCCTCTAACATTCACCATTTGAATCGTTATCATTTTTTTCTAAGATGTGAGATAAAACCTCAAAGTTGTTTTGTTTTGCATTTCTCTTATTACTGCTTTGGAATATTCTTCATCATAATAGTTAATTCTTTGCAATTCTTTTGAGAACTGTGATTCTTGTCTTTTGACTCTAATCTATTAGAAAAGCCATTTGGTTCTATATGTGTGTGTGTGTATATATATATATATATATATATATATATATATATATATATATATATATACATACATATATATATATATATAATTTGTTGTTGTTGTTTAGTCATATTTCAGTTATTTCAGACTCTCTTCATGGCCCTATTTAGGGCTTTCTTGTTAAAGATCCTGGAGTGGTTTGCCAATTTCTTCTTCCGGTCTTTTTACAGAAGAGAAAACTAAATGTCTGGGGCCCGATTTGAACTCAGGAAGATGAAACTTCTTGACTTCATGCACAGGACTATTCACTCTGCCACCTAACTGTCCACATATAAATATGCTTTTGGATATATACATATACACATATATTACTTAGCTGTGGATATCAAACCCTTAGATGACAAATTTGATGAGGAGAAGTTTTTTGACAATTTTATCTTTTTATTTTAGATTTTGTGCAAAAGTTTTTTGATATGTACTCAAAGTTATCTAATTTTGTTTTTTGTATTCTATCTCTTATTTGGTTAAGAATACATTTCTGCCCACACACAGCTGAAAAATTTATTCCTTCTAGTTGTTTTAATGATAATCAGATAATGTGTTCATTTTGAATTTATTATTAAATATGGTATAAGATGTTGTTCCAAGCCTAATTTCTGACTTATGTTGTCTAGTTTATCAAACATTGAATTATTGAGTTTTATGATTTCTGATCCTCCCTTGTCTGGTATATTCCATTTTTCTTTTTCTTTCTTCCCTCCCTCTCTCCTTTCTTCCTTTCTTCCCTCCTTTCTTTCTTTCCTTCTTTCTTTCTTTCTTTCCTTCTTTCTTCCTTTCTTCCTTCCTTCTTTCCTTCCTTCCTTCTTTCCTTCCTTTCTTCCTTCTTTCCTTCCTTCCTTCCTTCCTTCCTTCCTTCCTTCCTTCCTTCCTTCCTTCCTTTCTTTCTTTCTTTCTTTCTTTCTTTCTTTCTTTCTTTCTTTCTTTCTTTCTTTTTTCTTCTTTTTTTTCTTATAAGTTCCAAATGGCTTTTATGATGCTTTATAATACAGTTTGAGATCTGGAGATATTAAGGAAGGAATAATTTTTAAATAGAATTATTAAAATTCTAAATTAACTTTGATAGTATTGACATTTTTTATTGTTTGGGATGGCCTAGCCATGAACTCTGAATCCTTCTCAAGCTAACTGTATTTCAATGTAATTGATTTCTTTTGAAAGGGATATTCCTATGTATGTTTTAATTCATAAAATAAATACAAGATAATTTATGGGAAGGCACTAGCAGCTGGAAAGGGGATAGAGGCCAGAAAGTGTCATATTGAGCCTTGAAGGAAACAGAGGTGCTAAGAAGGGAGGTCAAGATGAATAGCTTTTTAATAGTGGAAACTCATAGATATAGCTGATGAAATACAATAAAGAAAGGTAGTTTGACTAGATCATAAGGCGTATAAAGGTAGATAATGTGCAATAAGACTAGAAAGGTAAGAAAGGATCAGTTTGCCAGTCTTTAAATGACAATTTAAATACATTTGATTTTTCATTTTTTACCATTTTACCCCAAAGCAAAAACACTTAGTAGTAAGAAAGTAATTTGGAAAGGCAATGAACATTCGTCAGTATTTTTTGTCACATTTGACTCTTGTTTTCCTTAAATTGACTTGTCCTTTGAGTTCTTCTTTCTTGCCCTACTTTTCTTCCTTTTCCTCCTCTTTTTCTTCCTCTATCTCTTCTTCCTTATTTGTTTCCTCTTTTTTTCCTTACCATCTCATTTCTGAAGTGTTTACAAACCTATAAAGTTATACAAGCATTAACATTCCCATTTTACAGATTAAAACTCATTCTATTCAATAATCCTTTATTAAACACTTACTCTGTGTAAGGTAGAGTATTAGATATTAGATATATAGGAATAAAAGTAAGATCAACCTCTGTATTATAGGAACTTCCTTCCTAATATGATGAAAAAACTAAGTTTCAGAAGAAAGCTTAAGAAAATGGCCTAGGGTCCTACAAATAGCAAGTTTCAAACTGAGATTCAAATTCAAATCCTGGTTTAGGGCTCTTTCTATTATATTTCCATATTGTACATATTCATACAGGAAGATGAATAGACACATGTAGTTGAAAACATAACCCAACTCTTAATAAATAATTTTTCACAATCATATATAAATAGAGCTATAATCCCACTATTTTTGTTCTATTCAAGCCCCATTGTTGTTCAGTTGTGACTAATTCTTTGTGACATTACATAAGTGATTTATCATTTCCTTCTCCAGCTCATTTTACAGGTGGAAGAAACTGAAGCAAACAGGATTCAGTAACTTCCCTAGGATCACACAGCTAGTAAATATCTGAAACTGGTTTTGAACTCAAGTTTTCCTGATTTTAGGTCCAACGTTCTCTCTGAACCCTAAGTATCTGGGAACAGCACAGAGAGGTGAGAAGTGTGTAGGCTAAACATTTAATTTTGATGACTCTTAGTTTCCTCATCTATAAATGAAAGGATTGGATTAGATGACCTCTAAGGTTTCTGGAAGGATTGGATTAGATGACCTCTAAGGTTTCTTCTTATTCAAAATCTCTGCTTTTGTGTTTTTTGTGAGAGATCTGATTTCCTAAGTGGGGACATCAAAAAAGCTTAGAGCTGAGATCTCACAAAAGAATTGTGAGACCATTAGATGTCACTCTATGGCAGAGCTAGTGAATTGGCAACTTAATACTCTTCCTCCAGGAAAGGGACTAGATTTGAATCCTCTCAGACCACATCTTTCTCCACCATTCAAGGAGGCTCAGAGGGAGGATCTTCTCCTCTAATCACAACCTATCAGCTCCTATCTCTTCACTGAGATGGAGCCTGTCCCCAAGACATTCTGGTTTCAAGCAACTCAGATGACTAGAGATCTATTGTTTTTTCAATGGTTTTAGATTGACAAAGATTTTTTTTTCTTCTACTGGTCTGAAGAGCTTACAAAAATATAGATTTTTTTTAAGTACAGATTAAATGAAATTATTTAGTATGAGTCTCCTAGTCAGAGGAAATGTTTTCTACTATTAGACAGGGGGGCAACTAAGTGGTGTAGTGGATAAAGCCCTGGGCTTCTAAGGAAGACTCATCTTCCTAAATTGAAATCAAGCTACAGACATGTATTAGGTGTGTGACCTTGAGCAAGTTATTTAATCCTGTTTGTCTCAGTTTCCTTATTTGTAAAATGATCTGGAAAAGAAAATGGCAAACCATTCCAGTATTCTTGTCAAGAAAATCTGAAATGGAATCACTAAGAGTTGGATATGATTTAAATGAGTGAACAACATTAGATAGAGAGTAGAACCTCAATTCTATCTTACACTCTCCAAATTTTAGCTAGTCTGTGTTTTCCATTAATTCTCTCTGTACTTCATCATCAAATGAGCCATTTATGACATGACAAATTTAATTTTTTTTTACATGAAGGGAAACTGAATCAAAATAAAAGAGTCAAATTTTAAGCATAAAATACATAAATCAAAAATGGGACCTAGTTATTCCCAATACTGAAATGTGGAAGGAATAAATGCTTCCACCTTCCCCCATGATATTTGGGTGCTTTTACCATTGATATTAAGAGGATGATTGTTTGTCTAGTTTAGTCTCAAACCCTTCTGATTCCTGGAGCAGCATCTTTCCAGAAAACTTGCCCATTCTCTAATCCTGGATTGAATATGGCAAAAAGTATTCCCAGATATCTTATCAGTCTCCATGGAAAGCTCATTCAGGTCTCATAACATCATCTGGTCTCTGGCTCTTCTTATTTTGATTTCTTCTGATCTCTCCTACCACCTTACTTATCTATTTTAAATCTGTTGGAATCTTTTAAGTTTAGATCAAGGAGTCTTTTCCAGTGAATAGACTACAAAACCCAGAATGTTTAGCTTTGCTAAGCAGCATTTAGCCTAAAAAGAAGGGGGATCTTTTTTTTTTTTTTTTTTTTTTTTAGGACATGACAGTCATATACAGTCAAATTTCATATGCTACAGAAGTGAATATCTAATTTATCAAGATCTTGGCTTTCCGAGTCCAAATCCACTAATCAACTTTATTAGAGGGTTTTTTTCAGGAATTTTGTGGAGTGAAGAGATCTTTGTTCTCCTCCAAACTCCTTCCTATATGTCTTCTTTTAATATATTTGGCATTATCATTACTGGTTATATTATTTTTTTTTCACACAAGTGTATCCTGTCCCCCTAACTAAATCATAAGCTCTTTTAAAAGCAATGACTGTGTTGTTGTTGTCTCACTTTTAATTGTAAACTAACTCTATTGCACAATTCAAAGCATATACAAACAAAATTTATTTATTAAAACTTTAATGTAAAGAGTACTGGGCTAGACACCAGAATAGATAAAAAATTTAGGTATAATAGGTTCTCTTCTCAGTTCCTTAGACACTCATTGCTTGTTTAACATTAATTGATTTATAGAATGGGTGGACTTGAAGAATTTCTCTTAGTTATAGTATGACTTTTTTTTTTACACACCCAGAGCCCCTAAAACTAAGAAATGTCTTTTTAGTTGTGTTTAATGACCAGAGTGCTTTATCTGTGACTGTGTTTCAGGTAATTTGTCATCAGAGAGGCAGGTTTACAAAGGTACATCAGAGCTTTATATATGACCATACGTTAAAAAAAAGAGAGAGAGAGAGAGAGATCAGAAGATTGTTAGTGTTTCTACTTTTCCTTTCCATAATTGTGTCCATTTTTCCTTCCATTTTATCTAGGTGTATGGTTTGGATTTTTTGTTTTTTGAATTGCTTGTTTGCAGTAGTCTCCTTCTTGTCCTCTCTGTTTCCATTTTCTCTCTTCTACTCTCTCTGTCCTCCATTGAGTATAAGATTACAAGGTTGCCATTTTCTTTTCCAGATCATTTTACAAATAAGGAAACTGAGACAAACAGGATTAAATAACTTGCTCAAGGTCACACACCTAATACATGTCTGTAGCTTGATTTCAATTTAGGAAGATGAGTCTTCCTTAGAAGCCCAGGGCTTTATCCACTACACCACTTAGTTGCCCCCCTGTCTAATAGTAGAAAACATTTCCTCTGACTAGGAGACTCATACTAAATAATTTCATTTAATCTGTACTTAAAAAAAATCTATATTTTTGTAAGCTCTTCAGACCAGTAGAAGAAAAAAAAATCTTTGTCAATCTAAAATCTTGTCAATCTAAAAATCACTGATTTTTTCAAGGACTGGCGCTTGAGTATTTTTAGAACAAAGAGCAAACTCCTCAGTTTGGCATTTTAAAGTCCTCCTTGACCTGGGCCAGTACAACTTTCCAGGATAATTAGATATGATTATCTTCTCCAGCCACAATGGCCAACTAACAATCCATGTCCTGTCTCCATGCCTTTGTACAAGCCTCCTGTTATATTGGAATGCTTCCCCTCTTTACCTTTGGTTCTTTCTCCTTCCCCTCCCATCTCACCTCAGTGCCTTTCAAGGCTCAACTAAAGGACCATTTCCTTCAACAAGACTTTCCTAATTTCTCTAGATGGTAATGATTTACCCTCTACCATATCAATCTATTTACTTGGGATAAGCATATGTATGTGAGAATGTATATGTATATGCTTATGTTTATGATATATATATATATCGTCCCATAAAGGCATGTATAACACACATATACACATATGCCTTTTAATGTAAGTATTATTTTTTGTGAGTGCATATGAATATAGACATACATATAGTGTGTGTGTATATATTCACAAATGTATGTATATGCATAAGGTTTAGTAAGCATTTACTACATGATGACTGGCACTGTGCTAGGCACTGGGAGTTCACATTAAAACTGAAGCACTGTACTTGGTATACAATAGGTGTGTTTACTAAATGCTTACTAAATATTTTGTTGTTTAGTTAAAAATAAAGAAAGGGGGATTTTATTTTTTTAATGTTTAAATACATTCATTTTTTACATATTTCTAAATATGAGTCATGTTGGGAGAGAAAAGTCAGACTGGTGGGAAAACAGAAGAAAAAAAGGTGAAAAGAATATGCTTCAACCTGCATTCAATCTCCATAGTAGTGTCTCTGGAGGCAGATAGCATTTTTCCATCCAAAGTTTATTAGAATTGCATTGGATCACTGAATTGCTGAGAAAAGCCAAGTCTATTATAGTTAATCATCACACAATCTTGTTGTTGCTATTTATAATGTTTTTCTGGTTATGTTCACTTCAATCAGCATGAGTTCATGTTAGTCTTTCCAGGCTTTTCTAAAACTTGCCTTCTCATCATTTTTTATAGAATAATATTATTTCATTATATTCATACACCATAACTTATTCAGCCATTCTCCAACTGATGGGCATCCACTAAATTTCCAATTCCTCCACTGCAAAAAGAGGTGCTACTAACATCTTTGCACATGTGGTCCTTCCTCTCTTTTATGATAAGTAGGGAAATTTTTAAATGATCTTTATATTATAAAATATCATAATTTATAATAGGCATCATAGTCATCCAGAAACATTACTATGTATAAGACAAATTAAGTGCAGTGTGATCAGTGAAAAGGACCCTAGATTTGGAATCATGAGGACCTGTCTTTGAATTCCTCACCAAACATTTACTGTCTATTAAACCTTGACTACTGCCATGATACTTCAATTTCCTCATCTCTAAAATGAAGGAATTAGATTTGTTTTAAAGAATTGGAGATCATCCCTAGCCTTTGAGGGATAACATTCAGCAATATCTTGCTGCTTGGTATAGCAGCTCTGCCCTGGTCCCCTGAACTTCTAAGTAGTTATTGTTCCCCAATTTATCCTAAGCCAGGCCCATCACCTGGCTTCCCCTGAAGCATCTTCATGTGGACTACAGTTTGCCCTTCTACATTCAGACTCCCATACTTTCTGACTCTGATTCTGGTTAATCAGCACTAATATTTCTGTAAAGGAATCAATTAACCTATAACTTTATTCACTATCTCTATAACTTCCCTGACCAAAATATTGTTTTCTGGCCACTCTTCCCCATATGTGTTATTTTCATTAGGACAGGAACTATTTAAGCTCAGTGTTTAGAACATAGTAAATATTTAATAAATTTTCATTCATTTTTTTCATCTGCTCTCAGAGGTGTTTTTTTTCAGACTTATTAATGGGGATTAAACATATATAAACAAAGCTGTGTATGTGTGTATATGTCTTCTTTATACACATACATTTGTATACATGTATATATATATATGCTTATATATAAAATCTTATCAGATATGAAATAAAACTTGGTAATTAAAACATAAAATCTTATGAGCACTTATTCAGTACAATGTCAGATTATACTATTTAGACTGGATTTTTAAGATTAGCACACATTTGGCAAATGGACATGGTAAATTTTCATTTAATAAATCTATTCTATGACAAAGTCTTCATAGCTCATTGAGAACAAAACATACTTTAATGAGTTGTTCAAATCCTAAATTACATAGAACTTAAAATATCTGTGTAATCAACAGAATTCCTTACAAATATTTTCCAGGCCAATTTTTAAAAAATGAATATGATTGGATTTAAAATTAAAAGATAGTTTTGATTCAATTCAAAAGATTTTTTTTAAAAGAACTTATGTCCCACTTGGCTTCTTTTGCCTTGTTTGTTCACACATAACTCTTCATAATCCTGTTTGGAGTTTTCTTAGCAAAGATACTAGAATAGTTTGAATCTTCTCCAGCGGATTAAGAAAAATTGAGGTTAAATGACTTGCCCAGATTAGCTCAGCTAGTTATTTATCTGAGGCTATATTTGAATTTAGTTCTTCCTGACTCTAGGTATATAACTCCTGACTTCTATCTACTGAATCATCTAGTTGTCTAAGCATATTATTTACCCCCACGAATACCTCAGTGATTAAAAACAACACCACCACCTCTTTCTGTGATGGAAAGTGAGAAAGGAAGAGGGGAGGGGGGGAAAGCAGGTGGGGAGGAAGGAAGTGTTATTTGTTTAATTTTCTCACCCTTGTTAGTCTAAAATTCTTAAAAAACTTTTTCCAGGTAGATAACTTTTTTCTCAAGTTGTTTTTAGAAGACACTTAATGAATGTTCCTACCACTCTTTTGAATGCAGCTAATGCCCTTTCCCAGCTGGGGATTCTCATTTTAATGAGGTAATATTGTATTTCTGAGCAGGAGGCCTCACTTTGAAAGGAGTTTGACTGAGAGTTTCAATCCCCTCTGGAAGCTAGGAAAATCAGAGATGCTCAGTGCTGCTTTCAAACAAGTCTTATTGATTCAAAAATTGTTGGGTTTAAATGAATCAAAACAGAAGAAAAAATGGTTTTGTAATCTGATCAGCTTTAAGAAAAACTCTTATATTGAAAAGGATTTTTGCCCCTCACTTTAAAATTTTTAGAGATGAAGTACTTAAATTATGAGTTTTCTTATAGTCATCATTACATCAATTTTATTATCATACATTACATTGCCTTTTTACACATAGTGGTCCCTTTATTGTTTTGAATTAGCAATATATTTCTGTTCCTACAAATCTATTACATTGCAGTTTTCCTTAGCATATTTTTGAAAGATAAGTAGAAAATTAGTTTGTGGGAGCCAGTTGAAGGTCAGATGAAACACTTCTAATATTTTCATTATGAGCAATTACACTTCAAAAATCAATTAACAACTACAAATAAGAGATAGATATATTGTTTGGCTGATTGTTGAGTCTTAGGAAAATGAGGAAGACAGCTTTTGGGATAAGAAGTCATTATCTGACAAAAACTTCTGGGAAAATTGGAAACTAGTATGGCAAAAACTTAAGTATTGACCCACACTTAACACTGTATACCAAGATAAGGTTGAAATGGGTTGATGATTAAAACATAAGGAGTGATAAGCAAATTTGAAAAACAAAGGATAGTTTACTTCTCAGATCTGTGGAAAAGAAAGGAATTTGTAACCAAAGAAGAAATGGAGTTGATTATTGAACACAAAATAGATAATTTTTGATTATATTAGTTTAAGAAGTTTTTGAACAAACAAAACTTATGCAGACAAGAATCCAAGGGAATCAATAAACTTAGAAAACATTTTTTTATATTCAAAGGTTCTGATAAAGGCCTTATTTCTAAAATATATAGAGAATTCAAGCCATTCTCCAATTGATAAATGATCAAAGGATATGAACAGACAGTTTTCTAATGAAGAAATTAAGACCATTTCTAGTCATATAAAAAGGTGCTCTAAGTCACAATTGATTAGAGAAATGCAAATTTAGACAATTGAGCTATTCCTACACACTTCTCAGATTAGCTAAAATGACAAGAAAAGTTAATGATGTGAGGTGATATGAGATAACTGGGACATTATTGGTGGAGTTGTGAACTGATCCAACCATTTTGAAGAGCAATTTGGAACTATGCACAAAGGACTATCAAAATGCCAATTTTATTTTGGCATACCCTTTGATCCAGGAGTGTTTCTACTGGGCTTATATCCCAAAGATATCTTAAAGAGGAAAAGGGACCCACATGTGCAAAAATGTGTGTGGCAGCTCTTTCTGGAGTGACAAGAAATTGGAAACTGAGTGGATGCCCATCAGGTGGAGAATGGCTGAATAAGGTATATGAATGCTATAGAATATTATTGTTCTATAAGAAACAATAAGCAGGATGATTTCAGAAAGGTCTGGAGAGACATAAACTGATGCTAAGTGAAATGAGCAGAACCAGAACATTATACATGGCAATAACCATGTATACCATGATCAATTATACCATGATCAATTCTGATGCTCATCGCTCTTTTCAATAATGAGATGATTCAGGGCAGTTCTAGTGATCTTGTGATGAAGAGAGTCATCTACACTCAGAGAGAGGACTGTGGGAACTGAGTGTAGAACACGACATAGCATTTTCATGCTTTTTGTTGTTTGCTTGCATTTTACTTTTTTTTTTCTTATTTTTTTTTTCCTTTTTGATCTGATTTTTCTTCTGTGATAAGATAATTGTATAAAAATGTATGCATATATTGGATTTTACACATCATTTTACCACGTTTAACATATATTGGATTACTTGCCATCTAAGGAGAAGGTTAAGGAAAGGGGAGAAAATTGGAACACAAGATTTTGCAAGGATCAATGTTGAAAAATTATCTATGCATATGTTTTGAAAATAAGAGGCTTTAATATAAAATAATAATGCATTAAAAATGAGGGAGAAAATATTAATTATAATGACTATATTTAATAGTATGGGAAAGTACATTTCCCCAAAATGAAGGAGGGAAACCAGGAAGTTGCTTCAGCTATCTTCAGTTTTCCTTGGAAACAACCATTAAATGAGTTTAAACAGATTCTAGAGGAACAGAACCTACAAAATGAGAGTGAAACAATATTCCAGGTTAAGATAACTTAGAAGAACTTCATGAAAGTTTTGTCTCATTTGAATAAAAGGGAAGCAGAGCCCTGTCCAGTGAAATGGGCAAGGTTCTTAGATAAAGCACAGACCACTCAGCCTGGTTTTGGCTCAGCACAATGGCAGAGCAGACCAGTGTGTGGCCTATAGCATAGGCACAGAAGATAAATTGTCAGCACTGGAAACCAGGCAATAACAGGTTGGATTAGACTTCACTATCTCAACTCAATGAGTAAGATACCAGCACCAGAGGGCCCAGCTCTCAAAACCAGTAACTATGCTCATGTTCCCAACTCAAGAAGTTTGGGACATTGCCTGATAATACCCCAAGAAAAGAGCTCAACTTTAAAACCATGAAATAGGCAAAAAAAAAAAAAAAAGAGCAAGAACCCCCCCCAAAAAAACTTGACTACAGAAAGCTATTGTGGTGACAAGGAAGATCAATACATCAACTCAGAAGAGAATAAATTGCCTACCTATGAAACCTCAAAGAGAGATATGAATTGGAAGAGCTAAAAAAAGGATTTTAAAAGTCAAACGAGAGAGAGAAGAACAATTGGGAAAAGAAATGAGATGTATATAAGAAAGAGTCAACAGTTTAAAAAAGGAAGAACAAGAATTGACAGAAGAAAACAATTTTTTAAGAAATAAAATTGGCTGAATAGAAAATAAAAGGAGATATAGAAGCTAACTGAAGAAAATAATTCCTTAAAAATTAGAATTGGGCAAATGGAAGCTAATGATTCAATGAGACATCAAAAATCAGTCAAACAAAATAAAATGAAAAAATAGAAGACAATGTAAAATACTTCATTGGAAAAACAATTGGCTTGGAAAATAGATCCAGGAGAGATAATTTAAGAATTATTAGACTACCTGAAGGCTGTGAATCCAGAGAGAGAGAGAGAGAGAGAGAGAGAGAGAGAGCAGGAGAGAGAAGAAGAAAGAAGAGAAGAGAAGAGAAGAGAAGAGAAGAGAAGAGAAGAGAAGAGAAGAGAAGAGAAGAGAAGAGAGAGTGTGTCTCTATGGCATTTTCCAAAAAAAAAATCAAGGAAGACTGCTCTGATATCTTATAACCAGAGAGTAAAATAGTCCTTGAAAAGATTCATTGAATACCTCCTGAGTTTCCAATGAAAATCTCCAAGGATTATTATAACTGAATTCCAGAATTATCAGGTCAAGGAGAAAAATATTGCAAGTATCTAGAAAGAAACAATTTAAATACACAGGACCTAGCAGCTTCTACATTAAAGAATCAAAGAGATTTGAATATGTTATTCTGAGAGGCAATGGAGCTTGGGCTACAGCCAAGAAGCAACTACCCAAGAAAATTAATCATAATCTTTCAGGGGAAAAGATGGGTATTCAGTGAAATAGTAAATTTCTCATAATTTCTGGAAAAAAAAAAAAAACAGAACTAAATAGAAATGTTTCAATATTTAAATACAAGATAAAAAAGTGGTTAAACTGTTTACATTGCTGCTCCGAAAGATGATACTTGTAACTCTTGAAAACTGTATCTTCATTTACACTGTGGATTGGTATCTCTGTGATCCCTTACTTTCTAGACATTATCAATATAATTATTTTTAGGATCTTATATTACCTTGATAATTTTTTAAAATACTATTTTCCCCCTATGAGACATGGTGACTTGAGCACTAAACTTTGAGTTAAGAAGATCTGAATTCAAATCTTGCTTTAAACATTAATTGTATTACCTGGGAAAGTCACTTAACCTCTCTCATATTCAGTTTCTTCATCTGCAAAATAAGGATAATAATAGCACCTACTTCAGCATTCATAATAACACCTATCATGTTCCAAGTACTTTGCTAAGAGCTTTACAAATATTATCTTGTTTGAGCCTTGAAGTAACCCCAATAAGTGCTATTATTGCTCTTATTTTACAGAGGATGACATTGGGGTAACATATCTAATACATGCCTGAGGTGAGATTCAAATCAGATTTTCCCAACTGTGGGTCCAGTCATCCTTTCAGAGGGGTTTGGTGAAGATAAAATGAGATAATATGCAAACCCCTTTTCAAATCTTAAAACATTATAAAAGTACTAGCTATTATTGTTATTGTTATTATACTGCAATTGCAGTATAATAACAATAATAATTCTCTAAGCAACTTCCATTGCTTGAATTTTTTTTTCTTCTGAGAGCATACTATTCTCTAATTCAGAAACATTTAGCTTTTGTTAGAGAATATTGACATTAAAAGAATTGGGCTTTTGTGTCAAAGAACAATTTGCGCTAATCAAAAATATATATACGTGAATTAATACATACCACAGAGGAAAAATTAGGATCGATGAAATTTTAGGACGAACTTAATTGTTGAAAAATTAAGACAGTTATAACCATTTTTGAATATTTTTTAATTCTCTTCTTTTTTGAAAAGTTTATTATATTGTACTTAACAAATTAATGAAATATAATATATGAGTACTTTTAATTTCCATATAAACATAGCTAGCATATTTATAAGGAAAGGCATTTACTAGATATGTGACCTTAGTGGCTTTAGTACATTTTCTATAACAGCAAAAAAGGAAGTGTTATCACTCCTCTCCACGTGTCAGCAGAAATGAATGATTTCTGAAAATTATTCTTCCAGCTGAACCTAAGACTTCCTCTACCATGCCACCATAGATGTCGTCGTCTTCCAGTCTTAAAATTCATACACTGAAAGTCACTTCTGAAAGTACCCTATAGTCTCTCCTTCTGATTGGATAACTTTTCTCAGAACCATTTCTCAGTACTTTTTAGACTGCATTTCAGATAATATGCTCAAAAAAAGCTGGAGTTTTTTCTATCTCAAAGCTCCCCTTATTTTTCCCCTTCATGCCACAGCATTTTCTTCTTTAGGTATTTTTCTTCTGCCATTAGAATGTAAACTACTTGAGGACAGGGATTTACATTTCTTTCTACTTGGTTTGTATTCCCAGAAGTTGGTACTATGCCTGGTGGATAGAAAACACTTAGTAAATGCTTATTGATGGGATTGAGAGTCAAAGTCTGCAGAAAACATGTTTAAAGGGAGAAATGACACTAGATATACTTTGCGGTAAGTTAGATAAGAAAACTTGACTTCCTTGCCTCTGTCTCTGCACTGCAGAAAGGAGAGCCCATCATCCTTCTTGATTTGAACATCTTTTATTCTGGGCACACACAGTTATTTTAGCATGCTGGGGCATCTTAAATCAAGATTTGACTCTATCATAGATTATACATTTTTCCCCTCAGGATTATACAGAGTTTACATGAAGCCATTTTGTTTATTCCTTCAAATCAGATAAAGCAAATATATATATATATATATACACATATATATTTCCCTTTAACAAGTGACTTCAATAAAGATGTATATCCAATTAAGAACTGCTTACTACATCTGTTTCTTGTGGAATCCCAACAGAGCAACTTAATTCAGCCTTTCAGGTCAAGAAACAGACCCAAGTTTAGTGAAAATGCCTAAATTTCTCCCTTTTAAGTTATGTGTGCATGTTAAAATTTGTACCAGTCCTGGATCTTGTCTCACAAGGAATAAAGGAAACACTTTTCATTTGTGTAGATCTTGAAAAAAGTCAATGAGGAATATGTTGAGGGAATGAGAGCAGTCATTCTTTCAGACCCATTTATAGATCATTTCTCTTTATTCTTTTACACATGCATGTTATGGCTTTGTTTTCTTTACATTTCCATTTGGAGAAACCAATGAGCTTGTTATTTTCCTTTTCTGTTACAATTTCAAAGGCCTCTTTCTTCCTTCAAAAACATAAAGTCAGGCTTAATTATGAAAGTGGATGTGAATTGTTATAGATGAACTGTCAAAGAGAAAATAAGAAAACCTACCTATTCAAAGTTGAGTGCAATTATACTCACGAAATGTCTGACATTAGCTGAGAATGTGAACTCTTACAACAATAAATAAAAACTACACTGATTTTTTTTCCTTTTGTTGAAAAAATAGGTTTTAATTCTGTATGTTGATAATATACTATCTAAATTATTCTGGCATATGGGATCAGATTGGAATGTTGGAGAGTTTGTCATTTAACATGAGAAGCAAAGTAGCCACCCTGTGGTCCTTAAACCATCATATTCTTAATACATCTTCTCATAAATGTGCCCTGATGAATAAAACTGTGTGAAACCTTTACACTTACAGTAAAGCTAGTAGGATCTTTCTTGTCTTCATTTCCAGTGCTAGAAAGATAAATTAATTCTTTAGGGAAAAGAGACAACTGGAAACTTAGAGGAACTTGAGATACTCTTGTGATTTCAGACTTCTCAGAAATGTTCAACAGGGTTTTAAATCCTCATTAAAGAAGAAAAAAGAAAGGGAATACATGACTTGCCTCCTATTCTGGAAAAGGTATCACTTCTCAGAAATTTCTTAGGCACCCAGAAACAAACCCAGGTTTCAGGTCACCCAGAAACAAACATGATTAAGAGTTTGGGGAGATCCCACTTAATCTGAAGCTGATATGACATCTTACAAAATGTCAACAGAAATTAACTTTAACCTGAAATAATGATAGTTTTTATTTTATTTGCATATCATAAATTCAAAACAGGTTATTAGCTTCTTTTTTGCTTGTTTTTTTTTTCCTTAATGAAAATGCATACAGTTTAAGATTTTATTTATTTCACTTTTTAGAGTTAGGGTTGAAAGAAAAAGGAATAATCTTGTAAATAGTGACATTATCTGTTAAGATTTGATACTATAATAAAGCTAGTCAAATGCCATGTTACAATGCATGTTTTCTCTTTCCTATGGATTGGAGAAGTTTTCTATTTCCTGCTTACATCTTCCACCACCAAACTACAAATTTTATATTACCTAATTTACTAGGTACATCATGGCTAGTCTTTATGTTGCATTTTTCAAACCTTCCATCTTCATCAGTACTTCAGTCTCCATGGCAGGCAGAAATGAAAATATCTCTTCATTATACAAGCTTTTGTCATAGGCAAGGCCCGTGGTAGAACATATTTCTTTTATCTTCTCTATAAATTTACCTGAATGGCTAAAAATTGATTAATGTCAGAATGCATTGTCTAATTGGGTTCTGCTATGTAAAGAGTTAGCCTTCTACCAGAGTTCATTCCAAGTACTTCTGCACCACAGTACTAAAGATAACTATCAGCCAAGAGTGGCCTTATCACAAATAATGCAGGTCAGCATAGATAGGTCAATGTTTTGAGGAAAATTTGTCCTCTAATACCAAAAGGAAATTCAGCTGTTGTAAATTGATTTATGTTTCTCCTTGATGTTGCTAAAGAAATGCAAGAAATGCTAAACAAAATTTTAGTAATTGTTCATCTTGTAGCACCTGCCCTTCTTCTTCTTCATATCATCTATCGCTCAGATTTTCAGGTAAGCAAAATCTCATAGGTCACATTGCCCTGGCACTTCATTTCCTATTGCTATCATCTTGGTTAACCTATATCCTCCTAGTAATTCTCAATGGTTTCTTTTCTCTCTGTGCCGATATTCAAGGCTTCAATAGAAAGAAAAAGGGAAATCTGTGGGTTTATTCTGAAGAAATGGGTCCTGAGAGGAAATTGTGGAAACAAAGCAAGGGCTAGGAAGTTACTTTGCTCCTTAGAAGGGCAGTTTCCTCATTTGAGGAAAAACAGGTGATTGAAGGAATTAATCTGTATGATATAACTTTCCATGACTTTGAGATTCCATGACAGGCTATAAATTGCTCATTCAAAAAAAAAAATGGATAAGATTCATGAGATATATTACTATTATTATAAGTAAAATAAAGATAAACATTTTTGGATTTTTAATCTCATGTACCCCAGAACCTAGTCCCTCTCCCCACAATTTTTAAAATATTTTAAAGTTTTGAGTTCTAAATTCTATTTCTCTCCAAAGCAATCAAATGTCTATAGATCATATATGTGCAGTTGTTGGAATACACGGGAGCCACTTGACCGTGGCTGCTGCAGATCCAACCCAGACCTGCAGAATGGATCTCTTCTTGTGAGAGGATGATATAAGGAGACTGAGAGGCAGTTGCTGTTCTCTGACTTCTCTGACTCAGAGGCCATTGCATTGTCTGACCTCTCTCCTCTTTCCTCTGCCTCCAATTTATCTCATTCCGAGTCTGCAACACCTATGAGAGCAAAGGCTGCCTTGCAACTCCTTCAGATGTTATGATCCACAACTGTGGAGGCTCTTGGAGAATTGACCTGTCCCTTAACATGCAATTATGTAAAAATGTAAGAGTTAAAAAGTCTCTAGGAGAAAGGAATGCAGTTCAAGGCATGTGGGAGGACTTGAGGGATGAGAGGTACCGAGGCTATGTAGAGGTGGAACATAGCCCCAAGAGGCGATATCTGACCCCAGGTACCACATCTCCCTCCTTAGTGCTCTCAAAGCCTAGCATGCCTCCCTCCCTCTTCTTGGGTCAATCCCATTATACCAGGTTCCTAGAGGATCTTCTCTTCCCCTGGATCCTCAGGTGGGTATACATATGTGCTACCTAAGAATAAAGTTCTCTTTCTCTTCACCCCTACCTCCTGGTGGTCTGTCTCTATGTTATCCAGGTTGGTGCCCAAAGACTGGTAAGTCTGGCCTAGCTGTGCCATTGACGGATGGGCACTTAGAGTAGCCCAAAGGGAGATGCTACAGTAAAACATTTCTGTATTAGTCATTCTGTACAAAAAGACAAAAAATAAAATAAAAAGTGAAAAGTAGCATGCTTCTGTCTGTATTTAATCAATATTATTTCTTTCTCTGGAGGCAGATAGTAAAATTTATCATTAGTCCTAAGTCATTCACAGTTCTTCATACAACAATAATGCTATTATTGTGCACAACATTCTCCTGGTTCTGCTTACTTCACTATTCATAAGTTCATCTAAGACTTGCTAGATTTTCCTGAAATCATCATGCTTGTCACTTGTTATAACACATCAATATGCCATTATAATAATTTACCATAGCTTGTTTAGCCATTTCTCAATTGATGGGCACCTCTTAGATTTCTAATTCTTAGACACCACAACAAGAACAGCTATAAATATTTTTGTGCAAATAAAGTCCTTTTCCCTTTTTGGGGATTTCTTTGGGATATAGAGCTAATAGTGATATTGCTGGATCAGAGAGTATGCATAATTTTATAGCCCTTGAGGCATAATTCCAAATTACTTTCCAGAATGGTTAGATCAGTTCATCACTCCATCAATAACACATTGATGTTCTAGTTTTCTCATATCCACTCACATCCAACATTTTCTTTTTTGGTCATATTAACCATTCTAATAGGCATGAAATGGTACCTCAGAGTTGAAAGTAGGTTCTTAAACTCAATCAATTATTGGCAAGCTAATTATCTAAAGGTACTAGAAGTCATAGTTTAAGTAAAACCATCTTCTCCCCATCTTCTCTATCACTATGCTACAATAAAAAATATAGACTAAGGGAGAGAAAAGATAGTCTTTCTTAGGAAATCCAACTCAGCATTACCCATACCTATAAAATCAAACTTAAATAACTGATATGGATAAAGCAAAAATTATGATAAAATAAGATGACCAATAAACATGGCCTAATGACATAAGCAGAGAAATCAGAAGACTGTAATTTTCCTTCTATTTAGATGACAAGAGTAACTTGGTAAACCTCTCTAAGCCTCATTGTCTCTATCTGTCAAATGGGGAAACTAAAACTTCCATTACTGGATTTACAGGGTTATTATTGTTGGGGGGGGGGAGGGAAGGGGGAGAAAACTTCATAAAAGTGAAAAGTGATTCAAAATGTAATGGTAGCACCTTACAGGTGAAAGAGAGCTAGAAGGGGAGAAACATACAGAGAGAAGAAGAAAGAAGAAGAAGGAGGAGGAGGAGGAGAGAGAGGAGATAAATAAAAAGAGGAAAAAAAGTGTATTAGCATCAGGGAGGTTTGTGTGAGTTCTACTGAGGACAACTATCATCTTGGGGCAGGTCACTTAAAATCTCAGTGTCCCAGAAACTTCTGGCATACATTGTAAAAGAAGTGCTGATCAATATTAGCAAATATAATTTATTTGCAAATGATTCTACACATTTATAATTAATATTCAACCATACATATGATCTCAACACATTTATGAGACTGTTCTCTAAGGGAGGTTAGCCCAAGTTCGATATAATATGGACATTTGAATTCTTCAACAAAAATTTGAAAGAATTGTAGAGCTGGAAGGGACCTTTTTGATTCATTCAAACTAATTCCTTTTATTCTCCAAGTGAGGGATTAGAGTCTCCTAGTTAATAAGAAGGGTAAAGAGCAAAATCTACTAGTCTTCTGACTCACTCCCATGCATGAAATTACCTTTAAACATTTTGCCAGGACAGGAAGAGTGAAAGTTAAGATTTACAATATGGGAGACCTTTCAAGTTATGGCCAGTTTGGTGCTTAGACAGCCTGAACAGCTTAAATTTTTGCTCTTTAGTCTGAGTGGAAGAGAGGTTAAATGTTATTTAGCATCAGTACAGTGTCAATTTACATATGCTCTTTGGACAGTGAAGCAAATCTTCAGGGAAGATCAATACTGAATAGATTGGGGTTCTTTTAAAAAAAATAAAGCTAAGAAGTTGGATTTTGATATTTTCCAAGAAGGAACACAAAATATATTCTGCTCCTTTAATGGGTAGCAATCTGTGACTTAGTCTCATTTCCCTTGGATGATTTCATCTTTTCTAGCAGACAGACTACTTTATTGAAATTATCACCATTCTTGTTAGTATTAGTTAGTAGTTAGAAAGTAAACTGTATTTGAATTAAAACCCAAAGGGTTTTTTTATAGTAATGTTAGAAGCAAAAAAAAAAAAAAGTCAAAGAAAGACTATCAGTACTACTTGGGGTGAGCAAAAAATGAAAAGAGATAATGAGGAGAAGGTAGAAACTGTTCAACTCTTAATTTGTTTCTGTTTTCTCAGACACAAGTCAAGCCAATGCAAAGAATTTTAGATAGTTATTCTTTTTCATTAAGGCATCATTGACTTAGAAAGGACAGAACAAGAATGCTTTCTGTGGAGCTGAAAAACAAGAAAAGTGAGAAAAAGTGAGTAAATACCTAATTGCCCTCAATGAATTTGTCCTAAAAGCTGGATGGGCTATGGTCCAGGGAACAGGAAGCTAAAAAAAAGATCAGCATGTGTGATGGTGGACTCATTTTGAAAAATCCTGATCAATCAGACTTCTGAGGATCTACTCTACAGAGTTAGATAGGATATTAATTAAACAAAAGCTCTAGCAACTTAAGGTGAAGCAATTTTTTAAAAGGTAGAAATGAATGAGGGAATACATTTCTGTACCTCAAATTATATTACAAAGTGGTAAACATTACATTGCTTCGGTACTGGTTAAAAAAAATCTTTCAGTAGAAGAACAAATAAGAAAAACAAGAGTAAGACATATTTGAATTCACCAATACAGTACTAAATGAACCTAACAATATATGTAGGGGAATACCTCCCTATTTTACAAAAATTTCTGGGACAGATTGGAAAATGGTTTGGCAGAAATTAGGTTTAGACCAAAATCTTAGACCACATATACTACAATTAGCTCAAAATGGATCTATAAACTAAATACAAAAGGTTATACTATAAATAACAACAACAATAAAATAGAAGAGAATGAGATTAGCATTCCACCTTTGTAGTTTCACCCAGGTTTTCTCTCATAGTCTGTTTTCATCTTTACTTCTTAGAATCCTTGTTTTCTATCAATGCTCAGCTCAGACTTTCTCAGCAACACTTTCCATGATTATTTTCTCCACCCTAGTTGCTAATGCTCTCTCTTTCCATTTATCTGTGTGTATACACACACACACACACACACACACACACACACACACACACACACATATACATATACATATGTATATGTATATGTATGTATATATATGCAGGTATATTATGCCAAGTAGAAAAATTGATAGGGTACAAAGCAGAGAGTCAGAAAGATCTGAGTTGAAAACTAGCATCGGACATTTAACTGCTGTGTGAAACTGTGCAAGTCTGTGCTCTGTCTGTATCAATTTTCTCATATGAAAAATGGGAATAATAACAGCACTTTCCTCAAAGGGTCACTGTAAAGATTAAATGGGATAACATTCATAAAATACTTAGTACAGCGCCTGGTACATAGTAGACTCTTAATAAAAGCTTATTCCCTTCTCCCTCTTCTCATCTATAAAGGGAAAATAAATAGTAGGGCCTATATCCTAACGTTTTTATGAAGATAAAATGAGATAATATTTGAATACCTTTAAATAAAATTTTAGCTACTTCAGGACAGAGACTGGTTCATATTTGTATCCTTATGGAATACCTCTTACATTGTAGGTATCGAATAAACATTTGCTAAATTGAATTAAATTGTGGATGTAAAGACTTGTAATTCACAATTATGACAATGGTTAGGAAGAAAATCAGCAAGAGAACCCAAAATGTGATATGAGTAACATCCTAAACCTCTTCCTAATGAAATTTAGGCTAGTTTTTTCCTTAAAATGTATTGAAATGATTTTCAATAATTTATTGACTAAGCAAACTGAGAAGTAAGCCTATTAACACCATTTCCTGAATATCTGAGTATAAAACATCCACCAATACCTTTAGATTCTATTTGATGCTTATGTGGTAGGCCAACATAGGCAAGGAACTAAACTCTGCTTTATATGAATAATTTTCATTGTATATCCTTGTGGAATATCTTTCTCGTTTCATGGTTAAGTAAATGTCTTTTCACTAGTTTGAATAACTTGTAAATTTCTCATTTGCTTCCAATGTCAAGGGTAAACTAGCTCAAAAAACTGACTTGTATCAGACCAAGTACAGAATACAAGGTCTTAGATATCTATATATACCTTAGTTGTCAAGCAGCTAGGTAGTGCAGTGGATAGAATACTGGGCCTAGAGTTAAAATCTAAGTTAAAATCTGTCTTTAGACATTAGCTACATGATTTTGAGTAAGTCACTTAGCCTCAACTTCCTCAATTGTAAAATGGAGATAATAGCAATATATTGTG
Organism: Antechinus flavipes; assembly: GCF_016432865.1. NCBI lineage: Eukaryota > Metazoa > Chordata > Mammalia > Dasyuromorphia > Dasyuridae > Antechinus > Antechinus flavipes. The sequence continues at coordinate 393,704,911 of NC_067398.1, forward strand.
TTGTTGTAAAGATAAAATACGATAATTATAAAACCCTTAGTACAGGGCTTGGCATAAATTAAGTGCTTTATAAATGCTTATTCCCTTTTCTTTTCTATATTCAAATGCACTGAATAAGAGTATGAGTAACTGATAGAAAAAAAATTAGAGTTCTTAATGCAAGAAGTCAAATTTGACATCATACATACTACTGGACAGTAGGATAGATTTTAAGATTAAAAAATGGTAAATGAAAGGTATTTATGTTTATGGTCTGAACTTTTGAGTCCAGTAGAGAACTACTCTTGTGGAAGCACTCTCCTCCAATAAAAATCAGGGCTTTGGGGTATTTATTGTTTAAGAGAATTTCTTGTGGAGGGAGTAACTGTGTGAGGTTAAATGGCTTGTTCATTATTGCAAAACTGGTATGTTTCATAGGGAGGTCTTGCAGACAGCCCAGTTCACCACTCCATCTGCTAGCTTATATTGTCTTTAATGCATTTAAAATAAATAGAATAAAAAGGGGGGCAATGGAATAGTATTACATATTAAGAAAATGTATTCCTGTGTTAGAATCCAGGAACTAAGGAATAAAATGAGCTACAGGACCTGGTAGAGGACCAGTAGAGAGAAAAATAAACGTGCTATTGTTGGTACAGACCATTAGGACACGAAAATGAATTATATGAGAAGTTGGGAAAATATTAAAACTTGAAATTTAAAATGTCAAGATCATTTATTGGATCTTTCTATGTCCTTCTGTCTGTCTCTGTCTATCCCTATCTCTCTGTTTCCCTCAGAAAGAAGAACAGTGTACAAATATGAAACATTGGAGTACAAGAAAACCACTTCCCCATAGACTCAATGATAGAGAATAGGAAACCTATGAATAACTTAAAATGTCCCGAAATCTTTGGAAAAGAGAATTTCTAATAATTAAAATAATGGATAAGATCTATTGAGACCTACATTTTACATGGGAAAGATAGCCCAATCAGGAAAGAAAGCTCTCAATAACAAAATACTTAAGATCCAAATAGTAAGAGGAAATAGCTTTTAAAAGATTTTTGTGGCTGCACAAGGAGCTCATCAACCAACTCAAGTTTTAAAAGGAAATGGAGAGGGGCAGCTAGATGGTACAATGCATAGTGCAAGTCCTGAAGTCAGGAGGACTTGAGTTCCAATTTAGCTTCAGACACTTAACCTTACTAGTGTGTGATCCTAGTCCACTTAATCAATCCTGATTGCCTTGCCAGAAAAAAAAAGAAGAAGGAAATGGAGAGAAGAGGAAAACAAAGTTAGGTAGCTAAGGATGAAGAAGAAATGTTATCCAGTGAAAATAGAGACAGGAATACTCAAAGCTCAGAATTAAGTGAGGTAAATCATGAATTCTAAGGGCAATAAAGAGACTAATTCTTTTGGTGCTTATGACATCCATGACATTAAAGCATATTAACTAGAAGTTCACCTTAAAGCTCAGGAAAATTGACCTTAGCTTATTGAAATCATTGGTAATAACCAAATTACCTTTTAATATAAAATTTTAAGATAAATTAACACCTTTTTTTCATTGTAATGAATGTAACATTAAGTATGATGTCTGACCTTTTGGATAGCTTAAAGGGTGTTGTAAGTTCTCATTTTAGTAACTCCAATCTAATTTTCTTAATAACTTTCATTTTGAGATTCTGGTTTAGAAGATGTCTTGTAAATTTATCCACTTGTACATTTTCTATTACAATAGCAATCAATCAACAGCTTCACAATTCTTATAATAGTTCTTGCATGCTATGATAGTTATAGTAATCTGTATAAACCAATTCTCTGTGATGAAACACATCTGTACCACTATTACCTTAGTTGTTGAACAAAATTATTCTGAATGCTTTTTTAAATTTTTATTTTCTGAAATGTTCTACTTTTAAGAAAGAAGCAGAAGGAGTCAGATGAAACATTAGTTTAAATGATGCATACATAAAAATATTCTTGGGAAGCATTGTTTCTAATCTCAAATCCTTAGGTAGGTTCAATTCTAGTCTAGTACTGGATTGGTCAACAGTTTTTCCCAAAGGAGACTAAGAGACTTGGATTTTCTTCAAGGACAAATTTAGAAGTCCATATGGTCTTGGGAACTTTTGGGGTTACTTCTAAATTGATCCCCAATATCTTCTGCATTTTCTGGTATCTTTGGAGGAGGAATTTCTTGAGACTAAAAATATCTATACCTCTTTGAACTGAAGTAATATTTCCAAGATTCCTTTAGCACATAGAATGAATTCCTAACAAAACCTAAGGAAACTGGTGGAAATCTGAACAAATTTTTTTTTGAATCCTAAACTCTTTAATGAGCTTTATCAGACCAGGATTCATAGTTAGCTTGGTTAAATGACTTGTTCTTAGTTTCAGTACCTTCATTGAATAAGAATTAAAAGCAGCTCCCCTGATTCAACTAACTTCCTCAAAAGCTTTGCTTTCCATGTAGCTTTCCTGTTATTATTTTCTTGCCCCTGTGATAGTTTAGGGAGTTTAGATAGCTGAGAAGAGCTTAGCAATATTGGCTATGATTTTTAAAAATCTGGAATATATTTAATTGCTTTTATAATTAAATTTTGCATATCTTTTAATAAGAAGCCAGAGAACATGTTATAAAGTAGCTCAAATGCTGATCAACCCCATCACCTCTGATACATATATGTGCCTATATATATAATTGACCTACTTATAGGTTTGTAGTAAGTAAAATCTGTTGTGAAGTTTCAAGTATTATATAGCTGTGAAATATTGATATTATTATCCTCTTCTCTTTTTATGATGTTTCCTCATACAAGATGCTCATCTTCCAGTTTTCAGTGGCTGTCAACTAAAATCCTGTACCAAAAAACCTTTCCTATTGCCCACCTTTACTTCTAGTACTTCTCCTCTACTGAGTATATCCAATTTATTGTGTGTGTGTGTGTGTGTGTGTGTGTGTGTGTGTGTGTATTTGTTTATTTATTTATTTTTTGCAATGTCTTCTCTTTGTTAGACTATGATCTCTTGGACAGCAGAGTTTTTTTTTTTTTTTTTTTTTTTTCCCCCTTAACTTTTTGTTTGTTTGTTTCACCAATGCTTAGCACAGTACCTGGAACACAATAAGGGATTAATAAATGCTCATTACCTGACTGATTGAATAAATGTTCTTACATTATTTCAGACTTGGATTGGCATAGTATGAAAATGAAAGGACAAAGAATGAGTTGAGCTGGTAAAAAGAAAAAGCCTTTCCTCCTCCATTTATCTTGTATTTATAATTTCTCTTTACTTATTCATCTGCATATGGGGAATTGAAGGAGTTGAGGTTTAAAACAAAATCAACCAAACAGGAAACCAATAAAAACAATGTGGAGCTCTGAATTGGATTTAAGTGAGGGAGAGATGTTCAAGGTCACTTGCTTCACTTTCTCCTCCAGAGCCATCTGGGTCCAGTGGCAAGATATAGATCAGGATGACTGGAGATGGCCCGGGATGTAATGGAAAACCTCAGCCTTTTTAAACTAAAGTCTTTAACATGTTCCAGTTTGACTGAAGCCACACCCATTCAGTTATTTAGGTTAGGTGGCAATTGAAGCAAAGAATCTCCTTTTTTTACCCAGTTCAAAAAACAAACAAATAAACAAAACCAATCTAATTAAATGAATAATTGAATCTGGGAGGAGAAGACTCTTGAGGTAAAAAGCAGAAATGACTGCTATTTACATTCAATCTGAGTCATTCAGGACCCAAACAATGACCAAAAGAGGCTTGGCCTAAGACCTATTGGTGGCCAATTTGAATCCCAATGGTTTTGATTTAAAACCTGGTCCTTCAGAAAGAAATTTAGCCAGTTGATTCAACTACATCAGTACATCTCCCCTAACTTTTGGGACACAAATGTAGTTAAATTGCCTTGCTTCTTACCTTCTTTTACTGATTTCTAGGCAAGAGATTTTATGGGTTTCTTTCCTAGAATGGTCAATATTTGATTGCGTTCAATAGAATGTATACCTAGTTTTCTGTAGCTTGCATTAATAATAATGATTAATTCATCATATAGAAATTCAAAGTAGAGGTAACCTTAGAAATTATCTACCCTATTTCTCTCACTGCATAGATGAAAGAGCTAAGGACCAAAGTGACATCCTAAGGTCATGAAGGAAGTAAGTTATAGAATTTATAAGACAGGATGATTGGCCTTATGGATTTTGTATTCTAGTAGACGGTTAAGAGACAAACATAGATAATCATGTTATTCAGCTGTAACAGACTACACTAGACCTCATTGCCTGGAAGAACAGGCAGGTAAAATTTTGCCTTACTTCTGCAGTGTTGTCTTATTGTAACCACAGTCTTCTCTAATTGTCCTGCCTCAGTTTCCTTAATTGTCCTGCCTCAGTTTCCCTAATTGTTCTGCCTCAGGTTTCTTAAATTATTCTGCCTCAGTTTCCCTGGTTGCAACCCCCCTTTTCTGCCCATTAGAACTGAGATAATTAGGTCTGTGAAGATCTGACATTCCAGAAGATAAAAACTCCAGATGTCCTATCTCAGATACCTAATTGACATTGTTTATAACTCTAAGTTCCAGACTTCCTGGTTCTAGTTGGACACCTCTTTAACTCCCAATTTGTTACCCCCATAGCCAGGGGTCCTCAAACTACGGCCCATGGGCCAGATGCAGCAGCTGAGGAAGTTTAACCCCCTCACCCAGGGCTATGAATTTCTTTATTTAAAGGCCCACAAAACAAAGTTTTTGTTTTTACTATAGTCCGGCCCTCTAACAGTCTGAGGGACTATGAACTGTCCCCCTATTTAAAAAGTTTGAGGACCCTTGTGCCCAACCTGTCAGAATGGGATTGATGGTCCCTGCCTGGAGATTCCTGTTCACCAGAATTTGGACTCCATACCCACTTCGTGTACCTGAGCTTGGAGCTTATATACATATTTCATTGAGAACTTACATTGGCTGCTGGATGCTTTGAGATATCAGCCCTGGGGGCAACATGCCCCCAGTACAATCTCTCCCTCTCAGAAATCCAAATAAAATATCAAAAACTCTCTAATCTCTATCTTGCCTCAATTTCTCTGGCATTACATTTGGAGGCTTCCCAGTGAGATATGAGAAGAGGATTAGAAATTAGAGACCTTTGGTTCTCCACCTTGGGCCTCCGGTCAGCTGAGATCTGGGCTCTTTTTTGGGGAAGGCTGGCCCTCTGGATTACTTCAGAGTTTCCAGGAAGAGAACAGTTTCTTAGCTGACACAAGATCTATTGTGGATGCCTCCATTTGGCTAAGGGAAATTGAGGCAGAACAATTAGGGAAACTGAGGGAGGACAATTAGAGGAAACTGTGATCCAACAGTTGACATCCTTAAAGAGACTCGAGGTATCTAGGCTCTCTGAAAATGACTTTGGCCCCACTGATGGTGTTACCTCAAGGGTAGGATGTGATCTTCTGTATCTCAATTCCATTTAACCCCTGGTATATACATAAAAGGCAACTAGCTGGCTGGATAGAGTGTTGGGCCTATCATCTTCCTAAATTCAAATCTGGCCTCAGTCACTTAATAGCTGTGTGATCCTGAGCAAGGGACTTAGCACTGTTTGCCTCAGTTTCCTCATCTATAAAATGAGCTGGAGAAGGAAATGGCAAACCCCTCTAGTATCCTTGCCAAGAAAAACCCCAAATGGGCTCACAAAGAGTTGAACAGAACTAACAACTGAACAACAAAGTCATTAACTTTTACAAACACATATTTACTGCAGCAGGTATAAAAACAAATATATGCAAAATTATATTCCCTAAAGCAAGAGAATCATAAATCCATTGCTTTTATCACTTTAGTCTGTAGAGGATAGAGGGGTTAAAAGAGGATTAGATTCATAGCTTAACTCAATACTACTCCCAAGAGTAGTCCTGGATATCTGGATATAGTTGGCAGAGAGGGATTAGAGCACTGATGGAATTACTCCCTGGGGCAAGCAGGGAAAAGACTGTGATAGAGATCAGATTAGCTTAGTGGTCCTACCCTCCATGTACCCCCTTTGTGGGTGACCCTATCTTATTACCATGTCCATCCAAGAAATCCAAGTCATGTCAAGCCCCTGAGGCCTGCCCTCCATGGGTGTCATGGGAAGCCTCAACTTTCTATGTCCTGTCAGAATTACCAATCATATCTCTGAAGTCAAATAAATCCCTATAAATCTGTTTATGGCTTTTGCTTCTCTTCACTCCTTTCCCCTGATACATGGTGTTAATTCTTTGATCTCCTCACTATTCTCTCTCTCAACCCCTACCATCTTTATGGTTTCTTTCTCTTTATGGCTAACTCTTTTAGGATGCTAAATCTTTTTGAGGATTTGGCTTGCCAGTTAAGGGCATGCCCCAACCTCTTGGGGGTATTTCCTTTCTTCTGACTAATTGTGGATTCCACAATTGTGAATCTTTTCTATCATTAATCAATTAAAAAAAAAAAACCTTTTTATGTGCTTTCCCACTCTATTTCATATTTAATATTATTAAATTATCTGAGAACACTTATACCTGAAAAGTGGGAAAATCACTGTAAATCAGGGCTTAGTTTATTGTTTTGTTGATTATCTATATTAAGAAAGTGTTAATGATATAATATATCTTCTACGAGAGACAGGAATAATTTTAAGGTCCCCTGACCTTAGGAAGCTTCTGTTTTAACAATCTGTCAGTGATTCTAAATCTTCTGGCTTTGGAATCTATGATCCTGAGGTCCTCTGATCTAAGAATATACTATTGTTCTATCAATGATTCTAAAAGTCCTCTGGCCTAGGAATATAATAATATTTCTTCCTTTAGACTTGAGGGAAGATGTATTAGTGATCCTGAGACTATCGTTCTAACAATATGTCTATCAATAATTTCAGGTCTTCTGGTCTTAGAACTGTCTTACAAACATTACTGTCTGTTTAATGATAACCAAATTCTTGATTTCACTTCTTGGTTCTACTTTTAGGTCATAAAATTAGCATATTAATGATATGAACTGGATAGATTTGTCTCCTTGCTTCAGTTTCTATGCTAAATCTTCTGGATTTTAAGCCTACTTCAGTTGGCATTACAATTGCATAAACTTTGTCCCCCTTGACTTGGATATGGGTTCAAGTCTGCAAATTTTTTTAAGATACCTCGTGAGATTGGTCTGAGAACCTCAACTTTTTGGGGTTTCTTTCTAACCTCAACATTAATAGTGTAGATTAAACTTATGTTCAATGCTATTTTCCTTTCTTTGTGTGAGCCTGGTTGTTAAACATTTATAATACTTACCATGGCTTTTTAAACTTTGCTTGAGCTCTGTAGGAGGGTAGTAGAAAGCTTAGGGAATAAATCATCATCATACTACAAACCTGATAACTGTAGGTAAATAATAAATAATGATAACAGGAATTTTATGGTATTTTAAGGTTTGCAGAATGCTTTCCATCTATCATCATCATCATCATATTTAAGTTTTTAAATATCTGAGACTCTAGGCTAGGTCATAGGATCATAGATTTAGAGGTGGAATGAAACTGAGAGGTCATCTTATCCATCCCTCTCATTTATTATTATTATTATTATTATTAAAATGGGGGTTCAGAAAATTTAAGTAACTTGCCAGTGGTCACAGAGGTAGAAAGTAAAAGAGGTTACTGACTGAGAGGAAATGGGGAGTCATTTATAGAAAAAAGTCAGTTGATAGGAGGAGAAGGCTTAACTGAAAAGATGAAATTTCATTTTGATTATCCTGTTTTAGGGAATACAAATTTGTATGTATTTGTATTTATACCTACTGCACTAAATTCATTTTGGCATGTACTGAATTTGAAGTTCTGTGGGGCATAAATTATTGTTGTTCAGTTGTTTTCAATCATGCCCAATTCTTTGTGACCCCATTTGGGGCTTTTTGGCAAAGACACTGGAGTGATTTACTATTTTCTTCTCCAGCTCATTTTACAGATGAAGAAACTGAGGCAAACAGGATTAGTGACTTGCTCTGGGTCACACAGCTAGTAAATGTCTCAGGTTAAATTTGAATTCAAAAAGGTGAGTCTTCCTGACTCTGGGCCCAGCACTCTATCCATTGCATCACTTACCTGCCCTAGAACATAGATAGAAATGACTTAATGAAGTGATAAAAATTGCTATTCATATAAATATATACAGGGAAGAGGTTGGCCACAAACATAGTCACAAAAATCCCTTTTTAGTTTATAGAGAAAGCAGAAAAGAAAAATTCTTTAGAAAAAAAAAAAAAAAACAAGTATAATATATATGAGGAATCCAAGTTGGGGAAAAGTAAAGAAAAGCCATTCTTTCAAAAATTTCAGAATTATTTTCTAAAAGCAAAAAAGTGATTGGAAAGTATAGAGATTATTTAACAAATTTAATCTCAAGCTCTTCTATTTATTATTTCTGGCTCTTAGAATTAACTTCATTTTAGGAGAACTGACAGATGGATTTCTTGATTTATGATTATTTATTTAGACTGGGAACCAAAAATCTCTTAAAATCCTTGTAGCTGAAATCTTATGTATTGACCTATAAGATGATTTATCTCCAATGGATGTTAAAGCAAATTCATACTTTGGTTGCAGAGCAACATCTTATGTCTTGTAGCTCCCAATTCACCACCTTGTTTACTTTTTTTTTAAAGTGATTTAATCTGTCATTAGACTTGTTCATAAGGGGTCTTTTAAAAATAGCTCTGAAGAGTTTGACAGTTGGAAGATTTGTGAAAATTAAAAAGCTGCTCTTTCTAAATTTTTATTAAAATGAGCATTTTTAATTGTTCGACTCACCTTTGTAATTCCAACTTGCAGTCAATTCATTTTAGAAATAGAGCAAAAACCAATCAGGAGACCTTAGCTCCTGATGAGACAGATTGCAGGCAGTAAATTTAGGTAATGAAAGAGACATAGAGTTAATGGAGGATTGACAAATAACCTGGCTGTGAAGCCATATTTCCTAACAAAGATTTGTTTTTAAAAATTAAAGTAAGTTTGGATGAGGGCTAACACTTAAAATTAAGGCCTAAAAAAGAATAGGAATAACAAAATGAAGAAATTAAGGTGAAATAATGAATGTAAAGATGCCTTGACAAATATGAAACTCTACATGTTTATAACTGATATATACATATACACACACATCTATATCTTTACATATGTTAGACTATTGCAAAGGGGATTTTGCGAAGAAACAATCATATCACTTAAAAGGTTATCACTGAGGATGAGATATCTCACCTTATTCTTGCTCTTGTTGCTACCAGTTTTTCGAATTAATTCCTAATTTTTTGGTTTTTGTTTTGCTTTGTTTTATTTTGCATTCGATTTTGCCTTGTGCTCTATATATCATTCTTTGTTCCTTTCACCAGTTCATAATAATGAGTATAAAACCATGCTTCCTTAGGCACAATCTCCTCCAACAAGGAGGTTGGGAATAAAACATTCATTCAAATCAGTGAAATGCATCAATGCACTTGGTAGAGTCAGCAGCCCAGGAAACAAATATTTCTTGGCTGTATTATTGACCTTACCCAAGGAGGAGTTAATAGAAGATCTTAAGTTCCATTGGAACTTTTTTGGGAAAGGACCTTGAGAGAAAGGGAGGGAGAGAGAGAGAGAGAGAGAGAGAGAGAGAGAGAGAGAGAGAGAGAAGGACAGAAAAAGAGATGGGGGAATATGGGGGAGGGAGGGAAGGACAGAGACAGAGAAACAGAGAGAGACAAAGAGACAGAGAAATGAGAGAAAGAGAAACTGAGATAGTGACACAGAAACAGAGAGAGAGCCAGATAAAGAGAGAACCCCAAGAATATGCATTCCCCATAATAATAATACCTAATAATAGCTACCATTTATATAGACATGAACTGTGCTACCATTAACTTATTCGATCTTCACAAGTCTGTGGAGTAGGTGCTATTCTCACCCCCAATTTACAAATGAAAAAACAAAAATAAACTGAGATTAAGTGGCTTGCTCAGGGTGACAGAGCTAATAAGTATCAAGGTCAAATATGAACTAAGGACTTCCTGATTCCAGGCCTGGCACTCTATCCACTGTGCCAACTAGCTGCCATGGACATAAGAGAGACTTCTCTGTATTGTAATTATCTTCTTCCATCTCCCTAATTAAAGAGTAAGCCATTTTAAATGATCAAATAGTCACCAATTAAGAACTGGAAAGGACCTCAAAGATTACCTTATTGAACACTCTTAAGTCTTGTGGAACATCATATTTGAATTCGTGACAATTCTTAAATACTTCCTTGAGTTCTCTCTCTCTCTCTCTCTCTCGCTCTCTCGCTCTCTCTCTCTTTCTCTCTCTCTCTCTCTCTCTCTCTCTCTCTCTTGACTGACAGTGAATTAGAACTTAGCTCTCTTTCTTTTCTTTTCCTTTTTTCCTGCATCACTAAAGACAATACTGAAGTAAACATTTCTTAATTTTGATTTAGATGTTCCTAGTTGGTTGGGGACTTGCTTCCTAGGATATGAAATGTCCATTCAATTGGCATTGTAATAAGCCAAATCATTGACTGAGGAAAGCAGGCTTTAGTAATAGTCAGCATAAAGAAATCCTAGTCCTTGTTATTATCTGCCAGTATCTACTGAATCAGAAAGATGTGCTCTGAAGAACAGATGTGAAGCTATTCAGTTACAGCTACAGCTTGTATTTCTGCCTTTCCCTAATTTCAATATGGTAGGATGAAGTATGTTACCTCCAAAACCTTAGATAACCTTCACTGTACTATTTTTGATGTTTTGAGTGGTTCTAGTGTAAAAGGAAAAGGAAAGAGTATTAAAGAAAATAGTTTTTTAGAATAAGAAAGATTTCTCTTAGAAAAGGAGAGGAAAAAGAGAGAGAAGTATGGAGGGGGGAGAAAATATGAGATAATAAAAAGGAAAGGAAAAATAAAAGGTAGAAGATAGAAGGAAATTGAGAGAAGCAGAAAAAGCAACCAAAAAAGTATGGAAGATAAAAAGAAAAGGAAAACATAAATAGAATCAAAAAGAAGAAAAGAAGCCATTTCGAAGTTTCAAAATTTAAAAAGAAAGAGAAATATTAGACAAAAAAGAAAATAAAGTAGGTAGTAGAGAGGTGAGATAAATAAGATGAGATCACAAATTTCCAAAAGGGAGCAGGCATTAGATTCTTTTTTTTTTTTTTTTTTGCATTGTTATGCCACAGTCTCTTTTGAATTGTTCTACCTCAGTTTCCCTGTATGAGTTTCCCTTGTCTCAGTTTCCTTAACTATTCCCCTTAGTTGTAAAACCCCCCGCTCTGGCCCATTAAGAATGAGGACCATCTGCTCTAAGGTTATAAATTGTTAATGTAAGCAAGATAAGCAAGAGAGTAGACTTCCTGGCCCCTTCTGCTCTCAGGAATTTGTGACACTATTCTTTGAGATGACAGTCTCATCCAGCCCTGGGACCAACATGGATCTCTTGGTCCCAGTATATCTCTCCATTTAATAAACTATTGAATTCGTCTTTAATCTCTGTCTGGCTGGATAATTTGAAACGAGAGTCCTGTCCAGTCAATTATGCTCTCCAATGAATAAAATATTAAAAACTCTCTAATTTCTCTCCCGTCTCAGTTTCTCTGGCGTTACAGCATTCCCTACTGGGCCAATAAGCACAGGACTCCTGCATATACTAGGTGCTTAATAAATTTTGGTTGAATTGATTTGCTAAAGCAAATACAGGATAAGAGGAAGCTGGGAGCATAAGAAAGAAATTGTCTTAGATAAGAAGGCATTCATATGGTGGTAGAGATGGCCCCCTAAAAATTATTAAGGCAAATCTCATTGGCTCATCTCCCAAACATTTTTCTTTACATTGATTAAATCAAAAATTAAATGGATCTTAAAGATAGCCTTGAGTGGGAAAAGAAGTTTTAGAAACTCATAAAACATTTCAAAAAAGACATTGTACATGCTGAAGAATATGTCCAAATCCATAGGTCGGAGTGGAATCAGAAACCTTCTCTCAATGAATTGTATTTATTCCTTATATTTATTTTATAGGTACTTATCTAGGTATCACCATATCACTCAACACTGTCTTCCTCACTTGAGTCCCTCCCTACCAGAAAGGGACAAAGTTAAAAACCTCACCTATTTTTACCTTCTGAGACAGGGGACTTTCTCCTCTCGTCCCCTCTTTTCATTTCACCTCCCTTCCTTGAGACCTCTCCAGAGAAGAAATGTATAGCAGCATTTAGCTTCTGGGACCAGGCTCTGCCAGAGTCCCACCTGGAAATTACAATTAACAAAAATGAAAGTCAAGTTCAGAGTCTGAAGGACAAACAAAAAAATCCTGGTTCTATTAAATTCTTTCCTTGTAAATTTGGGTATGAAACATATACATATACTGTAAAATAAAGAAATATTTCCCAGAACATTAGGGACCCCTAGCACACTTACCTCTTTGGTGCTTACTGTTTCCTCTAAATGTAGCAATAGAGAATAAATTCTTTATCTAAATGAAATAAACATAACAAATAGTGAGAAATTTAAAAGGAGTGTAGAATTCTAGGGAAAAACATTGGCCCAGTGGTTGGAAGAGATTTAAAAAAGGAAGTGAAAACACTGCCTTGTTAGTTGATGATGAGGAGTCTTTGACCCTTTCTCTACTCTACTTGCTTGTACCCATGAACATGGTGGATATCTGGTCTACTTTCACTCTCAGACCATCAGGAAGGTGCACCTTAAAGCCTTTTATTTTTACATATTGGGACACTGAGGCCTAAGGTCACAAAACAGATAAATTGAATAGTCAGGATTCAAACTGAAGTTTTCAAGTAAAATGCACTGTTCTTTCTGTAGTATTAAGCAATGCACCAAGTCTGGTAACTATTGCCATATCCCTATCTTATGAGACTATCAAAAATGTTGTTTAGTATAAAAAAAAGGAAAAATAAAAATTTCTGGCAAGAAAAAATAAAACTGTTGAAAAGCTTTACATTTTCAGTGTTTAGGCAACAAATAATGAAATTGGTATGCAAAAACAGAAAATAAATATGTTTTACCTCCTGCTTCTTATAGTAGGTAGAACACATTTTCTGTACTAGATTTTTAGAAATAAGACTGCAATCCACAATGAAACATCTTGTAGATAAAAACAGTTCCAACACCCTGTGGAAATCTGTCTTTCTTTTTCTGACTTGTGCACTGGGCATTGCCAACTTTAACTAAAAAGTAAAGTGGATTTAAACTTTGGAAATGTATTCTGCACTCCACTTCAAATTTATTAACTGACACTTTATTGCTTTTTTTTACACAGGTGCTTTTTTATACCTGAAGAATTTTTTTTTTCCTTTATTGATGCTGTTACTTGGAAATGTAGAGCCATTTGATAAGAACAAGCAAAAAAAAGAGCAGTCTTATAAGCTGTTGATAGATTCCCCCTTTACTAACAATAAACTCTAAAGTTGAATTGACAGATTAATAATTTTGGATTTATTTCCTTGACTTTTTTTCTTACTGTCACAAATAAAACTTAAGTAACTCCTTAAACTATTTGCCTGTGGAGAGAGACTGAACAGTGATGACCCCAGGGATGCTCTAGATACATGGGGTTGGACATATATTCTGACTTAACATTGAAGGGTTTGTATTTTGAAATGATGAGATAATATTGCAATCCCTTACTGGTTCCATTGACTGGAGCACTAAGTCAGAACCAATTGATTACCGAATCAGGAAGAATCATATACTCTCTAGTAAAGATGAGGAAGAAGCAATATCTAATTATTTGGGAGAAGACTCTTGGTTGAGAAATAGCTAAATGTCAATTCTCCCTTAGATTTCCAGTCAGGTTTTGAAATATTTTTCTCTCTTCCAACCTAGGAAATTCAAATATTTGGGCTTTTCAACATCATGCTATAATTACAAAAACTAATAGGACAGCAAGATATAGTAGTATGTAGAATTATAGATTTGAAGTTAAGAACAACTAGCTTCACCTTCTGCTCTGACAGGGACCAGTCCTTCACTTATGTGAGTCTCAGTTTTCTCATTCACAAAATAAAACATTTAAAATATGTTTCTACCTTGCAAGACTATCTTGAGGTTTAGATGAGGTAGCGGGTCTAAATACTTAAAGTGCTATATAAAAATCACTTTTCATGGCAATATTAAGAGTTTCTTTCATTGGACCATTGGGAGGATTCTGAAGTCAATCACACACTTAGAACCATTTTCCTTCTGTTCCTTGACTCCATTCCTTTATGGAAATCATTAATTTACTTCAGCTTTTTAACTTTTTCTTTAATGTTCCCATTAAGGAATTACTTTTGTCCTTTGAAACATTTTGGCTGGTTTAAACCTCTCAACTTTCACATAACATGCCCTGTAAAAGTGCTTCTGTCCCTTGAGGCTTATTAGGGCTGCAAGATGATGGTCATTATAGTTATTTAATTTCTTAATTATCTTGCCCATTTTATTAAGGACTCCTGTAGTTTACTATACTTAAGCAGCTGGGTTAATGAGGTGTTTGGCTCTCTGAAATGAATGTTTTATAAAGAGATATACCCTTACCCCAGAAAGGGTTTATTTCTAGACACCAAGTTTTCTCATTAGGGTAAGAAATGTAGTATTAACAGAAGGAAGTTGAAAATGGGTCTCTACTAGCATACTAAAGTGGAGAACTAAAATAATTTGGAATAGCTTAGCCCAAATTGGCCTTCTGCTTGAATTAGCTGAATAAGCATCTTATTTTATTGTTCAGTTTAACTGGGAGATGCATCACAGTGGGGGAACTACAGTGCCCAAGGACCAGTGTACCTCAAGCTAAGTTGGAAGGTGGACCTGGAATTAATTTCAGTTACTTCTACACTCTTGTCTGTTGTAGCCTCAATACCTCCATTTCTACCATCATCAAAACTTCTGCCTTTTCTTCTCCAAAGCCCTATACTTCCAAATTATCAGAATGAAGGGTAAGGACTTTAATCAAATAAAACCATTCTGACCTATATATTAGCTAACGAATATATTACCAAGGATTCTTAATCTGGAATCAACAGACTTCCCTTATGGGGTCTATAAATAGATTTCAATGAATCCATGAATTTGTTTTTTAATTTATTTGATAAGTATATTTCAAGATAGTTTCCTTCTTTTGCAATCTATATATTTTATTTTATTCATTTAAAAACATTATTCTGAAAAAAGAATCATAAGCTTCACTAAGACTGCCCAAGGGACCCATGACACAGAAAAGGGTAAGAACTTCTCTATAATTTAAACCTTAGCCCTTAAGCACTGATAACTAAGGTTAAGATATTCATGTTGGTGCCAGATATTTAGGGGCAGAGGGACTTTAGTTACCCTTAAATTATACCTTAAGGATGCTTGCCTTTCTGACTCATATTAGTTCTATAACAAACACAAAAACATAGATACAGACATAAAGATCCATTTACTGGCATACTAAGATACTCTAAGGAAAACAAATTCATCTTTCTGTGAATCCCAGTGGAAAGAAGGAAACAAATATAAGACCTTTTCTTAATAAAGATGAAATCAGTTTTGACTGACAATGTCTCTCTTCTTCTCCTACCTCTAAACTCAAGAGGCATCTTTGTTCTTCTCCCCTATCACTTCCTAATTTCTCTTCATTATCCTTGGTCTCTTTCCCTTTTGGAATCACAATCTTTGGTGCAGAACTTCCCAACCTTGTTGCTTGTCTAGAGGGTAGGGGAATATTTGTTAAAGATTCTATATTAGGTGGTAGAAGTGAAGGAATGGAAAAGAATTCCTTAAAATCCTTCCTCAGTGCAAAACATTATGCTAAGTACTGGGGATACAAATACAACAAGGCAGTTCCTGTCCTGGAGGAGATTACCCTCAAATAAGGAAAACAAAACAAAAGGGAACCTATAGTTAGAAAGGGGCAGGATAGGCAGCTGAGGATACTTAAGCAGCCACATGATTTGTAGCTATCTAGGAAACTGTACAGTGGGCTGGTTCTGGGCAGGATGAAGTGGAACACTTCACTTAGGGCCCTGGGGGAGCAGTGTAAGGTTAGGTAGTTAGAAGAAAGAGTACAAGCAGAAGGATTTGAGATAGGCCAGAAGCTACAGACTGACCTGTTTCTGAGAATATGAGAGAAAAAATTGTGCATTAGATAAATATGCAAATAATTTCATGATTGGAAAGTGTTATTTGCCAAATAATTTTCTTTTTTGGCAAATTTATTTTAGTTTATTTCTTATTTGTAAAGACAAGGTAAACTCAAGAATTTATTTCTTTTATAATAAAGAGGGAGTATGATAAGATTTTGTGGAAAGCCAAGAGGTATTGTTATGCCCTGAATAAAATTATTATAGCATCTTCCTTCCTCCCCTTACCTCCCACCGCCTTTCCTTGCCATTAGGACTAGGAAAATTGAGTCAGGAAAACTCAATTGAACTTCTGGCAGCTTTACATTTTGTGTACCATAAAATCCAGGTACATTATCTCTCCTTGCTAGGATAATTCCCCCTTAGTTGCCCCTGGCTTTGCTATCTCCTACCCTCAACCTTCTTATCTTGACCCTTATCCTGTCAGAATTAAGTTATGATCCTTTCCTGGAATTATGGCTTATCAATTCACCCAGTGTCCTTACTCCCCTTATCTGCCTTTGTTTCCCCTATATGCAGGCTATTCTGTTTGCAAACTCTAGTGGTTTCCTGCTTCAGTTGCTCAAGGTCGAATGATTTTTGAACATGAGTTCCTTTCAGCCAGCTAGCCTAAACTCTTCACAATTACAAGATTTAAAAAACTAATCTCTGTCTTAACTCAGTTTCTCTGGCATTACATTATGTGAACTAAAAAGGTTAAAAACCTTTGTCCTAGTGCTTGTATTTTCCAAAGTTTATTCTTTATAGTAAAGTAATCTAAGAAGCAAGAAATCCAAAATTTCCAGATTCCAACTCTAGTATTTTCTCCAGTATGCATTGATTAACCTTTCAAAAAGGAAATAGAGACCCACAGATAGAGATAAAGACAAACACAGAGAGAGAGAAAAACAGAAAAACAAGTTGAGCTTTCAATATAGACACTGTGTTTAAGAGGCGTAGAGTTCTATACTTTTGTTGCAAACTTACAAAGTAATGAACTTGATTTTATCATACATTCAGATGCATTCAGGCTTTAAGAGGAATAATTTGTGTAAATTCCCAGAAACTGGTTTAGAAATTAAAATAGTTATTTTCTCACTTTACACAAGAGATCTGAAATGCCTATGAGTCCTGGCCCGGGTACTTCCACTATAGCAGACTACATTCTTAGCAACAAGGGGTGAGGGAAATAGAGAAATTTGCAGACTGAGAGGAAAGAATGAGAATGAAGGGAGTTGAACAGTCTAATGGAATATTGTAATCCAGGCTATAATAGTGAAGCATGACAAGGTATATAGAAACCCAGATTCTCAAACCAGGGTTGCCAGATGTTCATTTGTGACCTCAGGAAAGTCACTTTTATTCTTGTATTTTTCAGGTAAAAAAGCTATTAAATTTGAGGGATAACTGTATGATTTTAAAGTCCCTTTCAGCATTAAATTTCTGTATGGAGTATCCCAAAAGTCTTTTAAAACTGAACTGAGACATTTGGGACATTTTGTCCATGTGTGGAGTAGAGCTTGGAGCGTTATCCAATTCTTATGGTATACATCTTTTGTCAAGTCCTGAAATAAATCAAAACCACGAGTTAAGGAATAAAGCATGTTTAATTGAGATTATTGCCTTATTAAGCAGTAAACCTGCAACCCTGGGGGATGTTCTTGTAATTTCTCAACCAAAGAGATCCATGAAAAAGTGCTTATAGTTTTAGGAAGAGAAGGGGAGGAGAGAAGTAAAATAGCAAGGCCTGGTCATGAGACCCAATAGGCCCTTGGAAAGCTGGGCAAGCAAAGCCATTTCATTCTGAATGTTTTGAGTTTTATAGAATGAAACCCAGTGGAAAGGGACAAGGAAACTAGAAAATGGGATTCAACTTTACCTGGGCTCCCCAAAGGACAACTTCCCTGAGAAAGGGCCACCTACCTTGTAGTTCGGTTAAATTTCATCTCATTAGTAAAGACATTACTGGAGTTTTTACATTGTTATGATGACTAAGAGGTTTATGCAGTCTCCATTACATTACAAATTTTCTATCATTACATTTACAATTATATTAAAATTTTTATGATTTTATAGTGATTATTATATTCACATTCACCATGTGTCATTAATGGTCAGACACAATGTTTCATTTTATGCATTTATGTAAATTTTTTACTATGTCTTTACTACAATGATATGGTGAAGATGTGAAGCATTTGGGTATGATGATATGGATTTTGAATTCAAGTGATGAAGTTAAGTATAGTTTTGGGGGTTCCTGGGGAGGAAACCAAAAATATGAGGTTTAGATTTTGGGATTCCCAAGCAGGGAACCAAATGATGAGATCTAGATTTAGGGAACCAAAATGAGATTAGGGTTTCTGCTGGTCAGGGAGTTAAATGATAAGGTCTAGTGGCAGGTTCGGGGTTCAGGGAACCAAATGGAGAGGTTTGGCTCCCCTTCAACTCCTTAGGATTCGGCACAAGGGTAAGGAATTTTGGGGACTCCCTTCTGGTGGCGCAGAGATTCTCTGTAAAGGAATTTACAGACTTGAAAACCTAGATTGATAAAAGAGGTTTATTATAGGGATTGGGAAGTAAGGTTAGAAATCCCAATAGAGAGGCATAAAGTCTCATTAGGGAAATAGGTAAGAGTAAAGAAAGGGTGATATTGGAAAAAAATATTATTCTAGTGGGCAGAGGTCTCCTCAGCATAGCATAGCATAGCATGTCATGTTTAGAACCTCTGCAAAGAAATGAGTTTTTAATTGCCATTTTTATAAGGAGGTCTTTGGCTGCAAGCTGAGGCCTGCTCCCTCTCCCAATGAGGCTTGTCTTGTTTCCTTTGTGGGGAGGGATCTCTCACTGAGGCAGAGTGGAAGAAGATTTTCTCCTTCAAGGAGTTTTAGAGTTTCAGGGTCCCTTCTTCACAAGTAAGTCACTTAACTGAATCTCAATTCTTCATGTAAAAGGGGAATGATGATACTAATGCTACCAACATGAAAAGCTCTTAGTAAGGAACGATTTCATCAATATGAGTTAGTGGTATTCTTTTTTTCTCCTTCATGACCTCGTCATTATCATGCGTAGCTTGCAGCTTCCAATATACTACCTAAAATGTCTTTTTTCTTACCTCTTCCCCCAAAATGTATATTATTCTTCCTTAGTTCACCTTCATTCCAGTAAAATGAATATTTTATTGGTCCTATTTAATCTGTATTTTAAAGATTAATGTGAAAATCTGTTGAAACACTTACCATTTAGAGAGGGAAAGAATTAACAATGATTTATGCAGAATGGTTTCTAGCATTTCATCCCACGTTTGACCTCCCCAGCAGGTACAGGCTTAGTTATATAATGGACTGCTGGTTGAATTGACCCCAGGTAGGTCAAGCCCCAAGCAGACTCAAAACTTAAAATTTAATAAGAGCTTATGGACCACTAAACACAATCAAACCCAACTCTACTAAGTAAGAATTAAAACCATCAATCTAAAATGATACAAGAATATCATTTAGCTCTTCTTGGAAGATTTAACAGCAAAAACAAAAAAGTCAAACCCAAAACCTAGTGAGCATTTCCCTGAAAAGAGTAAGAAAGAGAAAAAGAAGCTGTTAATTTCAATTCTCCTGAATAGATCAAGGAAGTTCAGAGATCCAGGAAGCAAAATCCCATTCTTGCTCTTTTAAAGGACCACCCTACTTCATTAAAAGTAAGTTTTAAATAATGGCTTCAAACTACAAGTACATATATTACTTAATTTAGTTGAGCTCAGAAAACACTGATGAAAGCAGAATCTTTAAGCTTCATATCAGACAGGATCTTTGAGGCCACCTGATGCAAACCACATCTGAAAAAAGCTCTCTTCTACAGCGTTTCTGGCAAGAGGTCATACTACATTGACTTTAAGATTACACTACTTTTTCCTTTGACAGCCAATTCCCACTTCAGGATATCTTTAATTATTAGGATTTTTTTTTTTTTTTTTTTTTTGATCATCAAACCTGAACATACCTCACTGAAACTTTTGCCTATTTAAACCAATTTTTCCCCTCTGGGTCAATGATTTTTGCTATTATGTGAGTTCAAATTAAGTAGTATTTTATGATATGGGATAATAAAACTTCCCTTCCCAATTTCTTTTTTCCTGTTTACTAGAAATGATGTGGTATATATTTATCCAATGTCACAGTGTTCTTCATGGCCTTCTTGTTGCTCTTCTCCCATTACTATTAGGAACAAGGCTGTCCCTCTCCCATAGCCTGAGAATCATCCCTGCCGAAGCCCTGTTCATTAGTGTTTGCTTAGCTCTTGCTCTGTTTTGAGCAAAGTTATAAAGATAAGGTAGAAAGATAAGAGGGTAGATAGGAAAGAAATCCCAGGTGGCCTTGTCATCCATCAGCCTTGCTCTTGGACTATCCCATTATATGTGAGGTCAGATCAAGTCCTTGGTGCTACTGAAAATATGTAAATGACATATTTGTCATTATTCTTGGAATCTTGTTCTTAGTATCAGAATAGCTTATTATCTTCATCCCCCAACAGGATTGATATTCTACTGCAATATTCTTTTCACAAGCATTTGATGATTTAAACAAGTCATTTTCAGATTTTCAATTTAAATATTATATACCTTCAAGCAGTTAACTCTAGAAAACCACTGAAAATCAAATTATACCAGCATCAACTCAACACATCATTGAACAACAAAGACAGTGTCCAAACATAGCAGTGATTCCCAAGAGCATAAAAGTTCCAGAACATTTACCTCATGTTCCTAGTAACCTCTGTGGCAGGTGGTGTTTTAAGATGTGCATTGCCAAGGTGAATTGAATTAGCACAATGGATTGGTTTTAAGACTTTTGGTCTTATTCCTTATTTTTGATCAGCTCTCTTGGGAACTGGTGGCACACAGAAGGCAATTAAAAGCTGTTAAACTTTTGATAGTGCAAAATTTAAACGTTTGACTCAATTTACTGCTTTGGGCTGATGTTCTAAACATATTCCCACCTGTCCCCTCTTATTCTGTATTTACTTTCTATATGTTTTGCATAAACATGTGTGCATAGATTGTCTTTCCATGATGAAAGATAAACTCTTCAAGGACAAGAGCTGTTTTATTTTTTGAAATCATAATACAAGGACCACCTAGTACAGGATCTGACTGTGTAGTAAGCACAAAATGCTTAATAGTTGATTGATGAAAGATATTCTAGTCATAGGTGGAGCCCTTTATAAGTAGGGCAAATGAAATTTTTCTCTCATCTTGATTTCACAAATGGAATGAATCCTGATCAGAAGTGATTTATCTTTTTGGAGAGAAAGTCTTCTCAGCCTTGGAGAGTTCTGATAACATTGAATATCAATATGGTTAATGTGAGAGGGATTTTTATAATATAGGCACCAATAAACCTTAGATCTTCATGATGACATTTGTAATTTTTTTAAATTAGATATAAGCAATTTTCAAACTATTGAGGTTTTTTTATTTAGGTTTTTTCAAAACCAAATTAAACAATAGAGCAAATCTTTCATTTAAATTCCATGCTGTTTTACTTCCATCTGTGTAGAATTCTACAACTAAATGTCATTCTGTCTTTAAAGTTATAATAGATTGTTAGACTCCCTGAAATAAGTTTATTATTGCAAACTGAATTTTTGGAAAGAAAAAGGCTAGAAAAATTATTTTAATAAATAACAAAATCCTCTTATTGCAATCACTCAAAGCTTATTTTAAAATTAAAATATTAATATTATACTAGGTAAAAGTAGTGGAATGAATAATGGGAATAAACTAGCAGGTAGCAATAAAACTAATGAAAAATGGAATTTTGTTAATTAATCCATTCACTAATATAATAATAGATGATATAGAAAATATTTAAAGCTATTTCATGGAGCATAATTCCTATTTCTTCTAAAGAAGAGGTAAGACCTCTCCAACTTTTCTTTTTTCACCAAGGATCACTGGCTAAGGGGAAATAGGCAATTGAGAGAATACAGACAATTTGAAAATCTATTTAATTTAATTTTTTTCTTTTCATATAAAATACTCAACTCACTTGCCTTTAAAGCTAAGAATGGGAAAAATAAAGTTTATTTCTAAAAATGCATTCAATTATAACATATATACTTTAGTTCCATATTAAAAGTAATTTAGAGAGAGACAGAGAAGGGGATATAATGAATAGAGTGAGAGGAGATAGAAAAACAGAAGGAGCAGAAGAAGGCAAGAAGAAAGGCTGAGAAAGTAGGAAAGGGAGAAAAATACAAAAGGAATACAAACATAAAAAAAGGATAGAGGCAGAAGAAGACAGTGCATACTGAAGAGTTGCTGGATGAATTTCTTTCACCCCAGAGCATTATTCTGCTAAAATAAATCAAGAATACAGTCCTGCCTTGCTCTCATTCTATTCAAAGAATTCAAAATAAAAAGAAATGAAACAAGGCCTTGATATGACTTCCTATGACAAAAGGAAAATGGAGATGTCAATTATTTATAGAGAAAATGCTACAACAATTTCAAGAAAACCATAGGCTTCCCATCACATGTAATCTTCAGGGGTGATGTTCTGGCTTTAATTGAGAGCACAAGTAGTAGTTCTGCAGGAACTTTTGCAGGGAAGGCCATTTAAATGAATGAGGAACACAGGTATTAATCGTGTGCTTTTATCAAACTGAGAAAAAAACAGATCAACAGAATCTGTTCCAATTACATAGCAGTTTGGAAGAAATGATTGGAGATTACCCCTGGTGAAGGTCCACAAAGAATAAAGGATGAAATCATATGTTAGCAATTCACATGATGATGAAAATTTAGACATGGGTAGAAGTGTGAGGATATAATTAATACCCTAGCATATGCTGTTTTGCTGAAGATCTTGATAAGTTCCTGACATCAGTATTGTTATAAGGCTTATAATTCAGAGATTTTACATTGTATAAGAATACTATACATATACATATATGTATATATAAAAACAGGCGGTTGTGATCCAACAATTTTAACTGTTGGAATCTGAAAAGGAGTTAAATTGTCATACTACTTCTGTCATACAACATCAGTATTGTTAAAAGTCTTATAATTCAGAGATTTTACATTGTATAAGAGTACTATACATATACATATATGTATATATAAAAACTGGTGGTTGTGATCTAACAATTTTAGCTGCTGGAATCTGAAAAAGAGTTAAATTCTCACACTACTTCTTTCACTAATTGCTATGACATTGGGTGAATTATGTAATAAGGGTGAGGCTCAATTTTATTGTCCATAGAATATAGGTGCCAATGTTTGCCCTGACAATCTTAGAAAATAACATATGGGACAATGCTTTGAAAATAATATAATATACTGTAGAAATCCCACATGAATGTATTAATAGTAATTTTTACTTTTGGCTGGTATGAAATAACTGTTTTTTATTTATTTATTTTTTGACCCTATTCCCCAGCAAGAAATTCTTAGGAGCTGTCCAAGGGTAAGTTGCAGGAGCCTGTGCAGTAAACCTTTTCTGAAGTGTAAATAGGCTGGAAAAAATAAGAAGCAATGATTTAGTTCCTTATTCACAAATTTTCAATCAACTTTGAACAAAGGTGCAAATCAGAATGGCAAGCACCTTGCACAGAAAACTGGCAAAGGTGATAAAACATAGACATTGTCAACATAGGAAGGATGGTGGAAAGAGATAAACACTGATAAAGATTTGACGATGCTATGAATTAGATAGAAAGCAATGTGTAATTGTGCTTTAAAAGTGAGTAAAATATTTATACTTTTTGAGAAATGCAACTGTTAGACATATGTCTCAGAAGGTCATGGACAGTAAAGTCCCTTAGGGACCTATGAATATAGGTCCCTAAATATATATAACTACATTTTTTTGTGGTAATAATAAACTAGAAGCAAAATAAGTATCATAGAATGAAGAAGGATGAAGCAAATTGTGGAATGTGAATGAAATGGAACATTATAGAACTATGAGTAACAGTAAATATGAGAATTCATAGATGCATAGACATCTACTGATGCAAAGGGCAATAAACAGAACATAGAAGATGCTATACATAATTACATTTAATAATGTCTAGAAAATAATGAAATTGAATACTCTGTAATTATAATGGCCAATCCTGGTTCTGAATGAAAACATGCACCTATTTCCTTTCTTTGAAGAGATTGGGGAAAATACATATGAAGCTTTGAATATGCTATCGGTATTGTTATATTCCAGTTGGCTTTCCTAGATTATTCTTTTTTTTCTTTTTTGATTTTAAATGATGGACAAATAATAAAGGTTATAGGTTTTGTTTTTTTTTTTTTTTTTTAATATGGATGTAATCCCTAGTTCAATTTTACCACAAGGGCCTTTTGTCCTAAGTGATCATTTCTTGCCATCATCAATTTGGGGTTTAGGAATATAATCCCTGCTTCACTGTTTCACAAAACCAAATCCAGATCTTCTGGTTTTAAGATGATCAGGAAAAAAAATCTGGGCAAAGTGGCTCTCTTTTGATCCAATGTCTATTCTATAAAGTACTAGAGCATGATGATTCGGGTGAATAGTTAAAAGAAATTTTTCTGATGCTATTTTAAAGTATAATCAAGAATTTTATATTTTTAAGCAACATTTTTAACTTGAGGCATTTGAGTCTGAACTCCCATCCCATCTGAGAGGGCCTATCTTGTAGTTGGCCTATCATGTAGTTGTCATTGAACTTCTCCATAACATTCTTCTTCTCTGAAGGACATTTATGATTAATTCCATATACTTAAGTGCACCATGCACTAGTTTAATATGGTTTATATTATTAGTTCTATTGTTTCTACATGTTTCTGGGGATGGCTATCAAGCTGTTACCTAAATTAAATCACTTTAGCCCACTTCATTTGCCTCTACACCAAATCAGTAATCATAATCAAAAGAAAATTATCTTCCTTTGGCATGATTTATTTTTAATCCAATCATGTTTTTTTTCCCTCATTTAAAAAATTCTTTTGTAACTATTCTTCTACTGAATCCTCATGTTCTAGTATCTTACAGAATAGATATTAAGCAAAAAGGAAGTAAAAATTCAGTGGATTTTGCTTCCAAAAGAAAAAGGAAGCTTATAAGTTTCTTAGACTCAGAGTGCTTCAGGTCTTTTAGAACACAAAACTGTTAACCAATTGATTATAACCCTTAGTCATTTAAATGGTCTCTGAATTTACTTCCTTTTACCAGTAGTATCCTTGTCTCAGGCCTCTATGTGACTTAGGGTTAGAAAGTCTTTCTAACTATTATGTATTTATCTTAAAGGGTTGTAATTCCAATCCATTTCAGGAGACTTCTTTTAATAAACTTTATGTCACAGTTTTCTTTTAATATTCCATTTCTCTCACCCTACAGTTTTCCATAATAAACAAAGAGGTTTGAACAAACAAAGTCAGGTTCATATTAGTCATTATTTTCCATTTCAGTTCTTTGTTCTAAATCCCTGTCCTTGTCAAGCTTTTGTGCCCTGCATAAGCCTCTCAAGGTTGGAACTACCTTTCATTTTAATATTATTTTTTCAATTACATGCAAAGATAGTTTTTTAAACATTCTTTTTAGTAAGATTTTGACTTCCAATTTTTTTCTTCCTCCTTCCCTTACCTCTCTCTTCCCCCAAATAGCAAGCAATCTGATAGAAATTATCTACATGCAATCATTTCATACATATTTCCATATTAGTCATGTTGGGAAAGAAAAAAGTCAAAACAAAAGGGAAAAACCACAGGAAAAAAAACACAAAAAAAGAAGTAAAGATAGGATGCTTCAATCCACATTCAGTCTTCATATTTTTTTCCTTCTAGATGCAGATAGAATTTTCCATCATAAGTCTATTGGAATTGTTTTGGAACACCGTACTGCTGAGGAGATCTAAGTCTATCACAGTGGAACATCACACAGTCTTGTTGTTACTCTGTATAATATTCTTCTGGTTCTGTTCATTCAGCATCAGTTCATGTAGATCTTTCTAGATTTTTCTGAAATCAGCTTGTTCATCATTAGTTTAAAACAATAGTATTCCATTACACTCATATACCATAATTTCTTCAGCCATTCCCCAATTAATGGACATCCATCAATTCCAATTCCTTGCCACCACAAAAAGAGCTGCTATAAACATTTTGGCACATACAGGTCCCTTTCCCTTCTTTAGTATTTCTTTGGGATATAAGCCCAATAGAAACACTGCTGGATCAAAGGATATGCACATTTTGATAATTTTTTGGGCATAATTCCAGATTGCTCTCCAGAATGGTTGGATTCGTTCACAACTCCACCAACAATGCATTAGTGTCCCAGTTTTCCCGCATCCCCTCCAACATTCATCATTATTTTTTCCTGTCATCTTAGCCAATCTGACAGGTGTGTAGTGATATCTCAGAGTTGTCTTAATTTGCATTTCTCTGATCAATAATGATTTGGAACACTCTTTCATATGAGTGGTAATAGTTTCAATCTCATCCTCTGAAAATTGTCTGTTCATATCCTTTGACCATTTATCAATTGGAGAATGGCTTGATTTCTTATAAATTTGAGTCAGTTCTCTATATATTTTGGAAATGAGGCCTTTATCAGAACCTTTAACTGTGAAAATGTTTTCCCAGTTTGTTGCTTCCCTTCTAATCTTGTTTGCATTAGTTTTATTTGTACAAAGGCTTTTTAATTTGATGTAATCGAAATTTTCTATTCTGTGATCAGTAATGGTCTCTAGTTCATCTTTGGTCAAAAATTTCTTTCTCCTCCACAAGTCTGAGAGATAAACTATTCTATGTTCCTCTAATTTATTTATAATCTCGTTCTTTATGCCTAGGTCATAGACCCATTTTGATCTTATCTTGGTATATGGTGTTAAGTGTGGGTCCATGCCTAATTTCTGCCATACTAATTTCCAATTATCCCAGCAGTTTTTATCAAATAATGAATTCTTTTCCCAGAAGTTAGGGGCTTTGGGTTTGTCAAACACTAGATTGCTATAATTGACTATTCTGTCTTGTGAGCCTAGCCTTTTCCACTGATCCACTAATCTATTTCTTAGCCAATACCAAATGGTTTTGGTGACTGCTGCTTTATAATATAATTTTAGATCAGGTACAGCTAGGCCACCTTCATTTGATTTTTTTTTCATTAGTTCCCTTGAGATTCTCGACTTTTTATTGTTCCATATGAATTTTGTTGTTATTTTTTCTAGATCAATAAAATATTTTCTTGGAAGTCTGATTGGTATAGCACTAAATAAATAGATTAGTTTAGGGAGTATTGTCATCTTTATTATGTTCGCTCGGCCAATCCAAGAGCACTTAATATTTTTCCAATTATTTAAGTCTGACTTTATTTGTGTGGAGACTTTTTTATAATTTTGCTCATATAATTCCTGACTTTCCTTTGGTAGATAGATTCCCAAATATTTTATGGTATCAACAGTTATTCTGAATGGAATTTCTCTTTGTATCTCTTGCTGTTGGGTTTTGTTGGTGATGTATAAAAATGCTGAGGATTTATGGGGATTTATTTTGTAGCCAGCTACTTTGCTAAAATTATGAATTATTTCCAATAGCTTTTTGGTAGAATCTCTGGGGTTCTCTAGGTATACCATCATATCATCTGCAAAGAGTGATAGTTTGGTTTCCTCATTGCCTACTCTAATTCCTTTTATATCTTTCTCGACTCTTATTGCCGAGGCTAGTGTTTCTAATACGATATTAAATAATAATGGTGATAGTGGGCAACCTTGCTTCACTCCAGATCTTACTGGGAAAGGTTCCAGTTTTTCCCCATTGCATATGATGCTTACTGATGGTTTTAAATATATGCTCCTGACTATTTTAAGGAAAAGTCCATTTATTCCTATGCTCTCAAGTGTTTTTATTAGGAATGGATGTTGGATTTTATCAAATGCTTTTTCTGCATCTATTGAGATGATCATGTGGTTTTTGTTTGTTTGGTTATTGATATAGTCAATTATGCTAATAGTTTTCCTAATATTGAACCAGCCCTGCATTCCTGGTATAAATCCTACTTGGTCATAGTGTATTATCCTGGTGACAATTTTCTGTAATCTTTTTGCTAATATTTTATTTAAGATTTTAGCATCAATATTCATTAGGGAGATTGGTCTATAATTTTCTTTCTCTGTTTTCAGCCTACCTGGTTTAGGTATCAGTACCATATCTGTGTCATAAAAGGAGTTTGGTAGGACTCCTTCAATCCCTATTTTTTCAAATAGTTTGTATAACATTGGAGTTAATTGTTCTTTAAATGTTTGGTAGAATTCACATGTAAATCCATCTGGTCCTGGGGATTTTTTCTTAGGGAGTTGATTGATAGTTTGTTCTATTTCTTTTTCTGAGATGGGACTGTTTAGGATATTTACTTCTTCCTCTGTTAGTTTGGGCAAGCTGTATTTTTGGAGGTATTTTTCTATTTCATTTAAGTTGTCGAATTTATTGGCATAAAGTTGGGCAAAGTAACTCCTAATTATTGCTCTAATTTCCTCTTCGTTAGTGGTGAGTTCTCCCTTTTCATTTTTAAGACTAACAATTTGATTTTCCTCTTTCCTTTTTTTAATCAGATTTACTAAGGGTTTGTCTATTTTGTTGGTTGTTTCATAGAACCAACTCTTAGTTTTATTAATCAATTCAATAGTTTTTTTACTTTCAATTTTATTGATCTCACCTTTTACTTTTAGAATTTCAAGTTTAGTGTTTGACTGGGGGTTTTTAATTTGTTCCTTTTCTAGCCTTTTTAATTGCAAACCCAATTCATTGACCTTCTCTTTCTCTATTTTATACAAATAGGCCTCTAGAGATATGAAATTTCCCCTTATTACCGCTTTGGCTGCATCCCATACATTTTGGTATGATGTCTCATTATTATCGTTTTCTTGGGTGAAGTTATTAATTATGTCTATGATTTGCTGTTTTACCCAATCATTCTTTAGTATGAGATTATTTAGTTTCCAATTATTTTTTGGTCTACTTCCCCCTGCTTTTTTGTTGAATGTAATTTTCATTGCATCGTGGTCTGAAAAGGATGCATTTACTATTTCTGCCTTACTGCATTTGAGTTTGAGGTTTTTATGCCCTAATATATGGTCAATTTTTGTATAGGTTCCATGAACTGCTGAAAAGAAAGTGTATTCCTTTCTGTCTCCATTACATTTTCTCCAGAGATCTATCATATCTAGCTTTTCTAGTATTCTGTTTACCTCTTTGACTTCTTTCTTATTTATTTTCTGGTTTGATTTATCTAATTCTGAGAGTGCAAGGTTAAGATCTCCCACTATTATAGTTTTACTGTCTATTTCTTCTTGCAGCTCTCTTAGTTTCTCTTTTAAGAATTTAGATGCTACCCCACTTGGTGCATATATGTTTAATATAGATAGTGCTTCATTATCCATGCTACCCTTTAGCAAGATGTAGTGTCCTTCCTTATCTCTTTTAATTAGGTCAATTTTTGCTTTAGCTTGATCTGAGATCAGGATGGCTACCCCTGCTTTTTTGACTTCACCTGAAGCATAGTAAATTTTGCTCCAACCTTTTACCTTTAACCTGCATGTATCTCCCCGCTTCAGGTGTGTTTCCTGTAAACAACATATTGTAGGATTCTGGCTTTTAATCCATTCTGCTAACCGCTTCCTCTTTATGGGGGAGTTTACCCCGTTCACATTTATGGTTAGAATGACCAATTCTGTATTACTTGCCATCTTGTTAACCCCGATTTATGCTTTCCTCCCTTCTTTCCCCTTTCCCCCCTTCCAAGTATTAAGCTTGTGAGCACCCCTTGCTTCTCACAGCCCTCCCTTTTTAGTGTCCCTCCCCCCGCCTTAGAGTTCCTCCCCCTATCTTACCCCTTTCCCTCCCAGTTCCCGTATTCCCTTCCGCTTAGCTTATTCCTTCCCTTTCCACTTTTCCCTTCTCACTTTTCAATGAGATGGGAGAAGTTTCACCATAGATTGAATATGTCTTAAGATTTTTCACTTAAAGCCAATTCTGAAGGCAGTAAGATACCCACTATATTCATCCCCCTCCATTCTTTCTCTCAGATATAATAGGTTTCCTATGCCTCTTCATGAGATGTACTACCCCCACTTTACCCTTTTTCTGGTACAATGTCCTTTCCACATCAATTTCTAGAACAAGGTATACATGTATTCTTTATACATCTATATAGTCAAAATATAGTTCCCAAGATTAATCTTTACCTTTTTAGATTTCTCTTGAGTTCTATATTTGTAGATCAAACTTTTTGTTAAGTTCTGGTTTTTTCATCAGAAATAGATGAAATTCGCTTACTTCGTTGAATGTCCATCTTCTTCCCTGGAAAAAGATGCTCATTCTCGCTGGGTAAGTTATTTTTGGTTGCATACCAAGTTCCTTAGCCTTTCGGAATATCATATTCCAGGCCCTTCGATCTTTTAATGTGGATGCTGCCAGATCCTGGGTGATCCTTATTGTGGCTCCTTGATACTTGAATTGGGTTTTTCTAGCCGCTTGCAATATTTTTTCTTTCATCTGAGGGTTCTGGCATTTGGCCACTATATTCCTTGGTGTTTTGATTTTAGGATCCCTTTCGGTGGGTGATCGATGAATCCTTTCAATGTTTATTTTTTCCTCTGTTCCTATGACTTCTGGGCAGTTCTCTTTGATAATTTCCTGGAAGACAGTGTCCAGGCTCTTTTTTTCATCATGTTTTTCTGGGAGTCCAATGATTCTCAGATTGTCTCTCCTGGATCTGTTTTCCAGGTCTGTTGTCTTCCCCAGAAGGTATTTCACATTTTTCTCCATTGTTTGATTTTTTTGGATTTGCTTGACTGATTCTTCTTGTCTCCTCGAGTCATTCAATTCCACTTGTTCAATTCTGATTTTCAGTGAAGTATTCTCTTCACTCACTTTTTTAAAATCTTTCTCTAATTGTCCAATTGAGTTCTTTTGTTCTGTGGAATTTTTTTCCATTTCGCCAATTTTGTTTTTTAGAGAGCTGTTTTCTGTTTCCAGTTCACTAATCCTATTTTTCAAGGATTTTACTTCTTTATCCACTCTCTCTTTAACTGACTTCTCCAGGCTCTTTTCCCACTTTTCTTCTAGCTCCCTTGTGAGAGCCTTTTTAATCACTTCTATGAGGTTCATCTGTGCTGAGGAACAGACGCTCTCCTCCTTTGGGGAATCACCTGGGGACTGTCTGTTTTTAGTCTCTTCAGGATTTAGAGTCTGCTCTCTATCTGTATAGAAGTTGTCAAGGGTTAAAGTCCTCTTCAGCTTCTTGCTCATTCTGTCTATTAATCAGAGACAAACTAGCAAAGAAAAACAGAAAAAACTGGAGTCTTTCTTTGGGGGGGGCTGGGTGTGTTATCGAGCTTCCTCTACAGACTGCAGGGGGCAGCAGTGAGGCACTAGCAGGACTGTGCTGCGCCTGCGCTCTGAGATCCCAGAGCGTGCTGAGTCACTGAGGGGGGGAAGGGGGGAGCGGCCAGGTCCTGAGAGACTCCAGCTGTTTGCGGTTGTGTTCTTCAACCCCGGTGTTTTTAGCTTCTCTGCTGGGCTGTTGACTTGCTGCAGGTTCCAAACCTGTAGCGAAGCTCTCCCCGCAGAGACGGCTACGATCACTCCCCACCCCCTCTCCAGTCTGCTCCCGTGCTCTCACTGCCGCTGCCCTCAGCCTGCGCCCGATCTAAAACCGCCCCAGCCCTCCAGTAAAGACAGACCTTTCTTGGCGGATCTCAAGGATGGCTTCTCTTGGTAACTATTTGTGGGTTTTTTTCAGTCAAGCATTGATTCAGAGGCTTGTAATGAAGTGGATAGTGAGAGAAAGCGCGGAGCTTATGCAACTGTGAGCCTCCTCTCCGCCATCTTAACCGGAAGTCCCCCGGTGTAATATATAATAAGAGTGAAGTTAATTATTTATGATAATGCATATAAATCCATATTGCAAATAGTCTTGATGATATTGAATGTATGGGACCAACTTCTTGTCAGATCTAAATAGATCATAATTTTTTTTATCTTACACTGTGATTGATAAAGATCTTATGCTAGGAGTAGGGTGCCATTTTCTTATTGTTCACTTGGACTCATATTATCAATATGTTCTTCAATCTAAAGTTTCTTTAAAGTGAGGCTGGTGACTTTGCATAACCTTGCCTTTCTTAAGTCCAATTCACTTGCAAGTCAAGATGTCACCTTCCTGATGTCATTGACCCTCTGATAATAAAGGACAAAAACAACATAATCTTTGCAGGAAACTTCATAAGATATTCCCTGACTTCCCACTTTTGCTTAGACAGTTTCCATACCTAAAATGCATTATTTTGCTACCCCTGCCTCTCATAATCCCTGTTTTTTTTTTTTTTTCCCAAGTCTGAGTTGTCATATATTAAGGGAAGTCCTTGTTGATCCCCTTAGTTATTAGTGTTTTTTTCTTCCTCAAATTACTAAATATATATTTATTATTTTACATATTGCATTCACAAAGTAGAATATATACTTCTTAAAGGCAGGAATTGTTTCCCTAACTTGTAGCTCAATGTCTTGCACAAAGTGGTTATTTAATAAATGCTTATTGTTTTGGATTGGAGAAATATGGACAAAAGATTAGAAGTAGATCCAAATATAGGTTCCTTTACCTCTCTCCTTCAGCATATGAAAATCTGAATTGCTTTAGGATTATATTACATTAGCCTTCTTAGTCATTTGGACTTAGAAATCTCTGAAGACAAGATCAAGATTGTCTTCAGTTCTCCTATTTTCTCTGTTCTAGATTAGATTAGATTAAAAACCATTCTCTGGCCCCTCCCTTCATGCTTAGTTTTGCCATTTCTAGTTTAATTCAGCTTCTCATGTTTTTATATTCCTTTCTCTATCTTCATACCATTCTGCAATTTAAGTCCTTTTAAGTTTAGTTGTGGGAACAAAAATTAATTCAGCCTCAATCTTCTTGTATTCCCCTGTGTTTTGTACCCTAACTAGATGCTTACCTTCTTTACCTCTGATTATGGTTCTCCCAGGACTGGACTGGCATAAAATTTTGCTGACAAATTCTTTAGGTCATAATCAGCTTTAAAGGGTAGGAATATCAAATGGACTAAAATTGAAATGAAAATTTTTGGGGGGAGTCTTTACTGTCGGAGCTGGAAAAAAAGCATAGATCAACACTGTCAGGAGTCTTACTGATGATAAAATCATCAGAGCAGCAAACACAGAAAAATACCAAACTGCAAAATGACCAGGGTGATTAAAACCAGGGGCTGCTGTTTGCAGCCAGAGAAATCAATACTCATAAATGCAGAGGCCTGCATGCAGGGAAAGGAAATAAATAGCCCACACACCCACTGTGGACATCTGTTCAGAAAGAAGGAAGTTTACCTACAAACTAGCCCATCCAACTGAGACTCATGCTATTGTTATGGATAGGGATGTGTGAGGGATCTGACTACATTGCTGGAATGTAACTACATGCCTTGTCTGTGGGCTAAAGGAAAAGCTTGGTTTTGGTAGGAGAGTTTATCTCTACACTTTCTAATTTTTAATGTTCAGATTCATTTTCCTTTTTAATAGAAACTAACTGGGGTTTCTATCCATCAGATGTCAGCAGGTAATAAATGTATTCAATCTTTCCCTATGATAATATAGCTTCCTTGGGGAAAGAATTAACAGATTTTGCCCTTTCCTTCCCTTTTCACAGAGAAAAAAAATGAGGCTAGGGGGAATATAACAGATAGATCTGGTAGGTCTTAAAGAGGGAGGTAAAATTTTACAATTTTGAGGAAAAATACCCAGAGGTCTTCAGAAACGAGCATCTCTACTTAAATGTGTCTTTTTTTAAATTTTTGCTTCAGAACATAGATCTTCCTTCTATTGATGAGGTGAGCATATTCTGTCATTAGAGGTCATTTCTTCTAAGGAAACAATAGAAATATAAACTTTAATTTTTTAGGTGAATACTCACTTTTATTGAAGGAAAAAACAAACAAACAAACAAAACCACAATTTAAACTAGCTATCTTCTTTGGGGAGGAGTTGAAAAGGGAAAGATTATAGAAAAGCCTGACATTGCAGGCTTTCTTTTGAATATGAACATAACATCTTTTTTGTTTTGTTGGTTTACCTAAGACTTCAGACAGAGGCTTCTGCCTCTTTAAAAATTTCTGTTTATAGCTTAATTGGAGTCCTAAATGCACAATTCCCCTCCCCCCTTCCCTTTATATACTTACTAAGTGCAGAGCATGGTGCTAAGTGTTGGGGGTATAAAGAAAGGACAAAAAATGTCCTTGTGAAAAAGGCGTTTACATACTAATTGGAAAGAAAAAAGACAATATGTTAGTAATTAAGTATATACAAGATTCATATAGAATAGATGGAGTGTAACCCTAGAAATAGAGGCTTTAATAGGTGTGTGTGTGTATATATGTGTGTGTGTGTGTATTTGTGTGTAGTAAGAAATAGGAAAAATTTCTGCAAAAGGTTGTTTTTGAGGTCAGCCTTGAAAAACTCAATGAAAATAACAGATGATGAGGGAAAACAATTTACATATGGGCAGAGCCAATGTAGGACATAGCTCCAACATAGTTTATAAATGGGAGATGGAGTTTCAAGGGTGAAGAACAGCAAGTGAACAATTATGGTTAGATGATAGAATGCATAAAAGGCAGTAATTGTAAGAAGACTGGAAAAGGAGGAAGGAATCAGATTGTGAAAAGGCTTAAATGTGAAATGAAGGAAACTAAAGATAATACGAAGTCATTGGAGTTTATTGAGTAGAGGGCGTGTAGGTTCTTGATAAATGTTTAATTGATTGATTAAGTCACACAGTGAGATTGGAAGGGGGAAAGACTTCAGTCGGAGAGATCAATTAGAAGATTATAGCAATGGTCTTTGCAAGAAGTGAAGAGTTGAAATAGGATAGTGGTTGTGTAATTGGAGAGAAGGGAATCAATCAATATTATTTTTAATTTTTAAATTGATTTTTTTAATTTATGTATAAAATAAGACTTTTAATAATGTAGGACAAATATTATTCTAAACTCAGAATGAAAACCCTAAAATTGCAGAGTTCATACGTGGACCTATATGCATGTGTGTAGAAGTTGCCAGTTGGTGGATAGATAGTTGTCTTTGTAGTCAAAAAGATATGGGATCTAGTCTCACCCATTACAATTATAGACTGACAGTTGGCAATCATTTAATCTTTTCTAATGTTCTTTAAGCCTAAAAATTATATATAAGGGGGCCAATTGTGTCAGCAGGAGTAATAACATCTGGAAATTTCTAATATCAATAAAATCAAGGACCTAATCCTTTTCCCTTGTTATATGTATACAACAATATATGTATTGTGAATAGCAAGAATTTTGTTTTGACTATCCCAGATCCTTCTCCTATTGGTGAATTGGCTTCCCAGAGATTTCTCCCTCGCAAATACAAAAACTTCCCAGTCAGTGTCATTCCCATTTATTCAATGGCTCATCAGAGATATCTAAATTGATCATGGCCTTTGGAATGTTATTTACTAATTTAATTTAATTAAGACCTGTGCTTACTTAAGGTAAAAAGGTGAAGCATTTTATCACTTCTTTTGGTGGGTGGAGTAATTTATTTTATTTACTTAATGAAATCCCCATATATGTATATATTGCAAAGATCAGTGATTTCCTCAGTATCTTTGTTGTACATTACAAGTCCTTTTGTTGTCCCTTAATTCACTCTATGTAAGTCATTCCCTATTTTATTTTATAAATTGGATTGTCCTGAACTGACGTGGGAATTAGGTGTAAGTTGGTAGAAAGTTGATAATTGTTTGAAATGGTTACAGATTTTTTAATTTTTCTGGACCAGGTTGATAGTTATTAAAGATATAATTTCTTCCACTTTACAGATTTTTTTGCTCAAGGAGCTTTGCATTTTACAGGAATTCATGCTTCAGGTAAACAATTAGATGAAATGATCATCTAAACTCTTCCAATAGCAGTGCTACCGTAAACTTATGATTTCTTCTAAACAAAAACAAATAACTAAAAAGCATAATTAAGACATAAATCAGACATCACTTAATATTTACTTTTTGCTGCTGGAAAATAAGTTTTTTTTGGTGTCATTAAATATTTCAATTTACAACATAAGTAGATTATCATTAAAAGCACTATCATCTTTGGACTATATTCAAACATGAATAGGCCACCAGCATTCTATCTAAGAGGAGCAGCTGACTGGGTCAGCTTTTCTAGGCAGACAACATTGTAGCTTAGGAGATTTCTGTAACACACAGGATCTGGTTGAAGAGTTCTGGTGAGAGGGAACTCATAATGAACCAAGGACTTCATTGTTAAACATTTCTAATGGCTAGGAAGGTTTTTCTACATTGAATGGAAATTTACCTTCTTGTGACTTTCATTCATTTGTTTTTCTTTTAGGTTTTTCTTTTTTTTTTTTCTTTTCCTCTCTCTTAATCTGGATCTGTGATTTTATTTGTGTAGAAAGGTCTGCAATGGGAAAATTTCCTCTCCTGGTACAATTCTACATCTGCTATATAACTCATATTCTTAGGGTTACTTAGGATATTGAAAAGTTAAGTACCCAGTACTAGTGATCAGATATGAATTTAGCCTTCCCTGACTTTTGATATAATCTCCATTAATTCTATATTTGTTATATTATTATATACTTGTTATATAATAGGAATTTATGCTAGCATTTCTATAGTGTTTTAAAGTTTACAGATTATTTTATATATTTTATCTCATTTGATCCTCACAACAACTCTGTGAGATAGATACTATTATTATCCTCATTCTGATAGATGAAGAATCTGAGGCTAGGAGAGTAACACGACTTTTTCAGGGTCACAATTAGTGCTAAAATCTTTGTGCCTCAAGTCCAATTTTCTATTTACTGAATTACCTAGGCTCATTATCCACAGAAGCCCTTAATAGTCAACGTAGATCTAGTGCTTTACATACATTGTCTCATGATGCTCTGTGAGTTTTTGTAACCAGATTATATATACATACACACACGCATATATATGTATATATACGTGATCATATATGCACACACATTACGTATACATATTGTATAACATATTATATATATATATATTTAAATTACAGATGAGAACACTGGGACTGAAGGAGGCTATATTCTTTGAGCAGTCATAGTTGGTTGGTGCTGGAGGTGGGAAATGAAACCTAATTTTTTTTTTCTTACTCCCTATCCTTTATGTGCTTTCTACTATATCATGCTGGGAAACAAGAAATCCCAAAGGTAAGAATTACAAATGATTATTGCCTGGGCACCTCAGCTTGAACCAGTTTATAAAAGCTATAAGAGCTAGTTAAATTTAAATTAAGCATTTACATCTCAGAAAGCAGTTAACGCTACAAATCAGAATTTGATTCATTGATTATATTATTGATAGCATGTACTTAAGAAAGTGATAAAAATGTTAATTCAGATTAAATTTTAAAAATATATCATGTGGGGGCAATTAGATCACACAGTGGATAGAGTACTGGTCTTGGAATCAAGAGGACAGGAATTCAAATCCCATCTTAAACACTTAATAGTTGTATAGTCTGGGCAAGTTACTTACCCTTAATTACTTCTTTTCTCCCTTCCCCCCTCCCCCCCCTCCATCCCCAAGTATATCATATGGACCTGTCTTATCCCCCAGTGAATTGTTAAACATTTACTTTAAGTATTCCACTAGTGAATCTGGTACCTGAAAGAATCCCACCTACGACTCATCAACAATTAATCATCCAGCTTCTCTTTGAAAACCTCAAGTGAAAGAGTTACCCTCTACTTCATCCTAAAGTAACTCCTTCTTTTTTGGGATAGCTCAAATATTAAAAAGTTTTTCTTGCATTAAATCTAGATGTCTCCTTGCTACTTCTACCCAGACTTCTAGCTCTGATTTCTGGGCATCAAGAAGAATAAATCTAATCATATTTCTCTTTTGGCACATTTTAGTATCTGAAGAATTATTATATAAAATCTTGGTCTTCTTTGAGCTAGATATCTCTATTTCCTTTAAATGTTTTTAATATGGCAAAAGTATGGGAAATATTTATATAACCTTTAGTATTTATTACACAACTTGGTCATACTCCTTTTTACTCCTGCTTGAGATCTTGTAATTTCAAAATCACTAATTTTCCATTCAATTTTGTTTTTGTTGCAAAAAAAAATGCTACCACTTTTAACTTTATGTGAAGCAAGATTCTTAAAGTGTCTTTGAAATTATTCTTTTTTCAAGTTTAAGATCTGCAACAAGTCAGTTGGTACCTTTTTACTAAGGGTGGGGGAAACAGTTAAGAAAGCTGTGATTTATGAAATAACTATGCAAGTAAAAACAAACATCAAATGAAAAACATTGTTATGTAAACAAAACCATGAAGGAAAAAAAAAAAAGCTTTGTATTATTGGCAGGAATTAAAGCTCATCAAATTATAGACCTTGGACTTTTTTTTTTTTTTTTTTTTTTTTTTTTTTGATTACTCTCCTCAAAGTATCTTAGATGATTAGCAACTGGAAAACTAAATGAACCAAATTCTGGAGAACCCAATTGAGAATGTAGAGTGAGAGAATTACAAAAGAGGGGCAGGATCTTGCTGGGTTAAAAAGGGAGTTGGAATAGATAGAAATCTCTTTTGACAGATTGAAGGAGGAAATAGAGACATCACATCAGGAAATTAACTCCAGGAACAACTAACCCAACTTTGGTAATTAGTTTCAAGTTAGTTCCATATCAACGATGTTACAAATAGAAGAGCTGTTCCTGGATAGTTAAAATTCAGAAAACAAAGGCTTAAAATCTGTCTGATTTTTTGAGCTTTGAGAAAAGATTCTATTCTTATCCTTGAACTGGGCTGCCTTAGCTTAGACATGGCTGCAGTAACTGGCTTACGGAATGAAACTTTAGGTTGTCAGAGGAGCCCTTGAGGTTTGTGACTGGTGAATAGTCAATGGAGAAAAGTTAGAAGCTTTATATTAATAGTGTGCAGTGGAATAGCTGTAAGGAGAGACCAAGAAACTAAAGCGCATAAGGGAAATTAAACAACCTGGGGAAAGTAGTTCTATGGATGAGGAGTTACAATGAAATAAACTTCAGTGTAAGATGGTAAAGGTTTTTGCAAAGACTGAACAAAAGTTAAAGGATCCAATACCACTCTACAAATTTATTAGAAAGGGGAATATTCATCACTTCAGTATCCCCTAGACTCTAAGTTGTAGCCAGAAATGAAGATTCTCAGGTAAGTTTAATCTTTGTTTCTCAAAAATAGAAGAAATTATTCCCTCATATATGAGCACTAGTGTGCCCTCTCCCCCCACACACACATACACACTCTTTTTTATTATTATTTTCAAGCTACATTTTGGGGAGAAAGGAAAATCAATTCAACAGGAATTAAGAGATTTTCATTATAGAATAGAGGAACAAAGGAATTTTTTTGTAATTGGTATAGCTGCTTAAATGGAGTAGGTGCAGACTTTAGGCAAAAAATTAGGCCAGGAGAATAATAGATTTGGGAGAGGGGGTGGGAGGAGAGGAAGACCTAAAACCAAGCTCTAAGGTGGCTATGACAAGCTCCAACCAATCAATAGACTTGGAGACAAGAGCACTAGTTTTCATGGAAGAGAGCAATTTCCTGGGATCTTAGTGATAATGGACGGCTGTAGCATTCTGAATGCAAAGAAAAAGGTTCAGGCCCAGCCTAGTCCCTGGGCAAAGCTGGAGTATGTAGGTCCACCCTCATCAGTCAAGCAATGATAGCTTTTGATCTGTTTCTGGCTAAGTGATAATAAAAAGCTATGACTTTGTTGTACTGAGTCAAGGCAAAAAAGCAAAAAAAACTCTAGATAGTAGGTTTTTAAGGGGTGTATATAAGAGATAGAGGTCCTGATGGGAGTATCCATATTTATGAGTCAAAGTCCTTTGGGCTCCAGTTCCATGGTAGAAGAAGCTATTATAAATCTATGCTGCAAGTTCTTTTGTTCTTAGAAAATGAAATGCATTTATATTTAATTTCTTTAATTTAAATTTAAATATTTGAAAAATCTAAAAACTTATATGTGATATTTCATGGTATTATTCCTTTTGTCTTTCCTAAGCTGAAGAAAGTATAACCTATCACCACAGAGGAACAGAGCAATGGAAAAATGCTAAATCTTAGTGTAACTTATGGAAGGGAGGAGAAAAACAAAATATAGCTGGAAGGTGAAATCAAGGAATGAAATTTCTTGGACCATACATTTTAGACTGGAAACATCAAACCTCAAATTTAAAAAAATTTTTTTTCCTTTTCCTTTACCAGAAATAGGTAGGTTGAACAATAATAATTAATACTATTTTGTAGTGAGTAGGGCTGTTATTGTGATTTAAAAAAAAAAAACATCTAATATCCTCTTTCTGAGATATTTAAAAAATAGAATGGAAAACAAAAAAGGTCTTAAAGTAAGAACTGGGAGTGATCCAGACTTACTGAAGGGCGGGCATGAAAGATGATGTCAGTTGTTTCTGTATTAGGTATAGTGAAAAGAAAGAAAGAACATATAATTCAATTACCTTGAAAAGAATTGTGCAACTACGTTTAGAAAAAAAAAAAAGATGTGAAATCCTATGGCAAACTCCTCATATATAGAACAAAGATCATATCCTTCTGGCAAGTCTAGAAATGAGCCAATTTCAAAATTTAAGAAATTGACAGAGAGTGGATGCACACCATAAATAAATGACTATATTTGCAGAGTTGTTGGTGACATTGCCTCATTATATCACCTTAAGCAAGTCACTTAATCTTTTGTTTGTCAGAGATTTCCCATCTGCAAAATGAGAAACACAATACTTGGGTTTAAAAAGCCACAAAAGACTGAAAGACCATTAGTCAATCCTCCTATTATCCAGATTTAAAGTCTTAAGTGGATTTAACTAGATCTGTTGAAATGATTGCCTTTACCCAACAAATATAAAGTAATTGAATTATCTTAGAATGACAAAATACCACTTTTTGGCTAAATTTCCCCAGAAGGATCCCTCATTCGTGTATGTAAAGTCATTACTTTACCACAGAAGCTCATGCTTTCTTCTTTTACTTCTTTTAAATTTTCCTTATTCTTTCTCCACTGAGATAAAAATTATAGTTGTTTGAATTTCCAGGAGAACAAATATTTAAGTGAGTACAAGCTGGTTTTGAAAAATTGCTTTTTTTTTTTATGCTCATGATTATTCCATGATGTCATGAATGTTTCCTTCAGTGATCCTGATTAAAACCCATTCCTGCCTTTTCCTATGTAATTCATACCCATTTTATCCATGAAATCTTCTATGAAAGTTCTACTTAATATGCTTCAGACCTTCCTTTATGTTTTTTAATATTTTGGGGCTATCAGTATAACATTCAGGCACCCCATTTGTCTACATGTTTCTCATTAAATGACCACCTCACTTCCTTTTCTGATCTTATACTTGAAAACATTTTTACATCCCTTATTGCATTCAGTTTCTTGATGGTAATATGTCATAGTCAACCCATTTGGTGTTGAATATTAAAATACCCACTGTATACCTCTCCATTTTCCTTTGAGTCAGCCACAATTTCAGCGTTTAAGAGACTGTGATATCTCATACTTCTCAGTAATAGAGTAAAGCATTCCCTCAGGAAGAGAAAAAGATTGATGTTAAAAGGGTAAAGCAAAGAATTTTTTTTATGAAGAGGAAGTAGCTAGTTAGGCTTCTTAAAAGTACAGTCCAGTTCCTAAATGTAATACAATCTGCAAATCTTCTCTTTATGGTTAGTTGAACCTAGTCTAGTTAATTGGC
The DNA here is from genome assembly GCF_016432865.1 of Antechinus flavipes. Classification (NCBI taxonomy): domain Eukaryota; kingdom Metazoa; phylum Chordata; class Mammalia; order Dasyuromorphia; family Dasyuridae; genus Antechinus; species Antechinus flavipes. Next base: position 393,746,846 of record NC_067398.1, read on the forward strand.
CATCTTCTGAGTCTGTCCTATATATATATATATATATATATGTGTGTGTGTGTGTGTGTATATACACATATATATATACACACATATATATACACATATATACACACATATATATAAATCACTCTATCTATGTGTGTATATATATATATATATATATATATACATAGAGTGACTTAGAAGGCTGAGTTACTCCCATTGCTTGGGAAGCAAACATTCATCCTCTATTTGCTTTGTACTAAACTTTTGGAAGGATCTCTTGACTAGTGATGAATCTCATCTGAGCAGTGAATAGAGCACTGGGCTTGGAGTTAGGAAGAGTCATCTCCATGAGTTAAAATCTGGTCTTAGACACTTACTAACTGTATAACCATATATAAGTCACTTTATGCTGTTTGCTGCAGTTCTTCATTTGTAAAAAGAGCTGGAGAAGAAAAGGTAAATCAAAGCAATATATTTGCTTAGAAAATCCCATTGAGTCATGAAGAATTGGACAAAGCTGAAACAATTCAGCCACAAAAATGAATCTCATTGAAAAGTTTCTGTAATATTCTGGGTCTTGATATAGCCAGCATTTCATCTGTGAATAGGATTATTTGGAGGAATTGAAATCTCCCTTCTACTTGGATTCTTCCTAGAACATCTGTTCCATGAGAAAGGTAAACACTTCCAATTAACCATACTTGTTTAATATTGCTCTTGATATTCATAATCAGAAGATCTTTGAACCAAATGATCTCCATGGTTACAACTTTCAAGGAATTTTATTAAGATCATAATATGTGCATGGGACACTTCTTGTTGGAGGAGAGCCTTCAAGGTTATGCTTTACTTAGATACATTTTAATTTTTATAAACAAACTGTAAACACAGGAAGATTTTGTATCGTCTATATCATTCAATCAGTTCTGGAACTTTGAAAATGTGATATGCTAAGGGTCATAGTTAGCAAATTTGTCATTCACAAAAATAAGCATTTGGCAAGCAGAAAAAATATTTCCAAATTATTTAATTTAAAAAGAATTCAGATAAGAGGTATGGAGAATCATACAAGGCTTTTTTTGGGAAGAGATCTTGGAGCATTTCTTCATACTGGGAAGACAGAAATCTCTAGAAGACTATTCTCCTCAAGGACAAAAGTCTTGGTATTTTGTGACAAAAGTCACAAAGCCATAGTTGAAATGGCCACCAGAGTTTGGGATCATCATGGGAGACTTAGAAAAAGAAGAGAAGGCATGTCTTTGAGAGAAAAATGCAGGAGTAAAACCATTTAGTACCTTTTATTTAGCTTATCCTTCTTAATAGCTCAATCTTTAACTGAAGATATATAAGAAATGTCAATATTCTCTCAATTTTGATACCTTAGTTCAAAGTTCTGGTTATATTATCTTAGTAATGATTCTGAATCTGTTGTAGATATTGTTGTTCAGTAATTTCTTTTGTGGCCCCATTCGGGATTTTCTTGGCAAACATACCAGAATGTTTTGCCATTTTCTTCTCCAGTTCACTGAGCAACTGAGTAAAACAGGAGGTATGCAAATTTAAATTTAAGTATTTAAGGCTAAGGACTAGTGTCTGAGGCCAGATTTGAACTCAGGGAAAGAAGTTTTCCTGATGCCAGGATCAGTATGTGTTGCTGCTCTCTATTGTAGATAACCATTTATAACAGATTGCCTAATCCCTTTCCTTATCTTCTTTACATGTAGATCATTCCCATATAGATTTTATAGAGATAAAAATGTAGCTATATGATATGATGGTGTTTTTTGTTTTTAGATTATCTTTTTAAAAAGTGATATTATCTGTGATCTTTTTTATTCTTTTGAAATATTTGTCTCTTGATAATTGATTCCTGCATGTTTAGCCTGTTTTCTTTTTTGTACAATTTGTTATCAAAGATCCTTTATGTCATGAAGGGAGTAGGACTCTCTCTCTCTCTCTCTCTCTCTCTCTCTTTGGCTTATAACTTCTGTCTAGAAGGCCAGGACCATATTTGCTGACACTATGCACTGTATGGAGAATGATCATTTGTAAAATTGTAGTTCACAACATTTAAAAAAAATTAATTTAAAGGAGGGAAACAAAATAAATATTTTTGATTAAATATTAACTGAAGTATACCCTATAAGTTTACCCTCAGAGTCCCTTATAGTCTTGAGCACAGGCATTGTTCACACAGAATTCATTCTCTACATGTCTTACTTGTTGCCTTAAAGGGAAGAGTTGTAATACTTCTCCATTCTCTCACCTCTTTCCTCATTATCCTCATTCTACCACCATTATATATATATATATATATATATATGTGTGTATATATATATATATATATATACACATATATATATATATGTATATATATTTTTTTATTTGTGTAGGATATAGTCTACTAGTTTCTTGAGCTAGACTGTCAGTCTTCTCAAGAGTTCTTTAATTCTATGATGCCATATTACTGACATTATTTTGTTTAGGGCAACCTCAACAAAAACCAAACCAAACCAAAACAAGCAAACAAACAAAAACAAATTCTATTTTGTTTGTCTTCTCTTAGCCTCTTACTATTACCATCTTTCACTTTTTTTCCCAGGATGTTCCAATCCCCTCATACCAGCCTCTTATATGACCATTTATATCTTTTGAGATGAGGGATACTGGTCCTTGTTTAACTTATTTACTAAAATGGAAAAGTAAGGGGTCAAATATTCTAATTTGCTATTATGTGTGTGTGTGTGTGTGTGTGTGTGTGTGTGTGAAAATACAGACATGTATGTGATTAGATTTTAGTTACTTTTCCCAACTTATCTTCTTAAGTGATATTTCCACTTCCTTATATAGCACATCAAGTAGGGTGGTAGTAGATTCCAAGTAAAATTGTTTGTTTCACTCTCATCAGGGATGGCAGTTGATTGTTATATAAATGGTCCCAGAAATGTTTCATTTAAGACCTACTTTTTTTTTCATTTTTCTAGTTTCATTCATAAATACTTAAGATATCTGACATTTTTTTGTCTTATTCCAAACTTTCTGCAGGCTTGTTTTCCCCTTTACTAATATTTGTGTGTGTTTATGTATGTATGTGTTTTTTTTTTACAACTACTTTTATGTTTTGTGCAGGATACTGTACTTAAAATGAGCATCTTGTATGATCTGGTATGTTCTGGGAGCAATCATGTGTTTGTTGGCTGAGGTAGTTTGGGATCTCATTTTTTCTCCTGGTCATTATTTTATATCAACTAACCTTCTATTAAAAAAAAAAAGATTAGAAACAGAGCCAAATATCTAGATCTTCATACCATTCTTATTTTTAGAGTCAATAGTTTGTTTAAATAGATTGGGCTACATTTCTTATAATTGAATAGTGTCTTTCAATAGTATCTGCTAAGGTCTAGTCTTTGTCTCTCTGAGGTCTTTTTCCTTATTGCTTAGTATTCATCACATCCATCACCTTCCAACTTTCTTCTTGAAGAAAGGATTTATGTCATAAATCCTATTCTGATATCCCGAAACAAAAATGATAGGAGAGTCTAGCTAACAACATATTTGCAACCCTAATACAAACTACATTAGACACATAGCAAATTGTTTTTTCCTTGAAAGTATACATAAAGAAAATGTAAATGTAAAATAGGGGGAGACATGTGGAATTAAATTAGCTTCTAAGTTTGTTACTCTTTCTAATTCCTTAGACAGGATTAGAAAACCTCAAAATAATTCTAATACTGATGATACAAAAACTTATTTCATCAAAGAAGCAGATATTCTGTCAGACTGTGGTAATTATAAATTTTAAAGACCATAGGTTTTGAAATTAGGAGAAAATATAAAATAATTATTTAAGCAAAAATTTGAGGAATGTAAAAAACTATCGCAACAATAATAACATCAAAACTAAATGGACCAAAGAAAGCATTATACTTGAGAGACTTGGTAGAAGAAATCAGAACCATGTGGGAAGGAAAAAGTAGCTATCATCCCTATCATCCTGTCTACTACAAGGAAATAAATAAGCACTTATTATTTATTAAGAAATAAGCATTTATTATTTATTAAGTACATATTATGTGCAAAGCACTGTTCTAAGTGCTTTACAAATATTTTATCCTCACAACAATGCTTGGAAGTAGATGTTATTTTTAGCTCTATTTTGGGAGACTCAACAATTTGTAATATTCTTAAGACAAAAATGAGTTTGGCAAATTATAAAGAAAACCAGTCATTAAAACATTTTCTATAAAAATACCCGCTAGACATGATTTTTTTGGTATATGCATTATTTTGCGAGGATTTCTAAATGGAATTTAAATTCTATTGAGATAGATGCTCTTGTTTGAGGATGTCTTTGCCTGAACCCAAATTTTGTAATTGATGAATAAGATCTTCTGAAAGCAGTTTAGTCTAATTACTCATCCAAATGGGGGGGGGGGGGGAATGGTGTGTACAGGAAACCCCTTGTCTACACTATGATTTGCAGTTGAGTTCATCAGCATAAGTCCCTTGAATTATATCAGTGTGGAAATCTTATATCCATCAGCACTTATGTTTTATACATATTAGACTTAGATCATGAGATCTGTATTAGTTCTTAATATTTGAACTGAGTGTGTAGGTTAACTACTAAACTGGAAGAAAAAAGAAAACTTAATTGCATTTGGGAAATGTTACCAAACTTTACTATTCCCAAATTTTCCCCTGAAACAAAGTCCCATTTTTTAAACAGCAATGTTCTTCTAGTTATATGCTATTCTTCAGTCTCTGAAGAATCAGAAAATATGCATCATCCAAAGAATAATGGAAAGACATACGGCAGACATATATAGGCTGCAGCCTTTTCAAAAATTTTATAGCTGTGATTAAAAATTACATGCTATTTCATAATATTCCCCAAACTCTCCCTAGTCACAATAAATAATTCATGAGCAAAGTCAACATTCACAACTATCATATTTTTCAAATAATATTTATTTTTTTCAATTACATATGAAGATAATTTTTTTTTATGTTGAAATACATGTTAGATCCAAATCAGATCAAAAAGGAAGAAAAACTGAGAAAACAAAATGCAAACAAATAACAATAGAGAATGCTATGTTGTGTTCCACACTCTGTTTCCATGAATCTCTCTCTGGGTGTAGATGGCTCTCTTCATTACTGCACAAGTGGAACTGGCTTGAATCATCTCATTGTTGAAGGAAGCCATGTCCATCAGAAGTGATCATTGTATAGTCTTGTTGTTGCTGTGTACAATGATCTCCTGGTTCTGCTCATTTCACTTAGCATCAGTTCATGTACGTCTCTCTAAGCCTCTCCAAAATCATCCTGCTGGTTGTTTCTTACAAAACAATAGTATTCCATAGCATTCATATATCATAATTTATTCACCATTCTCCAATTGATGGGCATCTACTCAGTTTCTAGTTTCTTGCTACTTCAAAAAGGGTGGCCACAAACATTTTTGCACATGTGGGTCCCCTTTCCTCCTTTAGGATCTCTTTGGGGTATAATCCTAGTAGAAACACTGCTGGATCAAAAGGTATACACAGTTTAATAACTTTTTGAACATAGTTCCAAATTGCTCTCCAGAATGGTTGGATCCATTCACAATTTCCCCAACAATGTATCAGTGTCCCAGTTTTCCCATATCCCCTCCAACATTCATCATTATTTTCTCCTATCATCTTAGCTAATCTGACAAGTGTGTTGTGGTATCTCAGAGTTGTATTAATTTGCATTTTTCTGATCAATAGTGATTTGGAGCACCTTTTCATGTGGCTACAAATAGTTTTAATTTCTTCATCTGAAAATTTTCTATTCATATCTTTGATTATTTATCAATTGGAGAATGGCTTGAATTATTATAAATTTGAGTCAATTCTCTATATATTTTAGAAATGAGACCTTTATCAGATCCTTCGGATGTAAAAATGTTTTCCCAGTTTATTACTTCCCTTCTAATCTTGTCTGAATTAGTTTTGTTTATACAAAATTTTTTTAACTTAATATCAAAATTATCTATTTTATGATCAGTAATGATCTCTAGTTCTTTGGTCACAAATTCCTTTCTCCTCCACAAATCTGAGGGGGTAAATTATCCTATGTTCTTCTAATTTGTTGATAGTATCATTCTTTATGTCTAGATCTTGAACCCATTTCGACCTGATCTTGGTATATGGTGTTAAGTGTGGATCTATGCCTAGTTTCTGCCATACTACTTTCCAATTTTCCCTGCAGTTTTTGTCAAATAATGAAGCCTTATCCCAAAAGTTGGGGTCTTTGGGTTTGTCAAATATTAGATTGCTATAGTCATTAATTATTTTGTTTGGTGAACCTAATCTATTCCATTGATCAACTTCTCTATTTCTTAGCCAGTACCAAATGTTTTGATGACTGCTGCTTTATAATATAGTTTTAGATCTGGTACAGCTAGGCCACCTTCATTTGTTTTCCTCTTCATTAATTCCTTTGAAATTCTTGACCTTTTGTTCTTCCAGATAAATTTTGTTGTTATTTTTTCTTGGTCAGTAAAATAGTTTCTTGGGAGTTTGATTGGTATAGCACTAAATAAATGGATTAGTTTAGGAAGTATTGTAATCTTTATTAAATTTGCTCGACCTATCCACAAGCACTTGATATTTTTCCAGTTACTTAAATCTGACTTTATTTGTGAAAGTGTTTTGTAGTTTTGTTTATATAGTTCCTGACTTTCCCTTGGAAGATAGATTCACAAATATTTTATACTATCAACAGTTATTTTGAATGGAATTTCTCCTTGTATATCTTGCTGTTGGATTTTGTTAGTGATGTATAAAAATGCTGATAATTCATGTGGATTTATTTTATATCCTGCAACTGCTAAAGTTGTAGATTATTTCTAATAGCTTTTTAGTAGATTCTCTGGGTTTCCTAAGTGTACCATCATATCATCTGCAAAGAGTGATAATTTGGTTTCCTCATTACCTACTCTAATTCCTTTAATCTCTTTTTCTTCTCTTATTGCCAAGGCTATCTTGGCCAATAGCCAAACCTAGCAATTTCTAATACAAAATTGTATAGCAATGGTGATAATGAGCAACCTTGTTTCACCCCTGAACTTATTGGGAATGGTTCTAGTTTATCCCCATTACATATGATGCTTGCTGATGACAACCATCATTTTTTAAAGATAGAAGTTTGTTTATTAATGTCCTACCATTATCTTGAAAAGCATAATAATTTGGGTACACATCTGAATTGATTCACAACCATCAAATTTGACAACACTTTTACATTTTCACTTGACCTCAAAATGATCATTACCTTTAATCTGAAATGCAGAATGTTGTCAGTGAAAATTTACATCCAAGAAGCAACATAAGCAGCATTATTAAATAATTATTATCAACAAAAAGGAGATAGACCAGTTATGCATGGAGCAAGAGTAAAGAATAAAAAATATGGAAGAAATTCTCTAACATACAGATGGCACTTTTGTTAAAGCCTTATAGAAACAGATGGATAAGAATCACAGGTTGGGAAAAAATGGATAATTGCATTGTGATTTGTGCCCCTGGAGAAAGTACTAATACTGATGAGATCACATCCATTGAAATAAATTATTTTATATGCTACCTGAGAAGCAGTATGATAAGTAGATAGCATGTTGGACTGGAGTTGGGAAGTCCTAGATTCAAACCCTGCCTCTAGCATATGATAGTTGTGTGACAATAGAAATTTCACTTAACATCTCTGAGCTCCAGACACTTCTCAAAACATTTATGTTATTTTTCTTCCATAGTTATATTTTAATACATATAAAATGAATTTATATCCTCTTCTTTCCTCTGTTGCCTCTCTATTACCAATTACATGAGTCAATACTTAAGAATATGTATATGCAAGTATTTCCTTTCCTGATCTGCCCTACTACACAGTAACCTTAATTTTAACTATATTGTATTTATTTTGTAGTTATCCTGAATATTATTTATTCTCTATATGATCTCTTTCTGGTCTCAGATTCTCTCTGTATCTACTTCTCTGTGTCTTTCTCTGCCTCTGTTTCACGGTCTTTCTGTCCCTCCCTCTTTCTCTCTCTCTCTTTCTCACTTCTGTGATCATATTGTTTCTCCCAAGAGAATGTAAACTCCTTGAAAGCCTGGATTGTTTCATCTTTGCAGTGCCTAACACATCATAGATGCTTAAAAAATTGCTTGTTGATTGATGAATCTGTATGTGTATGATAATGAAATACAGCTTATGAATTTTTTATGTCTTAAAAACTGTTGTGACTAGATGATTGCTCTTTTTCTGCCATGCTTTCTGGCTTGTGCTTTTGACATCTGCTTTTTCCTGGATACTCCTTCCTGAGCACTCCTTCATTGGGAGCACCATGAACTTAAATGATAAGAGAAGGAGGATTTTCTTCTTCTATTCTCTCTTCTCTCTTGGCTCTGATAATTGTCTTTCTCAGTTTTCTGTACTTAAGAGTAATTCCCAGATGACCAAAATTTAAGCCCTGGTAATCTTGGAGTCAGGATTGTAGTTGGAATGGGATAGCCAGTCAGGGAAACCCACAGAATCCAGTGTGCCTACAAGTCTATTCTGGAGGAGATTGGGATTTGGAACAATGACTATAGAAACTGAGCTAAACTGTGAACTTAATCCCCACCCCAGTCTGAGTTGGTAGTTATAATGGAGGGAAAAATTATGCTTCGCATCTATTGGGTAGTAAGTTACATATTTTGAAATAAATATTCTTTTATAAAATCTAACCTGATTCTCAATGACTAAATAGACCTGGGCTACAGGAGACCCACTATAATTGTGTTGTGCCTCAATTCTCTTTTATTGTTCTGCCTCAGTTTCCCTAATTTTCCTGCCTCAGTTTCCTTAATTGTTCTGCCTCAATCCTCTTAGTTGCAAACCCCCTCTCTGCTTCATTAAGACTGGTATGACTCAGAGGTTATAAATTGTCAATGTGTAAACTCAAAAAGGGGGAGTCCAGACTTTTTATCTCTAGCCAGACACTATCTTACTTCCCAGTTTTTTAGAATTTATGTCCTACCCTCTAACCTGTTAGAACTGGATTGATGACTCCTGCCTGGAGATTCCCGCTCACCAGAGTTTGGATTCCATCCCCCTGCCTTTGTTTAGCTACTGTGTATAAATATGTCATGGAGAACTCACATTGTTTGCTGGATTCTTGGAGATGATAGTCTCATTAAGCCCTGGGACCAAACCATATATCCATTTGGTCCCAGTAAATCTCTCCCTTTCAAATAAAATATTAAAAGCTCTCTAATCTCTATCTTGCCTCAATTTCTCTGGCATTACAATTGGAGTAACACTACTGCTGGGGACTGGAACCATTTGCAGAATGCCTAAACACTGAGAAAAGAGTAGTTCTATACAAGTTAGCACCATGACCCTTGGTTACCATAAATAAAAATATTTTGATTGCTATGGAGAAGTTCAATTGGAAATTATACTTTACAAGGATGTATACATAGATGATAAGGTTGACACAGACATTGACAGAGCTAGTTTAGTGTTTGGGAGGCTTTGATGAAAAGTGTGGGAAAGAATTGTCTATCAAACTGAAAAGTCTACAGAGCCATTGTGTTGACCTCATTGTTTTATGCCTCTGAAGCCTGGCCATGGCGGAAACTGAATTTTTAATTGTCTTAGGGAGATTCTGAAGATCACCTGACAAGATAAGGTATCAGACAATGAAAAGCTTTCTCAAGCTGTACCACCAAGCATTCAAGACTTAATTATAGAGACTCTAACTCCAATGAACTGGCCACAGTTTTGGAATGTCCAATATATCTTTACCTAAAACACTATTTTGTGGAGAATTTACATAAGGCAAGTAGTCATATGGAGATCAGAAGAAGCAGTAGAAGGACTCTCAAGGTCACTGAAAAATTTTGAAATCAATTCATGGGAGATCAATTCAAATCAAGATATGGGAGACAAATCAAATCATTTCATGGGAAATTAATTCAAATCAAGACATAGGAGACACCGGCACAAGACAATGGCATGCTTACATCAAAGAAGGTGCTGTACTTTGTGAGCAAAGAAAAATCTCATTAGCTCAAAAGAAATATGAAATGCACAAATTGAAACACATCTCCATTTCAAATATTCAAATGGACAATTTGCATCCTACCTGTAGTAAAACCTTCCAAGCTTGTATTAGTCTGATCAACCACTGTTGGACAACCTTGTATCTTGACCCCCAACAGTGATAACATTTTCATTCTCTTTGAGAATGAAGCTGGAACAACAGATACCTCAAACTCTCTTGAGGGTTCCAAAGAGCCCTGGGGAAATGGTAAAATCTAACCTGCTCTGCCTTCCAGTAGAGAGGGTTAAAGTAATTAGTACTGTATTTGTAGGATATTTCATTGCTCTCCTCTTTGGGCAATGTGCCTATATGATCAGATGCATTCTCTATATCTCCTCCTTGTCTTGCTATTCCTAGAAACTTGAGTAAGTCAAAAAGTACCAAGTCACAAATCTCTGTGAAAGATCCCATCAGAAAATAATTAGTCAAAGCCCTAATTGCCCTTTACTATCTCCCTACTCACTGATATTTTCTTACTTCTATCTCTCTTTAATAAAATTTCCAGAAGTTCCTGCTTCTCAGAAAACAACTTCTATCTTCTGCCACTCTCCAGGGCTATCTCCCCTTCTTTCCCCAAGATAAGATCCCCCAGAGCTCTTACCTCTTCCTTTTATACATTTCATGTGAAAATCCAACCTGAGAGGATATAGTGATGAAATCCCTACAGACAAGGTCACATTTTTCAGCTGTATTTTTCTACTTTGTAGAAGATGTGTCCTATTGGTGTCAGTAGAAAATAAAGACCCCAGGGGAATATTGCTTTTCGACTTTCGCACAATTTTTTTTTTTCCTTTTAGAGAGCCTGTGGTTATGAATAATTTGAGTAATAGTTTCAAATACCACCATCTACTAATAATTAATTAATGGAATCTTCTATATACCATAATGTTTGGGAATCTAGGGACCCAAAATCTATTTTAGACATATAACTAGGAAGCCTGTCTTCTGGAGCATAGTTCTGACATATAAAAGATTTACTGACTGATCCATTGTCTAAAAATTAAATCTTGTTTCTGTCTGTAACCATAAGGTCCTTGTTTAGTTAACACCTGTTCTTAGTCTTGTTGGTTATTAAGATAGAATTTTGGAGAAAGGGTGTACATTTTTCTAAGGAAGAAATCAAATAGCATTTATAATTTTTAAAATGGGGATAAATGTTTATTTTTTGTATACTTTGAATTAGAAAATAAAGAAAAACTTTTTTGCATTAAATAAAAACATGCTTTAATTTAAAAAGTCATAGGCTTTTAGTGAAACTTTAACCATAGGAATTACAATTCTTGTATATAAAATATGTATTTATAGTAACTCTGTGTGTGTGTGTGTGTGTGTGTGTGTGTGTGTGTGTATGTGTGTGTGCGCATGGGAAAGGATGGTCATACTTATCTAGTTCTGTGGGAAGAATTGACTTCATTTTATTTGACTTTTAAAATCTAAAATTCATAATAAAAAGAACTCAAGTGTGTTTCCCAAAGATGAATGTTAATAAAAAGTATTAAGGACAGAAGTGCTAATATTCCTAATTAAGCTTGACAATATAACATATACACTTTCTGTGTCTTATGTCTTGCAAATGTTCAGTACTATATTTTATGTGTACTAAGTTAACATTCCTAAAAGAGCAAAGGAGATTACTAGCTGAATGATAGAGTCTTCAATGTTTTTACTAAATGAAAGAAGAAAAGTTTTATTGTCTTTATACATTTTATTGAATACAAAACAGCCATCTATCCCTCATAGAATTACAAGAACTCTGATTTTGTATTTTAGAAATCCCAGGACTTCATTGATAGGAGAACTCCTTCCATTCATTAGTGTTAATCATAGCCCCTTTACACCTTTAGTCTTCCTGAGTTTTTGTGACTAAAAATTTGATCACCAGGTGGTGATGAGCTTCTCTGCATTTATACTGGTCCTTTAAATGCCTAATATTCATTATATTGGGAACTCTAAATCTATGACACCATAGTCCATATTAGAAGCCTTCTAGTGTAGTAGTACTTGGTAAAATGTGTATTCTGCTTCCATAAACTAGATCCTTTGCAATATACCATAGTAAAAAAAGTACTAAATTTGGTACCAGATGTCCTGGGATTCCAGATCTGCTATTTGTCTCTCCTATGAGTTTAAGCAAATCTCTTAGCTTCTTTGGACTTCAATTTTCCTCATCTGTAGAATGAAAAAAAAGGACTTGAAAATTCCTTCTAATTCTAAATATTAGGAACCTCTGACAACCCAGTGTCACTTCAAACACATCAGAGGGAAGGGAGGAAAACCTTTATTGGAAGATTATAAGGATGAAATGAGATCTATTAGGAGGATGCTTAATAATAGTTAACAATTCTCAAATTTTTTCCAGCTCTAAATCCTATGACCCAAAGTACTGGTGCTGTATGATGGAAAGCATATACTGCTTCTAATATGCTAAGTTCTGGGATGTTTTATCTGCAACAACAAGGAAGGAGAGGAATTAAAACACTAAGTTACTATTCCTTGATGAATTTTCAGTTTGATTGATCTAGGAACTCTTTCCACAAATGCAAACCTTCCAAGTCCTATTTTTCTGTGTGATTCTGATGGATGTTCTTCATAAAATCCTTCCAAATGATGAGAATTTCATGATTTAATAAGCTTTATTCCTCCCTTTTATCAGTTAAGAGAGGAAGTGGGATATTATCAAAGATACCCAATATTAAGAAGAATTTTCCTACTTCTAATGTGTAAAGGTCACCACATATTATTTACCTTATATTGCAGTCCAGGATGTGATCCAGGTAGGGATGGACCTGTGAAGATTCATCTCTCAACAAGTGCTACTTGGACACTCAATTGAAGGGAGGATTGCTGTTTCCCTACTTCAGGATTAAGCCTAAAATGTGAAACTTCATGACATTCTAACCAACAGGTATTTTTCCCTGAAGTAAAAAAGGGCATAGGATTGATTAGAAAGCATTCTTCAAAACACAAAGTAGAGGAAATTGAGCTGCTTAGTCATTTTCTTCTGCATATGTAAAGTGGCTTATTCTGTTTAGATGGAAATTTGGCAGATTCTAATGGAATTTCATTTACTGATTTAGAATTTATTGCATAAATGCTTCATAAGGCAGGCATGGAATTATAGAAACCTGACAGGATAATTTATTGCTAGGAGAACTTTAGAAGAAGAGAAAGGTTTTTTAGAAATGTTCAAAAGGTCTCAGTTAGTAGAATGTGAGATGCAGTAGTTGCATAAATAACCAATTCTATATAAGAATCTAGGACTGAGGCCATATTCTTCAAGGCAAATTAATTCTTGTGATATGTAAAGTGAATGTGTGTCTCTCTCTTTTTCTTTTTTTCCCCCATAGTAATTTCCTCCTTAGCAGGAAATATATACATTTCGCCTAACAGAGCAACCACCTTTCTATTTTCAACTACCCTTTTCAAACTATTTTACTCAAGAGTTCTAGGTATAAATGAAAACGAGCTCATTTGTCTGTTTTCTCTGGGGCAAACACAGAATGAGCTCACAGAATTGTGAAACTATTCCTTGCCCTTAGGTTCAGAATCCCAGGAAATAGGGCTGATTTCACAGGTTTTCAAAAGAACCCCTAGCACTTTAATTAGTCAGTCAATAAACATTTATTAAACCCTTAATTATCCCAGGTATTGTGTTAAGCTCTAGAAATACAAAAAGTCCCATTAGCTCTCAAGATTTAATGGGGGAAACAACATATAAATAACTATGTAGAAATAATATATATACAGGATATTGGAAACAATCAACAGAAGGAAGGCATTAGAAGAAAGGGGGATTGGAAAAGACTTCCTGTAGAAAATGGGATTTTACCTGGAACTTGAAGAAAGCCAAGGAAACCATGATGTAAAGAAGAGGAGGAAGATCTTTCCAGGAATGGAAATTGTCAGTGAAAATGCTCTGAGCCGAGATATATCTTGTCCTGTTTGAGGAACGACCAGTGTTATGGATACAAAATACATTCAGGAGTATTATGGATAAGAAGCCTGGAAAGGAAGCAGCGACCAGCAGATTAATGAGGGCTTTAAACATCAAAGAAAATATTATATTTGATTGGGCCATTGGAGTTTATTGAGTAGAGGGGTCAATATCATCAGATCTGTAGTTTAAGAAGTTCATTTTGACAGCTAAGCAGTGGATGAATTGTATAGAGATAATTGAGGCAAGGAGATCAACCAGCAAATTATTGCAATCGTCCAAGCATGAGGTGACTGGTATGAGTGTCTTATGAGAGAAAGGGACCTTTGTGAGAGATTGTAGGAAGGTGAACTGGCAGTCCTTCACAATATTGTGATGTGGGGGTGGTGTAGAGGATGACAGCCAGATTGTGACCCTGATGATGCTTTTAACAGCAATAGGGAATATAGAAGGAAGACGTTTTGGGGAGAGGGAGGCAAGATAATTAGCTTAGTTTTGTATATGTTGAATTTAAGTTGTCTATAGGTATTTCATAGGCAGTTTAAGGTGTGGGATTGTAGGTCAGTAGAGAGATTAGGGCTAGTCAATAGATTTAAGAATTATATTACTAGAAATGATAATTGAACCCATCAGTGGGAGTTGATGAATACCAAAAAATGAAAAAGTATGGAGGAGAAGACAAAAGAGTCCATGGTAGAGCCTCCTGGGACATTCACAGTTAGCAGTCAAGACCTAGATAAAAGATTCAGCTAAAAAGAAGTCAGATAGATAGGAGGAAAGCCAAGAACATAGTATCACAAAAACTGAAGAGAGTAATCTGAGGAGAAGCCAGTGGTCATATCAAAAGCTACATAGAAATCAAGCAGGATGGGGATTGAGAAAAGGCATTAGATTAGTCATTTAAGAGTTCATTAGTAACTTGGGAGAGAGCAATTTTGGTTGAATGATAATGTGTGGGATAGCTAGCCTTACCCAAATTAAAATTATACATTCTCAGAGTAAAAAGCAAAAAAGTATTTATTACAATCTCCTGAAAAAGGACAATTCCCAACAGACTAGGGTTGCAAAGCACAAGCTGCAAACAGAGAACTATATAGACCCTAATGCAGAACCTTCTATCTCCCTGTGACCTTTTCTCACATTGACCAGTGAGTTCTAATTTACTCAGAGACTTATCAACCTCAGGACACACTTTACCATATTAACCACTTAAATGCTAATGAAAATTTGTGCAGGTTCGGGGAGACAGGAGGGAAATATTTGTTTATTTAAGATAATCGAATACCTGCAGCTTTTAGCTATATTCAACTGGTTATTGCAAAGTTTCAAGTTATAATTAGGGCATTGGTTGGGGCCACATTCTTATGAGAGGTCTTCACTCAGTTTATTCCATTAAATAAAGTCAAAATACAGATTGTTGATAGCAAAAGAGTATTAGGAAAGGAAGGAGAAAAACTATAAACCTCTTTTTCTCTCTTTTTTTTTCTTCTTTTTAAAAATATTTTATTTTATTTTATTTTATTTAATAATAACTTTATATTGATAGAATCCATGCCAGGGTAATTTTTTTACAACATTATCCCTTGCACTCGTTTCTGTTCTGATTTTTCCCCTCCCTCTCTTCACCCCCTCCTCTAGATGGCAAGCAATCCTATATATGTTGGATATGTTGCAGTATATCCTAGATACAATATATTATAAACCTCCTTCTCAAAGAGGTTAGCCACAGAAGGGAGGAGAGATATAAGAAGATAACTAACTGGACAAATGGATTCAGTGAAGGATTTTTTGGAGATGGAGGAGACACAGGCATGTCTGTAGAAGTAGGGAAGCAGCCATTAGACAAGGACAAACTGAAGACAAGTGATAGAATGGGAATACAACTGAATTGTCCTTAATGGAGAGCAAAATCTTATACTGTGTAATTAGAGATAATATTAAAACAAGCTCCAGAGCATTATAGAGTTTCCTAAATATTATCCACAATCATTTACAAAAGTTCAATTTATCTAGTCACACAAAGAAAAAAAATTAGTGGATAAAAATTAGTATTGTCCAGACCATGACATGAGTTTAGATGGATGATTCCCATAACTGATTTATTATATAGACATGAATACACATGTATACACAGGTACACATATATATATATATATTTAAATATGCATATATCTTAACTAGTCACTTATAATAAAGGATAATTTTAATATACCCTTGAGTTATGAACAACAGAGTCTGTTGTCATTTCATATTTCCTGATGATGGTCTAGCTTAGTAGAAGCAAAGAGATTTATTTTGAGGGATTTGAGGGATAGAAATGGGGAGAAGAGGAAGTTCATGATTGATGGTTTCTATTTTCTTGGTGAAGAATGAGAAAATTTGCACTTTACTCAGAGGGATTGGGGAAAGTTGCTGTAGATAACTCAAGGAGAAAAGAATCAACTAGAGGAAGGACCATAGAATTCAATCAGAGAAGAGGAAAGGATTGTTCTATATCAGTGAAAGCTCAATTAATATAAAATAATAGACATTTCTTTTAGTGAAGCAAAACAGAATAGTTGTATGTTTTCCTCCAGTGGCATTCATTAACACAGAATTAGAAACAGAAAAGATGTTTGATGGAGATAACCCAAAGCTTGGGTTTATAAAGATAAGAATAGTTAAAGGATAGGGGAAAAGCCATAAATAGTCATAGGGATAGTTCCAAATTTAACTTGTTAGTTTAGAGTTATGTTTTGAAGGGAAAAAGGTGAAAAGAGAGACAGAAAAGTAGGTTATGGGACAAGAGAGAAGTTGAATGACTTGAGGTTGTGAAGAGGATAGGTACAGGGAAAGAGTAAAAAAGGTGATGGAAAGATAGGGGTTTTGGTTGGAAAGACCAAGGGTTTGGAACTTTGCAGACCAAACAGTTAAGGAAGATGATAGGATTGTTTACGTAACAATTTGGTATGGACTAAGGTAGAGTCAAAGTTGGAGATCAAAATGATTAATAGGAACTGTATATTTATTGACCTATTTGAGGGGACAATATCATATGATGGGATCTTACAATAATAGATTTAAAACTGAAAAGGACATCTGTGGTCATTTAAGAAGTGAAAACTAAAAAAAGGTTAAATGATTTGCCCAAGATTTCACAGATAGTAAGCATCAGAGCCAGGATTTAAACTCTCTCTTCTAATTCTCAATGAAATGCTTCTGTCCCCAAATTTTAGGAAGTAGTTTGAATAGAGACGAAGACCCAAACCAGTACTTGCATAGAGAAATAGAAAATAATGGATGTAGAGAAAGGAAGAGTTGGAAGGAGAGATGAACAAGAACTACTCCTATTCCCTCTCCTAGGCTGATATATCAGAGATAGAGAATAAATATCTAAGAGAGATGTGGGGACTGAGTGTGGATCACAACATGCTATTTTCACCTTTTTGTTGTTGTTTGCTTGCATTTTGTTTTCCTTTCATTTTTTCTTTTTTTATCTGATTTTTCTTGTGCAGTATGATAATTGTATTAATCTGTATAGAAGAACTGCATGTTTAACATATATTGGATTACTTGCCATCTAGGGGAGGGAATGGGGAGAAGGAAAGGAGAAAAATTGGAACATAAAGTTTTGCAAGAGTGAATGTTAAAAATTATCTATGCATATGTTTTGAAAATAAAAAGCTTTGATTTAAAAAAAATAAAGGAAAAAAAAAGAGAATAAGCATTCAGTGTAGTCAGAAAGGAATACAATGCTCCTTTTGGAAGGAGCAAAATTCCTGTGTCTGTGAAAAGGTGGAAAGATAAAAGAACAGATTTAATACAGGGTATCCTCAAAAACTAAGTAATTGTTTATTGATACAACAGAGGTTCCATAATATAGAATATAAAGGGTAACAAAACAGAGCAAGCTAGGGAAGCCTAAACAGTCTGGGAAAATAAAATAGCATGGTCATTTAACAAGAGCAAATGATGGCAGATCAGTAATTGAGTGCTGCTATGGTACCACTATTTTTTTTAAAGCAGAAGAAAGCCTATAGCAACTTGCATAAATCTTTTCTGGAGGGTTTATGGAAAGACCTGTATGCTAAAAGAACAAGATGCCATGACTTAGAGGGATTTTACTGTGTATCAATAGAAAGCTTGCATGATGGAGATCAGTTTCAAAGCAATAATTCCAAAATTTTCGAACAATTTAGGTTTCTTAATAACTCATGGTCATTGTAATAAATATGGTAAGATGGATAGACAACTAGATTGAAAATCAGAAGACCTCTTTGAGCCTGTTTGTTTCTGTATCACATAGTTCTGGTTTGTTCATTCTTTTTGATTACTTACAAACTTGTTAAGAGTTTTTTTTTTTAATTTTTTCTTAAACTACAAGTAAAGCTGCCCCTCCCTAACCTTCTTTTCCATACACTGATATTATAAGAGGTGTAGCTGAACATTTAAAAAGAGCACAGAATAAAAGACGGGGGTGGGGGAGGAGCGTGTAGTAGATTGGAAAGTACCCTGAATTTGGAGTTCAGGTGACATGGGTTGATTTTTGCCACTTACTGCATATGTGACATTGTCAATCTTTCAATTTTCTCACGTATAAGATGAATGACTTGTTTTAGAAAACATTTCAAGTCCCTTCCAGGCATAAATCTATGACTCTGTCTTGTACCAGGCCACTATTACTGCATATGAAATAAGAACAATTAGGTTGTGAGTGAAAGGCTGAAGGGCTCTTGTATGACTAATATGCTTTGGTACATAAGCCTTGTGACATTTATATAAATTTCATATAAAAGCAACAAATACTCTTTTTCAGTCCTCTCTCACTCAAATCCAAATTCATTTGCATGTCATGATGGCATTACCTCCCTGATGTTATGATCCTCCTTAAGAAATTTCATATAAAAACAACAAAAACTACTACTTCAGTCTTTGTTAGTGACTGTATTTCAAAGAGCTGAGATTGCTGGAAGAAAGCCTAAGAAACAGTTCAGAGATCTTGTAGCTACCATAGAAATTCTTAGTTAAATATCCAGCAAACTCAAATAACAATACAAAGAAACCTCAGCTACACTGAGTCTTTATAATATGAGAAAAATTTTTTGTTACTTCACTGAATTTCATATCTATAACATACTACTAGAAATGTCTAGGAGTAATGTGAAAGACCAAGTGACTTAACTGAATTGTTCTGGAACCATGGGAAGCAATGATTATACTCAGCTCATTTAGGCTATAGGTTTCTTAAGCCTAAAGAAAATTACTAGGCCAATGTGACTGTATTACAAAGCATAAATTAAAATAAATATAATGAACAAAATGAGAGCATCACTTCAAAAAATATTCTCTTCATGCAGAGAAGAGACTTAGAGTGCAATGGAGCATCATTTTAAAATTAGAATTTGATCTATTCCAATGCAATCATCATTTATTAAATGTTTACTATATGGCAGGAACTGTACCAGAAGTGAAGACTAAAAAGATAAAAAACAAAACAAAATAAAACTGTCAGCCTAAAAGAAATATACATTTTTGGAAAGGAAGGCAGTTATAAAATATAAATAAGTAAGCATCTACATGGTAACCTATGAAAGGGCAAAAGAAAATTAACAGTGATCAAGAATAGCTTCCCAGAGGAGTTGATTTCTGGGAGCATCATCTGAACCATGAAGATACCTAGGGATTTTAGAATATCCAGATTGGATTAGGAGAGAGTTCATTCCAGGCATTTGGATTTAATCTATAATTTGACAGGCAGGATTACTATATATGTATATTTTGTACAATTTAAAAGCTTTTATCCATGCTTTTATGCAATTAAAGATCTTCCATGGGTTAGGAGTACATGTGCTTTGCTAAGTTCACAATTTTACAATATCAGGAACGACAAGATAGAGATGCCTTCTGTTCCCACTTCTGTTTTTATTGGCATTAAGACCATTTTCTATAACTATTTGGAAAACCATTTGAGGCCAATTGGAGCAGACGTGAAGAATTATGTTGCTAATATGGTTTAGCAGTAATATAAAATCAACCAATTATCATTTTAAAGGGCAGAGGGGTATGAGACTGAATGGTTCTCTTAACTGAATTCTATTAAATGTAACATTAATTTCCTGATATGGTCATTTAGAGAATATGATACATTTAGGATAGCATAGAGGAAAAATTAAGATTAAAGACCTATCTAATGTTTTCACTTGATTCAGCAAAACATTATGGGGGGTAGTTAACTCTCCCCCCGAAATGGTTATGTCCACATAGTAAGCAACATTCTAAGAAGATTGTCACTCAAGAGAGAAAGTATCACTATAGCTCATACGTTATCTTGGATTGTTGCCATCCATCTGGTTTGTATAATAGGGTGAATGCCTGAAAAAAATTACAGTGATGTTTAGAGGTTTGGTTATAGTATATTAATGGCATTATGGCAAAATGTTATTAGTTATTTTAACATTATGTGGTGGTATAGCTGTGATTATATATATAGAATAGCCTAGTGTTAATAAGTTATTATAAATATATTAGAATCTTATTGTGGCCTAGGTAATATAAATACATTTCACTGAATGCTAAAAAAATTAAATCATGCCTGGGGGGAAAATCTAAAATTCCTATTCCTAGAGACAAAGTCAATGATGTTTCTCAGTTTTCTGATTCTAGAGAGAGCATATCATTTGAATGAATGTTACAGTTGGTCCAAGATTTTGCCATACTGCTTCTATGATAGATGGGAGGGAATAGTTTCTAAAAGTAAAAGTGATCTCAGTTGTCAACTGGTACACTAGTTTAATATTGGCACAGAAAGCTAACCTGATAATGTGTTTCAGAATATAAATAATGTTTAGAAGTAATGACTGAAAGATTTGGCTCAGCCCCAAAATGGAACTTTCAAAATTAGTAGTGAGTCAGTTAATAAATATTTATTAAGTGATTAGGCATGGTTTAAGTACTGGGTATACAAAGAAAAAAAGAGATTGGTCTTTGCCTTCATGGAGCTTACAATCTAATGGGAGAAACAACATGCAGATAACTAGATTCAAACAAGTTATATTTAGGATCAAAACTGTTAATTATATACATAATCATTATTTACTAATGCTTCATGATTTGCAAAACAATTCTCATGTATAGTTAATTTGAATCTCACAACAACCATAGAGGTAGTTATACCAGAAAGAACTATGATTCTATGAGTAGTCCATGATCATATAGTAATTATCAGAAATGAGATTCAAACCTATATTTGTCTAAACCAAACATTCTGTTTCTATAACATGCAGCTAATACAAGACCAGTTTGTTTCCAGATTTTTGAGATCTGTGTTAAAGGTAAACTTGAGCAGTAAAAGTAGACTTCTAACTTATTGCCTGGGGAGGAGAACCATACAGATAAAAATGACTATTTTTATTTAATTGCTGCCTTGCAAAAAAAAAAAAAAGGTTAAAATGATATTCATTAAGATCTATTAATTAATCAGATATGTTTCTTTGCAACAAATGAAGTAGCTATGTGGAATGATTAAATTGTAAATTCCCTTTAGCAGAAACACATATTACTATGTGCCATGGATTACTCCTGGCTCTTATGTTCTGGACCCTAAAGTCACTATAGAGCACAATATAGAAAGTTAAGTAATTACATGAAGTGTGAACTTTGGTATATAGTCACCCTCAGAAGTTCATTCCAAATCCAGACAGTTCTCACTATGATTGAGCAGTTGGGAGCAAAGGAGCTGATGTGTTCCAGGGAGAACTTTAAAATAAAAAACAAATAAACAAACAAAAAAACCAAAAAACAACTTTGCACTTCCATAACATAATATAATTTTAAAAAGATGATTACAGGTGAAATTGCTTATGGTCTATTACGGACAATTTACTATTCCTTTTAAATATACCACAAAGTTATGCAAATTTTTTCTCCCCTCTCCCAATCTAGAAATGGCTATCATTAAACACAAATAGGCATGTATATATGTATGAATAAATGTATATATGTATGTATATACATATAAACATACATATATGTGTGCGTATAAAATTATTCTATATACTCTTCTACTTATCAGCTATTTCTGTGAATGTGGATAGTATCTTTTTTCATAAGTCCTTCATAGTTAATTTGGATATTTGTAATAGTCAAATTAACCTATTGTTCAAAGTTGTTTTTAAAATAATATTACTGAGGGGCAGCTAGTTGGTGAAGTGGCTAGAGCACCAGCCCTTAAGTCAGGAGGACTTGAGTTCAAATCTGGTCTAAGACACTTAACACTTCCTAGCTGTGTGACTCTGGCAAGTCACTTACTCCCAATTGCCTCAGCAAAAATAAACAAGCAAACGAATGAATGAGTGAATGAATAAATAGATAGATAAATAAATAAAGTTGCTGTTACTGTATGAAATATTCTCTTGGTTCTATCAAGATTAGCTAAAACTATCAAAGAGTTATTATTTGTCCTTCATTCTTGAAGAGGACCATGACATCAGAGAAATGTGCAAGTGAATTGGATTTAAGTAGGAAAGGCTGGGAAAGATCACCTGCCTCACTTTCCTCTCCAGAACCATTTGGGTCCAGTGGTTTGATAGAAATTAGGATAATTGAAGATGGTCCTGGAGGCAGTGGGAGACTTTGGTCTTTTTAAACAAAGTTTGAAAGAGACCACAGTAATTATTAACTTATTAAGGCAAAGTAGCAATTGAGGCAAAGAATGGCCTCTTTCTTGTAGCAAAACAAACAAACAACCCCCCTCCCCCCAAAGGAAACTTAAATAAATAAATATGGGAGGGGAAGACCCTCAAGCTTCATTGAAGTTGGAGTGGAGGGGAAAGGGACAAGATGGGATGGGGGAAGAGAGAGAAGGGGGAAAAGAGAGAAAGAGAGAGAAAGAGGGAGAGAGAGAGAGAGAGAGAGAGAGAGAGAGAGAGAGAGAGAGAGAGAGAGAGAGAGAGAGAGAGGCTTTGGAACTGACCAAATACCATAGAACTTTTCTAAGAACACTATACCAGCCTGATTTTATGTTGCATATTGTGGCTCCTTTGATCCTGTAACTATCTCAAATCTATATTAGCAGAGTGATTGTTGGGACAACTAAATTTAGACTTTGTAGGCCCTGGGATTTCCCACATCTCAGTTGAATCATACATTAAGATAGAAACTTTTCTAAGAATAAAGATTGCCTTAACATTCTCTGTCATAACGAGATGACTAATTTAGCAAAGAACATATTTTTAAATTTTTAAAAAAGATTTTTGACTTCCATTTTTGTAGAGCATCTCAAAAAACAGATCTCCCAAGACAATATATCTTAGGTAACACAGCAAATTGATGAGTACCATTTTAAAACACAGTATTAAGTGAACAGAAAATGTGTGCATTAAAACTAGTTTCTAAACCAATTAAGACTTCATAAAATTACTGTGCAAGACTGTAGGGGGAGCTGATGTTTTACCTTAAATTTACATTAAAAATTCTATTCTTTCTTTTTCAGTTAATGAATTAACAAGAACACTCTCCTTTGTTTATTCTGGTTTGTGTTTTTTCAAAAAGAGAAAATATGCTTGGTAAAATCTTTTAAATTTTTCAAGAAAAGTGAGGAAAGGAATATAATCTAAAAGTGAAATAATTGGAATATTATAGTAGATTTTGTTAATACTCTTATACCAACATGACAAAATATAGTGTAACAGGCCTTAATGAAGGCCTAAGAGACAGCATGAGATTAGAAAGTTGATCTAGGTGCTGTCTTTGTGATGTAGGTAAGTCTAGTGAGTCATAGGGAAAAGTGTATTACTAAGTGTCTACTATGTCAGGCACTCTGCTAAATTGCTAAAGACAAATAAAGGCAAGAGATGGACCCTGCCTTCAGACCTCATATTCTAATAAAGGAGAAAACATGCAAATAACTATATATTAAACCAGTTATTAATAGGATAAATACTGTTAATGGATACTTAATAGTGCTTTATGGTTTGCAAAGCAATCTCATGTATAATTAATCAGAGCCTTATAACAACCAGGTCAGGTAGGTACTGTAAGAGGAAATATGGACCCTTTTTCTCTCTCCTGGCTCTCTTTCTACCTATCTGACCACTCTCCTTTGCTGAATCTTCAGCTAAGTCATACCAGCTAAATGTGAGTGATAGAACTTGGGCCCTTATCTTTCCATCTATACTGTTTCACTTGGTGATCTTATCAGCTCCCATGAATTCAATTATCATCTTTATACTGATGATTTTCAAATACACTTATTCAGTAGTAATACTTCTACTGAACTCCACTCTTTCATCTCCAACTATTAAAAATCTCAAATTATATGTTGCGCAAACATCTTAAACACAGCATGTCCAAAACTGAGCTTATTATTTTTCCTCCAACTCTTCCTTGTTTCCACATTTCCCTATTACTATAGATGGCAACACCATCTTCTCAATTATACAAGTTTGAAACATAGAATTCATCCATTCTTTATTGTCTCTCACTCTTACCTATCTATCCATTCTGTTGACAAGATTTGTCAATTTTACCTTCATAATATCTCTTGCATCCAAGACCATCCCCAGTTGAGCTTGTCATTGTACCCAGATGGCTGTGGAGGGAAAAGTGAGTCTGGTGACTTTATACACCCCTCCCTCACTTAAATACAATTCACTTACAAGTCATGAAATGGACCTTTCTGATGTCATGGTCCTATTTGAAAGCAAAGATGAAGGACAAACAATATAAGCGCCTTTCTCCCCACTGACACTGCTATCACCCCAGTGCAGGCCCTTATTACTTCATGCCTTTACTATTGAAGAAATAGCTTGGTGATTGATCTGCTTACCGCAAGTCTTACCCCAGACAGGTGTACCCTTCACTCTGCTCTCAAAGTAATCTCCCTAAAGCAAGGTTTAGCGATGCTGTACCCTACTGTTAGGCTATTCCTAATTGGGCGGTACCTTTCCTTACCTAGTTGCCTCTAAGACTTTTCCCAGGTGTCCGAATACAGGAGACCAGAAAGTCAGTCACCACACCTGATGGAGGTTGCAGCAGGAACACTTTATTTGGTACAGCTCCTGATGTCTCTCCTTATCCCTCATCCCTTGTCCCTTATATCTTTCCCCTAACCGGCCTCCATTTCCCCCAGGTCACGTGCCTCAGCAACAGTCCTTCCAATGGAGGGAGTGCTAGCCCTGTTCTTGGCAGGTACTTGATGCATGACTGTTTGTGACTTGTTTCTCTTGCTGGAACACCTAGAGCACACCTGTCAGCAGAATACACATCCGGGTGCCTCAACCACATCCTGGTTTGTACTGTTAGCCAAGGCATTGTGTTATAGGGGTCATGGAAAACAGGTGGGATGGGAGGTTTCAGGGCCCAGCAGCTCCCCCTTTTTGTATAGAGGGGGCTTGTCTTTCTTTGAGAGGAAACATCAGGTTAGCCTTAAGTTGCAATGCAAACGTATGAAATACATTCAACAGCAAGCATAAGAGACAGGGAATACAAAGCAAGATAACCAAAAAACAGAGTCCAGAAGATATCAATAGTATGACCCACTGAGACAATTGAAGTTGCTGATGCTGAAGTCAATCTATAAAATCATCAGAGGCTCCAGAAGAGAGTGTCCAGAAGAGAGGGCAAATTTCTCTATCTTCTCCATGGGGCGAGCAAGCTGTTCAGTTTCTTCAGTTACGTTAGCAGCCAGTAAGGCACCTCTAAGGTGGTCTTTTACACAGTCCCAGCTGGCTATGAAGGATCTATTGGTCAAATTAAGGGGTAATGGGGTTAGACAGACCGGCTGGTATTTATAGTGACATGGGAGCGAGGACAAAAGAGTCCGTAGGGCCGGTTCGTTTCCCAGCCATTCTATGGCCTCTTCAAGGGCATTTATCTCTTGTTGGAGGTGGATATCAATGTTAACCTGACAGGTCCAAGCCTGTGCCATTTTTACCATGAAGGTTTGTAGCTCTGGGGCAAGGTACCCACCCTGTTCTTGGAGCTGCTGTGTCTGGAACTCCTCAAAAAGGGATAATGCCAGATTCACAATGCCAAGAAACGCTTCAAACCCATCCCACCTTGTTCTCTTAAAAGCCTCTCTAATCTTCCACCAATGTTGGTTGGAGGGATATTGGACCCAGGGGGTGGCGGATTTGATCGGTAGCAAGGCATAGAGGGGTCTTTTCACAATCAACACATAACCACCGGGGTTATCCTGGAGGTTATTTCTTAGGGAACAATCATTCCCATCCATCTGCCAGATATCTATGGATGAATTAGAGAAGTGGGTAATGTTAACCCGAGTACCTACTAAAAAGGCATATGGATCTGCAGCAAGAATAGTGGTCGTAAAATTGTATATAAAAATATCACAATTAGATGTGTGGCCTTTGGTATAATTCAGGCTGTCCCCAAATATAGTGTTCCACACTTCAGGCGGGTCAGAGCAATTCCTTCCGGCATCCTCCTCCAGGCAGTTACATGATGCAGCCAAGGCATTAGTCCCCCAAGCCAGCCCTACCTTCCATAGAGCTGTGTGGGGGACCCCTTCCAGCCTTCAAATTGAGGCTGGTTGCGGGGCTTGTACACAGAGGATAATATCAGGCTTCCAGGGCTATTAAATTGAGATCCATCTAAACAGAAGGGGATGCCTGTAGAATAAAGAGTAAAGGGCATCCAGACATCTGGAGGCCCTCTAATACATGTTTTTTAACCTGGTGGTCATGTTATACTTCTTATGCCATTGGGAAAATTTACCACAATTCTCTACAGAATGTGGGATAGTATACATGGTAATGTTCAAATCTGTGGGATGTTATTCCAAAGTAGCCGCCTGGTGCCCAACACCCCACTACTTTCTTGGTTTTCTTTTACCTTCAGGATTACATGAACAACTCTCTGGCATTCAAAGCTCTTTATAACCTATCTAACTCCATAGCTTACTGTAAGAAACAGTGAGAAGTTGGGTTTCCACAGTGTTGCAAACTTTGAGGTAGTGTAGGATAGTGAGTACCCCTGACCAAGAGGTCTTCAAAATGTGGAAAGTTAAGAAAGGAAAATTCCACAAAATAACTAAGTTTCAATCTCTCAGAAACTCTGAGCAAACAAGGAATAGGGAGTTAGGAAGACACAGGTGGACTCAGTCGATCAGAAAAAATCTGGTGCTTTTGAGAAAAATCACAAGCTTAAAATAATAGACAATCCAGGTCAAACTAGTTGGAGTCAATGAACTGAACTGACCAAATCACTATTGCACCTGCTTAATAGGCTAACTGAATATTAAACAGTACTAATATTCAGTTAGCCTATTAAGCAGGAGTTTTCCTCCATTTTTGAACATAGGATGTATGATGAGAGAGGTGGGACATTCTTATACATATTTAGAGTGTAACATATAGCGGGCAGATCAGAAAGATTGTAACCAAGAAGGGAATCAACCAATCTGTTCTTTGAAGGGAGGGACTGTGCTAGCTACATGCATAAAGCTTCTCTCGCTTCTGTGCTCAGTGCTCCCTAAAATGAGTTTAGCTGCTTCTATACAGAAACATTAAGATGATTCCTTAACATTCTTCTTTAATGAATTTTCCTTAATGTATGATTTTCAGTGTCAAGAGTGTGTTTCTATTTTGACCCAGCAATGTTACTACTGGGCTTATATCCCAAAAAGATTTTAAAGAAGAGAAAGGGACCTGTATGTGCACGAATGTTTGTGGCATGTCTCTTTGTAAAAGTGGCCAGAAACTGGAAACTGAGTGGATGCCCATCAATTGGAGAATGGCTGAGTAAATTGTGGTATATGAATGTTATGAAATATTATTGTTCTGTAAGAAATGACCAACAGGGTGATTTCAGAAAGTCCTGGAGAGACTTACATGAATGATGCTGAGTGAAATGAGCAGGATCAGGAGATCATTATACACTTCAACAACAATACTATATGATGATTAATTCTGATGGAGGTGGCCATCTCCAGCAATGTGATGAACCAAATCAGTTCCAAAAGAGCAGTAATGAACTGAACCAGCTACACCCAGGGAAAGGTCTCTGGGAAATGACTATGAACCACTATATAGAATTCCCAATCCCTATATTTTTTGTCTATCTGCAGTTTTGATTTCCTTCATAGGCTAATTGTACACTATTTCAAAGTCCTATTCTTTTTGTACAGCAAAATAACTGTTTGGACATGTATACATATATCGTATTTAACTTATACTTTAACATGTATTGGTCAACCTGCCATCTGGGGGAAGGGATGGAGGGAAGTTGGAACCAAAGGATTTGCAACTGTC
Source organism: Antechinus flavipes (assembly GCF_016432865.1). Taxonomy (NCBI): domain Eukaryota; kingdom Metazoa; phylum Chordata; class Mammalia; order Dasyuromorphia; family Dasyuridae; genus Antechinus; species Antechinus flavipes. The sequence continues at coordinate 393,775,131 of NC_067398.1, forward strand.
AATGCTGAAAAATTACCTATGCATATATCTTGTAAATAAAAAGCTATAATAAAAAAAAAGTGTGTTTCTAACACTACTACACTAAAGTATAACTTTTTTACCTTTATCTACCATGTCTTCTTTGTTCTAAGTGACATTGACTTCCTCACTGTCACGGACACAAAGCTCTGGACATTTTCTCTGGCTAAGCATCATGCCTGGAATGTTCTCCCTCCTCATATCTACCTCTTGGCTTGCCTGACTTCCTTCAGATTCTTCCTAAAGTCCTACCTCTTGCAGGCAGCCTTTTCTAATTCTACTTAGTTGTAGTGCCTTTCCTCTGCTGAATATTTTGAATCTATCCTTCAGATAGTTTATTTGTATTAGTTACAGCTGATTTTAATTATTCACTGATTCCATATTGGCTAATTCACCTACTTACTAAAATCAAGTTGTAATCTCAAATCAATACTTGAGTTGCTTTTGTGCTCATTCAGGGATGTATGATGAACATCCAAAAATTTGAGTCACCCCAAGTAACTGACACACATGTTCCCAGCTGAGGTCAAACAAGACCATCCTTTCATTTCAACTTTCATACTCTAAACAAGTGTGTTTCCTGTAGTCTATTTAGTGCTGTATTTTCACATTTTTTTGTGCTTTTTGCTGATGATTTGCTGTTTAAAATAGCCCCCAAGTGTAGTACTGAAGTGTTGTCTAGTATTCCTAAGTACAGAAGAGATGTGATGTGTCTAATGGAGAAAATACATGTTAGATTTGTTCGGGCATGAGTTATAGCACTGTTGGCTGTGAGTTCAGTGTTAATGAATCAACAATACAGTACAACCAGAAAAATGAAGAGGGAATTCACTACTCTGTATGTGAGGAAATTCAACAAACTATTAAAGTAAATATTGTAACCAGAGGCTTGCAAGGAACCCAACCCTATATTTCTCCTAGGAACAATGGCTAAGTATTTGCTAATCTAGTAGTATTCAGGAGACAATCTATATAACATAACTATTGTAAATGACAAATGTTATTAAATTTACATATTGTTTTACCCGTTAGATTATAAGCTCCTCAGATATAGAGATTGTTTTTTACGTTTCTTTTTATCCCCAGTGATTAACAAGGTGACTGGCATATAATAGGCACATAAATAATGTTTACTGACTGATAGAGGAAGTCCCTTATTGGGAACTCCCTATAAATTACAAGTATGGTTTCCTCCCATCCCCTAAGAAACATAAAAACAAAATCAAAGCTTAAATTCCCTTTTTCATTTTCCTTTTGTAAAATGAATAAATATCTAAACACATTCAGATGACTGGTAGTGCTTTTTTTTGCCCCCTGGCATAGTGGTTGATCTCTAAATAACCAATGTCAAGTGAATGATCTGTGACCACATAGATGCAATTTATATTTTTTGTCTATCTGCAGTTTTGATTTCCTTCATAGGCTAATTGTACACTATTTCAAAGTCCTATTCTTTTTGTACAGCAAAATAACTGTTTGGACATGTATACATATATCGTATTTAACTTATACTTTAACATGTATTGGTCAACCTGCCATCTGGGGGAAGGGATGGAGGGAAGTTGGAACCAAAGGATTTGCAACTGTCAATGCTGAAAAATTACCTATGCATATATCTTGTAAATAAAAAGCTATAATAAAAAAAAAGTGTGTTTCTAACACTACTACACTAAAGTATAACTTTTTTACCTTTATCTACCATGTCTTCTTTGTTCTAAGTGACATTGACTTCCTCACTGTCACGGACACAAAGCTCTGGACATTTTCTCTGGCTAAGCATCATGCCTGGAATGTTCTCCCTCCTCATATCTACCTCTTGGCTTGCCTGACTTCCTTCAGATTCTTCCTAAAGTCCTACCTCTTGCAGGCAGCCTTTTCTAATTCTACTTAGTTGTAGTGCCTTTCCTCTGCTGAATATTTTGAATCTATCCTTCAGATAGTTTATTTGTATTAGTTACAGCTGATTTTAATTATTCACTGATTCCATATTGGCTAATTCACCTACTTACTAAAATCAAGTTGTAATCTCAAATCAATACTTGAGTTGCTTTTGTGCTCATTCAGGGATGTATGATGAACATCCAAAAATTTGAGTCACCCCAAGTAACTGACACACATGTTCCCAGCTGAGGTCAAACAAGACCATCCTTTCATTTCAACTTTCATACTCTAAACAAGTGTGTTTCCTGTAGTCTATTTAGTGCTGTATTTTCACATTTTTTGTGCTTTTTGCTGATGATTTGCTGTTTAAAATAGCCCCCAAGTGTAGTACTGAAGTGTTGTCTAGTATTCCTAAGTACAGAAGAGATGTGATGTGTCTAATGGAGAAAATACATGTTAGATTTGTTCGGGCATGAGTTATAGCACTGTTGGCTGTGAGTTCAGTGTTAATGAATCAACAATACAGTACAACCAGAAAAATGAAGAGGGAATTCACTACTCTGTATGTGAGGAAATTCAACAAACTATTAAAGTAAATATTGTAACCAGAGGCTTGCAAGGAACCCAACCCTATATTTCTCCTAGGAACAATGGCTAAGTATTTGCTAATCTAGTAGTATTCAGGAGACAATCTATATAACATAACTATTGTAAATGACAAATGTTATTAAATTTACATATTGTTTTACCCGTTAGATTATAAGCTCCTCAGATATAGAGATTGTTTTTTACGTTTCTTTTTATCCCCAGTGATTAACAAGGTGACTGGCATATAATAGGCACATAAATAATGTTTACTGACTGATAGAGGAAGTCCCTTATTGGGAACTCCCTATAAATTACAAGTATGGTTTCCTCCCATCCCCTAAGAAACATAAAAACAAAATCAAAGCTTAAATTCCCTTTTTCATTTTCCTTTTGTAAAATGAATAAATATCTAAACACATTCAGATGACTGGTAGTGCTTTTTTTTGCCCCCTGGCATAGTGGTTGATCTCTAAATAACCAATGTCAAGTGAATGATCTGTGACCACATAGATGCAATTTATATTTGATTAAAGAAAAAAGAAAATAGAAAAGATGTGACTTGAAAACATGATAGCAATAGGAAATCATAGCTGAGAAGAGACACAATCGAAAGCAAATGATACTCAAAAGTGGTCTACCATATTTCCTACTTTACCATCACAGTTTTTGAAATGTAAAATTCAGCCTGGCAGTAGCCAGCAACAAATACTTTATTAACAACTTAATGTAACACAAAACTTAAAATCCATTTACATAAGACTCTGTTCATTGTAGGAAGTCCCCTGTAGAAAGGTCAGAGTTGATGAGTGTTTGAGAGAAGAGAGATGTTGGTTTTTTGGCTTCCATCTTCAGAAAGAAGATATCTTGTTCCAAATTCTCTTCTGGAAACTGTCCCTGAAAAGAGATAAAGACTCTTTGAAGAAAATGACATATAAAGGGAGCAGTTAGATGGCACAGTGGTTAGAGTACCAGACCTGAAGTTAGGAGGACCTGAGTTCAAATCTGGTCTCAGATATCTAATACTTCCTACCTGTGTGATCCTGGCAAGTCACTTAACCCCAATTGCATCAGGAAAAAAAAAAGAAAATGATATCTAAAGAAGATAACACATTGCTCTATTCCCACTAAAGACTATTAAGAATTTTCCATTATTGAAAATGTGGGTTTCATTCCCTTTCCCCACTCTGCTGAGCTAAGATATCCCATTCTCACCAAGAAACCTTATTTACTCTATTATTTTCTGTTATAGTCTCATCTGTGTACTTTCTGATTTTTTTGTTTTGTTTTGCTTTCTTTGACTTAGATAAATGTATTTATTTGCCATGTGCTATGTGTGATCTTTTTGTAACTGACATTTGGTGGGAAAAGTCAGCCCTTGGATATATAGCTTGGGGGTATTTCTTCTCTATTAAGTGGTGATTTTAAGAAGTGTAAATTAAGTCTAAAACTCTGTCTCCTACTCTAATAATATTCTGAGGGACAGATACACATAATTCTAGTCTACTATCCTTTCTCTTGAAGAAAGGTAAGTTAAAGAGACTCCAGAGATATTTATCTATACATGCTTCCCTGAGAATCACATCTAGATAGACCCATGTGGACATGTATTAGTATACATATATTAGTATACATAGTTTACATATTATATATTTACATAGTATACATGATTTAGTAATCAAACAACAAACCTACCTCCCACATGTAAAATCATGGGACAAGATGGGAGTCATCGGCATGGACCTTATTTTTCTTGTAGGTTACTGCCCACTCCAAATATATCACTAATCTGGTTATTTGCAGGATAATAGTTTAATCACTTTAGTATCTGAGAAAAGAGAGAAAGATCTTGGAGACAAAGCCACAAGTTGAACAGACAATATCATCTAAATAGATGCCTCTTTATTTATATTTTTTACTAACTAGGAAAATGATAGAATATTCATTTTAAATATTGCTAAAATTCTAGCTTCTACCTGGGTCTTTAGGATTCTCTTAGTATCATATCCTACCATAATCCCCAGTTATGGGTTATTTTGTCCTTGTTAAGTTTCTTTGAGATTAGAACATTTCAAAAGTCTCAGGATGGAAAATGCTATCCACATTCAGAGGAAGAACTATGGATACAGAAAAAATACAGAGCAAGGCATACTATTTTCACTTTTTTTTTGTGGCTTTTATCTTTTGTTTTGTTTTTTCTTTCACACCATGAGTACTGTGGAAATATGTTCACACGATGGGAAAGTATAATTTATATCAGATTGCTTGCTGTCTTGAGGAGGGAGAAAAATTTGAAACTCAAGATTTTATAAAATATTAATGCTGAAAACTATCTTTACATGTAATTGGAAAAAATAAAACACTGTTTGCAAAAAAGTTTCTTTGAGGTTGAGTTTTGTAATTCAAAAAAAAATTTTACCAAGAAAATTAAGGTCATTCCCTATGAACTTCTTTTTTATTTCTCCAATTCTTAACTTACAGATCTTTGATATCACATTCCACTAACTCCTTTATTCCACTCAAGCAAATGCCCTCCTCCTAGATAAGGCCTTACTTATAGACACTTGATGTTATCTCTTCCTTTATCTCCAGCAGATTGTCTTCACTATCATCCTTTATCTACTTTCCTTCCTCCCTCCCTCCCTCCTTTCCTCTCTTCCTCCTTTCTTTCCTTTCTACTTCCTTCCTTCCTTTGCTTTCTCATTCCTTTCCCCCTTCCTTCCTCTTCCCTTCCTTTCTTCCTTCTTCCCTTTCTTTTTGAAGGAAAAAGAAAGGAAAGTAAGGAAAAAAGGAAAGGAGGGAAGGAATGAAGGAGGGAAGGAAAGGAAAGAAGGAAAGGAAGGAAGGAAGGAGAGAAGGAAGGAAAGAAGAAAATTTGCTTCCTTCTTTCCTTTCTTTCCTTTCTTTCCTTTCTTTTGTAGATATGCTGCTTTGTCAAACTATTTTTAAAAGCTGCCTAAATTTGCCTAAAATGCAAATTACTTGCTCATGTAAATTCAAAACATAAACTCAAGTATTATTTCTACAATATTGTGAGGTATATATCCATATAGTAATAAATGATTTAAATCACTTGTTTTCTGGTTACAATTATAAAGATTCACCACTGTAAAGTCAGAAATTGAGGTGGTTGTGATATCTGACCAATTGACAGAGTTTGGGCAAATGTCCGGACTTTATCTTATTCCCCAAATAATTGACCAATTTATTATGTATTTTGGAGGAGGGGCAGAATTCTGTGTTACCACTTTGATTTGTGTGATTTTTATCTTGAATCATGGGAATTAAGATTTATTTCAAACAATGATTAAAAAGTGAAGTACCTTTGTTGGAGCTAATTAAATTCATTAAATTAAAAATCTCTTTCTATCCATTGCCAGAATTGAGTGCAAGGAACATAAGAAGGTCCATAAATTTTAAAATGTTCATTTTTTTAAAGTTGCAGTGACTTCAAACATTCTTAAAATGCTACAAATTGTGATAAAAATATCTTCCAGAATATTAAAATAAAACCAAGGTTAGTCAGAATTGTTATAATGGGCTGCATAATAGAGCATGTACACTGAAAATTTTCTTCTTTCACAGGATAATTCCATTTTGTACCCTACATCAGATTTTTTTTTTGACTTGAAGGATCCAGAAATCTTCAATTCAATAAATATTACATACTGTACTTTTCTAATCTCCACCTTTCCCCTTTCACTGGTTCCTTCCCTGCAGTCTACAAATATACCCAAATCTTTCCCAGTCATCTATTGTCTTTAGTAGTGACAATCTTTTATTTCTATTCTCTTTCTTTGTCAAACTATTTTTAAAAGCTGCCTAAAATAGTTGATTACTCTTTTCACTCTATGCAAAATGGCTTTGGACCTAATCGCTCCACTGAAATTTCTCTCTCTGAATGATTTCTTAATTTCTATAAATAACTGAATTTAACTGGCAGCAGCATCTGACAATGTTGACCATTTCTCTTCTTGGCTACTCTCTCCTCTGGGTTTTATGACTACTCTATCTAGGACCTGAAACATTTAATGAATGCATAGTAATTGGTTTAATCCAATCTATAGGTAAACTATTACGACATCTCCAATGAGATGCTTTTTAGAAGACAAAGGACTAAATTTCTTCATAAATCTTACTAGTTTCCTGAGTCCTCAGTGACATTTGCTCTAAATGAATAATAATCTTATTGGCTATATTCAAATTATGTGAAGACCAGTGTGATTAAAAGTACATAAAAATAATATGAATGCGTAGTCCATGTTTTTAAAAAGGATCTTCGTTCAGAATTATCACTTGGTGATAGCATTATAGCACTAAAGAAGCATTTTTGTCTTAGAGAAATTTGATCATTTCTTTCCAACCTCTTCTATGACAAGCACTTGCATCTAGTAATTTATATAGTGGGCTTATCCACTCTGGGGAAACTTGACTTAACAAAACACTTCTGTATGTGTAAGGAAGAGGACTTGATTGATTAACTCCTGGTTATGAGTGAACATCAGGATATTTTTCTGACACTGGTAATCAGTGGAGCAGACATGGTTGGAAGTCAACCCTTGGGAATTTATGAATGAGTATATTATGAGCTGTTTTTGTGTACAGAGAAAACAGAGCGTATAGAAAAGAGCAAGTAATTAGTTAGGGACCTAATAGAGGGAAAACTGAAGGAATGAAAATGTCATGAGTAAGTAAGGGTAGGGGGCAATTTCACTGTGTGTTAGGAATCTTGGGGTATGAATTATCAGAGGGTTTGGCTTGTCATTTGGGCTGAGCTTCTATTTAAAAGCATGAAAGCAACTGAGAAGTAAAACAGATAATAGATGCTAGATGACTCCTTATTCTTTCCCTTGCATTCAACCAATAAGCCTGAAGTATGCTAGCTTCTAATACCACATCCTAAGGAATGATTCCAGCCTTTAAGGACTGACAACCCTTGGAAGATGAAGATAAAGATAAATACACAGACACACATATCTCAACATCTCTTTTTATAATATATTTTATATATACATGCATATATAGTGCTCAAAAAGTACCATATATTCACACACACACACACATATATATAATATATATTGTGTGTGTGCATTGAGTCTCAGTCGTCTCTAGAGTTCTCAGAGAAGTATAATAGACTCAGTGTTAGCAGGTGAGTGTGTGTATGTATACATACATACATATATATATATATATGTATATATATATATAATATATATATATGATTTTGAATATGCTATCTTTTCTGTCTCTTAGTTTTCCCTTGGCATGGCACTACAGTTAATTTGGGGGAAATGGTAGGGCTTTCTGATCTGGTGCTATATATCTCTAATAAAATGTAAATTTGGTGTGTAATATATTATATAATACTGTGGGGCATTTAAAATGAGCCACTTAAGACAATCATCCTTCTTAAAATACGGTTATATTATCTTGGGATTTAAAGTTTGAATGTACCTTATAGATCAGATCTATGAAAATTCCATCTTCACTCCTTAAATCATACCAACATTTAACAAACATCATTATCAGGAAATTATCCTTTATTAAAAAAGCTCTAAATCTCACATATTTTTATTCTTAGAATCACTTAATATTTATAAGCATGCCTCAGAGATTTTCCAGATTCAATTCGATTCTACCACAATAAAACGTATCACAATAAAGTAGTTACTTTTTTTTTTTTGTTTTACCAATACATATAAAGATTATATTTTCCTATACTAAAGTTGAATAAATGCAATAGCATGATGTCTTAAAATGTACATACTTTAAAATAATTTATTACTTATAATGTTAACCATCACCTGAGACTTCATGGAATTGTAATCTTTTTGCTAGTGAAGAGTCTTGATCCAATGTTGATGGCTACTGAATGATTATGGTAGTGGCTGCTTAAGGTTGGAATGGCCGTGTCAATTTCTTAAAATAACACAAGAAGGAAGTTAGCTGCACAGATTGATATTTCTTTACACTTCAACTCTTAAAGATCATTATAGGGTTATCAATTGACCTAATTTCAATAATATTATGTCTCAGGCTCAAGATGAAGAAGAGAGTCTAGACAATGGTGGGTTGGTAGAATAGTCAGAAAACTTCTAACATTTATTAAGTTTGCTGTCTCGTGGATATGACTCATAGAATCCTAAAATAATTATTAGAGTAACATCAAAAATCATTGATCACAGATCATCATGACATATAATAATAATCAAAAAATTCAAAATATTATGAGAATTATCAAAATGTGCCATAGAGAAATATAAGATCATGCTATTGGAAAAATGATACCAATGGATTTTTTTGACACAAAATATGTTTGTCACATATTTCAATTTGTAAAAAATGCAATATCTATGAACTCTTAAAAAATTACAGGTTGTCACAATGAATCAACAAAAGCATCTACTTTGTGTTGAGGATACAAATAAAATAAATTAAATAATCCATACTTGAATGGAACTTATATTCAAATAGAAAAGACAACAAAGAAAAATCTGTATATGTATGTGAATGTGTATGTAAACACATATGTACACACAAATGTGTACATATATACACAGACACAGAGACATGTACATATATATCTACATTACACATACATACATATATATCAACAATCTCAGATATATATGTGATACCACTCTGATGGCAGAAAGTGAAGGGGAATTAAGAGGCCTCTTAATGAGGGTAAAAGAGGAGTCTAAAAGTTGGTTTGAAGCTTAAAATCAAAAAAGCTAAGATCATGACAATTGGTCCCATTACTTCCTGGGAAACAGAAAGAGAAGATGAAATGTCAGATTTTATGTTCTTGGGCTCAAAGATCATTGCAGATTGTGCCTGCAATCATGACATTGCTTTTTGGAAGTTTGCTATAGCAAATTGGACAACATACTAAAAAGCAGAGACATCACCTTGATGACAAAGGACTGTATAGTTAAAGCTATGTTTTTTTCATTAGCAGTGTGTGACTGTGAAAGTTTGGAGAATGAAGAAAGCTAAGTGCCACAGAGCTGATGCTTTCAAATGATGGTGTTGGAAAAGACTTCTCAGAGTCCATTCGACAATAGGGAGATCAAATCAGTTAATACTTAAAGAAGTTAAATCAGTACAACCTGGAAAGTGATGCTCAATATTGAATACTGAAGCTGAAGCTTAATTTTTTTGGCTATATAATTAAAGAACTAATCAGTGAAGATGAAATTCCCTGGAAAAGTTCCTAATATTGAAGACAAAAAGAAAGGGGAATGGCAGAGGATGTGTGTGTGTGTGTATATACATCTGCAGATTAAATATTAAAAAACAAATACAAATAAATACAAATTAGTTAAAATAAAGGAAGTCTGAGAGGGAGGGAGCTAGTTGTTAAAGGGATCAATAAAGACTTCACTTTATGCCACCACCTGGCAGTGGTACAGGGATGGTGTTGGCTTTGAACACTTACAAATGGGTATTGTTCTTGATTTGGGATTCCAGGTCAGAGGGGGAAGAGCTAAAATGAAGCTAGAAGCACCATTACCCCCATCCCTATGATTAGAGGGACTTACACTAATAGTTCTCATTTAAAAAAAAAATCCAGCAAAGAAGAAGAAAGAACCTAACCATAGAAATTTATAGAAATATGGAAGATTGCAATTCATCTTTAGAAGATGATATTGAAGTTAAAAAAAAAAACTACCCCAAAAATAATATTAAATGACCACCTGTTAAAAAGAACTTATAGAATTCAAAAACAACTTCAAAAATCAAATAAGAGATATTAAGGAAAAACTAAAATAAAGATCAACAAATTAGAACCATCCAGCAAAAACAAGATTATAAAAAGAAAGTCAACTAACTAAAAAAGGAGATACAGTCTTAAGAAGAAAATAATTCTTTGAAAATGAGATTTGGGCAAGGGAGAGCCAGTGAAGCTATAAGAGGCCAAGAAATAATAAAACAAAATATAAAAAATGAAAAAATAGAGAGAATAAGAAAAACAGATCTAGAGAACAGACCAAGAAGAGACAATATGAGAATAATTGCACCTGAAAGATGTGACAAAAAAGAACCTTGACACAATAATGCAAGAAATAATTAAAGAAAATTGTCCTTGAGTGATAAAACAGAACATGAAGGAGAAGTAGAAATAGAAAAATCTCTTACCAATCATCACCTCAAAGAGCTCCTACATGGAAAACACATAGGAATATTACTGCTAAATTTGAAAAACCCCAGGTAAAAGAGAAAAATTTCACAAGAAACAACAACAAAAATCAATTCAAGGGGGGCAAAGCCAAGATGATGGAGAGGACACACACATTTTTCTGAGCTTTTTTCTACTCTGAAACTATTTTTACAAAACTCAGCCTCGGAATTAGTTCTTGACTGTCAGAACCCACGAATATTGGGAATACAACACATTACCAACAGAAAATAATCTCAAAATTCACCAGAAAAGGTCTGGTTTTGCTCATGTGCGGGAACAGAACCGGGCTAGGCCAAGTGCAGATTCAGGCAGATAAGCGGTGAGAGCACAGAGAACAGTTCACGCTGAGAAGAGCAGAAGGGGGAGGAGTGTGGTCTTTGACAGCAAAAAATCTGTGGGGGGGGAGCTCTACCACAGTATGGGCTACTTTGCCCTGGCAGCAAGTCAGTAGATCAGCAGAAAAGCTATAAACACGAGAGTAAAGACTATAACCCCAAAATGCTAGAGTCTCTTGGGACCTGGCCACACCCACCCAACACCAGGAGGGACTCAGCACAGTCTCAGCGGGCAACTGCTGATCCCAGCACAGTCTCTGCCTTCTGCTGCCGCTTTGCTGATACTTCCTGTTGTCTGTTGAGGAAACTTGGTAACCCCTCATTGCCCTCAAAGCAGATTGCAGTTTTTTTTTTTTTTTTTTTTTTTGTTGTTGTTAAAATGAGTAAAAAGGCAAAGTGGGCTCTAACTATAGATAGCTTCTGTAATGAAAGAGAGCAGATTTCAAATCCTGAGGAGACTAAAAACAGGTTGTCTCTCGATGAAAACCCAAAGTTGGATATGATCTGGTCCCCACCACATAAGGCTCTCATAGAAGAAATTAAAAAGGCTCTTAAAAGAGAGCTAGAGGAAAAATGGGGCAAGGGAAGGGAAGCTTTGCAAGAGAGTCTGGATAAGGCATATAACTCATTAAAAGATAGAGTGGAAAAAGAAAACAACTCCCTGAATAGCAGAATTTGTGAACTGGAAAAAGAAAAAAACTCCTTAAAAAATAAAATTAGCAAAATGGAAAAAAAAGTTCCATAGAACAAAACAACTCATTTAAAAACTCAATTGGACAATTACAAAAATAAAATTTAAAAAGTAAATGAAAAAAATAATGAATTAAAAATCAGAATTGAACAAATGAAAATGAATGACTCAAGAAGACACCAAGAATCAGTCAAGCAAAACCAAAAAAAATGAAAAAAATGTTAAATACCTACTTGGGAAAACAACAGATCTGGAAACTAGATCTAGGAGAGATAATCTAAGAATTATTGAACTCCCTGAAAATCATGATTAAAAAAAGAGCCTAGACACTATTTTTCAAGAAATCATCAAAAAGAATTGTCCAATTAATTGTCAGAGAATCAGAAGGTAAAATAGACATTGAAAGAATTCATCAATCACCTATTGACAGAGATCCCAAAATTAAAACTTCAAGAAATATTGTAGCTAAAAATCAATAAAAAAGTTAGAGCAACAATTAGAATCATACAGTATTTATCAACAGCTGCAGTAGAAGACCATGGTCCTAGAATAATGTATACTGACAATTAAAAGAACTAGGCCTGTGGCCAAAAGTATCATATCCACCAAAACTAATTACAATATTAAATGGGAGATAAAAAGAACATTCAAAGAATTTGCATATATTCAGGACTTTCAACCAAACCTGAACTTAATAGAAAATTTGACAAGTAAGAGTCAATATCAAGATTATTTTTCAAAGGACTCAACAAGAATAAATTGTTTATGTTTTTTTTTTTTTTTAAACATGGGAATGTATGCCATATATTTAAGATTGACATCAGTAATTGGATAGCTCAAAAGAAAGATTGGGGCAGAGCTGAGTATGACCTAAATATTAAAAGCAAAACTGTCTAGGAAAAGGTAAAAATAGTAATTATGCTATATGGATGATGGAAAGAAAACAAACTGATACAGAGGCATTAGAGGAGTCAGGAGAGCTCATAGTTTTGAAAACCTACTCACATCAAGAATGGGTTAAATAGGAACAATACATATACATGCCATGAAGGGTATAGCACCCTCCAAAATGTATAAAGAAGTAAGACAGAAGGGAATAAGATAAAGTGAATTATAGAAAGGTGTGTAGATTTATGGCAGTGGAACAGGAAGTATAGATTGATGGGAAAGGAATAAAGAGGGAGGGAAAGAGTTAAAGTAGAAGAGTGAGCAGAGATGGGGAATAAGGGATATATACAAACATTGTTACCAGAATCAGGAGTAGAATTTATTAGGAAAAAATTTTTCCTAGTAATTATTTATCTCATACAAAGTCAAATGAAAAGATTCAGTCAAAAGAGGAAGCTACATTATGTCACCCATATTGATATTGTTTTAGATGCATATATCTGCAAATGTGTGTGTGTGTATATATATATGCATATCTATTAAGTGTGAATAGATAATATATATACATATATATTATATGTATAGGTATAAAAATAGATACACATATTTACATAAATTCATATATTTATACATATATGCATATGTGTGTGTGTGTCCATTCTTAATTATAGCCTACTTGAAATACTTGAGGGGGATGAAAGGGGATAAAAACATTAAGTAAAAAGTGCACAACTGAGGACCAAAGAATAACCTACAGGAAAGCAAAGAAAAGATGGACATTCATGAATATACTCTCTATTATTATTTATGCTTTCTTGAAATGGGAAATTTATTGTTACATATTTAGAGTCCTCCCTGATGTTTTGATGGGCACATGACAATGTTTAGTTTAATTTTCTTCTGTTTTTTTTAATTTTATATTTATTTTTAAATTGATAATATAAAATATGCATGCAGACATGGAATCTTTGAGTCATGTAATATGGAAATAATCTTATTCTCTAAATTATGATCCCAAGTGGCTTTCCAGATATTTAGGTCAATGTACATCTATCTCTACTAGCATTATATTAACATTTTTATTTTTCTTCAAATCTTCCAACAATAACTATTTTCTTCATTTGTCATTTTTGTTTATTTGATGAATATAAAGTGAAACCTTTGAATTATTTTGATTTGCATTTATCTTATTATTAGTGATCCAGAACAGTCTTTTATTTGACTGCAAATAATTTTAAGTTTTTCTTTGAAGACTTTTGTGTTCACATTCCTTGATTTCTTATTTATTGGGAATGACTACACACACACATGTATGTGTGTGTGTATTATATATGTATGTTGATTTCAAAGATATGTTACAAATATTAGATATGAAGGTTTTTTGTAATCAGGAATTTTCTTTCTTTTCCTATTTGCATTGTACAAAACTTTTTCATTTTCATGTAATTGAGAGGATCTATTTACATTTTGTGAACCTTTCTATTTTTTGTTTAATCAATACATTAACTAGTCATAGCTATGAAAGATACCTTGTTCTCTTTAAATGTTTTTTTTTTAATCATGTGTCATGTGACATTTTATATTCAGATCACATATCCATTTTGAACCTCCTGTGATATATGATATAAGATGTTATCTAAACTTCATTTATAACAAACTGCTTTAGAGTTTTCACTGAAATTCTTGTTTAATAGTGAATAATTTCTTTCTCCACACCTTATAATTTATGTTTTCAGGTTTACTTAATTGGGCTATTGTGTTTTTAGCATTGATCAACTTTTTGATTTTCAACTTATTGTAAATTATTTTGATGATTATTGCCTTATAATTTGAATCTATAAATTATGTTTTTTCTAAATTTCTATTTTTAAAAATGGATTCCCTCGAGAATCTAAATTTTTAATTTTTCCAAGTGAAATTTGTTATTTTAATTAGCTCTATAAAGGACCCTGTGTAATATGATTAGCACAATGTTAAATCTATAAATTAATATAGCTAGTATTATTATATAAACAAAGCTCAAATATGGACATTTCTCTACTTAGTTTTCATTCCTTGTTTCTTTAAAGAGCTTTTCATGTTATTGCTATGAATATTGAGAATGTATGGCTTTTTAGTTATTTTGAATAATATTTTCTTTAATTTTGTTTTTATTTGTATTTTATTATGGTTTTTTCTTCTTATTCCCCAAAGGTATTGTTTCAAAAAACTTTCTTGACATTTTCTGAAATTTTCTAAGTATACTTTTATGCCCTATACCTTGAGGTAATTTTATTTCTTCCTTGTTTTTTATTTTTTTCTCTTGTGTTATTACTTTTAGTAGCATTTATAGAATTATCCAATGCTGTAGAAATGAATACTTTTGCTTTATTCTTATATTTATTGAAAAATCTCCTAGAGTTTCTCAATTGTACATAGTAACATGTTAGTCTTACACACACACACACACATACACACACACATGTATTTTTCTATATTCTTTGTGCAGATATTCTTTATTAGGGATCCATGCCTTAATTTTTTTTTTAATGAATGTACTTTATATATATTAGGTTTTTTTGTAACTTCATCTTTTATTTTTTGAAACTTTTTTTTTTTGAGGAGATCTTCATTAGAAGGGAACTGATTAGGAATTACATGATCCCTGACTATACCTTTTTGCTATGATCATTCTACTTATTTTTCTATTATTGAACTAGTCTTATTTCCTTATTATGAACATGACAATCATCATTAATAATTTTGACGATATCATGCTTTGGTTGTTTTGCTAACATTTTATTTTTAAAATTTTTCATCAATATTAGTACTTTTGCTCTATAGTTCCCTTTCCCCCCTTCCCTTATTTTATTTATTTGCATCTCAAAAAGGTATTAAAGTAATTTTCTTCAATTTCAGAAAATAATTTTTATAGAGTATAACTTTTTACACATTTTGTTTAATTTCCCTATTGTTGCAGCCAGAGGTGAGATGAATGAAGCAGGAGACTCATAGAGTGTGAAAAGAGCTCCAGTTTATTAAGCCATAAGCCTTGCTGATAGACATTTTTGCAAGGGTGAAACAAGCACATGAACAGTAGGCAATCCCCAATCACCATTCAGAGAAGCAGCTTGTGAACTTTGAGTATTCATGGTATCTGCCAATGGGAAGAGAGCCGATCCAGCAATTTAGCAACTCGCTCATAGACTAGAGGCCTTGTCAAGGCATTCCTGCTCATGAGTAACTAGCTGTGACCCTCAGACCAACACCCATTTCCATGATCACAAATCATTGCTCCTTGATCAACAAGGGCATTTCTGCAATATGACAGAAAACTTATTGTGCAACAAAGGTCAAGGTGGTTTGGTAACTCCCTCTTGACAGAGTCCCTAGTCTAGCACTGTATAAAGCTTTTTAGATCAGGTTGCAGATATTTTTCAAAACTGCTACTTTTCCTACTCAGTGTTATACTATTGCTATCATTAAGACTTATAGAAGGTGATTATGGCTTGGATTTTATAATATTGAATGAAGTCTTCCTACAGAGAAAAGAGGAGGAATGAAAACTAATTTGGAACTTACTGCTACAATTTTTTTTTAATATGCAAATTGGCTTTCATCTTTTCTTATTTTTTTTTTTAATTTTTATTTAATAATTACTTTATATTGACACTTGTTTCTGTTCCGATTTTTTTTCCCCTCCCTCCCTCCACCCCCTCCCCTAGATGGCAAGCAGTCCTTTATATGTTGGATATGTTGCAGTATATCCTAGATACAATATATGTTTGCAGAACCGAACAGTTCTCTTGTTGCATAGGGAGAATTGGATTCAGAAGGTATAAATAACCCGGGAAGAAAAACAAAAATGCAGATAGTTCACATTCGTTTCCCAGTGTTCTTTCTTTGGGTGTAGCTGCTTTTGTCCGTCATTTATCAATTGAAACTCAGGTCTCTTTTACTGCTACAATTAATAGTGTTTATGGAAACACAATTATTGAACAAACAAGCCAAGACTGCTCAGGATACAGTCTCTGGAAATGAAAGACCTAAAAAGTAGGGATGTGCTAAGTAAAGGGATTTAACTGTTTGACTTGGTATCTAGAGTTTAATGGACCAGAGTCAGTAATAATGATCAAAAAAAAAAAAAAGCCAATCAAAAACCAGAAACACAATCAAATTAGTAGGAGATTGTGATAAAGAGATGAGACAAAGTCTGAAGTTTTGGAATCAGAGTTTTGATATCCCAGTAAAATTCCCCCAAATGGCAAATTTTTAAGCAGGGCTGGTATAGATAATCTCCCCCTAACACCCCTCCCCCCCCAGCCCCTGCATTTTTCTTTAGAACTCTTTTCTGCTGGAGAATTTCCATTACTACTGCTACCTTCATTAACTTCCATAACAATTATAGAATTTCTGTAGAGTTGGACATCTTAAAATAGAAACTATTGGATTATACATGCTTGATGACTATACTTAAATCATCTTATAACTTTCTCTTTTGTATGCTGAATGAACTTGAGTACTTTAACCTTTTCTCATTAGTCTGATTTTTACAGTCTTTTAGTCATCATTGACTTTCCTCTAAATCTTCTCTAGTGGTGTAGTTTCTCAGTAGAAAATGAAGATAATTCAGTAACAACTAGAGCCCCAAAGATATATTGTATCAGTGATCTTCACTAGGAAAAAAAGGAGAGAGCCATTCTTCAAGGAAAAAAATTTTATTGCCAAGCAATTTTTATTGCCAAGATGAAAAATTGAAATATTCACCATTTTAAATCTTGCTGAAGTTCTTTCATCTATCTATCATCTATTCACCCATCCATCTATCTGCATCTATATTAAAGACTGAATCTTGGTTAGTGTCTTGATTCTAGATGTCAGTATGTGATTTCATTGACTAAATCTTTGATTCTTCCTCAAAAAGCAAGACAGACAAAATTCAGTAATAAGAACAACATCACATTGTGTTTTATATTTTTAGAAGTCTTTTCTTCTCAACTCTTCTAGATAGATAGTAATACTGTTGTTTCTGTTTTATAGATTATGAACATGATATTTAGAGAAAGTGTATTTTTCCAAACTATCAATAAGCATCAATTAAGCTTCTTTTCCAGGCATTGTGATAGGTGTTGAAGATACAAACAAGAAAAAAAAAAAAAAGATCAGCTGCTGTTCTCCAGGAGCTTATATTACCTTTAGAGAGCTAGTCCATTATATTTATCCATATATTTACACACATATATCATATATAAACACATATATACATTACATATAAATTATATGTATATATATATACAATCTCTCTACATGGGTATGTATATTCATATACATATAAATGTGTGTTTATGTTCCTATACATATAATTTCATTTACATATAAATATACATGTGTGTATGTATGAATGTATATGTATGGATAGAGGGGTGTTGAGGAGAGATTTCTACCTAGTCTACCTAATGAAATCACAGAAAGGGGCAAAGATGAGATGTAAATGTGTTCAAATTTTTTATAATAGCTTTTTATTTTTCAAAATACATGTGAAGATAGTTTTCAACATTCACTCTACCAAAAACCTTGTGTTTCAATTTTTTCTCCCTCTTTCTCCTCTTCCCTCTCCCCTAGACAACAAGTAATCCAATATAGGTTATACATGCAATTCTTCTAAACATATTTCATTATTTGTCATGCGGCACAAGAAAAAATAAGATCAAACGGGAAAAAGGAGAAAGAAGAAAAAAACAAGCAACAAACAAAAAGGTGAAAATACCATGTTGTGATGCATATCCAGTCTCCATTGTTCTCTTTCTATATGCAAATGGCTCTATCAGAAGTCTGTTTCAAAAATTTTTTAAAATATGTCCATCCTCCATTAAACTCCTGCTAAAGAGAAGTTCTCTTTGATTATATTAGAAAAAAATTTCTTATTGGCTGGACAAGGATAACTAATATCCCCTGATGAATTTTAACAAAACAGAATATACTTTACAGATGCAGATAGAGTGTGGAGGCAAGAAGAAACTTCTAGGCAGGTGTCCTCTGCAGAAGAGAAGTGAACAGACAAGAGATTCATTTCTGTCAATTGTCAGATTATTAGAGATGTATTCACCCTACACCATATACCTTAAGGATATTGAGACACAGGGTACCTTTTAACTTGGGTATAGTAGACCTCCTTGGGTCAAGTTAGATAAGCAGCCTACAAGAATGATATTTAACTACATACAGAATAAATACAGCATAAATCCTGAGTAGTTAAGTATAAAGCAATTAAAGACAGTACTAGCTTCTAAGGGATCAAGAAAAATTTTATATATTGGATGGTGCATAAACTAAGTATTGAAGGACTCAGGGGATTCTAAGCAATGAGGATAGAATGTATTGTAAGAATGAGGGCCTGGCAGGTACCAAGGCTACCTTTCAATATGATAGAGATTAAGTGATGTGTGAAGAACAGAAAAAGTAGTTTGGCCAGACCATTGTTTGGGAAGAGGAGTAATGAATGCATAACAAGCCTCAAAAGGTTATGTTAGCTGATTATGTAATATAAACTATCATATATAATATATTAATATTAATTATTATATAATATAACCATCAAATTTATATAAACTTATATATTATAATGTATTTATATAATATATTAACAAACTATTATATTTCATAACTATTAAACTATTAATATAAACTATTAAAGGTCAGAGTCAGGATGGATGTTAAGTCCTTGGGCTTCAAGTACAATGCTGGTTTTATTAGCTTGCTTTCCATTTGCTTATGGCCACTAATGGCCTTTTCCTGAGCAGAACATTTTATTTAAAACAGATGTTTACTTTTAAAAATAGAGTGAAAACAAAACTCCTATTCCTGATTTGAAGATTTTGATACACATCATATGGGTCAGTTCTTGTCCTGATACTTCCAAACAACTGCTGAGCCTTCTTAAGATTTTATCTTCCTCCTTTGTATAATGTACAGGGTAGATGTCATTACCTCCTCAATTATTTCAAGTTTTGAAGATTCTAGGCTGAGAGCATTGGTGGCAAGAGGGACATCACTTCTGATATTGCCCAGTATGCCACTGGAATTAAATTTAAGATCAAGAGTATTTTCAAGCCAAGATCTTTATAAATTTAGTTTCCTTCAGTGTGTGTTTAAGTTTAGCTGTTGTTTTGTTTGTCCATTCTCAAAGAGTACCATGACATCAGGGAGGTGATACCATAATATTCAACTGAATTGGATTAAAGTGAGGGAGAGCTATGCAAGGTCACCTGCCTCATTTTCCCCTCCAGAGCCATCTGGGTCCAGTGGCCAGATAGATTAAGAGAACTGGACATAACCCTGGATAAAATGAGAGACCTTGGCCTTTTTAAGCTAAGGTCTTCAACAAGTCTCACTTTGATTGAAGCCATACCCATTCAGTGATTAAGGCTAGGTAGCAATTGAGGCAAAAAATCTGCCCTTTCACCTGGTCCAATAAATCTAATTTAGCAATCATTTTTTTTGTCTGATAAGTTTAGTTTTTTTAATTTATCAATGAGCTACTTAGTTCTACCAATAATTATAATCATATTTTACATATACACATATAAAATCTGCTTAATAAGTTTCAATGCTTCTCTATTGTCTATAGAATAAAATACAAAATTCTGTTTAAGTAGAGCTAGATTACAAAAGAGTTTTTAAATACCAATTTTTGGGAACTGCTTTCATATTATTTCCTCTCAGGGGCCTACTTGCTATTCCCTATACATGACATTTTATCTCCTACCTACATTGCTTAGCACAAACTATCCCCAATGCCTGAAAATGTCTCCTTGTAGCAGTCATTGAACATCACTGGGTCTCAGTTTTCTCATTTATAAAATAAGGAATTTGGATTAGATGAACATTTAATTTTAAAGCTATGATCCTAATGTCTCTTCAGTCTCATGGAATGGAATAGCTAATTCAACTCTGTGAAGGCTAAACTTATGCTCTTTCTACAAGTTCTTTCCTGTTTGCTCCAGTTAATGCTTTCCCAAATCAATGAAATTATACACTGTGTGTATGTGTGTAATTGTATAGGTATGTGTACATATTATGTCTCTCCAGTAGAATGTGTTTCTTAAGGAAAAAGGCTGTTTCATTTTGTCTTTGTTTTTACAGTGCCTATCATAGTATTGGGGGCAGAAGTTATTAAATATTTTAAAATTGATTTTAATTTAATAGATATTGTGGGCTACAATGTCTAGTCTGTTTCTTTCTTATATTTTGTGAACGCCATGAGCTTGAATTTGCCTGATTGTCACATACCCTCAAAGAAAAGTTAAGAGGTGATGTTTTTTGTTATTATTAATTAAAAATAGCTTCATTTAGTCAGAACTATTTGTAGGTTCATAACATACTCTAATAACTAATTATAAAAAATAATATTTCCATTGTACTTTATGGTATAAAAAAGCTTCCTTTTAAATAATTGTTCATATAGACACATATTATTAGGTATTCAGAGAAATGTAAGAAAAAAGGTTCTTAATGTTACTTAAATTATGTATATTATAAATAATTTGAGGTACCATGGATATTATTATGATTATATTATAGGATACCATCTTTTCACTCTTTAGCTGGGGAATTCATTGGTCTGGTTCCATTTGTCCTACTCACAAAAGCTTTGGAGTTAAAATAATGACAGAAATTAGAGTGATTGTACTTGGCTCTGGGTCTTTGTATGTTTTTTTCTTTTTAGCTTTTTGGATCATACTTCAGAAATGAGGTAGTCATTTCCTGAGGAGATTTCTTCCCTTAGAAAGTATAAAGGAGATGGGATTGCCTAAATGAGGGATCAATGATCAGCCAGTCTTTCCTGTGATCCTGTTTCCTTCTCAAAACTTACTATCCCAGAGGAAAATCTAGATACTTGTCAGGACACATGAAATCTTCAGTCACTCTATTTATTCCCTTTAGGAATTTTATCTAGCCCAAGAGTAGATCTTGTGGAGAGTACCCTGGGATTTTGGCTTGCCCACATATTAAGGGCTTGAGCTATCTGCTCTTGAAAGGAGTTGTGACTGCAAAGACTGTTGTTCAATTGGTGAGTTGTGTACTATTCTTCATGACCCCATGAACCACTTCTCACCAATACTGTGCATGTGCTTTTTTTTTTTTTTTTTTTTTTTTTTTTTTTTAGCAAAGATACTAAAGTGATTTGCCATTTCCTTCTTCAGTGGTATAAAGCAAACAGAGATTAAGTATTTTGCCCAAGATCACACAATTAATAAGTGTCTGAGACCAGATTTGAACTCAGTTCTTTTTTACTACAAGACCATTCTCTATCTCCTGGGCCACATAGCTGCCTCTAGAATTTTGTCTGGCTGCAGGATAAGTGTCTGCTGACTCCTTCTGGGAACACTTGTGAAGTTTTTATCTGCACATAAAAGTTTTGGACTGTCTGATTATAAAGGGAGTTGTAAACACAAAGCCCTTAATGAATGCTTAATGCTTTTTATTTCTATTTCTTTTTCAATATTATTTTAAAGGAATAAATTCCAATAAAAACAAAACAACAAGAGAGATATGGAATTTTAACAGTGAATGGGAACATCACAAAAGTTTGACTGGATAAATCCACATATCTTGTAAATCCTTAAAGTAATGAGATGAGTACTGCCCTACATGAAAATGGCAGCATTGTGGAAGGGTAGCATCTGTGGTATAAGAGCCACAGAGAGCTTTACATTAGTTCACTGTACTTTCTGATATAGGGAAGAATGTATAACTGGTGAGAATCAGTATGTACCTGACAGTGTTTGGTCATTATTCCTGAACAGTTTCTGAAAATTAGTCAACAGTACTTCCTGTAAGTAAAAATTATTTTTATTATGAAGAATAATCATTTTAAAACCAGCAAGATCTCCTGGTAACCATATAACAGCAAAGAACTTGAAAAAATGCCCCAGAATGTTGGGTTTCCTTTGTTAAGTTTGTGAGAAAACATGATGAAGGATGACATAGGAAAGGTAGGCATGGATGGACTATGCTCTGAATCACTAGAGAGAAGATGCACAAAGATGAGATCATAGATCCATTAAATGATGAAATATTAGAATATTAGGAAGGCTAATTCATAGACAATGTAAACAATTTTATAAAAATTTCTCTGTTGCTCATCGTAGATTATGAAACAACAAGTGTATAATAATGGTAAACTACCAAAAAGCAAACAACATCCTCCTACCCTCTGAAAAAAATCACCTAATTCTAGAATCAGAGGTTTTCCATACATAACCTATATCTCTAAATAGAATATGAGTTCCATAAGAGTAGAAATTGTTTCTTTTTTTTTTTTTAACCCTAGCAGACCTAACTCACTGTTAAATAGTAGGTATTTAATAATGTTTACTGATGGGTCAGTTGATTAACCTAGGTTCAATTCTTACCTCTGATTTTTATTCTCTGAATAACTTTGGACAAGTCATTACATTTCATCCATCTATTAAATGAGGCCTCTCATTTTTTTTAGAATTCTACACTTATAAGTTTATATACATATGTGTGTGTGTGTGTGTGTGTGTGTGTGTGTGTGTATGCAAAGGAAAGAGGAAACAGAGTGAAAGAATTCACTAGAATTTGTCATTTTGAGCTATATATAAAAGGGGGGCTGATTCTCATTAATATGATTTCTCTTTTTTTCAGGTACATTGGAGATAGTTATCAAAGGTCACCCATACATATTATACTTTTACTTTCTGCATATTCAATTTCATTCAACTTCTCCCTCAATCTTCCCCACTTCACAAAAAGATGCCACCTCCATTAATATCCCATCTTTCTTTTCCTTTATGAAATAATTAAATTTAATGTAAATCAATAGTTTTTTGCTTGGAATAAGTGGAGTTCTCTGCAGAGCAGAATGTCATATAGAAGCAGCATCATTCTGAAAAGCAACAACAGACATCTTAAAACATTGAGATAAATTGATTATTTGGCATTTGTTTCTATAACTATCTTTGAATCCAAGTCCTGGATAAAGACCTTTGGGTATATGAAAGAAAAAGGCAAGCAAGCAGGGTAGAATAACTCATAGAGAAGAAAATGGGGGAAGTATCTTCCAGAGAGGTTCATAGAAAATACATTAGCAAGTTGATCACATAAAGAGAAAGCTGAATACATTACTAATGAAAAAGATGGGAAAAGATTTTAGATAAGTGTGACAATTTTCTTATAAAAAAAGCAATATGGGAGATAAGCTGTTAGCAGGAAAAGTAAATAAAAGGAAAGGAAAGATAAGTTATTGATTATCTGCTTTCTGTTGTAGTAAGGATATAAAACTAATGTAGTTTCTAAATGTTCTTTTAGCAGGTTTATGGGAATTATAAGATCAAATAATCCAAAATAGTCATGAAGTAGAGATCCCTAATTGCATATTTTCCTTACAGTAGAGATTGAGAAGAAAAGATAAAAAGCTTAGAGGATAAAAGAGTTTTAAACTGTTAAAGTGTTATGAAACTTTTGCAGAATACTTTGTTTCTTCCTTTAGTTAATGGGTTGACAGCTTATTTATATTTATATCTATATCTATCTATCTATCTAGCTATATATAATGGGTTGACAGCTTATATATATACATATATATGTGTGTGTATGTATAATATATACATATAAGTAAGTTCTGCTTACTTCAGTTGGCATCACTTCATCTGTCTTCCCATTTTTCTCTATATTTTCTACATTCATTACTTCTTAGAGCTCAATCATATTTCATTACATCCATGTAGCACAGTTTGTTTAGCCATTCCCCAGTTGATGATCACCTGCTTTATTTCTAGTTCTTTGCTACTACAAAAGTTGATTTTGACATCTTTTTAAAAAAAAAATAACTTTTCTGAAAAAAAAAATTCAAATCCACAGATTCTATTTCCCCCAAAATGCTCAGTGGCAATCCACTGCCTGTAGGGAAAAAAAAAAAAAAACAAAAAACAAAAAAACAAAAAAAAACCAAACTCCTCTATCTGGCATCCAACACTTTTTAGAACCTGGTTTCATTCAACCTATCCCTTCAACCTTATTTCATATTGCACTCTTTCACTTACTTTTATGTTCCAACAAACTGCATTCTACCTCTTCTGAATTTCATCCTACCCTTTATATATTTGTTCCCTTTGCCATGTTTACAATGGATTCCTATCTCCTCTCCTCTTTCTCTTTTCTTGGGGCCTAGTTTAGGGCTGTCTTCTTCATGAGTCCTTTCCTGTGCAACCCTCTATCCCACATAGAAGATGAAGAAGAAAGACAGTTGATTGTATATTTTCTAACTGGAAGAGCCAGGAAAAGCTCATGTAAGGAGACTCTTGTGCTGTATCTTGAAGTTTGCATATAGATAGAATCAAAAGTTAGAAATTCAAGGGAAGAGGCATTGCATGACCAACAAAATATATAAAACAAAGACATAAAAGGGAGAGGAGAACTGCTTTTTAAATGTCTATTCTTTTCCTTGGAAAAATAATGTCTTTTTTATTACTTATTATTATTATTATTACTGTAATTGCCACAGGATTGAATAGGAGAAAATATCTTAAGACTTGTGTACTATATTCAGGAATATATTGAGAGTACCATAAATAAAAAAATAAAATAAGATGTTAGGAAATATGTCAAATACACGCAACATCAAAAACACACAACAAAGAAGGGAGATTATTTGTCAGTGACAAGAAAGAAAGTTTCCAGAGGAGTGACACCATTTTTACAATTATGATCATAGCTACATATCCATGCAGCTGTAAATATGGGTAGAGCCATTGCAGCAAACAATGCCTTCTATCCCATAAAATGCAGAAGTACCTCATAGTTTGTCAAAGTCATTCATTTGTGCTCTGCTCCAGTCTAGGTGGATCAACTTCAAAATTCTCAGTATCTCCATCTGTTCCATTCTTTCTAATGGTTAGATTTCTCTTGGCTTAACCTATTAATATAATTTCTATTCTTCTATGATTAAGGGCTCAGTAGTGAAGACTGAAGTTCTTTGTCTTTGTTTTTAACATTTCCTTTTCTTGTATTTGACTTATAAAGGGTGAACTGGCCCTATAACTTCCTCAGGTATTGGGGTATGGTTAGATTGTGTTGTCATGAATCAAATAGGAGGCAAATTGTGAGGCTTTGTCATATATGACAGAAAAAAAATAATGGCTGAGGGGTATTGAAGCTTTTGTTCAGGATATCCAGAAGGTTTTTGAAAACACTCATTAGATAGAAATCCCAATTTTGAAAATTAAGAGATTTTGTCAGGATTACAAGTTAATTACTAAGTTAACATCAAAATCTTCCTCAAAATGAAGTGATCCTCACAGGCCAACTAGTGAAGAAACTACATGACCTATAAAAAGATGAATCTTGATGACAGTCATCTTATTTCCAGTCTTTATACAGAAATAAATGAGAGCTGAAAATCCACCCACTTCATCAGACTACTAACTAGAGGTTAGTATGCTATCTATAGGTGTGGAAGAATAATACCTTATTTGTATACAGGACTTCAGAGATGGCACAGTAGACAGCATATCAGGCTGGAGTCAGGAAGACTCTTTTCCCTGTGTTCAACCCTGGCGTCATATTTATTAGCAGTGTGACTCTGAGCAAGCCAATTAACCTTGCTTGCCTCAGTTTCCTTTTATGTAAAAAATGAGCTAGAGAAGGAAATGCAAACTACAGAGAAGGAAATTACAAGATACTACAGTATCTTTGCAAGAAATGGGGTCACGAAGAGTTGGATATGATTGAAATGACTAAACAACTATAATAACAGGACTATATGATTAACAAAGCACTTTTACATATGTTATCTCATTTGACAACCCTGCAATACATGTTATTATTACTACCATTTTACAAAGGCCTAGAGTTAAAATGATCTGTCAAGATTCTCAAAGTTGGAAAATGTCCAAGAAAATATTTGAACCAAGATCTATTTTAATGTGGGTCCAGCTTCCTCTCCATCATACCAAGCTGCCTCTGTAACTTTTATAAAATGAAATTAAACAAGGAAGAAGAGAAAAGAGTTTGAGATTGACAGACTTTCATAGAATGTTCCAAAGTTTGAGTAAGGACATTAGCCAGTCTAAATACTTTACTAAAATCTTTCTGACTAAAGCACATCAAAGTACAAGAAAATCAAGTGAGGTGGAAATTTTTTTTCA
The DNA here is from genome assembly GCF_016432865.1 of Antechinus flavipes. Lineage (NCBI taxonomy): Eukaryota > Metazoa > Chordata > Mammalia > Dasyuromorphia > Dasyuridae > Antechinus > Antechinus flavipes. The sequence continues at coordinate 393,801,864 of NC_067398.1, forward strand.
GTGCTGTAGCCATTGGGGTAATAAGATTTGAAACTATATCATATGAAAAAAGTTTGGGAGATATGATGGTGGTCTCTAAGTATTTGAAGGAAGATCACAAAGAAGAAGGATTTAGCTTATTTTGCATGACCCCGGAGACTAGAACTAGGAGCTATGGGCAAAATTAAAAAGAAGATTATTTCTAATCAATTGAAAAAAAAAAAACCAAATTTTATTAACTAGAGTTGAACAGAAGTGGGCACAGGTTATGGCCTTGGTAGGGAATGAGTTGTTCATCATTGTTATTCATCAAATACTAGATGACTGCTTGTCATGGATGTTGAAAAAGGAATTCCTGCTCAGGAATCATATAAGCCCAGAAACCATCTAATTCTGATATTTTGTGCTTCTTAAAAAAAGATTTAGTTTTCCATTTGTATTCTTTATCTCTGACTTTTTAGGGTGCACATTCCAGTCTATTTACACAAATTATTTGGCCTAAATTTCCCTCCTTCTTTTTGTATTGATCCACAAAGATATAGAGAAATAGGAGAAGTTGTTAATATCCCAGACTTGACAGAATCAGGAGAGTAAAAAAGAACAGATCACCAAAACTTTCCTTCCTCTTCCAGATGTTACTTATCCAACCCCCAGAGGAAACATTGTAACAACTATGGGTCAGGCTGACCAAATTTATATGAGATATGAAAAAACCTAAAATTCACATCAACACACTTTATTACAAGCAGCTTTGGGAGAGTGGGGGTTATAGTGGCCTAAACATAGCAAATATTAAAACACACACACACACTATTAGGACTATCAACTAAGAAGGCCACCGAGGAGCAAAGGAACTCTGAGAATAGAGTAGTAAGAATTTTCTGATGCACAACAGCTGTATCTGCTTGCAAAAGAAATGGAGGCCAGATCTCCACCCTACTACTCCCACTAATGCCATCTCACCCCAATCTTCCATTCCTTCTTGAAAGCAACCCTGTGAATCCCAGCTTCAGGTTTCTGTAAAGTGAGTTTTTCCATTCCCCTTGATTCTGAAATGTGATCATGTGCAGTCTGATCTAAGTGAAGTTACTGGCAGCTTTGAATACTAAAATGACTCTACATCCCTGAGGATGCGCTGGCTCTCTGAACCCTGAACAAATGAAGCCTTTGGAGGGGATTTTGGAAATACAACAAACCTTTTGAAGCATTTTCCTGATTCTTCATAAGTCTGTGCAGAGTAGACTTTACACCCCGGTACCTTTATGGAGAGGCAGCTGCAGGGAGGAGTTCTCATGTGATATAATGCAGAGTAAAGGGAATTTGGCATTCAAGAGTACTGTTTATAGAAAGATATAAACCATGTCAAACCAGCCTCTGAAGCATGATTAAGAGCAATTACTTCAAGCTGCTTGATCCATGAACCACACTTCAGGAAAACAGAAGACTTCATGAGGGGTCATGAGTTTCCTTGTAAGGTCAAAGAACTCACTGGGATAGTAAGTCAGTCAGATTCCAATGTCTAGGGGATTTTTTCTTCTAAAATTAAAATAAGTATATTCCATCATATCTGGTGCTGTTTCTAGTGATTCTGAGACTTTGACACTGCCTGAACTTCTTCTCTATAGGGAATATGGAAATCATCACAGAGGTGAATAATCATATGGCTCTGTAATATTTGTTCGCTATCCAATATCCTCGGTCCCCACAGTCTTGGCAAAAGACTCACAGTCTATTGAGGAGGGTGAAATATTATGGAATCCTAGGAAAATCTAAAAAGTGTTGGTCCATATATAGTATGGCACACAGAAAAGCTTCTTGATCAATGCACTACATCCTGGGAAAACAGAACACTTCACAATGCGCAGGGGCCAGACTGGCATAGTGCTAGCACTAGGCTAGGTTCCTAGAATGAAAAAAATGTAAATCACAGCATTTGAGCAGTTTGTATTCAATTAGAAAGAATAGCAAAGTCTGATTTTCCCATGAAGACTTGAGAAGTTTGAGGAAGACATGAAACAGTAGCAGTAGTAAATAGTAAATAAGTGACAGGTCTGCAGCAACCTGCTTAGTGAGTTTAAAAAATAATCAATTTATTAATAGCATTGTCCTGGCAAAAAGGATACTGTAGTTTAAGTTTTAGGGTACAAATCAATAAGAAAAGCTTTATTGATTTTACAGTTAATAGGGAAGGAGAGACACCAATTGACTCAGAGAGCAAACTTTTGCAAATAAAGTAGACTCTCTACTAATGAAATGAAGAGGTAAACATCAAGGATATTTATTCCGACTTATGAATTCTTGCTAAGCACAAGGTAGCAAGGTGCCATATAAAGAGAATATGTTGTTCTCAAAAAGGGGTTTTATAATATCTTATAGCCTAGTATGTCTTTGTGAGTACAACACTGGTTATAAGAATATATAACAAAGGTCTTAAGTCAGGGTTTTGGATTTAAAATAGATGTCTAGTAATAAAAATAATATGCTATACATATAATAAATACACATTTAGCATATTTTTTCATTATATACTTTTAACTTATCTTTGCAAACAGACAGGCATAAATGTAAATCCAGACACAAGAAAGAAAATGTGTTTCTTAATTATACTGAGATAGAGACTAGTTCTAAAACGGAGTTACTCTAATTTCAAGGAAAAATAAAGGGGCCCTTCTTTGCCTTCTCACTTGCAAGTAATAAGTGGATGTTGTGAGTTATTTCCCCGAAAGATCACATTTTAAAGACATATGGCTTTTATGGATCGATGACCTCATTGATATGTGTACTCCCCTAACTGGTGCAGATAACAACCCATTCATACCTTCTCATCTTGTGCATTTTCCTGTCCACATCTTTCCATAAATCCACCGAATGGAATATATCCAATGCAGCACTGGCATCTTTCTCCCAGATCTTTTAAAATTTCATGGATTCCAGTGAAACCCTCAGCCTGCTTAATTCTTGCTCTTACAACAGAACCAATCCATTTCCTTTCCTGATAGTCCAAATTAATATGTACAAGTCATCATTGGTAAAATGCTGTAATCTACTTAAATTCACAAAATTTTCCATGGGTCTTTGACTCACCCACTTTGTTTCTTCTCAGATAATGGTGCTTTAAAATCTATAAGATTATAATATCATCTGTAGATTATTAGTGTTAAAAGCATAGGTTTTCATAGCAGTGAACACTTTAGGATTATTGAAAGCACAGTGTTAGTTTCCTGAATGGATCCAGCTCATTCTTCCTATTCTATTGTTACCCTAACTCAATAGTCATATGTTGTTCACGTCTAAAATACATTTGTACTGATATCCTAATTTGATGCGCTGGATTTCCACTTATACTTCATAACATGAAATATATCAGTGTTTCATTCATTTGGGCTATCTTTTGTATATTACTGGCAGGAAACTGATGGATAAGTTAAATAATTTAAAATAAATCTTATTAAATTCTTATTTTAGGATATGTATCGCTCCTATAACTAATAAAATAGAAATTAATTAGAAGGATTTTTTATTTTTGAAATTTTATTAGATCCTAAATTCTCTATCAGATATTAGATTATATAAATCTGGAAATCTGAAATTATCATGATTATTGTCATTCAGGGAAGAAATGGCTCCTGTTCAGTCTAGCTCCTATAGCTTTTGTCCAAAGGATCAACCCTCTTGGTAATTATTTTTTCAGATGCTACAGCCCTTGCCTTCTCAGAATCACAGATACTGAAGATCTGAATATAAGGGAATTCTTGCCAAAAAAGTCAAATGGTTTGACATCAGAAATGGGTATGGTTTTACCAAAAGAATTCATTTCCATTTGCTTTGTTGCTGCAGCCTAAGGACTCATGGGCTTTCCATTTGATTTGTAGTTAAAACTATCTGTATGTGGTGTCTTCCTCTCTTACAAGGTGAGCTCTTTGAGAATAGTGACTGTCTGGCTTTATTATTTACATCTTCAGACTAGTGCTTCATATATAGTTGATATTAATAAATGCTTTTTAATTGATTGATAAAACTTTTTTTGGATTATTTGGTTGATTTTTAAAATCAAGCAATTATTTTTTTTAATTAAAAAAAAAGAACAGACAAAAATCAAATCAAGTTGAATTAAATAAGTACAATTTATTTTTCAACATCTTGTACAAAATATCACACTTGAGAAGGTTAAAAAAATTTCTATATTATCATCCAGGAATTCAAATGCAAGGAATGTTTGATTTAAGTATAAATGGCCCAGATACCATTATTATACATTCACTTTGTAAATGGAAATGATACATTTTGTAGATTTTATTGGTTGAAAAATAGTTGCTATTTTGGCTTCAAATCATATCTTAACCATTAGCTTTATGATTCAAGAAAGCAATAGTAATAATTGGTCTTTTTAATTTTAATTTTATTTTAGGTTCCCAAAGACAAAACACTAGAAAGTCCAGTTATTCCAAGGTGGGAAAATTTCAATAAGTTTTTATTGCATAACTTCTAGTGAATATGGAGTCAGCCTGAGGAAAGTCTATGTTCCACTCACACTGACTAAGACAGAATACTTGATTACAACAGGGCTTCCTAAACACACTTCATCTTCAATTGCAATACTTGGAATTTCTAGTAGCTTTCAAGAGTCTACTGAGATACCATCTCCCTCAAAAATCTTCCTTATCCTCAATACCCTCTCTGATGGTTAGTATTCATACCCTTGAAATTACTTTGAATGTGGCTTAGGTAAATATTTTACTTAGATTTAGATATTTACTTTTTCAATAGATTGTAAGCTTCCTGAGGTTAGTCTATTTTTATTTTTTTCTTTGTTTTCCCACAGCCTGGAGTCAGGAAGAACTAAGTTAAAATCCTGCCTTAGGCTCTTATTAGTTGGACAGTGATGGGCAAATACATCACTTAAACTCTGTTTGACTCAGTTTCCTCATCTATAAAAGATAATAATATCATTCACTTTCCAGGGTTGTTGTGAAAATTAAATGAGGTAACATTTGTAAAGCTCTTTGCAAAGTATTATTATTTTCATCACCATCAGTAGAATTAGTCTGAGAAAGTATTTCAGTGTTTGGTATCTTATCTTGCCAAGTAATCTTCAGTATCATCCTAAGACAAATCAAATGGGAATGATTCAGTTTCCTGACATGATAATGAGATAACTGTCCATGTTTCACAGGCAAACAATAATGAACTCAGTACAAGGGTGCTATATACCTTCAGTTTGGTAGTCATTCTAATATTTCTCCTCTCCCACATTCCTTTGGAACCTCCTGAACATGAAGTTAACTCTGACAATCCATGTGTCAATCTCATTATCAGTGTGTATATCACTGGGAAGTATACATCAATATAAGCATTCAAACTCTACTATAGAGAGTACAACTTTATTGAGTTGGCTATGTTCAAATGCCAAATATACACTTTGGCAAAAAGACTATTTTGTGGAGAACTCATGCAGGGCAAGTGCTCATATGATGGTCAGAAAAAGTGATACAAGGATACTCTCAAGATATTTCTTAGAACTTTGGAATTGATTGCATTATTTGAGAGGCCCTGGCACAATACTGCCCAGCATAGAGTGCCCTTATCAGAGAACGTGCTATGCTGTATGAGCAAAGCAGAACTCAGAAGAACCATGAGATGCCTACAATTAGAGGATCCATCCAAAATATTAATATGGACTGTTTGTGCCTGACCTATGACAGAGCATTCCAAGGTTATATTGGTTTGAACAGCCAAGGTCGGTTACACTGTAATTTAATTCTTACATAATGATGTCATTTTGGTCCTCTTTGAGAACAAATGACAACAACCAAAGAAACCATCATTATCATCAATCAACTTCATTAACAACCTAGTCTTCTATATAATTTCAAATGATATATAACTCATTTGAATGCTAGACTAGGAGTCTCAGGATAAATGGAAGAAACACCATGATTCACATGGGGCAAAATTCCTTTCTTGACTTTCTTTTTCTCTAGAGATCACAACAGAACTTAGTTTTACTTTACATGACAAAGTAACAGTTTTCCTGTGATTTCAAAGAAAAGATAGAAATTTTTTTAAAAAATACCTAGTCCAATAGACATAAAATACTTAGTAAAATAGTATTTGTTTAGCTTTGTATGGCTTTGGAAAGTGCTTTACATCATTTAAATTAATTAATGGTCACAACAACCCTGTAAGATAGGTTTATTCATTTTGCAGATTAAGAAACAAGTAAGTAAAGGAAGAGATGTAGCGTGCCTGGAGTCACATAGTCACTACATATTTGAGATAGATTTGGAATCAGGTCTTCCTAGTTTCAGGTTCATCACTCGATCCACTATGTTAACCTAACTGCCTCAGTTACTAGATATAGTAGGGAGCCAAGAAGATCTAGGTTCAAATGTAATGAAGACTAACTGTGTGACTCTCGGTAAACTAGCTAATCTCTATGTACCCCAGGCATCATCCAAAATTTATGATTAATGCATATCTTTGAAGAAAGACATGAAATAGCTCGTCCTTCTCCTATATTTGCATATGTCTAATGCTGGATATAGCCTGAGAAGTCCCATGTTTTTAAACTTAATTACACATTTTCTAGTTCCCATAAATTGTTTATTTCCATGTAGTCTACCAGTGGATTGTCTCTCAGTCCTAATCCACTTTATAGATAAGAGTGATTAACAGCTTTCTTAAAATCTTAAGAGAGTAACAAGGTTGGTTATGATAACTGAATAATCTCAGCACATCAGTCCTCGATAGGGTGTATTGTTGGAAAAGTCATAGGAGCGTTACTAAAGTTACTACTTTATCACTTTATGTTATTTTAGGGATTTAGTATTTTAAAAATTCTGTTAAAATTACTTAAAACAAAACACTTATAATCCACAGGTGTCATCTTCTATTTTGTTTAAAAGAGTAAACTGATATGTATAGGAAATAAACATATCTCTTTATATCTGTATAAACTGTAAACATGTAATCCTAGAATAGAATCATGATTTATCCCGCTCAGCACTCCCTGAGAATGACACCAACTGGCCAACTGAGATCAGAAAATCTCTGCAGGTGAATTACCAGATATATATGTAAATCTAAGTCAGAAAAAAAGCCAAGATGAATTCATCTTCTAGACTAACTTCTTTCACAATTTTCACAATAAAATTTCAGAATAAAGTAACAGAAAACACATCAATTAAATGGTTTTATAGAATTGTCCACCAAAGTAAGTTAAAAGAGAGACTTCTCTGATCTCATTGAAGTATAATTTATGTGTCTAAGGGGGGGGGGGGGGAGAGAGGGAGAAAATGCTACTAAACCAAATCATGTAAAATATTTTATTAAGTATCTTGATGCAATATACTATGTTATTATGAGTTGGAAATCAATGTTGTCCAATTGGATACTTCATATATCTTTTTAATAATCTGCTATGAAAAATAGAGCTTAAATAATACAAAAGTAGCATTCTATCACTTTTGACTTTAATTAAACTCATTTGATTCTATAAGTCATATAAATTAGCTATTATTGATCTTTTTTTTGAGCTATTTCTGAATTTTGCTGATTTTTAAAGAAATTGATAAAAGTAGCAAAGCTGTCCACTTTGCATTATGGTTGTGTTTTTACTACTCTTAAATTGTTTTGTGATCTGCGAAAATATTAATTTGATGATATTTACAGTGAAAATTATGAGCAGCCTATAAAAACACAATTTATTTTGAATTAATGACAAAAGAACACAATTATCCTGACCATATCCCTAAGAAATCATAGTCCTGTTCTGGTCTTTTTAGTGATTTCAGGAGAGGAGAGGAAATTAATTTTAAGAGTCTTTAATTTTAAAAAGTACCCTCTGTCTTTGACTCATTCTCTCTTTGCACTGTTTCTCTGTCTGTCTCTGTCTATCTCTTTTTCTGTCTCTTCCCTCCTCCCACCTGTATTGTGTATATGTGTGTGTGTGTGTGTGTATTGAAAAAGCAGTGAAAGGGGAAGTAGTCTTTATTCTCTGCCTAATAAGTCTTGTGTCCCTTTGACTTCATGCTAAATTCCTACTTGCCCTTTAAAAATCCATTTCAATCTATAGGATTCCTTAATATCCCCCCATCAGTAACAAACCCTCAGCTTTATTTTCTACCTTAAATAGCACTCTGTTCTTAATGAATTTGACATGCAATATCCTGTGCTCTTTCCATCTATTAGAATATAGTCTTTGTGAAGGCAATAACATATCTCATCTAAACTTAATACCCAATCAAACTTATTCAACAACTTTCACAGTGGTATATATACAACAGATCCTTAAAATATTTGTGAATTATTTATGAAATTATAATGAATGATTGATCTATTGAAAGGTTTACCTAACATTTTCAAGCAGAGCTCAAGTGCTATATCCTTTAAGAGGTATATTTTGATTTCCATAGTGCAAAGACCTTTTCACAATATTATGTTTTCTATTTGATATATTTATTATATTAAGGAAGAACATAACCTTCTTGAGATTGGGCACATTCTTTTCCTTCCTTCCTTCCTAGACTAGAATAATCCTAGTCTCCTGGCCTGCCAACCATTGAGCACTTCCAACACACATATTATTTCTTGCTGAACTTAAATCATCACTTGAGGTGTGTTGGCAAGAAATATATTCAGTAAATCCTTAGAACTTTTTCCTTAAAAAAATTAGAATATCACTGAGATTTTAAAATGCCATGTACATGTTTGTGCAATTATTAGCACACAAAAAACCCATTAAATGGCGATACTTTCAGCAGCTGACCTTCCTGAGTATTCAATCATTTTTCTTTGTGTGCCATCTGGAAGAAAAATGAGTTTGGGGCAATATTTGGACATGTAATTTCAATTTTGGATAAATGTTTAGGTAACAGTAATTGGTACAATTGTAATAGTAGACATTAGGCACAAAACTTAACATGTAATGAAGACAGTCACTGTAGTACAATGGAAAAAATATTGTGCTTAGGAGTCAGGAGGCCAGGTTTCAAATCTTATAACTAATGTTTCCTTGGTATGTGATCACAGACAAGACTTTTTAACTTAGTGTAACCTCAATTTCTTCAAACAGAGTTACATTATATAGTTCATGTTATGTGGGTATTGTAAAGTCACTGGAACTGAGTTCAAATCCTGCCTTGGCTCCTTTTCTTGCTTTGTAACCTCAGACAAATCACTTAAACTCATGTACCTCATATATAAGTCATTTTTCTCCAACTATTCTAGCCCTCAATCTATGATCCTGTGAGATATTCTCGAGAAAGAGTAAATGTTTAGAAAATTATTGTTGTTGTGGAGAAAAAGCAAAACAAAACAAACAAAAAATTAAGGAATTTTCAAGAAACCACAACATTCATCACTTGAGGAGCAATAGAATTTTGATTTTGATTACTTTTGAAATATAAGATTCAAAATCATGACCTGCATTGACTATTAAAATTCAACCTTTATTTTTGGCATTATATTTTTAAAAATCAAATTTTAAAATTAACCTATTTGTTGACTTCCTTACACAAGTATCTCTTCTACTTTGTCATTAATTTTATTTTCATTTCCAATTCTGTGGAACTTTTTTTGCATGGAAAACCCAGAGAGAACTTTAATGTACATCATTAAAAAAGAAAAGCCAAGACACTAAATTATGTTGTGCAGATTACAAAGATACCCTTTAAAGTTGAATGTAACAATTTGCTTTTAGAAATGATGAGCTACTTTGTCACTTAGTAACAGGATTTTAGAAACATTTGTATAATGTATTTTATTTGCCTTGGCACTAAAAAGAAGAAATTGCATTGCTACTCTTCAAATGGTGGTGGTTATTTTCAGGGAAGAGCTTGTAAGAGTCCATGCTATCATTTTCCCATGATGTTCCTGTGGGAATAATTCTGGTTTGGTTTTGCATGATTTGTAATTACAGAGGTTGACTGGTTCCCTTCTAGGCTAGCTGAATTCTTTTATCCTCTCTGGGATTCACCCTCTAAGATTCAACATGGAAAAATATATTAGGGTTTTCATTTTGCTAAAGTAAACCAAATGGTTGCATTAGAAATAAAAACAAACTTGTTGAACCAGGGCTAATTTTTATAGAACTATGCAACAGGCACAATTTGTACAAGCCCAAAGTAAAAGAAATTTAAAGTTGGGAGAAATTTCATTACTTATTTTGTTTAATACACATTCCCCCAAACAATTCCCACTATAACGTCCCTGATAAGTGATCATTCATCCAGCCTTTGCTTTGCAGGCTAGTGCTCTAAGTAATGTCTTGTCTGTTCATGCCAATGAAAGCAAGAAAGTGGGGAATTAGGGCACTTGAACACAAAAAGGAAACTGGATAATAATGGGTTGGATATTCAAGTGCACAGTAATTGCTACTTGCCATTTTTTCAATCCTAAAACCACTTTCCTTTCTCTCAGAGTGTGTCCATACCAGAAATTTAAGTATCAGACAAAGATCCATGTATATTTTTAAGTTTCCAAGGCACAGATAAAAGTGGATAAGAAAATAAAGCTTTTATGAGAGGAAAAATCACTCAGGAGAACATTCCAAAGTGGCAAAGATAATAATACTATAGGAGGTCATAGGGCTATATATTCTAGGCCTAGAGACACCAAATTGATGAGGAGGCTTTAAGACAACACAGAAAGTACTTTCACTGAGATTAAGCAAGCTTTTTTTTTTTTTTTTTTACTTTGTATAAAGACCAGATAAATTAGTGTTCCCAGTCAAAATTGTAACATTTTCAATCAACAGATCAATAAATAAACATTTCTTTAGTACTTACTATGTGTTAAATACTATGCTATGCCTTGAGGATATAAAGAAAGGCAAAAAAAAAAAATTCCCTGGTTTTAAAGAGCTTACATTCTAATTGTGGATATAGCTTATGCACATACACAGTGCAAATGAAAAGTAATCTTGGATGGAAGACCTTTTTACAAATGGTATTTGCATCAATTGTTGAAAAAAAATCAGAGAACCTTGGAGGTAGAGATAGGAAGGAGAGCATCCCAGGAATGAAGGAAGAACCATTGAAAAAAGGCATCGAGTGTGGAGACAGTATCATGTGAGTGGAACTTCAAAAACTCCTTTCCTATCCTAGGGCATCCTCCATAATTAATGGGAAATAAGTATTATTTGTGTATTAATGTTTGCTGTCATGAATGATGTACGTGTGTCAGGTTTGGTGTAGCTTCTTGGCTTATAAATATTCAAAAATCAGAACTTTTTCTATGTTGGTAATTTGTCTTAAACTCTTCTTCCTTTTATTTCCATTGAGTCCTTGGCAGCTAATTGTAAATCCATTTTATATGGATTTCCCTCTACTCAAATTCTTCTACAGAAGATTATTTATTTTTCCTCTTTAGTACTTGGCCTCAATACATGAAAACAAAAGATGTTTCTTCTCTTAAGCGTTGAAAGGGCTTTTACTATTGAGTACTTGCAGTCCTTTAAGGCCTAAAACTTTACACTCAACAACAAGCTACCTTGGTCCTATTAACATTTCCTCTTCTTTCTTAATATCTTTTTTTTGTTTCTGCCCTTTCTCTTCTCTGGAAATGTTTATATCTGGATACCTTTTTGGACTATGACTCTGCAATTAGCTGACTGATAATTTATGATCTGTGACCCAATGGTGAGAAACCAATCAAATCCATTTGAATGAGAATGCTTCCTTTCCATATTAAAAGGATCAACTGCCCTGTCATAATTGCTAAAGATATGAACTATCAGCAAGAAAACCACCTTTCAATGCCACTGAAGGAGTCTATTCCAGGTCTTACTAAAATTGCTATCTATGTCACAACACCAAGTATAAACTCATACATCATACAATACATACATACAATTGAGAAGAAATACAATTACTCTTGGAAATGGATATGTCATACTGGGTCCCTCTCACCCTCCTAATCTTCTGTTAGTTTTCCTTCTCTTATTGTTCCTCAAGTGTCTAACTAGAAATGACCTGACCCTGTGTTAAGTATCATATTGGGATTATAAAAAACCCTGGACGATATCCCAAATACATATTTGGTCTACTTTCTTCTAAGTACTAATTTCTGGGCTCAACTCATTGTGTATCAATAATGTCCTGGCACATATGCCCCTGATATACTAACTCAAAAGGCCAGCCCTTACATTTCACATACAATAGGTACTTGTTCCTATATTTATTTTTAAGACAACAAATTTGAATGATCATAGAACTCAGAGAAAGGGTCCTATAACCTTATAGGGCTTGATGATAAGTACATCCACAACGACAAATGTTGAGGATTTTTCTATATATGAGACAGTGTGATACAATGAAAAGACTACTGGTCTTGGTCCTCTGCCTCCTTCTGAAGCTTTCTACCTGGGTGCCCTGGAGAACTCACATAAATTGTTCATCTGTGAGGTAAAAATCCTGGATAAAATGTTCTATTATGCCTCTTCTACATTTAGATCTTTGATCTCTAGGAAACTACCTATCTATTTGGACCTCATGTGGGTTATCCTTTAGGACAAAAAGGACAGCTCTAATTATTTTATGCCTGATTTACTATTAATAATAAGAAACATTGAATAAATATATTTCCATTTAGAATTGAATAGTCTTGAATAATCTTAATATATTCACTAGAGAATATATTGAAATACATTATTCTATTTATTGGAAGAGAGTTTTTTTTTTAATTATCAGTCTGTAAACACAATGACATTATGTATTCTTTGCACTTCTTAGTTAAATGTATTATTGTTGAGATGTGATCTGCTGTTACATATAACATTCAAGAAAGGTAGACTGAAGCATTTTTTCTTTATGTAAAATAACATTTTGTTAAAGGGGCACTGCCTGCCAATAGAATGGGTCAATGACTTGCCTCAGTTTAGTTAGTGACTCTGAGATGTGGACTCAGTTCCTTTTTTAAGATTAGAACAAATTAAATAACAGGGTAGATAGGGAGAAAATATAATTGGTTGTAGGATTGGTGACATCATGGAGTTGAGGACAACATGATTAGCAATATATTTCAGATGTGAAGGATCAATATGATTAGTTGGAAATTGGAAATGAGGAGCTTGCAACAATCTTCTCTCTTTTTCATATGACTTATAAATATTCATTGCTTGAGTCTACCTGAAAGGTCAGATATAGGAGACCAGACATCCTTGAAGGATAGTTTGGTGGTGGATAAATACTGGAACAGACTCCCTGGTATCCATCTGCATTTCATAAGCATAGCAGATTTCCTTGAAGAAAGAATATAATGATGATTTGCAGAGGGGATATATTTCTTTCTTTTTAAAATAGCTTTTTATTGACAAAACATATTCATGGGTAATTTTTCATCATTGACCCTTGCAAAAATTTCTGTTCCAACTTTTCTCCTCCTTCCCTCCACCCTTCCCTTAGATGGCAGGTAGTCCCATACATGTTAAATATGCTAAAACATATGTTAAATACTATATATATATATATATATACATATTTATACAGGTGTCTTGCTATACAATATAATTAGGATTTAGAAAGAAGGTAAAAATAACCTGAGAAGAAAAACAAAAATGCAAGCAAACAATAACAGAAAGAGTATAAATGCTGTGTTGTGGTCCATACTCATTTCCCAATGTTCTCTCGCTGTGTGTAACTGATTCTGTTCATTACTGATGAATTATAACTGATTTGGATCCTCCTTTGTTGAAGATAGCCATGTCCATCAGAATTGATCTTCATATAGTATTGTTGTTGAAGTGTTAATTGACTATTTTGTTCTGTGAACCTAACATATTCCACTGATCAACTAGTCTATTTCTTAGCCAATACCAAATGATTTTGGTGATCCCTGCTTTATAATATAGTTTTAGATCAGGTACAGCTAGGACACCTTCCTTTGATTTTTTTTTTTCATTAATTCCCTTGAAATTCTTGACCTTTTGTTATCCCAGATAAATTTTGTTATTTTTTTCTAGGTCATTAAAATAGTTTCTTGGGAGTTTGATTGGTATAGCACTAAATAAATAGATTAGTTTAGGTAGTATTGTCATCTTTATGATATTCACTTGACCAGTCCAAAGGTATGTAATATTTTCCCAATTGTTTAGATCTGACTTTATTTGTGTGGAAAGTGTTTTGTAGTTTTGCTCATATAATTCCTGACTTTCCCTTGGCAAATAGATTCCCAAATATTTTATACTATCGACAGTTATTTTAAATGGAATTTCTCCTTGTATCTCTTGCTGTTGGATTTTGTTAGTGATATATAAAAATACTGAGGATTTATGTGGATTTATTTTGTATCCTGCAACTTTGTTAAAGTTGTGGATTATTTCTAATAGCTTTTTAGTAGAATCTCTGGGGTTCTCTAAGTGTACCATCATATCATCTGCAAAGAGTAATAATTTGGTTTCCTCATTATCTACTTTAATTTCTTTAATCTCTTCTTCATCTCTTACTGCTGAAGCTAGCATTTCTAACACAATATTGAATAGTAATTTTGATAGTGGGCAACCTTGTTTCACTCCTGATTTTATTGTGAATGGTTCCAGTTTATCATCATTACATATGATGCTTACTGATGGTTTTAAATAGATGCTTCTGCCTATTTTAAGGAAAAGTCCATTTATTCCTATACTTGCGATGGTTTTTAATAGGAATGGATCTTAGATTTTATCAAATGGTTTTTCTGCATCTATTGAGATGATCATATGATTTTTGTTAATTTGGTTTTTAGTCAATTATGCTAATAGATTTCCTAATATTGGGCCAGTCCTACATTCCTGGTATAAATCTTACTTGGTCATGGTATATTATCCGGGGGATGATTTCTGTAATCTTTTTGCTAATATTTTATTTAAGATTTTTGCATCAATGTTCATTAGGGGGGTTGGTCTATAATTTTCTTATTTCATTTTTGTCCTACCTGGTTTATATATCAGTACCATGTCTGTGTCATAAAAAGAATTTGATAGGACTCCTTCATTCCCTATTTTTTCAAATAGTTTAAATAGCATTGGAGTTAATTGTTCTTTAAATGTTTGGTAGAATTCGCATGTAAATCCATCTGGTCCTGGGGATTTTTTCTTAGGGAGTTGAAAAATAGCTTGTTCCATTTCTTTTTCTAAAAATGGTACTATTTAATCAATTTACTTCTTGCTCTGTTAATCTGGGCAACCTATATTTTTGAAGTTGTACATCCATTTCATTTAAAGTATCAAATTTATTGGCATAAAGTTGGGCAAAGTAACTCCTAATTATTGTTCTAATTTCCTCTTCATTTAGGGGAAAAGGGGAAAGTTCCCCCTCCCTTTTCATTTTTAAGAATAACAATTTGATTTTTCCCTTTCCTTTTTCTAATCATATTTACCAAGGGTTTATCTAAAACCCTTGTTGGTTTTTTCATAGAACCAAGTCTTAGTTTTATTTATTAATTCAATTGTTTTTTTTAAATTTCAATTTTATTAATCTCTCCTTTTATTTTTAGAATTTCAAGTTTAGTGTTTGATTGGGTGGTTTTATTTTGCTCTTTTTCTAGCTTTTTTAGTTGCAAGCCTAATTCACTGATTTTCTCTTTCTCTATTTTATGCAAGTAGGTCTGTAGAGATAAAATTTCCCCTTATTACCACTTTGGCTGCCTCTCACACATTTTGGTGTGTCAAGTCATTATTGTCATTCTCTAGGGTGAAATTATTAATTGTGTCTATGATTTGCTGTGTCATTCATTTTTTAGAATGAGATTATTTAGTTTTGAACTACTTTTTAGTCTATTTTCCCCTGGGTTTTTATTGAATGTAATTTTTATTGCATCATGATCTGAAAAGGATGCATTTACTATGTCTGCCTTTCTGCATTTGAGTTTGAGGTCTTTATGTCAATTGGTCAATTTTTGTATAGGTTCCATGAACTACTGAGAAGAAAGTGTACTTTCTGTTTCCGTTTAGTTTTCTCCAAAGATCTATTATACCTAACTTTTCTAGTGTTCTAGTTACCTTTTTTAACTTCTTTCTTAATTATTTTGTGGTTTGATTTATCTAGTTCTGAGAGTGTAAGGTTGAGATCTCCCACTATTATAGTTTTGCTGTCTATTTCTTCTTTCAGCTCTCTTAACTTCTCCTTTAGGAATTTAGATGCTTTACCACTTGTTGCATATATGTTTGTTATTTATATTGCTTCATTATCTATGCTACCCTTTAGCAAGATCTAGTGCCCTTCCTTACCTCTTTTAATTAGATCAGTTTTTGCTTTTGCTTTATCTGAGATCAGGATGGCTATCCCTGCTTTTTTGACTTCACCTGAAGCATAGTAGATTCTGCTTCACCTTTTACCTTTACTCTGTATGTATCGCCGTACTTCAGGTTCCTGTAAACAACATATTATAGGATTCTGGCTTTTAATCCAGGCTGTTACCTACCTCCTCTTTATGGGGAAGTTTACCCCATTCACATTTATGGTTAAAATTATTAATTCTGTATTTCCTGCCATCTTGTTAACCCCAGATTATGCTTTTCCCTTTCATTTTCCTCTCCCCACCCCTCCCCAGTACTAAATTTATGAGCACCACTTGCCTTATGCAGGGACGGCTGTATTTCTAAACTTAACTCTTAAAGACCAGCTGAATTAGCTGAGTTTCTACACTAAATTCAGAGACAAAGCACCCTGGTTTGAGCCATTATGGGACAAAAATCAATTAACTGTAAACAGAATCAATAAGGATATTAATGGTATCTGATGGTACTTTTGTAATACTTTCATCAAGAATATTTTAATACACGCACATATCTTATTAAATTAATAGAGATGAGAAAATAGGCCTATGATTTAGTAGACATTGATTCTCTCTTACTTGCTTTTTAAAGTATTATTATCATCTCTGATTTTTTCCAATTTGGCAATATTTTTTTTCAAAATATATATCTTTTTTTTAATATATTTTATTTTATAATAACTTTATATTGACAGAATCCATGCCAGGGTAATTTTTTTACAACATTATCCCTTGCACTAGCTTCTGTTCTGATTTTTTCCCTCCCTCCCTCCACCCCCTCCCCTAGATGGCAAGCAGTCCTATATATGTTAGATATGTTGCAGTATATCCTAGATACAATATATGTTTGCAGAACCGAACAGTTCTCTTGTTGCACAGGGAGAATTGGATTCAGAAGGTAAAAATAACCCGGGAAGAAAAACAAAAATGCAAATAGTTCACATTCATTTCCCAATGTTCTTTCTTTGGATGTAGCTGCTTCTGTCCATCATTTATCCATTGGAACTCAGTTAGGTCTCTTTGTCAAAGAAATCCACTTCCATCAGAATACATCCTCATAAAATATCATTGTTGAAGTGTATAATGATCTCCTGGTTCTGCTCATTTCACTTAGCATTGGTTCATGTAAGTCTCTTCAAGCCTCTCTATATTCATCCTGCTGGTCATTTCTTACAGAACAATAATATTCCATAACATTCATATACCACAATTTACCCAACCATTCTCCAATTGATGGACATCCATTCATTTTCCAGTTTCTAGCCACTACAAACAGGGCTGCCACAAACATTTCGGCACATACAGGTCCCTTTCCCTTCTTTAGTATTTCTTTGGGATATAAGCCCAAAAGTAACACTGCTGGATCAAAGGGTATGCACAGTTTGATAACTTTTTGGGCATAATTCCAGATTGCTCTCCAGAATGGTTGGATTCATTCACAACTCCACCAACATTGCATCAGTGTCCCAGTTTTCCCGCATCCTCTCCAACATTCATCATTATTTTTTCCTGTCATCTTATCCAATCTGACAGGTGTGTAGTGGTATCTCAGAGTTGTCTTAATTTGCATTTCTCTGATCAATAGTGATTTGGAACACTCTTTCATATGAGTGGTAATAGTTTCAATTTCATCATCTGAAAATTGTCTGTTCATATCCTTCGACCATTTATCAATTGGAGAATGGCTTGATTTCTTATAAATTTGAGTCAGTTCTCTATATATTTTGGAAATGAGGCCTTTATCAGAACCTTTAACTGTGAAGATGTTTCCCCAGTTTTTGGCCTCCCTTCTAATCTTGTTTGCATTAGTTTTATTTGTACAAAGGCTTTTTAATTTGATGTAATCGAAATTTTCTATTCTGTGATCAGTAATGGTCTCTAGTTCATCTTTGGTCACAAATTTCTTTCTCCTCCACAAGTCTGAGAGATAAACTATTCTATGTTCCTCTAATTTATTTATAATCTCATTCTTTATGCCTAGGTCATAGACCCATTTTGATCTTATCTTGGTATATGGTGTTAAGTGTGGGTCCATGCCTAATTTCTGCCATACTAATTTCCAATTATCCCAGCAGTTTTTATCAAATAATGAATTCTTTTCCCAGAAGTTAGGGGCTTTGGGTTTGTCAAACACTAGATTGCTATAATTGACTATTCTGTCTTGTGAGCCTAGCCTTTTCCACTGATCCACTAATCTATTTCTTAGCCAATACCAAATGGTTTTGGTGACTGCTGCTTTATAATATAATTTTAGATCAGGTACAGCTAGACCACCTTCATTTGATTTTTTTTTCATTAATTCCCTTGAGATTCTCGACTTTTTATTGTTCCATATGAATTTTGTTGTTATTTTTTCTAGATCAATAAAATATTTTCTTGGAAGTCTGATTGGTATAGCACTAAATAAATAGATTAGTTTAGGGAGTATTGTCATCTTTATTATGTTCTGGGGTACTTTTTTTACAACATTATCCCTTGCACTAGCTTCTGTTCTGATTTTTTCCCTCCCTCCCTCCACCCCCTCCCCTAGATGGCAAGCAGTCCTATATATGTTAGATATGTTGCAGTATATCCTTGATACAATATATGTTTGCAGAACCGAACAGTTCTCTTGTTGCACAGGGAGAATTGGATTTAGAAGGTAAAAATAACCCGGGAAGAAAAACAAAAATGCAAATAGTTCACATTCATTTCCCAATGTTCTTTCTTTGGATGTAGCTGCTTCTGTCCATCATTTATCCATTGGAACTCAGTTAGGTCTCTTTGTCAAAGAAATCCACTTCCATCAGAATACATCCTCATAAAATATCATTGTTGAAGTGTATAATGATCTCCTGGTTCTGCTCATTTCACTTAGCATCGGTTCATGTAAGTCTCTTCAAGCCTCTCTGTATTCATCCTGCTGGTCATTTCTTACAGAACAATAATATTCCATAACATTCATATACCACAATTTACCCAACCATTCTCCAATTGATGGACATCCATTCATTTTCCAGTTTCTAGCCACTACAAACAGGGCTGCCACAAACATTTTGGCACATACAGGTCCCTTTCCCTTCTTTAGTATTTCTTTGGGATATAAGCCCAAAAGTAACACTGCTGGATCAAAGGGTATGCACAGTTTGATAACTTTTGGGGCATAATTCCAGATTGCTCTCCAGAATGGTTGGATTCATTCACAACTCCACCAACACTGCATCAGTGTCCCAGTTTTCCCGCATCCTCTCCAACATTCATCATTATTTTTTCCTGTCATCTTATCCAATCTGACAGGTGTGTAGTGGTATCTCAGAGTTGTCTTAATTTGCATTTCTCTGATCAATAATGATTTGGAACACTCTTTCATATGAGTGGTAATAGTTTCAATCTCATTCTCTGAAAATTGTCTGTTCATATCCTTTGACCATTTATCAATTGGAGAATGGCTTGATTTCTTATAAATTTGAGTCAGTTCTCTATATATTTTGGAAATGAGGCCTTTATCAGAACCTTTAACTAGGAAGATGTTTTCCCAGTTTGTTGCTTCCCTTCTAATCTTGTTTGCATTAGTTTTGTTTGTACAAAGGCTTTTTAATTTGATATAATCAAAATTTTCTATTTTGTGATCAGTAATGGTCTCTAGTTCATCTTTGGTCACAAATGTCTTTCTCCTCCACAAGTCTGAGAGGTAAACTATCCTATGTTCCTCTAATTTATTTATAATCTTGTTCTTTTTGCCTAGGTAATGGACCCATTTTGATCTTATCTTGGTATATGGTGTTAAGTGTGGGTCCACAAAATATATATTTTATAAAATGATCACTAATACTTTAAAGGTTGTGTCATCTGTGCAAATTTCTTCATTTTGTTGTGGTCTACTAACTTTTCCTAACCATCTCCTCATTTGCCATTTCAACTTTCAAAAATGGCTCTTCAGAGTTATGGTTCAAATGTGGTAGTTCCTGGGCAATGATGATGAAAACAGCTTATCTGAGGAGCATTAACACATTTGTTCAATTTTCCATCTGTTTATCATTTTCCTTCCAGTTTCATCTATAAATAAATGCTTTGCGGGTAGTAGGGGGTGATATAGCTTAGTTGGGTGTCATGCCAAGTGTTCTATGGGTTTATTTTTGCTTCAACTTGCTCATGTTGTTTTATAAGGTGATGGTGCTAATAATGTTGTGCCATTATCCTCCTTAGTGTTTTATGAATGAGTTATTATTTTAAATCTTTGTTGCCTTTGGCAGCTATGACTCTGCTCTTGGCAGGGAGTATTTACTGACCATGGTAATTTGTGGCTTCTCTTGGCTTCTTTATTGTATCTAGTGCTATTTGAGTTAAACCTTTGTAGGAAATGGTGATAATCAATGTCAATATCTTTGTGTTTGTTGTTTCCTTTTTCTTTCATTAATATCACATTTTAATGGGTCAGGATGAAAAATGTAGAACTACTCATAATATCTTTTCATTTTTATTTTTTCCCCCTTTAATATGATATATCAAACTTTTTTCCCAATGTACTGGGTACTTTAAGTACTTTAAGAACTGAGGATCATTCTCCAGTTGAAGGGCATTCCCTTAGATTCCAGTTTGCTACTGCCATAAAACAAATTGCTAAAAATAACTTTGTACATATGGATCATTTTCTTCTTTCTTTGATCTTATTAGAATATAACCCTAGTAATACTATCAATGCATCAAAGGGTATAAACAGATAGTAACTTTTTTGAGAGGGTTCCAAATGAATTTCTTGAATATTTAGATTAGGTCATATCCTCACCAAAAGTTTATTAACATTAATAAATTTAATTTATACATTATATATACATATACATATATATGTATATGTATATATATATATACACATAAACACACATATATATGCATGTATATATTTTATATATTTATGGAGAGAGAAACAGACAAAGACAAATAGAAACATCCATACACCCACAGAACATAAGGTGAAGATGTTCTTGGCCACAAGTCTTGAAAACCATCTACTTAAGTGGAAAGTAGACTGCAATCTATATTGGCAAAAGGAATATCCATGGATATGTGTGTATGTGTATATCTATCTACCTATCTATCTATACACATATAGTGTGTGTGTGTGTATATATATATATGTATATAAACATTCCCACACTCACATATATGTATGTGTGTGCATATATAGATATAGTTATATTTATATATACACACAAATTAATAAATGTTCTCTTGTAGCCCCTGTAACATTTGTTATTTTCTCTTTTGGTCAATTTGGCCAATTGATGTGAAGTAGAAAATCAGAGATGTTTTAATTTCCTTTCTGTTAATTGTACAATTTGGTATTTTTATGATATGTGCATATAATTATATATAGTCATACATAAAAAATATACATATACATCTAGATATGTATACATATATACCTGCATGCAGAAGTGTGCTCCAGAGAAAAACTGTCATAAAAGACCCGTGTCACATGATAATAAAATTTTTACTTTTATCACTTCCTCCTCCCTACCCTTCTTTCCCAGCTATCACTTCTTTTACTGTCAACCTTCAGGTAGCCAGAAATCTTATGTTTTCTCATCCTTATTTCCCACTCCAGTTTTATCAGTGATTGATGTGCTGTTATTCATTTGCTTTTAAGTATGAATGAATTTAAAACATGGCCCTTCTGTATGTATGCTTCCAGGAACTCTAAGGCACGAATGGAGTGTATAACTAAGAGGTTACATGGTATATTTATATTTATATTATTGATTTTTATTATTTTGATTTTAAAAATGTACTATTTCAATCATTTTGTGAATTAAACTGGGTTGCATAAGATGATCTTTAAACTTTTTTTTCCTATAGGAAAATATGTAGTTTCAAATAATATAGAATCGTGAAAACAAAAATAAAAAAAAAACTCAATTGTAAAGGTCCTCAGGGATTATCTAATTCTACTCATAACCTAACAAGTAGTACTTTTACTATATATATCTGATAAGCCTAGGTTTTACTGAAAGACTTCCAGTGAGAGGTGATCCCTTACAGTCTGAGGCAATCCCTTTCATTTCTGGACAATTTTGACTCTTAGGAAGTTTTTTTGTTTTTTATTTTGTTTTTTGTTTGTTTGTTTTTTATTTTAATCCTAAATTTATCTCTTCTTAATATCTATCAATTGCTTTTTTCCTCTTTGGGGTTAAACAAAATAAATATGAATCCTTCCTTGATATGTCATTTATCATCCATTTATCCCCTATTCCAAATCCAACTGTTCTCTTTTTCCTGGATAAACAAGCTCAGCTTCTTTAACCAATACTCATATAGCATGTAGTCAAGGCTTTTCATGATCTTGGTTACTCTGCTCTGAATACTCCAATTTTCTTGTGGTTAAACTGTACTATATCAAACTGAACATATTCTTCTGGTTGACTAGGTCACAGTATAGGTTCTGCCAGACTAAAAGAACAAACAAAAACCAAAACTTAGTTGTCCAGTTCTGTTATTTCTATCCTGCTGCAAGAGTAAAAGTATGTTCAGTACCCCCTAACTTTTGTATTCTGGATAAAACCCCCGGTTTTCCCACCTTAATTATGGCTTTGGCTGAGAATACAGGTTGAGATTGAGTAAAAATAGAAATCTGAGTACACATAAGAAGCCAACATATGTACATATGTACATGTACAGAAGCCATAATGTATGTACAAGTTGTATCGAAGGACAGATACATTTTTCAAATGTGTCTAAGAACATTTCTACTTTTTCTTTTTGCCTTCCCAGTTCTTAGAGCAGTACTTATTATGATTAATAAGCTTAATAAGTAAATGATTTATAAGTACTTGTTGATTGATGGGCCTTTAAATGATATAAAGTGTATTGTATTAATTGCTAACTATATTTGTAAAAAGTAGTATTCTAGCACCTAATAGAGATGAGAGACATGCTACACAGATCTGGTTATTCAAAAAAAAGAAGATTTTTGTTATAGTTAGAATATTTGTCTTGATATTGCATTCTAAGAATGCAAGGGATATCGCTGAGATATGTTGCCTAAGAAATCTAATTTGGGTTATTTACATTAATTTCCACTTACATTGTGATACTCATATTTTGTTATTTTTTTTTCTTTCTCTCTCTCTCTCTCTTTTTTTTTTTTCATAAGGGAGCTCTTTGGCTCAGGAAAGTTGCTATGGAAACAAAAATTGTAGATTTTTCTATAAAGTGGACACCACAGAGAATATAGCATTAACAGGTTATACACATAGAGTTTTACCAATATGTCTTGGATATCTATTCAGGGAAAAATAATAACCTTTTCTGTATGGTGACTGCAAAACAAAATTGGAAGAGAACTTGAATAAATAGATTGAGGTTAACTTTCAATCAACATCTGAAAAAACTATGCTATCAAGAAGGCCTCAGGTAAAGCTCCTGGTTAGCAGAACATCTAGTAGCTGGATTTCATTTTCTCATTTATAAATTATTATTCCAACCAAAAATGTCATTCTATTTTTAGCTATTTAGAGAGTTTCTTCCTAGATACATTTTCTCTTTTGCTGGGAAGAATGATTTAAATTCAAATATTGTTATGAATCTGTTTAATATTATGAAAGAAAAGTGGAATGTAGTACAGATGGTACTAACCTTCAAGTCAGAATGAACTAGGTTGAAATCCTATTTCTGATGCACATGCTATGTGGCTGTTGATACAACATCTCTGGACTTTAAGTTTTTCACTAGCAAAATGAAAAAAAAATGACTACAGTAAGAAAATATATAACTATAAATATATTAAGTAAGATAATATAAATTAGCTCAACATATCAATCTTTGTAGAGTCATCATTAATTTCATGGTTTCCTTCATTTATTATTATTATTTCCTCCATTCATGGTTTTTTTCCTGAGGCCCTATCATCTACCTACCATTTTGCAAATGTTAAAACACTATATTAATGATAGTTAATATTATTTTGAGTTTCTTTTTTAAGATGTTAATATATGTAATTGTAAAATGAATATTTTTGGTGGAGAAATGAAGAAAATTACTCTAGCCAATTATTTGTCTCCCTCAAAGGTGCCTATCAAAGGCAGATTGTTCATCATTCAACATCTATAATACAATTTTAGCTAACAAATATTTCTCGAACATCTTTGGTTAGTAAGATCAATTGTCTGTCTCAGAATAAGATTATAGCTGGATTGTGAACTGCATAGGTTTGTTCTATTTTGTGGATAAAGGCTACCTTTTAGTTAAATAGTAATCAGATTTTTCCCTAAATAGCTATTACAAACCTTCTTAACTTTCCTCATCTTCTCTCAATTCCTTCTTTACTAAGAACAAGATAGTGTGAAGTGACAGGAGAATTAACTAATATCCTCACCATATTTTCTTCCTTTCACATTGTCTTAGAAGAAGAAATGTTCCTATTGCAATTCTTGTCCCTTTTTTGTACCCTTAATCCCATCTCTTCCTGGTTATACTTTGTTAAGGCTCTTTAAAAATGAAGGACAACAAACAACCAATCAGTATCTTTCTCCCACTGAAGAGCTCTGTCTATATATTGGCTCCTTTCCCTGAACATAATCACATATTCAGGTGTTACTGACCCTATTAAAAACCTTATCTTGATCCAATTTTACTCTTAAGTTATTTTATATCTCTTTTCCACTTCATAATTTAATTTCTAGAAAGAGTGGCTGGTTTATGCTGCTGGCTTTTCTTCCTTGTCATTCACTCATTTCTTATTTTCATAAGGGAGCTCTTTGGCTCAGGAAAGTTGCTATGGAAACAAAAATTGTAGATTTTTCTATAAAGTGGACACCACAGAGAATATAGCATTAACAGGTTATACACATAGAGTTTTACCAATATGTCTTGGATATCTATTCAGGGAAAAATAATAACCTTTTCTGTATGGTGACTGCAAAACAAAATTGGAAGAGAACTTGAATAAATAGATTGAGGTTAACTTTCAATCAACATCTGAAAAAACTATGCTATCAAGAAGGCCTCAGGTAAAGCTCCTGGTTAGCAGAACATCTAGTAGCTGGATTTCATTTTCTCATTTATAAATTATTATTCCAACCAAAAATGTCATTCTATTTTTAGCTATTTAGAGAGTTTCTTCCTAGATACATTTTCTCTTTTGCTGGGAAGAATGATTTAAATTCAAATATTGTTATGAATCTGTTTAATATTATGAAAGAAAAGTGGAATGTAGTACAGATGGTACTAACCTTCAAGTCAGAATGAACTAGGTTGAAATCCTATTTCTGATGCACATGCTATGTGGCTGTTGATACAACATCTCTGGACTTTAAGTTTTTCACTAGCAAAATGAAAAAAAAATGACTACAGTAAGAAAATATATAACTATAAATATATTAAGTAAGATAATATAAATTAGCTCAACATATCAATCTTTGTAGAGTCATCATTAATTTCATGGTTTCCTTCATTTATTATTATTATTTCCTCCATTCATGGTTTTTTTCCTGAGGCCCTATCATCTACCTACCATTTTGCAAATGTTAAAACACTATATTAATGATAGTTAATATTATTTTGAGTTTCTTTTTTAAGATGTTAATATATGTAATTGTAAAATGAATATTTTTGGTGGAGAAATGAAGAAAATTACTCTAGCCAATTATTTGTCTCCCTCAAAGGTGCCTATCAAAGGCAGATTGTTCATCATTCAACATCTATAATACAATTTTAGCTAACAAATATTTCTCGAACATCTTTGGTTAGTAAGATCAATTGTCTGTCTCAGAATAAGATTATAGCTGGATTGTGAACTGCATAGGTTTGTTCTATTTTGTGGATAAAGGCTACCTTTTAGTTAAATAGTAATCAGATTTTTCCCTAAATAGCTATTACAAACCTTCTTAACTTTCCTCATCTTCTCTCAATTCCTTCTTTACTAAGAACAAGATAGTGTGAAGTGACAGGAGAATTAACTAATATCCTCACCATATTTTCTTCCTTTCACATTGTCTTAGAAGAAGAAATGTTCCTATTGCAATTCTTGTCCCTTTTTTGTACCCTTAATCCCATCTCTTCCTGGTTATACTTTGTTAAGCCTCTTTAAAAATGAAGGACAACAAACAACCAATCAGTATCTTTCTCCCACTGGAGAGCTCTGTCTATATATTGGCTCCTTTCCCTGAACATAATCACATATTCAGGTGTTACTGACCCTATTAAAAACCTTATCTTGATCCAATTTTACTCTTAAGTTATTTTATATCTCTTTTCCACTTCATAATTTAATTTCTAGAAAGAGTGGCTGGTTTATGCTGCTGGCTTTTCTTCCTTGTCATTCACTCATTTCTTATCCCTTTATATTGTGACTTCTTCCCAGACTATTTGACAGAAACAACATTTATTATGATCAAAAATGACTTTATTGCTAAATGCAATGTCTTTTTTTGTCTTTATCCTTGACATTTCTTGAATGTTTTTGTCCAGTATCTAGAATCAGAGAATCACAGAAGCTTTTCATTATGGAAGAAATGTATAAATGTGAACTGAATAATTGTACAGTTAGTTTTAGAAGTGGTTGAATGGTGGGATTCAAAGAACAGTTATTAATAGTTTTATGTCAACAGTTAATGAAAGTATAGTAGTGTGCTCCCCAAGATCTGTTTTTGGTCTATTGATAGTTGAATGTTTTATCAATTATTTGGATAAGTTAACAGATGGCACAGTTGTCAAATTTATAAATACCTCAAGTTAGTAGAGAGGGATTGCTAATAGAGTCTATAATAAAGTTAGTACCTGAAAAGACAGTAGGCCAGAATGCTGGACTTAATCCAGACTGAATTTAATAGGGTCATAAATGTAAAGCTGTATACTTAAGGTTCAAAACATTAACTTCACAGATGCAAAATGGGGGCCACTGTGGCTAGATAGAACTGTGTTTGCAAAAGACTTAAGAACTTTAGCAGACTGCAATTTCAAGATGAGTCAATAATAGAAGATGGCTAACAAGAAATGCTAATGCAGTCTAAAGAGAGGCATAACATGGTACAATAATAAAGACTTAATAGCTCTATTGTACTCTGAACTAATAAGACCACATCTGGAGCTTTGCATTCAGTTCTGGATGTCATATTTTAGGAAGGGCATTCATATCTTGGAGTATATCCAGAATATGGCAAGAAAATAAAAGCTTAGGAGGATCAGTTGAAGGAATTTGATATATTTTCTCTAAAAATAGAGAAGCTGGTCAGGAACATGGTAGGCATTTTCAAATATCTGAAGAGCTGTCATATGGAAAAGGGATTTTAAAGGCAAAACTAGCAGCAATGGGCGAAACTCTGGAAAAGCAGATTTAGACTTGATTGATATGAAGAAAACTAAAAAATTTTAGCATTGTACAAAGTAGAATGGGCTGTTATAGGAAGAAGTGGCTTCTCTATCACTAGAGATCTTCAGGTAAATGCTCAAAGACCACTTGATGGTTATAGTGTAGACAAGATTCTTACTTTTAGATTAACACTAACTCCAATCCTTTATAATATAGGAACTCTGTGCTTTTTTGGTATTCTGACATGGTATATTTAAAAATTACCCACAACTTATAATTCACAATTATTCATTACTAATAGTATAACAAAACTCAGAAGAGTTTTCAGCAAATCTAAACTTCATTTCCAACATCCTTTTCAACTTTATTTTTTAAATTAATAATCTGTTTTATTAATACATGATTATTAATGACTTATAAATGTTTACTGAAGCCCATACTATTTTTAAATGCATGAATTAAAATTGGATTAAAAGGAAACCAATTATATTGAAATTGTTATCTCTTTTTTTAAAATAACTTTTTATTGATAGAACTCATGCCAGAGTAATTTTTTACAGCATTATCCCTTGCATTCATTTCTGTTCCGATTTTTCCCCTCCTTCCCTCCACCCCTTCACCCAGATGGCAAGCAGTCCTTTACATGTTGAATAGGTTACAGTATATCCTGGATACAATATATGTTTGCAGAACCAAACAGTTTTCTTGTTGCACCAGGGAGAATTGAATTCAGAAGGTATAAATAATCCGGGAAGAAAAACAAAAATGCAAGCAGTTTATATTCATCTCCCAGAGTTCTTTCTTTGGGTGAAGCTGCTTCTATCCATCCTTGATCAATTGAAACTGAGTTAGATCTCTTTGTGAAAGAAATCCACTTCCATCAGAATTTATCCTCATACAGTATCGTTGTTGAGGTATATAATGATCTCCTGGTTCTGCTCATTTCACTTAGTCTTGCCAGTCCTCTCTGTATTCATCCTGCTGGTCATTTCTTACAGAACAATAATATTCCATAATGTTCATATACCACAATTTACTCAACCATTCTCCAATTGATGGGCATCCATTCATTTTCCAGCTTCTAGCCACTACAAACAGGGCTGCCATAAACATTTTGGCACATACAGGTCCCTTTCCCTTCTTTAGTATCTCTTTGTGGTATAAGCCCAGTAGAGACACTGCTGGATCAAAGGGTATGCACAGTTTGATAACTTTTTGAGCATAGTTCCAAATTGCTCTCCAGAATGGCTGAATGTGTTCACAATTCCACCAACAATGTATCAGTGTATCCTTTTCAACTTTAAAGGTGTCCAGTATTGTCCCCTGGGTTTTGAAAAAATTCACTGACTACAGTGAGACCATCTAGGCTTTTCATACTTAAAATGATAATCTTCCATAGCCTATGCTGAAGAGCACTCAAGTTTTCTCTTTGGCTGCTCATGTCTGACATGAATTATTTATAGGCAATATAGAGAAAACTTTTTGTGTTTTTTCATTTAAAAAATAAGCCTTGTAGTATTTTAAGTACACTGTGCCCTATATTTGCCTCAAGTTCCTCCTTTGTCATTTGCTATGGGATTCTGTTAAAATTAGAAACTCAGTAGAGATTTTTGTAAATTTTACTCTAGAGGCTTATGTCTTTGTCTTTCTTAACTGGTATTTTTACACAACACAACATTCTGTTACCCTGGCAAAGTCATTAATAGTTGAATTCAAGGACATAAATTTTCTATTTTCTCTGGTTGAGAACAGACTCATAAAGTAAGGTGAATCAAAAGAGGAAATTTCAGATCAATTATAAATTAGAGATCCTTCAGCTATAAGATTGAGAATGCAATTGTTCTGTTAGTGATCCAAAAAGTAAATTCTCTGGTTGGTCTCAACACTACAGAATAAGATGCCCCTCCCAGAATAAACTGATCAATAGAAATCTTATCCTGCTGATTAGCTCGGTCAGTCTTGGGCACCCTCGGGATTTGCCTATCTCGCTTAGGGATGGTGAGTGGAGCATGAAACTCCACCCAAACCTTTCCTTTAAAGAGAGCAGAATCTTGACTTGTAAGTCTCTATACTTTTCAGCTACAGCTTTGGTTTCAACTCTATTATCTCCATCTGCTCTCTTCTAACTTCCTTTTTATATGCTATCTTTCCCCCAGCATACACATACTTGAAGAAAGCCATCATCTTTATTTTTCTTATTTACTCATTCATGCATTTATAAGACAATAAGGTTATGTGACTTGCACTAGTGAGTGTTAAATGTCTGAGGTCGGATTTGCACTCAGGCCTTCTTGACTCCAGGCCAATATTCTATCCACTTTACCACCTAACTGTCCCTTCTTTTTTCTTATTTTTAATCCCACACTTAGTACAGTGCCTGGCATATAACAGTCACATAGTGAAGTTTTATTGTGTTATTCTGTGATTTTCAGATATTCTGATATGGTATACTAATAGGTCTCAAATGCCTTGGGGAGTTGGGGGATGTCTATGCCAATCATGTGAAGACTCTTACTAGGGGACTTAGTGGATATGAGCAATGTGTTCCAACAGCCACGAAAGTGGCTAACGCAGAAATTGTGGATCACTTAGAGCTTGGTCAGATTATCAAAGATGCCAAGATCATCCACCACATCCTGGGCCATTGCCTGTCATCCTGACTTTTGTTTTATCACTGGATTTGGATGTCTGTGGAAGACAGTGTGAGACTGGTAACTCTGTGCAACTCTGTCTCATTTAAATCCAATTTACACATGAATCAAGACATTACCCTGAGATATCACAGGTCCTCTTCTAAATGAAGGGCAAATATATCCCAAGAGAGATTTTGAGAGAACTAAAACAAAGGATTTAAGAACAAATTTTGGTACCTTGCTGAGTTTAGGAGGATAGAGACTGATGCCTGAAAATGAGAACATTCCTTTTCCAGGGATTAATAAGACTGTTCCCACAATCAGTTCCAGAGATGGAAGCCTCTTGGTCTGAAAGATGGTACCAGTTCAGTCAATGATAGAATAGCAAATGTCCTTAGTCTGGGGAAAGTTTTCTTGGAATGCTAATCCCTTGGTGAGAGTGAAATCATTTCATATCATTTCATATCAGTCTCTAGTATCCTTACCTCTAAAATAAAGATTTAGCTCTAAAGCTATAGCCTACATTGCTAATATAGAGACTCAGTTTCCTCATCTCTAAAATGAAAATTTAGCTCTAAAGCTATAGCCTATTTTCCCCAAGATAGGAACTGGCAATGGCAGAGTATCTCAGGTCTATAACCTCCCTTCTTAGGGACCCTATTTATACTAACCTAAGATTCAGTGAGCTCTTTTGGCTGAAGTCATACTGTTGACTCCATTGCTGTACATGTGGTTAGAAGAGTGGGTCTAGTTTCAGGAACACCTGAGTTCTAATCTGGCATTAGACACTCTCTGTATGACTCTAAGCAAGCCACTTAACCTCTGAATGCTTTTTTTTTTTAATTTAAATTTTATTTTATTTAATAATAACTTTGTATTGACAGAATCCATGCCAGGATAATTTTTTTACAACATTATCCCTTGCACTCGCTTATGTTTCGTTTTTTCCCCTCCCTCCCTCCACCCCCCCCCCCAAGATGGCAAGCAGTCCTATATATGTTAAATATGTTGCAGTATATCCTAGATACAATACATATTTGCAGAACTGAACAGTTCTCCTGTTTGAATGCTTCGGTTTTTTCAACTTCAAAAGAGGAATGATAATGACACCTAATGCCCAAGGTGGTTGTCAGGACTGAATGAGATAATAACTGTAAAATGCTTAGGAGAGTGTCTGGAATTTAGTTTGTACTTAGTGATTGCCTGTTTCCTTCTTTTCCTCTCATTCTCCATGATATTTCAAAAATCATTGGATATGGCTTCACAATCATATCTGACAGTTCTTTCAGTACTCTGAGATGTAGCGTACTAGGATTTACTGATGTGAACTTATAAAAAGTAATTAGATGCTCTCTTCCCTTTTCTTCATTTGTTTTTAGATCAAATACCAATTTTTGATAATGATTTTTGATTTGCTTTTTAGTTATATTGGCTTGAAGAGGAAAAACAAGGAAATAATTGGTTCTGTCTTTTCTGTGTAATTCATTATAATTAATTCATTCACCTTAAACTGAAGTTTTATCCCTTCTCCAAGCTTCTTGCTCTCAACATAGATTAAAAAGACTTTTTTGCTCTCTTTACCTTTCAATACACACCTTGAATTATCTGCATTAGCTTTCTCAATAGTATTTTTAGTGGCCCCTTGTTACTCACTGGTATTTATCTTTAGTTACTTGCCTATCGTGTTCTCTTTAATATGCTTCAAAAATCTCCATTGATTCATGTTTTATCTATTTAACCAATCCCCGAATAAACTGATAAGGACTTGATAAGGGCTAGGGTTAATCAAAAGGAATGGAAAGGTTGAAATGGCTCTGAGAGATATTGTGAATAGAAAACATCTGGTGAATGATTGGAATTGGGACCTACACAAGAAGAAGTCATCAGGGTTTCTATGACTGATGAAGTAGTTTGTTATTTATGAAGATGTTTTCCCCACATCTAAACCTGCTGCTGTAGAAGTGTGCCAATCACCAAAACAATTTAACAAGCAAAGTACAGAAAGCAAGACATAGAGCAATGGGAAAGGCATCTCTAGTAATTTAGGGAGAAGACAGTAAACAAAATCATATGTTTGAGTTGGGTATAATTTAAACTGAAATTCCATTTCTCAGTATTTAATAACTTCAGGCAATTAGTAGCTTAACTGCCCTAGGGAAAATTGTGGACTACATATATGATTTCATTTTCAGCTTCCAGGGGTGAAGAGTACATGTCCCTTTTAATGCTATATTTAGGGGCCATATTTATAGCACATCCTGGCTAAGTGGTTTTCCTGTATTTGGCACTTTTAAGGAAACCATCTGTGAGTATTTAGCTCAGGAAGAATTCAGGCTTATTAGGAGCACAGGAAATGTTGCTTCATGGTGGTGAATTTTATTATGGAATAAGTTCAAACATTAGGAAAAGCCTAGAGTTATAGAAAGAGAGAATGGCATAGAAGGCAGAACTTTGCTAACAGGTCTTTTGCTTTGTTGATTCTAAATGTAACTGAAGTGTTCCAGATGCTTCTTGCCTGCCTTTGCACCAATCAGAGTGGAAGTGTGATAAAACAATGCTTATGTGGCCAATTAAAACATATGGTTAGAAAAATAGAACTAAGAAGGTTGCATTTTGATCTTATATCAACTAATTCTCTTTATTCTAATATATGGCAATAGGCTACCTACAGAGCCTTGAGGCTCTTTCACAACAGAGAGACAGGAAAAAGTGAAAAGAAAGAGAATCAATGAAAATCTATCAACAATGCTGGAGTAAAACAAACAAATGAATGAACAAAAATAAAAAAATAAAATCTACCTTTAGGTAGTCTGCAAAATCTTTGAAGGCAGGAACCATTTCTTTTTTGTTTCTAAACTTAACACAATCCCTAGTATGTAATAGACACCTGTTCAATGTTCTGATTGCAACTTGATTTGGATTTCAAACATATATCATTCTAATGGTGTGAAAGAAACAATATTTTATAGCATGAAAGAAATCACAGGAAAAATTCCGAATCAATGAAGTTCCAGAACCTATGTGGAAAGAGTGAGAGATTTGGATTTAGAAACAAATTCTTTTGATTTCTAAGATTTACTACTTAGTAACTTCTTAGATTTCTTACTTAATAATTTGCTCTTCTCCTTCAGAAGGAGTTTTGTCCTTTTCCAAGTTTTACTTTCAGCAAGTAATTTACTTTCCCTGGGCCTCAGTTATCTCTGCTGAAAAATGTGGGATTTGGGTCCAATCTCTAGGATCCTTTTGTCTGGTGATCTCCAGATTCCAGTTTTCCTAGTCTGTAAAATGAGGATAACAAAATTTTAGTACTTTTCTCACAGGGATGTTTTGAGGCTAAAAGGAGACATTGTATGTAAAGTTCTTTGCAAACTTTAGCATGCTATAGAAATGTCAGTTATTATGATTGGGAAAGATGGTAGTCAGTCTCCAAATGGCAATTTAAACAGTCACTCTCCAAAGGGCAGTTTAAAATTTCACACGGAGTACTTGTCTCAAAATATCTCTTCACCAGTCAACATGAAATCACTTCACTTCTCTCATGGCTGAAGATGCTCATCATTTTTGTATTAGATAACAAAATTTAGGAGCATTCTCATTAACAGTCTACTGTTACAATTCACACATTAGTAGGTGTCTATAGGTTTCTTTTCTAACCTTTGCCTGTTGACATGTGAGCATGAATTAATGATTTGTCACCTTGGAAGTCCCAGCAAGCTTTTATCTAAGTGAAAAGTATAATCTAGGAGGTTTGGGAGAGTAGCAAAGAGTAGCAACAGGAGGAGCAGACACAGGTAAATAGTCAAGTGGTTACTTGAGCCACCAGTGGACATAAGGGTGCCAGACCAGGAAGGGTCGAATGAATTTATAAGGCATTTGTGATGGGTTCCAAAGCTAAATTCATTAGAAAGAGAGTGCTGAGACAACATTCCCAAAATTGCCTTGGTGAAACAATTTTTGGGGAAAAGGTGCTCAGTACTTAGAGAGGTAGCTTCAAAGCCAGGAAGCCCTGGGTTCACCTGTCTGGCTACATGGTCTTGGGGAGATCACTTAACCTCTCAGTCTTTTAAGTATTTTTATAAGTTTTCTATTTCAGAAGAAATGCTAGCTTATATGAGTAGAGAAGGTTTCCCCTTTGAAGATTTCCCTCTACTAATGAAACCACAAGTTCAATTCTTATCCCTATTATATTCTGGGCTGGGCTTGAACCTAATTAGAGCTATGGAATTCCCTTTGTCTAAAAATCTAATTAGAATAGAATTTAGCGTGGCTTTTCAGGACATCTCTAGCCTCAAAGTGATGACATTTCAAAGATTTCACTATTTACCATGAATGACTTCCAGAGAAGCTGATTCCATTAAGCACAAACTTTGAAGATGATGAGGAAGCAAGGGTATTTTAAGAATTCTTGAATTTAAAATATATGCTCATATCATATTTTCATAAATAGAAACTTAAGCCCTTGCCTTCAAGTTGCTTACATTCTAAAGTTTGAAAGCATGTGCACGCAAAAGAGCATATACATAGTACCTACAGAATGAATGAAAAGTGTGCAGCAGGGAACCAAGAAAAGCTAAATAAAAGGTGCTAAAAGGGTTCCATTTGTTTAACAATCAAAACTTCATGAAATTTACATGAAAACTAGGTCTGGTACAAGATAAATGAAAGTGCATGAGGAACCCAAAGAGTTCACAATCCATGTAGAAGTTTGCATTTTTTAAATAGTACAACAAAGGAAGAGATACTAGCAGTCTCCACCTGAAGGCATATGACATGGGAAAGGGAAAGGTGCAGTAAAACTTGGAAAAGGACAAAACTCCTTCTGAAGGGGAAGAGCAAAGCAATAGCAAAAGGTATAATTTTTCTTTAGGAATGGTTAACTATGAAGATAGGATGGTCTGATTATCTACAAGGGTCCCAGTTGCACGAGCAAATTCTCAACTTGTTACTTGAGCCACCAGTGGACATAAGGGTGCCAGACCAGGAAGGGTCGAATGAATTTATAAGGCATTTGTGATGGGTTCCAAAGCTAAATTCATTAGAAAGAGAGTGCTGAGACAACATTCCCAAAATTGCCTTGGTGAAACAATTTTTGGGGAAAAGGTGCTCAGTACTTAGAGAGGTAGCTTCAAAGCCAGGAAGCCCTGGGTTCACCTGTCTGGCTACATGGTCTTGGGGAGATCACTTAACCTCTCAGTCTTTTAAGTATTTTTATAAGTTTTCTATTTCAGAAGAAATGCTAGCTTATATGAGTAGAGAAGGTTTCCCCTTTGAAGATTTCCCTCTACTAATGAAACCACAAGTTCAATTCTTATCCCTATTATATTCTGGGCTGGGCTTGAACCTAATTAGAGCTATGGAATTCCCTTTGTCTAAAAATCTAATTAGAATAGAATTTAGCGTGGCTTTTCAGGACATCTCTAGCCTCAAAGTGATGACATTTCAAAGATTTCACTATTTACCATGAATGACTTCCAGAGAAGCTGATTCCATTAAGCACAAACTTTGAAGATGATGAGGAAGCAAGGGTATTTTAAGAATTCTTGAATTTAAAATATATGCTCATATCATATTTTCATAAATAGAAACTTAAGCCCTTGCCTTCAAGTTGCTTACATTCTAAAGTTTGAAAGCATGTGCACGCAAAAGAGCATATACATAGTACCTACAGAATGAATGAAAAGTGTGCAGCAGGGAACCAAGAAAAGCTAAATAAAAGGTGCTAAAAGGGTTCCATTTGTTTAACAATCAAAACTTCATGAAATTTACATGAAAACTAGGTCTGGTACAAGATAAATGAAAGTGCATGAGGAACCCAAAGAGTTCACAATCCATGTAGAAGTTTGCATTTTTTAAATAGTACAACAAAGGAAGAGATACTAGCAGTCTCCACCTGAAGGCATATGACATGGGAAAAGGAAAGGTGCAGTAAAACTTGGAAAAGGACAAAACTCCTTCTGAAGGGGAAGAGCAAAGCAATAGCAAAAGGTATAATTTTTCTTTAGGAATGGTTAACTATGAAGATAGGATGGTCTGATTATCTACAAGGGTCCCAGTTGCACGAGCAAATTCTCAACTTGTCTTGACTCCCAAGGACACATACGGAATTCAGCTTGGAATGCCAAAAAGATATTATGTAAGTCAGTGGGAGAAGGGGGAGGGCTTCTTCTTGACACATTCAGGGTTTTCTGCATATTCTGGGTGTTTCTGGAAAATGTAGCAATTCAAAAAGACAAGTTCAAGGAATCCCTTTAGTGTTCCTTAACGCAATTAAGCTGAATCTTTATGATAGAGATATTTGAAGCTATATAATTTACATTTTTTTGCTGAAATCATACTAGTATGATTCTTAGCAAGTTCAACTTTTGGTCAATAATATTCTGTTCACTTTTTCTTGAGTAGATGGCCTAAAGTCCCAATTTTTGAAGATTTTTAGCTGTGCACAATCAGCAAAGCCATCTTGACTATTCATGGATTTGCCTGGTACATTAATTCATTTGCATTGATGCCCAAAGCCTTTTTTGTGGTGTTGCCATCCATTGTCAAAGGACTAAGTATTTGCTCCTAATAGTGGAGGCTGCTAAATGACCTTAGTCTTCTATTTTATATCAATTCAACAAATATTTATTGAATGTGTGCTTTATGAAAAGCACTCTTATCATATCCTTATGAATCTATAAAATAATTCATACTTCTTTTTTTCTTTCATTATTTCAAGGGAAAGTTGTAAGCATCAAATAGTTAGCAAACAACTCCCTCAGAGATTCTTGAGCAGGCTGACAACTATCTTTCCCCAACACTTGAAAAATAAATCCAAACAAAAAAAGCTTAATATATAAAATGTAGGACAAGATAAAATGCAGGAACAAAAAACACAAGGAAGTTATTAGGCACAAATGTATAAATACCATTCATACATTAATAACTTCTAACTTTTTTTTCAATTTCCATGTTTCTAAGACATGCTGCTTAGCATATGGGGCAAAAAAGTTGCTAGTATCTTTAAAAAGGAACAAATATGCCATTTTACAAACAAAACAAACATTACAAGCTCAAAGTGTTATATGTGAAAATATTTCAAGATAATCATACTACAAAGATAGTTATTCTTTACTAAGATATGTGCACATACACATATGCATATAACCCAACTTGTAATAGATATATAATGTCATACATAATATGTTTAAAGAAACACCATTTCAATCAGGATCACAGCTGAGTTTTTTACTGCTTAGCAAGATAATATTCCCATTTGCAGTTGTTTAATGAGCATAAAATGGTGAAAACCTTCCAAACTCTTTGTTCTAAGGAATGGAGTATAAGAAAAATTTTCAGTGCCTGCAGGGCTTGCCAAACTCCTTCCCAGGCTGCCTGCAGCTAATTAACTCATGGGCATTGATTGACTCCCAAGAAAAGAGTCCTTCCCCCCCCCCCCCCCCCCCCCCACACACACACTCTTATTTTCCACCTCCACAAATCATGTTTTTCACAACTGCTCCAGGGATATTATTTTTCATGGCTTTTTGGGGGCAAAGTTCTGGTTGGTGGAGAGGGAGAATGAAAAACATGAAAGGGCAGAGTTTCTTTCCTAGTGAAGAATCTTGAGGAGTTTGGGATATGGTGGACAGGATCCATTAATGGAATCTCAGATGTTTCTAAAAGAACTGTTGTGGGATGGGCATATTTTAAAACCATTGATCACTCTGTGAACCAATACTAATAGCCCATTCTTGAATGTCTGTTTTCTGATAAGAATAAAATGAAGATCATACTCCCATTCCTAGGTGGGGTGAGCCATTTTCCACTTCACTGATTGATTCATTCATTTATTGCTCTTCTTTTTTCTTCAAACACACAACATACACACACATGGAGAGAGTTAGCAGGTAATAATCACTGTAAGCTTTCTAATTCTTTTTCTGGTTGACTGGCCTTTTTTTTTTTTTTTTTTTAATACTACTTGCAAATTATTTAGCTTATTAAAGCAATTCAGTTCAAAGAGGAAGGAGGAAGCAACAGTGAAGTCCAGGGGGAAAGGAGAACTACAGAAAACCTGAGTTTTGAAGGTTCAGTTTCCAGCTCTGACACTTATTTATCTCAAAAGTGCCTTTTTTGCACTAAATATGTGATATTGTGATTTCCTGATTTTACCACTCCTCATTCATTTCCAACTCCATGTACCATTCAATTGTTTTTTCAAGCTATTATTCTTCATTACTATTAATGACATATACCTATTCTTTAATTTATGAATATATTAATAAATATTTTTACTATAGGGAGATAAATATTTTGTTACCCTTGATTTAAATTTATGAACAAAATTTTTGGTGGTACAAAGAAATTCCTTAATTTGCAAATGTTTTCAGGGACACTTGGTGTTTCTTACCATATACAAGAAATGAATTCAGTAAATATAAGTGCATTAGAGGCCTATTCCACAGCATTTAAAAATAGATTTTCAGACTTCCCTGAAGAGGAGGGACTTCCCTAGGTTATAAGTTTAGTGTTTATATTTTTGTCTTTTACTCCAATATGGAAGATAGGACTCTGACCATAGTAGTTGCTCCTGTCATGGTGGTTATACTCAAGCTGACAGAAGTTTTATTCATTTAACCAGAAGGGCTTGATAATGAACTACCTGCTCTTATTCATCACAAAGATTAAGTTCTGTTATCTCATTCTTATTAGCAGTTATACTTATAAGTCAATGCTGTAACACATTTGTGAGTCACCATCAAGCTCTCATCTCTCAGAGATGACTCCCTTTATTTACTATACCTGGCTCTTTTGTGAGTTGCAACATTTGTCTTTTTTGTCTAAGGATATATTATATATGGATTTATCCAATAGAAT
Organism: Antechinus flavipes; assembly: GCF_016432865.1. NCBI lineage: Eukaryota > Metazoa > Chordata > Mammalia > Dasyuromorphia > Dasyuridae > Antechinus > Antechinus flavipes. The sequence continues at coordinate 393,840,867 of NC_067398.1, forward strand.
TCATAGCCTACTAGGGGAAAAAAACAAACAAAAACCTCTTGATTTTCCTAAAATGTTTCAGTGGACTTCAATTCCACAGGTATTGCTTGATTTTTCCAGTTCTTTATTTATAACAGAAAAGAAGGGGCAAATCCATTTATATAAATATTCTAAGAATTGAGTGCCCACAGTTCTTCCTAGATCCAGATAGTCTAATATCGAGGCATTTGAGAGACACATTTTAGGTAATTGGAATTCTTAATTTCTGCTTTATAAAGAAGAAATAACTTTAACTTGGATTCTGGATATCTGGGTGCTCTAGGTCCCTTATGCCTCTGAGTGTGGGTATGTTTTCCTCTTTACCACTCAGTATAAGGGTTTATATTCCAAAGGAAATTACTAACCCAGATTTGTTGGTCTCCAGGTGCCTGGAGTGAAATACAAGAACTGGTAATGTCTTTCATGTCATTATCTCTTTTTTTACTTAAGCAATTTTTCTATTAATCACATTTCATATTGCTTTGGCTCTTAGGACACAATTCCTTGTTCCTTGACTTTTTTCAAGTCCGATTTCTACTATTATTCCAATTGGAGAGCAATGCCCACTTTTAAGAAGTAATGGAAACTCCTAAATCTGGTCATTGTCAAGGTTCAGTTTTCAGAATTTTTCTCTTTTCTACTATACTGTTCTTCAGAGAGCTCATTTTCTCTATTCATAGTCTTTAACTATCACATCTAAATTGACCATTCCCACACTTATAATTCTGATATCAACTTCTCTTGTGAGCTATAGCTGTTTATCGTATATCTACTCCTGAACATCCTACAAGCACTTTAAATTATTGTGAAACCAAATTCATATTTCATTCCAAGCATTTCATGCTCAAGACTTTTTTTATGTCAGTGGAATCTTCTTTTCTTCATCTCTAAGGATTGAAACACAAATATATTCTCTATGTCTTTGTCTCTCTGTTTCTTTCTCTGTTTGTCTGTCTGTCTCTCTCCATACCCCATTATATGATTTAAAAAGGGGGTTAGTGTTTGGACACCTCTCCTTTAATTCTGACAATTCTAACAAACTAATAGAAAATGTCTCTTATTATCACTCATAATTATTGCCTAAATATCCACCCACAAAACCAATCAACTGCTACCATCATCAATAGAGCTTTGATTTCAACTCATTTCTTTTCCCTCCAAGGGAGAGAGAGAGGGATTAATTATAGTGAAAATATGTGAATAATTCATGGTTAAAAACTTATTTTAGCTTGTTAAGGAGACTTTATATTTCATTAAACTTATGACTTAGACATTAAAATAATAAACAATGATTTTTTTCATTTTATATTGGTCAGAAGAAATTATGCAAGAATGAATGACATTATAGGCTTGATTTACAAATGTTTGCTAAAGGAACTTTTCTGTTTCTTTTTCTCTTTTTTGGTAAAACTAATTGTTCTTATAAAGCAAAGGATATTTGTGTACTCTACTGGTTATCAAGAAACTGGGACGTGGGACAATGAGGCAATAAATAATGATCAAAAATAGGGATACTTTATTTACAAATCTTACCTTTGTGGAAATGACTCATGAAATCATCATTTCTATAGAATTATTTATTGGTGGCAGAGTAGGTAATAGCAGAGTAGATATGAATAAGAACAGTGATGGTACAAAGAGATCTGAGTGATGATAGATTAATGGGAAAGCCAGTGGATTTGTGGTACTTTTTTGGTATGAAAAGATCATAAGAGGAGAAAAAGGAGTAATCATGGGGAAAAGATCTAGAGAAAGGAGTTTTTAGGTCTCTGGTATTTTGACCTTAGTCTTTTCCCCTTAAAACATCATCATTATTGTGTGTGTGTGTGTGTGTGTGTGTGTGTGTGTGTGTGTGTGTGTGTAAATATTTGTGGTGAGATTGGAGGTATGATGCTGTTTTGAGTCTCAGAAATGTCTTGTATTGCTACACTATTCCTCCCCTCACTTATCTGCCACTACACACTTAGGTTATATCAGCACAGGGAGCAAAAGATGGTCATCTTTCAAGATCTAATCTACCTTTTCAAAAATCTGTCTTTTGAGTTTGGTCCCATTTCCTCTCCTCATAGGAAGATGTCACTTATGAGGATTATGCTGGACAACTCCATGCTAGATTTTCTATCTCTCTAGCCTGTCTTGTCTCCTTCAAAGGCTCTCCACTTCCTCTAGGACTAAGACTAGACTGAAGAAGAAACTTATTGTGAACTTGAGATCCAATATGGTACAAGCTGATAACTTTATGAAAGGGCAGATGGATGAGTGAAGCAAAGAAAGATTGTAGATAGATGATCCCCCAATTAGAGAAACTCCAGAAATGTGAAGAACCAGAGGTAAGTTTTCAATTATATGGGCTGTGACTTGGGATGAATGATTAAGTATAAAAAGCAACTGCTAGACAAATAATGTCCCTATTCAAAAATGACAACTGTCATTTTTAAAGTTTTACTTGAAGTACATTGCCCTACTTTACATCTAAGAAAGCTTGATGCAACCACAAAGTTACTCCTCATACCTCAATTTGGCAAGGCATCTTCCTCAATTAAAAGAAGAAAAAAATATAATTGTACCCTTTTTGAGAAGGTAAGGTGTTTCCTAAGACCTTACAAACCTAGTGTACACCGAGGAATTATTCAATGAGCAAGGCTATCACCAATAAAAAGACCAAATATATTTAAGATGAAGATTGGGGAACAATGGCTAGCAATAATGCTTCAAATAGAAATAAAAAATAAAAATGGATCACTGAAGCTGAGCTTTATCCATTTACTAGTTCTTTGGGGTTTGTATTAATATTGATTGGGTCTGGAAATTGCTCCTACTCCCACTCTAGAAATCTGAATATGCATTCACTAGATCTTCAAAGGCAGACACTTCTCAAGTGGCAGAATTTGTCAGCTATAGAATGGGTGTCTTTACAGTATTGCCCAATAAAAATGAAACCAATGACTTGTAAGTAGGTATTACTTGATTTTCAAACTTAGGTGAGCACAGTGTCTTCTACAAATGTAGAGCTCTCTTCTTTTTGTCTCTCTCTCTCTCTCCTTCTCCCCTTTTACTATTTTATTTTTTCCACTTACATGTAAAACTTTTTTTACATTAGTTTTTAAAACTGTGAGTTCTAGATTCTCTCCCTTTCGACCCTCCCCCATTGATAAGAAACATGTGAAACTATGCAAACATTTCTATAAAAGTAATGTTACAAAAGAAAACATAGATCTCTCCCTCAAAAAAAAAGACCTCTTAAGAAAAATATGTATTCAGACACAGTTCTTTCTCTGGGTATGAATAACATTCTTCATCATAAATCCTTCACAGTAGTCTTGGATCATTGTATTGCTGAAAATAGCAAAATCATTCATAGCTAATCAACACTACTATTTTGTACACAGTACATTTCATTTTGCATGAACTCATAGAGAACTTTTTAGTTTTTTCTGAGAGAGCATACTGCTCATCATTTCTTAAAGAACAATAATATTGCATCATAATTACACACCACAATTTATTCAGTCATTCCCCAAATGATGGGCAATTGATTGCCCTGATAAAAGAGGTACTATAAATATTTTTATACATGTAGATCTAAAGGTGTAATTCTCAAAGGTAGAAGTAGCAATCACTTCTCTCTTGTGGGCAGATACAGTGCTGGATCTTTTACTAAGTACTTTAATAAGTACTTACTTACTAAGTACTACAGGTTTTTAGTATGGTATCAATTGAGTTTGAGAAGTAAACCAAAAAGCATCATTAAGGCTTGGGCAGAAGTTTCAGCTAGGAATCAGATAATTCTGAGATTAATAGAATTTGCCATGCTTTTTTTTCCCCCCTCAGCACCTAGTGAAATTATCTTTTTTCAAGTCATAAGACTGGCCCTATCTCAACCTTTTCCTAAACGAAATTCATGTTAATAATTTCCTGTTTCCATTACCATCACCTTTAGGGGAAATGCCCTATCTTAAATCTTAAATCTAACTATATCCTCATGGTTTGGGTGAGATCAGAATCTTCAACTTTTTTCCATCTTGTGAATTGGAAAACTACAAGCTCTTAAGAATTGCCCTGTTTCTAGGGCCTCAGGATTGTTATATGACCCCATGTAGTTAAACTAAGTACCTCTGGGTCTTGCCATGGACTTCTTTGCTAAATCCTTAGGTATTCTGGACTTTTCCATACTTTGCAGCTGATATATTTTGTATGGTAATCCTTGAGAGCAAAGAATGACCTGCTTTTTTTTGGGGGGGGGGAGTCATCTTCATTAATCAATACGTGTGCCACTTCATAAATGATTTTTTTCATTTGTTCATTTTTCCATAGATCTTTACTATTTTGTTCCTATCCTAAAGCTCATTTAACCCACTTGGGTTTAACTATAATCTCCAGATTTTTAACTCTCAAACTTATAATTCTTTATTTGCTTTAGTCTTGATATCTTCAGCTACTTATTGGATATTTCTCTTTCTCTCTGAATATCCTAAAGGCACATGAAGCTGATTATGCTGAAACCAAAATTATCTTTCATTCCCAAGAATTTCACAATCAAAACATTTCTTTTTCTGGCAGTGGTACCATCTTTCTTTACTTTCTTACGATTAAAACTAAATATAACAAGTCCATTGCTGATTTTGTGCCTTTGTTAATAATGAATTCCTGTTTGGATTATCCTTCCTTCCTTCTAGACTTTCTTTGAGGTCAACTAAAGAAGTTATATCTAGACCTCTTTCCAGCCCCTCCTCCCATTAGTCTCAATGATCTCTTTTTTTCTGAATTTTTATAACTATATACATTTTACATATGTGCAGATTTTATACATACACATATGTTTTTATATACACCATATTATGCATGTGTATGTATGTAAATATATATGTAAAATATGCATATTTTCAGATATATTATGGACACCTAGGTGACCACCAGGCCTAAAATTCAGAAGACCTGAATTTAATTCTGACTTCAGATACTTCCTAATCATTTGAACCTAGGGAAACCCTGTTTGCCTCATTTTCCTCATCTGTAAAATGACCTAGAGAAGGAAATATCAAACTCTTCCAAAGTCTTTGCCAAGAAAATCCCAAATGGGAACGAAAGACTCAGAATGATCAAAAAAAAATCTGAACAAATATTACATATGTATATTTGTCTATGTGCATTATATATATATATATATATATATATATATATATATATATATATATATATATATATATATATATATATAATTTGTGCATCCTCTACACTCAACTGATGTCTAGCAAAGGAACCTAAACATATAAAAGTTTGATGACAATTTTGTAAAAACAAGTACTACAATAGATTATAGCTATAATTGTATAATAAATTGTACATAGTAACATGATCAGAGTGAGTCATTTATTAAGTGTTTCCTATGCATGTTTTTATGTTAAACACTGGTGATCAAAATAATAAAACAGATTCAGTCTCTATTCCCAAGGAGCTTATATTGTTTTGAAAGTAGAGTGGAATTAGGGTGTATAATAATGTACTGACAAACATCATACAAGTACAAGGTAGGTAATGATTGGAGATAAAGAAGAGATCTACACTAATGATTGGAGATAAAGAAGAGATCTACACTCTATTAATATTTAAGGGAGGGAGAACATTTTTGGGTTGGAGAAAGCAAAGAATCAAAGAAGAATACATGGAAGAAGTAAGCTGTTGAGTTTAGACTTCATGAATGAATTACCAGATGAAATATTTCTTACTATCCTATATTTAGGATATAAATAGAAAAATAAGACAATTTCTGCCCTCAAGGAGGACATTCTAACAGGTATGACAATGCAAAGTCATCACTATGGATTAGAATAGTCAGTGATGTCATGATGTAGTAAGTGGATCTGAATGATGAATAATGACAAATTTAGGCAAAGAGGAAAAAGAAGTCTATTTTAGATGTATTGAAACAACATGAGTGAAGGTCCCCAAACTGAGTTAAGTATAGTTATATTGAGAAATATTTGTTCTTTGTGTTAATAGAGTAGTTGGTAGGTGCTAAAATGATTGGAAACTGATTTTGAATAGGCAGAGCAAAAGTAAATTACAAAAGGACTTAAAAGAAAACAGATGAAATTCAAACTGACTCAGTAGAAAATAAAATACTTTAATCTTTGCCAATTATTAGTGCTAAAATGTTCTAGGGAGAGAAATCAAAATTGAGAGAAATTAATGCACATCAGAATAATATTGAAAGATTTCATGAAAAATCAAATTTGAAAGGTGGAAAAGATGTAGATAGTTAGAGAATACATTCCAGGTTAGAGGAACACAAGTGATCTCATAGATGCAGCCCTCCAAATACAAAGTTCACAATCTATCCCTCTCTGTCTATTCTCTTTGACAGGTGTCTTCCCAATGTGCCAGATCTTTCCATGATTGCTTTTGACATCATAAGGGTGTCAGTGGAACATGTGGACAGTTCTTTGGTTATTCCATGAAAGCAGAAATTGTTTCATTTTTTGGTGTGTGTGTGTGTGTGTGTGTGTGTGTGTGTGTGTGTGTATCTGTCTTCAACATGTTGTATAGTGCCTTACACTTTAATAAAAGTGCTTCTTTATCCCCTTTCTCTCATTATGACCAGCCCATCTTCTTTTTTTTTTTCCTTTCACATTTCTTTGATCACATCTTGTATACAGCTTCTTCTTTGCAATCCCTCACTTTCAATGTGTGGCAGCTGGCTCATGCCCATTGTAAGCCTCTCTATTGCCCTTTTGGTATTACTCAGTTTTGGAATGAACAGCACAAAGAAATTATATTTGCTCTAGTTCCACACTATCAATCTCTTCCCTGCACTCCTCTAATTGAGAGCCTTTCGACAGTTCTATGGCTCTCATTTTAGTCATCCTTGCTGGTGCTGAGATGGGAATTTAATATACAGGACATGATTCATAGGAGCGGGGAATCAAAATTTATTTCCTTTCCATTTCTATTTGCTTCCCTTTTGTTATGGCTCATGTAGTCAAACTAATGTTACACATCTCTGGATTTAGTGAATTGAGTTTTCTCTACACTTAAATCTATCTGCCTTGATTTATATCTAGGTATTGTGCAAATGGCTTTTAGTTGCCTGTCACAAATACTGTTTTATTTTTCTTCATGCTGAATAGGAAATTCTAAAAGGAATTTACAGAATGTCAAGGCAACGAGGTATTCTTGAAGTGAATTTTCTTTGCTTAGATTCACTAGATCAGCAAGGAGTCTTCTCAGAGTTGAATTTGTGTTATGAGAACAAGAAAAGATAGAGGACTGTGAAAGATCAGCCAGCCCTAGGGATTAGTAATGGGATGTTAATTCAAGCTCTCCAGGTCATCATTTTGAAAATAGGCCGGTTGGCAGTTTCTCAGAACATCTGTTATCTGACAGCTTTTTGGTAGATTTTAAAGGAGTTGATCCAGATGTGCATAGTTTTAGGAGAAATCCATCACCCCAAATACCCCAAAGGAATTTTACCTGTCATTATTGACCAAAAGACAGATTTCAAATAGTGGTAAAAGGGTTAGAGTATCTTTTTGCCAAAGAATAATTTTGTCCCCAACCTTGTAGGACTAAACAGAAGCCTCTCTACAATGAATGCCATTTACTAGATGCCATAGTTTTGGCAAGGGACAGACAGATTAGTATCTCACCAGTGCTTCTGCTTTCTGGGACAGTTGCTAAGCTGGCAAGAAGATTTGATGAAGATTTGCTCATTTTCATTCCTTTTTATCCTTTTGTCTCCTTTCCTTAACATTATTCCTTAGCTCCACCACCTCAGGAATTTAGCTCTAATTTTTAATATGGGAGATAGTAGATAAGATGTTTCATCCATGTGTAAAAATCATACAAGACTCCAAAACAGATGTGACTGTGGAAATATCTATGGTTATTGATCTTCTGAATATCAAACATAAATGAGGCACAAAATAGGAAAGACATGCTCACTGAAGGTATTAGCTAGTGGGTTGGGTAATATCCTATGCTGAATTCAAATGGAAGCATTTCATGTATATACAAATGTTCCTTTTTAGTTGATGACAAAGTGCTAATTGAATTGAGCTTGAGGATACTGTAAGATTTCATCTGTGAAATCCAAGAATCCATGAGAAAGATCAGTCTAAATATCCACAATATAAAAAACAAAGAGTTTTCACTTCAGACATTTATTAAAACAGCTATTATCCAGGTTATGACATTTAGCTGAATTCTACATGCATAAACACACATATAGCACACACATATACATGTATTCTCTCTTCTCTCTCTCTCTCTCTCTTTCTCTTTCTCCCTCTGTTCGTGTGTGTGTGTGTGTGTGTGTGTGTGTGTGTGTGTGTGTGTGTGTGTCTTCTGGTTTCTCTGTCTCTCTTCCTCTTCCTCTCTTCCTCTTCTTTTATACCTTTCCCATCTCTCTCACCCACATAGATATATATTGGGAGTGGATTTGTGATTTCATTGGTATAGGGAACACCTGGGAGAGGAAACTCCCTTTATCAATTCATGTTGGCAAATCCTCTCCAATTTATAAGTCTCACAGACTTGCCCAGAACACTGAGAGATTAAATGCCCTGTCCAGAATCATAAATCAATAAGTTTATTTTTTAATATTTATATTTTTAAGTTTATTTATTTAAGTTGGACTTAAATATTTCTGACTTTGACTTCAGCTCTATCCATCATACCATGTTACCTCTACAAATATGAAATATATACAAATTAACAATTTTTTGGGGGGGTGAGTGTGGGGTAGACACCTTGGAAAAAAGTGATGATAATCTGAATTTTGAAGAAAAGTAGGAATTCAGGGGGCAGCTAGGTGGATAGAGCACCAGTCCTGAAGTCAGGAGGACCTGAGTTCAAATCTGACCTCAAACACTTAACATGCCCTAGCTGTGTGACCCTGGGCAAGTCACAACCCCAATTGTTTCAGCAAAAAAGAAAGAAAGAAAGAAAGAAAGAAAGAAAGAAAGAAAGAAAGAAAGAAAGAAAGAAAGAAAGAAAGAAAGAAAGAAAGAAAGAAAAAGAAAAAAAAGAAAAGGAAAGTAGGAATTATAAAAAGAGTGAGCAAGTACTGCCATGACTTTATTTCCCCTATGGCTCCCTCTTCTCCCTAAAAGATTTTAAATGATTACTATATTTTATTCTTACACCACTTTCAATTCTAAATATCTCCCTTCTCCTACTAGTGACTTACTCTTTTATATTGCTTATTTAAATAAAATAAAAAAAGAAGGGAAAAGTTCAGAAAAGCCTAAACAACACATCAACTCAGTCTTGAAGTATATATAATATTCAAGGCTCATTGTCCCACATCTTTGCAAAGAAAAGAATAAGTTATGTTTCCTTGTCTTCTGAAAATTTTTTAACCTCCTTATAATATGGCACCATAGCCATACAAGTTTCATGGCAACTGAAATCCTGAGACCTAGGATATCCTGAGAAATATAGTTCTTTCTTTTTGGATGTGTCTTTGTTTTATTTGTATGTCCTCTATCTTGGTTCCCAGATAACAGGACAAATTTAGGGACCCTTCAAAATATCATCTTGTTTGTAGTTTGTTTATTCAATAATTCAGAAATTATTGTTAGTCCTGGTTCTTTGCCAATTAGACATTTGTTGAGCTAAAGTGAATTTTCATTTTAGTCACTTTTTATTCTGAACATAGACATAATTGAAAATAGCAAAATACAAATATTCAAGTATTTTAGTTGTGATCAATTAATTAGGAAGAAAATATTTTTAAACCACTTCTAATTTTAGGAGGAGGCATACTTCAAAAACTGAGAATTTGATTTAGAATTTTTTGACGGTATTGTGTCAAAATATTAATTTGTTAAAGTGCTGAATTTCTTAAAAAAGTGATAACCCATATGTAACATTCAATGATCAAACTGTTATTTATGTAGAAAGTAAACATGGAAGAATATCCTTTTGGCTAACATAGTCATTAGTTAAGCTTGTTAGTATTAATATTTTCCTATCCTGCATGTTTTGTTACAATTTATGTCACCATTGAAGGTAAAAATTTGTTTTTCCTCAAACCCCCCCCTCCTCTCCCCTGCCCCGCATGCCCACATGGACAAAATTCCATATGGGAAATTTTTCAACTTGTTTTTATGCTAAGATAGTCTAGAGGTTAAGTCGTTTTCAGGATTAAACCTGCTGTGAGCTACTGTCTCTCTCTACCTCTTCATAGTGTTTTTCCTTTAATGGTGTATTTCTGCTTACTATAGCTGTCTAGTTAGTCTGCTACACTTCTCTATGGATTTATCCTGCTAATCAATGGCATACTCATGTTCCTTTAATGGATTCTTCCAAACTCCTTTCCTTGGTAACCTTATTGGTCTCCTAAATCTAATTAATATTTACTACTCCAGACAGAGAAACAGAGGAGGGAAGAAGGAAGAGAGAAAGGGAGGAAGGAAGAAAGAGATGGTGTAGAGATAATCATTGCGAAAGGAATAACATTTTATAGAGTTAAAGAAGTCCTATGCACAAATCAGTGTTGGCAACTGAAAGCTAAAAAGAAATATAAATAAATGTTAAAGTTCAGTCATTGATCTACTCTGACATTATTCACATATGGAGAATCAACAATTCAGTTTAGGCTGTTACAGCATACAAAGATCTTCTAACTTGGCACAAGGACTTCTCACTTTCTCATATGGCAAGATATGAAGAAATAATGGGGTAAATGTGTTTCTTCTTCTACAATGATATAATACAGGGAAGATACAGAACTGAAACTTCTAAATCTAAATGCCTCCTTAGCATATCTATTCTCCATCTTATCCAACTCAGGCCATTATATCACATGAGCAGGTGTGAGCCATTTAGAGTTGCCAGGAGACCTGCTGCAAACACTTTGTAATCTGTCCCCCCTGACAAAAGTCAAAGTCTAGGAGAAATGGAAAAATAATTGTCAGGTTTGACTGTGGGGAATCTCCTCCTTGTCCCGACACAGATTTCACAAAAGAAGGCTGCTCATTTAATGTCTGTTTATGTTTCTTTTGGTTCTTCCTTTGTATCTGCCTTCTCAGGAACATAGTGCGCTATTCAAATGAAATCATGTAAATTCTCCCCAAATAATTTAGGAATGAGAACAGCACTTTTTCACAGTTGGAAGATGTAGGAATCCAATTTGTTTGAGGTTTAATAATATAAATTTTTACATGTGTCATCTTTTAGGATAGTTTCATCACAGCAGTCCCTTACTTAGTAATCTATAATATCTCTTCCTTGCCTTAGATCCTAACATTTCTGCTTGACTTCCATCATTCCCTCCTTCTAATATTTCCTCATTTCTCATGATCCCTAGGTACAAATTCTTCATTTTTGAAAAGTGAAGAAGTTTGTGGCCCTTGATCTCATTCATTCCACCTTGTAGTGCTATCTCACAACTCATATTATTTTTCTTGACTTCCTTTTGTATCCATGTATTTTTAATAATCCAGTTGAAAACTCATTTCCCCTTGAAAATCTAGTGTATTCAATCCTTCACTTTATTTCTTGTGAGTCCTTATATATTCCCTATGGGTTTTATTCCTCTATATTTTCCTACAACCTGGGTTATGTATATGTGCTGTCTAGTGGTGCTAGATATTCCATTTGTACCACATTTAATTGCATTGTCATTTCATGAATATTCTTAGTAACTCTCCTACTTTTAGCTTATAGATAGAATTTTTTGTTTCTCATATAATTTTTCATATTGCATCATTTAGTATTTAACCTATAGCAGGTCCTCAAAATGTGATGTCTGAATCAGATAGAGATGGATCAGGATTACACCCACATCTCTTGGTTCCTAGTTTCATTAACTACTCAACAGAAATTTCTCTCTTCCCTCTCTTCTCTGTATCCTATACACATATCAGTTTTTGGATAAGAAATAATTAAATGAAAAAAAAGGGAGATTTTCTCATTATATATAATATACTTTCTTCACTGAAAATCTCCTGTGTTCACCTTAACATTATTCTTACAATTTAACATATTATTTGATCATTAATTTGAGATCTTCATTACTGTTTTATTTTTACCTTGGAAATGATCTTGCTTGTGACATATGCAGTTATAAAGAAGTACTTTAAGCACTGCCAGTCTTATTTTCACAAAAGGAAGTGGATTATGTTTATTGCCCTGTTACTTACTACCTAGGAGCAAAAAATCACTGTTTTGTTGCTTCCATCAAAGAATTTAATATAGCTACCATTTTCCCTGCGATATTAAGATATGTAGTTAGCTGAAGCTTTTTGAAAATTAGCTGAGAACATCAAAACTTTAATCCAGGTGACTAACTCATTAATGATAACAGAATTTCTGTTTCAGTAAATTTGCTCATGATGAGCATTTCCTGGCTAGTTGCAATTTTTTGAAAAGATCCTATAGTATTTACTGATTATTTTATAATTTTAGTAGGTTTCAATTTCCCCCCTCTGCTCTTTAATATATAAATTTGTTCCTCTCCTTTGCCCGATATAAAATTCTAACTATTTTCTTCCTGTTTATGCTATTGAAGAGCATAGAAAAAATTTTGGAAATTCTACTTGGGGGTTCACTGAATATTTGGATACCAAAAGTCTATGTTGAGATGGAGTCAAGATGGTGATTTAGAAGCAACAATACAGCTGAACTCTCTCAATATTCCTCTCTCTGCAACTTTAAAATAATGCCTCAAAATAAAATTTTGGGATAGCAGAGCCAACAAATGGATAAGATGAGATATTTTTTTCTAATGTAGGAAATATTAAGAGGTCATCAGAAAAAGTCTTTGACCCTGAGATGGAGATCTCTCTGGAATCCACATATCAAAAATGGATTTAGCATTAGCAGTGGTAGCAAGTTTGGGAGTTCTCACTTCAGAGGTTGTTAAGAAGTCAGACAACTGTCCAGAAAAAGATTACAGAAAATCCACTGCTCACATTGGGTACAGCTGGCACTGATTTACAACTATGTTGTCAATACACAATTCTAGATTGCAGTTCCAGGGTAGAGAGGAGCACTTCTGTTCAGTCACAAGAGAGCAGAGATCCTAGTCATATTTACAAGGCAGAAAGGAGCATTAGCAAGGCATCTGTAGGAGAGAAGGTGACAGTTTCAAGTCCAAGAGAAGTGCTTGCAGCTGCAGTGGAACAGGGGCCTTTCCTATTTGAAGATCAGAGCAGGGGCAAAGACAACAGTGACTATACCTCTCCCTGGATCACACCATCTTGGAAATATTGAAAACTTGCTGACCCCCAGAACAAGCTTTGAAAATAGCAGTACAAAAACTGAAGCTTGGAATAATACTTTCTCATCTCCAGGTGAACAGAGTTCAACTGTAACATAAAGTTCAAAGTCAAGAAATAGGCTGGGAAATTAATGAGCAGACAACAAAATGAAAAAGAACTTGATCACAGAAAATTACTATGGTTATAGAGAAGATCAAAACACAAACTCAGAAAAAATGAAAATAGGTACTAGAAAGCCTCAAAGAACAATGCTAATCAAACACAAGCAAAACAAGAATTCTTGGAAGAGTTAAAGAAAGAGATAAGGGTAGTAGAGGGGGAAATAGGGGACAAAAATAAGTGCAATGTCTAATTTTCTTGCAAAAAGAAAACGAACAGTTTGGTAAAAGAGGCATAAAAATATGAGCGAAAAAAAACTCCTTAAAACATAGAATTGGGCAAAACAAAATTAGCAACTCCATGAGTCAAAAGAATAAAAAAAAATAAAATGAGACATTTCTCATTGGAAAAATAACTGATATGGAAAAGAGTTTGAAGAAAGATAATTTAAGAAATATTGAACTACCATGACCAGAAAATATTGCAAACATCCAGAAAGAAACAATTCAAATATTGTGGATCCACTGTTAGGATCACACAAGTTTTAGCAGATTTCATGTCAAAGCAATAGAAGGTTTGTGATATAATATTCCAGAAGGCTATAATTATAATGATGAAAATCTATCCAGTAAAACTGAATGTAATCCTTTAAGGGAAAATGAATATTTGATAAAATAGAAAACTGTCAAGTATTTCTGGTGAAAAGATCAGAGCTGAATAGAAAATTTGGCATTCAGAAATAAGACTTCCAAGAAAAGTAAAATGGTACACATAAAAGAGAAATCATAAGGAACTCAATAAGGTTCAACTGCTTACATTACAACATGGGAAGATGATGCAACTATAAAGAAATTTATCATTACTAGGTCAAAATAGACATAGACACAGGGCATGAGTGTGATGGAATGATTTTTTTAAAAAAGTGTGAGAAAGATGGATGTACTGGGAGAAGAGAATAGGAAAAGACAGAATGGGAGAAATATTCTCATGTAAAAAAAGCATGTAATAAAGAGTTTTTATAGTAGGAAAAATGGAAGGAACATGATTGAACCTCACTTTCATCAGAATTAGTTCAAAGAGAAAAGAATACACACACATACACACATGCACACATACATACAGCTGTATATAGAAATCTATCCTATCTAATAGGGGAATAAAATAAAAAGAGGATTAAAGAAAGGGGTTGGGGAATGACATAAGGTGGGGGTAGATTAAAGGAGGAAATTGTTAAAAGCAAAACATACTTTTTAAGGAGGGACAGGAAGGTAAAAGAAGAGAGGAAAGAATAAACAGAAGAAACTGACTTCATAGGAAATTATCATCACTATGATCATAACTAAAAATGTGAATGGGAAGAATTAATCAATAAAAAGGAATTTTGTTGCAGAATGGATTAAAAACTAGAATCCGACACTATTTCATTTACAAGAGACACTTGAAACAGAAAGAGACACAAAGTGTTAAAATAAAGGACTAGAGCAAAATCTAATATATTTCAGCTGAAAGTAAAAAAGGCAGGGATAGTAATCATGATCTCAGATAAAGGAAAATCAAAAAGAGACCTACTTAAAAGTGATAATAAGGGAAATTACATTTTGCTAAAAGAGGTCACAAATAATAAAGTAATATAAAATTTTTAGCAAGTTTCTCTAACAAAGGACTCATTTCTCAAATATATAGAGAACTAAGTCAAATTTATAAAAATAAGACCCATTCCCTATTTTGCAGACAATTTTCAGGAAAAAAAAATAAAGCTATCTATACTCATGTGAAAAAATTGCTCAAAATCACTATTAATTAAAGGAATGTAAATGTAAAAAGCTCTGAGATACCACTTCACACTTATCAGAATATATTAGCCAATATGACAAAAAAAATGATAAAGATTGGAGAGTATGTAGGAAAATTGGATTACTAATGCATTGTTGGTGGATTTGTAAACTGATTCAACTATTTTAAATAGC